>NC_089451.1:480000-1680000 GCF_026210795.1 Rhizophagus irregularis | reverse complement strand
TTGGTTCAAGCTGAAGCTTTATTAACTTCTGAATATATAGATATGAATAGTATAATGGTTATACCTCTTAGTTTAGATTTACCTGATTCAATTATGAAAATTGAAAAAATTTATGTTGTTATTAAGGAATATCAAACATTTAAAGAATTTGGAAGGGATAAGGAAATCGTTTATTTTAATGATTCTCAAAAAATTTTAGATTATACTTTATTAGGTGAAGAAATTGAGATTACTAAATTCATTAATAATAAATGTTTAATTGAATTAAAATTGGATATACCAGCTTTTGATTGTACCAATAATAAGTTTCAAGCTTTTGAAGGGGTTAGAATTATGAAATATTTTAATGTTAGACACGTTTTAAAAATTAAGATTAAATTTGAGAATGAGGGTCAATTAGTTTTAAAAAGGGATGTTTGGTTACAAAGATCTTTAAGTGAAAAGAAAATTTTGAAAGGTAGAGAGAATGGTTCTATATATTAAAAATTATTATGATTCAATTTAAGATTTATGACGACATTTTACGTTACTTTACGATATTCACTACAAGTTGGGGCACGCTATTCACGTGCAACTTGATATCAAGGGTGTCTTTATGGAACATTTTTTTTTATAATTAAATTTAGGGTTTACTCTGGTTATAGAACAGCCAATAGGGTTTTTGAGATCTGCGACATCTTTTTTCAAATGAAATAAGATTCATTGAATTATGCATTATTAAATTATGCATTATTTTTTTTTTTTAAGGGTCCTTTTTTTTTTATGAAAATAAAGAAAATAAACATAGTTTTGGCTAAATGCTTTTTGGTACCACATATTTACATAAATTAAAAGTATATTTTCTATTAAAAAAATGATTGTCTTTTTCTTTGTTTAAAAGCGCATCGTTTCACATAAAAAAAAGAATTATTCAAAATTTCAATAATTAATATTTATAATATTATATTATTTTTGTGATCATCCATGTTTATGGTTATTACTGTTATTTGAGGGTTATGTTAGACAGGGGTATCATATTTATGTTATAAAATTCTCTTTTCCTACTAACAATTGTCACTAAATATGGTATTTCTTTCGGTCATGCATATTACGGCCGCATTCTTACGGCCGCACTTTTATTTAAAATAAATACTTATGCATTAGATATCATGAACAATTTAAATGAAAATATTCGAGAACAATAATAAGTGAAATTTTGTTCTTTTTAAGGATATTTGTATATTCGTTTGATCTCTTGCTTATTTTCCTTTTTCCGATCAAACAATCAAGAATTAAATGGATAATAATGTAATAATGTATGTAATAAAAGTATAAAATTCAGAATTTTTATATATACTTGTATATTAATTGTTCTATTGAAAATCCTGTGTTTCAAGGAGATATATAAAGCAATACAATTAGGATCGAAAAGAGTTTGGGATTATCGGATCATTACGGAAATATAATTCACGTGATTTTGATTTTTTTTTTTCATCCATACATATTTTCAAAGTCATTTTAAGGTATTAAATTATTATTTACCCGAGCACCTCATAAACATAGTTTTTTTTAAAATTATAACTGGCTATTATTTAATAAATAAATAAATTCCTACAGGTGAGAATCATGTCCCAATATGATTATATAATGTAAATTAATAAGGTATCACACCTCCTGAAAGTTGAATCTCAACATGAGCTTCATTTAGAAATAAGTATACCTATATTTGTCTTCCACATTTTTTTTTTTTTTTTTTGACAAATTATACCGTGATACCAACCAAGACTTTATTATTTGAAATGTAAGTTGTTCCTTACCTATTCTTTATGTATATTATGCCACTGGTTTTGGTTTTAATCTTACTTTTTTTGATCTATTAGTTTCACAACCAAAGATTCGGGCGTCTTTGAGATGACCAGATTTTTTGGAAAAAATTAATTGGATATAACAAGGTCAGCAATCAATAGTGGGTTTATAATAAATATAAATACGTCAACCTGCTGAAGCAGAAAATTAAAGAAGAAATCTGAACAGAATAAAAGATGTTTACTATATTGATTGTGAGATTATTTGAATTTAATATTTACTTTTGTTGGTTCACAAAAACATTATAATATATTCTCCAAAATTAACTTTTGCGTGGTTTACGCTAAAACCGCTAAAACCCAGAGTAAACTATAGGGTCCTTTGGACGTATAAAATTTGCCAATCAAAATTTACGTGATCAAGGGGTGAATAATCTGAATAATCACCCTATAATTTTTTTTTTTAGTATAACATCACATATAATTAATATGATATACAGTAATTGTATTTATTTACTTGTTTTTACAACTAGTATTCCAAATATCTATTATTATAATATTTGACAAATTGGTATTTCGGAAAATATGGGGTGAAGTTAGTAATATCATTAATATCATAAATTTGACTTATCACACAATGGCGGAAAAATTAAGGCACGTGATGATTACCTCACAAAAGAGGCGCAGAAAATCTTATCGATGGTTAATAACATAACCACGAGACATAATACCATCGAAGAAACCCGCCGTAATAATTTCACCACAATTAATGCTTCCATTGAAACTCTCCAGTCTCCAAAATGAAAATCTGCTGTTGTTTGAAGAATTCAGCCAGTCGAAACTGATCAGCTGAGCGTGACTGGCCAATCAGAAACTACAAGCCAAGTTCTTCTGTAAGTTCTGTAAGCAATCCGGAATTAATATTCCATAACTTATAATTCGCTATACATTCAGAGGTATTAGCTTAACTGTCTGGACCCGATTCAAGCAACTTTTCGATTAAATAAGGACGAGAAAGGACTTAATTGGAGGAGATATGCCTTCACATTGCAATGAAAATTCGTGAACTTGGAGGGAAAATCAAAAAGAATACATAGATATTAGTTTATGGATAGATAGTAAAAAACAGCGAAAATTTAGATAAAGGTCCGTTTAGGACCGGGTAATGCGTAGTAACTGGAAGGAACTCTCATTTTATGGGTTAGGGTTCAAGAAATTACTCCCTTGAAACTCGCCATATTTTATTAGTTTAGTTAGTTTAGCTGAACTTTTTTCATTTACAAAATAAAGATGTGCTGTTGTGTTCTGTTTTATTATAAGAGATTATGCATATTCGTAAATATAAATTTTGTTACAAGTACAATGTAATCTATAATATATGCGGAAATTTAATACTAACACAACTTTTTAACATACATTACATAACAGACTAGCATTTTTTAATTCGGGAATCATGCTATAAATCTGTTAGATCCATCGAATTTCCTTGATTTTTGCTAGAAATAAAATTCTTAAATTAGAATGCATTTGCTACTAACTTGTTTGTGTAAAGATACGTACCTAATTATTCTATCCACTTGGTCCAAAAACATATTCCATATTACGATCGTCCACAATAATCACAAGGTAGTCACTATATTCATTGATTCGAAACAACTCTGGTCTTTTACCAGTGAGCTCTATATGGGAGCTCCACTGAAACATAAATGTGTTTTTGATTCTCTGTGGAACTTTAGATTTTCTCATGATTATCTGCACGCTTAGAGACCCTAGATTTCTGATAGCCCTTAGTGTTTTCAATGTAATTCAAATCATAGTTCAAATCATCATAGTTAGAATCTTGACCATACTCTTCATCCTCTACTTTTGAGTTGTCCTCTCCATTGGCTGGAATTTTGCCAAGACCTATTCAAGGCGCTCTTCTTTTTTCCAAGAAAATACCTCCTCTTTGATTCCCTCATCAATATCAACTTCTGAACAAATGATGCACAGTTTCGAGGTCGTCTCTTGATGCGAGTTTTAGGTGTAATATCTGTCAGATCAATTACAGCATCGATATTCCACAGGGCATCATTTTGTAAAAGGAAGGGAAGCTTTAGCACAATATGAGCAGACAAACCTGGAACTTTCCCAACACCAGTGCGCTTGCCATATGCATGTAAGTGCTGGCAATAAGACAGGTAACGGGAAGATGAGTAAGATGTTCAGTGTAAGCCTGCAAGAGATTCCGTTTTTCACCTGAACTCTTTTTGTATTCTCCATAATCTCGTCTACATAGGACTTGCGCCTCATCAAATATTAAGGTTAGATAATTTACTTTGAGACAATCATTGATAATATTGATAATAGTGAGAGTATCATAACCTTTAAAACTAAGATCTTTCGGATCTTGTATTCATCCATTTGAAGCTGTATGAACAACCATTCCTTCGGCGTTGAAATTTTTTTCTCAGTAAGCACCTTAATAAGCAAAAGTCCGCGTGAGAGTATTACTTTGTCTAACATGCGAAATGCCTGATTTTGTTGATCATAACGTTCAAACCGGAGGTTTATAATTCTGATGATATCAAGCTCTTTCCCTATGTGATCACCATATTTCCAGGAGAACAATATAGATTGACCAATGTTACATAGCAACTCCAAATGCTGTCGATGTTTTCCACCACCTGAAACCCCAGCGAGATAGTTGCTAAACGGAAAATGAGGTCTCATTTTATTTCCTCTAAGTTTTTGTACTATCATCTTCAGTAAAAACATCAACAACTTCTTTGATATCAACACGCCAAAGATCCAGTTTGGAAGCGTTAGAGATGAACCGCTTGATTGATTCATCAAAATGATAAAATACTAATTAAATTTATTTTGACAGACGTAATGTATTTTGACAGACGTAATTAATTCATAATAATTTTATAATAAATAATGAATTGGTCCATTTGCCGAAACACGACGTAATTAATTAGCGGAGAAGTATAATCGTATTTATATTATATCGGTTGATGTATGGATGATGAGTAACGAAATGTTCTAGATATTTCAAAAAATTTTATCGGGAGGTTACTATTTTGCGTATGGTATAATAGGCATTTATATGAAGGTGAGAGGCCGGTATTTATTTAATCTAATGGACAACTTCAAAATGGAACAAATCCCTAGTCCTCATTTGTGCTTTAAACTTTATAGTGATTAGTGACTAACTATGGTCATTTTAAAAAAAATGTTATACATCAGAATAAAATATCGGAGATTGTATTCAAAAAATCAGGCTATTTATAAAAAGAATTTGGTACAAAGAACTGTTATACAATTGCAAGAAAGTGACCCCAGAGTTTGCGTACAGATTTCTGTAGACTTACTATTATGGAATGCAAACAGCATAAATTCTTAGCAGGGCTTTATTAAGAAGTTAATGTTTTGAACTGTTGATTATTTTCTGAAATTGCATATCTCGTATAATTGCACTAACGAGAAGAAAAACACAGGTATGGCTAAAAATGGCATGCTTTCCGAAGAGTAGAATGTTGTTAAACTGGACATTATTAGACAAGCAATGTGATACGCAGTAAAGTTTTATTGAATGGTGGATCAACGTCAAAATTTTTTAAATAATAACAGTGAAAAATATTATCTTTACACAGTTGTAAAACAAATACTTTATTCCTACTGTGCATGGAAATGGAAATTTAACCCATTTTACTTAGTTGGATCATATAAAAATTGTTATTTTTTCTATAACAGATAATTATGTTAACACCCAGATAATCATTTGTTGATAATTTTTATGTTGATCATTTAAAAATTTTAACTTCAGCAAGAAATGTTTTGAATTTCAAGAAATTCTCTATTGCCAATTATTCCCTAATTTATTATTAATCTAGCCATTTTGATAAAAGAATTTTACCGAGTATCTTCTGCGCATTTCAGTTCTGCACATTTCGGGTAAATATAATATTTAGGAAAACTTGCATAAATTGAGTATGGGCTTTCATAAGTTTATCTAGCCATGCTGTATTGCTGTAGTTAAACGGGTCTCTAGAATACCACGACACAATAGTTTTCATTGATTAGCCTATCCCGATCACTTGCTAACCATTAGACGATTTAGGTAATGTACAGTATAATCGACACATAACTTTTTATTAGTCACACTCCGCAAAAAATTATGGGTGAATTTTATTAGTATTTATGTGTTGATTACAGCAATTAAATTCTTTTATATAGCGTTACATGACATACAATAAAGCAAATTATAAACTGGAACTGATATTCCTCCATTGTTTTGGATGAGATGTATAGCTATGTGTAAGTAAATGGAGTCACAATTGAAATAGAGATAATATAATGAAGAAACTCTATTTACTTTGTTATATTTTTTCAAATGCTCGAAGGAAGCAATTTCGGAGGAGTAAGAAATCTAATTGAATTGGATCTGGGACTTGATTTCGGGGAATAGTAATTCTTGGAAATGTACCATGATAAAAACAATCCAAATTAATGTTGATGACACAGGTTCCTTGTTGAATATTAAGGGGACGCCCATTTTGATCATGGGTACCGAATTCAAACTAAAAATGTTTTTATAATATATCAATAATTAAGTAATCAATAATAAAGATAAGCATTATTATTTGTAATCATTACATAAGTTCGCGCTACAATGTCTGCATTTCTTGTTGTCCTGTCCGAAACGCAAAAGTGCCAGGCCTGTAGTAGGTTAAATTCTTTAGATATATACAAACAATAATATATTACTTGCAATTAGGAATATAACTTACTTGCATACGTGTCGGCGTTTCACCTGGAGCTACGTAATCGATTTTAACCACTATCACGTCATGGACACGACTAGGATTTTTTAACCAAAACTGTTGTACTTTCTTCAGGACATCACCTTCTGATTCAGAATAAGCAACTTCGAGCACAACATTAGGCCAAGGCTCATCCTAAAATCCTTAAATGTTAGAACTCAAAAGAGATAATGAATTCTGAACAAACAAAGAAAGTACCTCTCCGTCGCTTCCATGCGGCGGTCGTACTGGTGGTTTAGGAGGTCTAAATGTCGCATCAGACTCATGTCCAGTATTGTCAGCACGAGTTCCTAAGAAAATGATTAATCTTATATCTTAAGCATAAGAATGAGTCAATTGTTGAATTGATACTTACGGACTGCACCCATACTTGACATATGAGCAGGAGTACCATGTATAGCATCGAATTGTCTCAATATTTGATAAGTTAACTCGCCAATAATTGTTTCATGGACCTTTGAAGGCCATTCATAAACTATAACTTTGTTTTCTTTCCAATCCCAGCAACCGTGAACATTAAATTTGTCGACGCGAAGTTCGTATTCCTCTAAACTTACAGATTTTACAAGGGTGTATGGGAGTCTTGATATAGACAGCTTATATAAGTATGAGCTCAAATATCAAAACAAGCAGGAAAAGAACTTACTTTTCTTCCTCCCATTTTGCTTTCGGATGAAATATTCCCTTCTCCCACCAAAGTGATCGGAATTCTACTATTTCGTCAGCATCCGAAGAAACACTAATTGCAAGGAGATTAGTTAACAAATTAAATACCAGTCGTAAATTTCGACTCACTTTTCATTACAGACGGCGGAGACATTGGAACTCGCTATTATAAAATATTCTGTTATTATAATTTTACCCTCGAGAAAAGAGATTGAAGAAATCACGCACCTCTCGACATCGATATTTTCTGGTGAGGCGATGAATATTTTTAGGTCACGTGGAGTAAAAAATTTGATTGGTAATTACTGAGGAAGATCCAATATCTAGCGGTAGCACTGCGCATTGCGGTAGCTGTTTCAGTTCACTGGAAGTGAAAAGAAACAAACAGACGCGTTAATGTGATGAAGAAAAACGAGGTTTTTAATCTCTCCTTCTGGTATGTTCGCAGAATTTATCAAACATAAGATAATGTGGCTTAAACTCTCGGTTTCTGTTACACTTGCCTATAATACCGAATACTTACAGTCTCGTGCTTTTTATTTCCTGCTCTTATCGTCAAACCGCCAAAAAAACACGCGTTATCGTAGAGCAACCCGCTGCTGGTAAGCGAGTCGTAATGAAATTAGTCAACGCGAGTGAACGGGACTTGGCTTAACTCTTCTTTTCTTTATTCTGATAGCCACCCATCAATCTACTTCCATCCAGAACCTTACCTTTGATCTTGGGCAACTGGTATTTTTTTTTTGTGAATTATTGTGATTTTGATATGTCATACTCACAGGAAATTGTTCTAGAACTTGTCAGGAGGCTCTAGCGATGCGAACACATCATTTTCCAATTTAGTTCTGGATATTCTGAAAACTACGAAAGAAAATTCGGAAATAATAAGAGAAACCGCAAAACGAAATTACGAAACAAATAGGTTTGCTGATTCAAATTGAGCAAGCGAGGAATCGCGGACCTGTTTTAGGAGAATATGAGATAGAAAGTACTGATTGTCCAAATGCAAGGTGTTCCATTTCTCTTTTACTAATCTCGTATTCTACACACTCCAGGCTCTGGTTCGTTGTAAAAGATACACATGATGTAGGATATCTCAACGGATTAATGCCAGACCTCGTTTTTAGACGGAAGATGTTGCAGATAATGCTTGTATTCCCATGCTAGTTAAAACGATCCTGGAGTTGAAAGTACGAAAGAGAAGTACTGGCTTTCCTAATGAAGAAAGGGGCCAACCAATGAACTACCTTCATGTTCTCGCACATCATTGCGCAAGCTTTTCGCAATATTTTTGTCAGATGGATCACACTTTTATGTCATGTCCTTTAACAAGGATAATAATGAGTATCAGGAGTATCAACCCAACTTCAGAATGGGGATTACGCCTTTTTTATACATTGATCTATCGAAATTCAGATTTTGTAATCTAGAAGTGTAAACTTTCAGTTATAAGTTACTAGCACTCGTACGTCTCCGGCTTGAATGAATCGACAATCCGAAATCCGAAATCTTTATATTATCATCAATTGACAATAATATATTTTCTAGCTTCAAATCTCGATGAATGACATTTTTCTTTTGAAGATAAGCAAGAGCATCTACTATCTGAAACATATAACTTGCTGCTTTATGTTCTATAAAAGGCTCTTTTTGAAGATGACCATACAATGATCCATTTACGGCATATTCCAACGCCAAAAAATACACGATGCTCATCAGATATTAGGATGTACAAGATCATTAGAATACGTCTAGAGGAGTTTTTAGGTGAGGGATCATCTTCAAATGTATATAGAATCAAGTGATCTTTATGAAGAAAGTTCGATAATGTACTGCGCCACATGATTAATCTACTCTTCTGCGCAATTTTGACGATAGCATTTCTTGCACGTGAATTTTATCTGGTTAGCCACTGTGCCACATTCTACTGCAACAGTTATCCAACGAGCTTACAGGAATTACAAGAATCATTGGCAACCCAAGTTTGGAATGCAGAGTGAAACGATGGGTATACTCTTGATGAGGAGAAGAATTTAGGTATTATTTCTCGGAAGAAGAAAAATCGTTACACTCGCCAACAGCATGATTTATAAAAAGCTAAATGATTGCAATGATTAACAATGCATCACCCAGGAGAGTATGAGGAATATTATTTTGTTCATGATTGGATACTGAGGAAAAAAGGTTAGTTAGCGGAACGATTATCTGGAGTAGCAATTAAGCCTGTTAAAGGATGACATGATAAAATGGGCACAGAATCCCGATATTATCTTAATATGTAAAGAAAATCTTAACGCTAGATACTTTATCAGAATAGCATAGTATGTACTGTACATGTATGTATAATTATTACAATAACAATATGTAAATCGATTTTATTTTTACTTCACTCTGGCAGAGGTCAAGTTTTGTTAGATAAACTTACCCAAGTGTTAAATGGTAGACACTTATAATAAGATCAAATTTGTCATTTGTTAAATATTTCGTAAAATTTTACACACAAAAATAATAAAATACATCTTAATTCCATTTCATGTTTTTCATAAATAATCATGTCATATAATAAATATTATGCATTGTGTGATAAATAGATTGTCATCAAAAATGATGAGAAATTAACCATTCTAGGAATTAAGATCCGATATTTGATCAGGGACTATTCCCTGAATAATTACTGGTTCTCTATATTTCATTCTAACCCCACACGTTTTGAAATCGGAAAATCTAGATTAAAATGACGATCCTATTATCTTTATACAAAAATAGGTACATAAATTGTATATTAGTTAAAAAAAATATTGTTATTTTATGTTATTTATTATATAAATTTATCAATTAAAAATCAAATACAATTTAAAAAAAAATGCTTTAATTACAAAGTGGACAAATTTTAACATCATCCAATTCAAAAATATTATTGTATAGGTGAAATCATTTCAAACTGATCACATAATCATATCATATTATGTTACTATAATTAGCAATATTGTGTTATTTCATAAAACAAATTCTCAAGGGATAAGTTGTACAGATACTAAGTTAAGTAAATATTATGTTCATTCAAATACTTTCCAATAACAATTCTTTTATATAATGGGATTTGGGATTGATTGATGCAATTCACACTAAGTATTACAAATGGTCATGTTATGTAACTCAATCAGGGAAGTTCGTTCATTCTCACCAAGGAAAGAATAAAGATAGTATTAACCGACTTTTATTAATACCGTTAAACTTGATATCGCGTTTACTTGCTTTATTAATATATTATAATCATGGCTATATTTTTTAAAGTAAAATTATTTATAACTGATGATCATATATCCTGTAGCACAACAATTACTCATTATTCAAAAAAAACCAAAAAAAAGATGGTTTTTGTTCAGCTTTTTTTGAAACCAACTAAGACTATAATGAAGTTTTTCCTGATTTTGCGCATTTATATCTATTATAATCACTGCGGATAAATCCTGTTAACCCATAAAATTTTACTACCTAGTTGCATGAGTTTACATATTCTCATATGACAATCTGCAAGAAAAAGCCTTAATTTGTCTTTATTCGTTAAAAGAAAGGTCATTATACCTAATTCCTAAAACTATATAAATAAGAGGCGGAAAAAAAAAATAAAAAAAATTTTCCACGATATTCTTTTTTTTTTTTGTTTCCCTCTCCCCTTCATGATTATCTTTGAACAAATGTTATAAATTGTAAAAAATATGGCTGGTACCACTGTAGCATTTATGATTTGTTCACTCATTTACTCTCTAATAAAAATATTTACAAGAAAATCATGGAGTTCATTAATGTTTTGTCGTTTCGTAAGTATTTTTTTTTTTTATCATAAAAATGTAAATAACGATTAAATTTATTATTTCTTTTTTGTTTTTTTTTTTAGACAAAATGTGACAACGATAAAATAAAAGTTGTATATAAATATAGAATAATTGATGAAGTTGCTGGTTATGAAGTTTCTGAACATAATGAATTTTGCTTGCAAGCAGCAACTGCAGCAATTGATCAACAAGGTACGTAAATATTCTCTCAGGGTATTGTTTTAAAATGCAATTGTAAACTTAAAAAAAAATTGATTATTTAATTATTTTTTTTTCAAAGGAGATGAATGTATAACTACAAACAATGTAGATGTTTTTAATGATAATTGTAAAAATGATAGTGAATTTATTTATGGAAGTGAAGAAGAACTTGTTAGTGATGACAGCAATTCTTGTTCGATTGAAGAAGTTCAAACAGAAGAAGAGATCGACGTCCCTCCTATTGTTGTTAACTGTCCTGCAGATTTCGAAACTAAAAAATTCAAACCTGTCACTAAAGAATATTTCTATTTTGTTGAAGTAGACAATTTAAAAAATCTTAATAATTATGATAATCGTATCGGTGTAAGAAAATCTAAAAAAAATCCTTCTTCAAAGAAAAGTCCGAAAAGTCCTCAATTTAACGATTGGTGTAAGTATCTTTAAAACTTTATCTTGAACTTTTACGTCGTATATAAATATCATTTATTTATTTTTTTTTGAAATTTTTTTGATTTTTTTTTTCTTTCTAGATGGGAAGGATATAAAAATTCGTCCGTGTCCTAAAGAATATAAAAAACCATGGTGGACAAGGGTTGACCCATCGAAATATTAAAAAAAAAAACCAAGCGCATCATTTTTCGTTGATATTTTTATAGATTATACTCTTCATGCTCTTATTGTACAGTTTTTAATATTTTTATTTTTGTATAAATTTTTTTTTTTTTACTTTTTAAAATAAGCTAATTTCAAATTTTATATTTTCCGCTTAATAAATAAAGTATTTGGTGAAATTAAATGACTTTATTATAGACGCTTTACCTTGTAAAATTAGTTTTTGACTTTAAATAATACGACGATAGCGTTTTAATTGGTTATTTGTATATTGACCATATTAAAATCTTCATTGATGTAATTCAGAATAAGTGGTGTTATTAGATTTTTTAATTACAAAACACATGAGAATAATTTAATAAAATAACTTAAATAAATGAAATTATTGTATTTCGTTTACTTTATTAAATTAATTTATTCATGTCTTAAATATCTTGTCTTAGTGCACGGAAAGGTTCGGAAATTGTTTATTTTATCATCTAGATCCGATTACCACGTAATAAGAGTACAGTCTAAAGTTCGTTATATTTCATGTGTAGGCCGTGAAGTACCTAAAAACACCCGCTTCTCATATTTTACCTTTCGTTCATATAACAAGAGTTGCTTTTGCTGCGGTAGCAGTAGAGGGATCGGAAATATCGGATGATAACGATAATTTTCCAGAACAGCCCACAAGCCAAAGTCAGAATATACGGTAGGAAGTAACCCTTGATTGAAGGACCTCTCCTTTAAGCGGGGATGAACAATATTAAACAATTATACAGTATAATTTATCTAATTCTTTTTTGAATGTTTAAAAAATAAAGATTGAAATATATTATATATTATGTGATCAAAGAATATTAACGTGTAAAAAATAATTCATGGAATGATGCTTTTGTTGTTTTTGTTCTTTTTTTATGATAGATTATAGAAATGACAGGGATAAAAGTCAAACAATAACACTTTTGATTAATCATATGAAATCGAACTTTTGAGGATATTTATTGTTATAAGCTGATTATTACAGCCCATTAATGAGTCGTAAGAGTGATACAAATAATGCAAGTCCTGCAGCAAGCAATAAAATTCTGCCTCACGCCAGGAATAGTAATAAATAGCAAAAAAAATGTATCGGAAATTTTGATTTGAATTTATCGTGATAATTTAATACCTGTATACTGTATACTG
This sequence comes from Rhizophagus irregularis, assembly GCF_026210795.1. Taxonomy (NCBI): domain Eukaryota; kingdom Fungi; phylum Glomeromycota; class Glomeromycetes; order Glomerales; family Glomeraceae; genus Rhizophagus; species Rhizophagus irregularis. The sequence goes on along the minus strand of NC_089451.1, from coordinate 1,666,923 downwards.
TATAGGATAAATAAACAAGTAAGGTATCGTAAGTTTCCGTTAACTTAAAATCGAATTTGAGTGAACATCGTACAACCATTTTAAGGTACATATTAGGCTATCAAAATTTTGATTGTAATAAAGCAATATCTATAAAATATGGGTCAATATTATAAATTTTAGCCAGAATTAACTTAATACTAATAAAGTCAAAAACATTTGACACTGAGTAGTTTCTATTCATTCTTTTAAGAATTAAAAAATTGAAATAAGTTTCTTCAGTTGTTTTTGGCCAATCAAAATTAAGTGTAGCACGTGCGAGGAATATCTTTAAGCGATAGTGATGAACTGTGACAGAATAGTTCATCTGTCCTATATGTAATGGAGACCATAAAAAAGGAATGCTCTTCATAGACGAAAACTTCATCATGTGAATCGATCACCTGAAGTGCGCAGTATGATATCGGGAAAATTCTTAGAACTTGGAAGTACAGTACATTCGAAACTCCAATGCCGAAAAATAGGGCTGTGTGACATAACTCACAAGACATTTTGATAGAAAATAACTGGCGTGTTAACAATAACATCTTCATTCACGTAGGAAAAGTTTTACCTCCAACATTTTTTTAAAAAAAATCATTTTAGAAAAAGTAAAAATGGGCGACGAACTTAACCGTCCTTTCTATACTAATAACTCAAGTAAGTATATAAAAATGATATCTTTTTGCACTGAGAACTGTAGGGATAACAAATTATTCCATGTAAAGATTCTGCTCCTTACCCTGAAATATATAAAATTGTTTTTTTTTGTACCGAACTGTAGAGATAACAAATTGTTCCCTATGACAGCTTCTTATAAAAATGCCAGTAATGATGATCTAAGACACTATCTTACACGAAGAACCGCACTGAACAATTCAAAAAGAACAGGAGGAGCACATGTCAAATATTATGAAAGTAATCATGAGCGACACTTACCGACAGGGGATTAGTATATTTATTTTTTGATAATATATACAGTGGGTTACAAAAAGTGACCAATCAGAAAGTAGTTTTATACTATAACTGACAACTGAAAAGTTCTTGGATGATAATGGTAGCTAGTCCTTTCGTTTAGATTAAAAGTCGTTCTTTTGATTGGATAATATTAGTATAAATATTTAAAATTCAGCACGTAAATTAATATATATATATATATATCTAGCTTTTGATGTAGTTTACAGGACAGTTCTGGAGGATCTTGCGATAATTACAAATATTAGCAATGAATGTATACAGGCGAATAATTTATCCTTATAGAGTAAAAATAGCTCTCCAATAAAAAGTTCAAATTAGGCCAATTTGACATGTTTACATTCATTGTTTTTTGCACAAAAGTATATTCAATTAATTTATATACTTTACATTTAACTTTTTTTAACATATAGAATTTTATTAATTAACTTAAAAAAAGTTATCACGTTCTAGACTCTATGTAAACTGAAACCAAAGTTTCTTGTAATACATCTTTTTTTTATCTGTTATAGACTGTCTGGCGTTAACATACAAATAAAATTTATTCGTAGAAATCGGGTTCGTTTTGGAACATGAACATTAAATGTTTATCGTATAAATCTTATCTCCTTGAACTTTTTATATATTGAATTAGATTTTCAATCGTGTGAGACAGATCCCCATCTCGGCTTTTACTTAAATTATTAAATTATTGAAAGCGTCGAAATTCCACTAAATGTCTGAATAACGAGGGTAGGATCGACATCTTCCATCTCCGAGATTGCGGTTAAGATGCTTTTGCTTATTTTAATATCTTCAAGTAGCTTGATTGAATCATATTTAATTTATACATTTAGAATATCAATGTGCTCGTTATCTTCTCCGAGTAGCGTAGTAATTCTTTTTAACTTTTGCTTCTTTCCTGGCTACAACTTTTAAAAAAGATAAAAGTTAATAATTTAAGTAAATAATAAAATAACAAAACTACTAAAATAATGCTGGTAGAATTTCCAATAATTAATTGCATTTTCAATTTTTCATTTTCTCCATATAACATTAAAATCAACTAATAATTTTTTTTTCTTCCCATAATTTAATATATAATAAACCTATAGTAAATATTTTTCTCTTGAAAATAAATTTAAAGTTGGATCGGTCCAGTCCGGTCCGGTCTTTGACCAGGATCGGACTTGACCGAGACCAAGAATATTTAATATTTCGCGTAAGAATAGAAGAAAAAATTTTAATATAATCCATTACTCGATTTTTTGGTCGTATTTGACTAATCAGTTCAGTGTGGCTTTTTTTTACTTAATTTCATACTGTAACGCCCCGTGATCACGTATACAACTTTTTCTTACTCCGTACTATTTAAATGTTACGAACTCGTTAAAAAGAAACCGACCTACCGCGTTTTGAAAGAAGTGTTATTATTGAAAGCCGACGAGAAACTTCGCAATTAAGGTACGAATGAAATATACTTGTGGTTGTGCATTTACAAGAAAACGATTCCAGGACATGCAAACGAATGGTACAGATTCTGAACTAGAATCACGGATTTCAAACAACATAAAATATCTGCGTAAGGTTAATGTTATTATCCATTGATTTATTCTCCAACACTACATACCTCATACAAGTATATTGACGACCGTTTTTGTTTTATCAAAAATATCGATGATTGGGAAAAATGAGCCGGATAGGTGTTAGATAGTTTAGACAAGCGAAAACCGGTGTGGTCTGCAAACATCAATATTGCTACATACAAGAATTAATAATTTGGTTGGTTGCCCACATCAAGCTCATGATTTTTAACATGTGTAAGCTGTATACGGTTTGATGTATGCATTGGGTGATTGGATAAATAAATTATAGTCGAAAAAAATAAGCAAAATCTTAGAATTCAAAGTTTTGAGCTTACTCAATGAGACCTAATTCTCGAAGATAATTTGGAATGACTGTGTTTGGATCCTCGTAATACCAAATATATTTTAAAACAATCCAATTTTCTTCGCAGAGTTCTTTTTTGATCTGATCACGCATCAACTGCTTTTCAAATCAGTTCTTCGGATTTTTATGAAAGCGTTTTGCGTGTTGCTCATGTTATTTACCCTGTTCTAGTCCTCGAGGGCTCAAGAAGTCTGGTCGACGAATGCTAGAAAGTGAACCAAGAATGTTAGATTTTCATGTTTATTTAAACAATATGGGTGCCATGTCTTAGTACTTTATACATACAGTTAAAACTTGAAAACCATTATGAACCCTTATTACACATCCATTGTTCTGTAGAAAGACATATACCTCTGGGCGATTTCCTTGACCGCAAGGGAAATTACCAGCACATTGTGAGCACCATCTCCCCATATTCTTTATTCGATAAAGAGTTGTAGACCATTCATGACCCCGTTCTTGTGAAATTCGTGAACTTATTGGGGAAAAGATTGGAAATGGCACTGTGAAAAGCTTTTATTATGGTGAAGGGAAACCAAAATTTAATACGGTAATAGACGAGTAGATAGTAAAGAATTTTGATAATAACACAGAGTAGCGGGGAAGGAACTGCCATTATACGGGTTAGGGTTCGGCAAATTCATCTGCTTCTCTATCATTTTATTACTTTCATTACAACTTAGCCGGCCTTTTCTCAATGTATTACTTTACAAAATATAACAACGTTTCTTTGAATGTATTAAATAAACTTCATTCAAATAAAAATGGCCAACCCGCTTAATTTAGCTGAAATATTATCACTGGTCCTAAAATTTTTATCGATTGACAATGCCTCCCTATTTATTAATGATCTTTGTATTTAACCACGTTTAGCAAGCCTTACAAAAGATAAACTTTGATATAAATAAAAAAAATTTCATAATCTCTTTAGTCTCTACTGCAAATAGCAAAAGATATTTTTATGCGCATACAAACAAGTGTTTGTCCATGAAACAAGGTATATTTGATTGATTGAGCTTTATTTAGATTGCAATCATGATTCCGTTAAGATTAATAGAAAACGGTTTTTTACTTTTTTTACATAGAAATAGCTACTACATATTACAAGAATTTTTTTTTCATGTGATATGACAATTATTAAATACCATTATTTAAAAGAGGAAAATCGTGGCACAGCTGCTTCAAATAAAATTATAAACAAGACTGAATCCCGTCAAATTAAAGAAAATGACTTTAGTTATCATAATACACTATTTTCTGATCATTCACGCGCTTTCCATGCAATTCATCTATTTATTCCCCAAATTACTTGCCATTCAAAACTCTTGATAAATATGTCTGTGCTGTCATTCTTATATATTAATTTCGCCGTCCCATTATTTTTATCATAAATTACATGAACGGGTGTAATATCAGAGCATTCTTGTCCAAAGTAGTCACTCAATTTATCATTTTCAATATTACAGAGATGGACCAAATACATGGAGGAGCATTTATGAAGTTTTGAATAATGTTTGGCACGTTTGACATGATCATCAAACACTTTTTTGGTTGCTGTGACGACGAGTTTATACCCATAAGCAGGATTTGGAAAGCCATCCTTAAGAAGAATATCCAAACGCAGACGAGGATCACCTGAATCATTATTATCATATTCTTTTACCTCAAGAAGGACACGGTATAAATTGTTCGGATAGGATTGAGCAAGTAGTTGCTTTAAAATGCGTATGAAAACTGTTTGGAACGCATACTCAGATGGCTCACCGGTGGTTTTATTAAGGACTTTCTTGGTGAAAATGTGTTGGATGGGTAAGTTTCTTACAAAACAAAGCACTTAGCATAAGCATGCGCACTGTTCATTGCTAATGATAAATAACTTAAAATAATATCTACCTCATTAGTACGTTCCAACAACCATTTGGGGTCAATTGTTTTTGAGTCTGGTACTCTCACGGATAGTGAGATATCAGGCGTAGATATTTTGTAAATTAAGATATTACGAAGAATAGGTGCAGCACATGCAAGTAAAACTTCTTCTTGGGTCAGATTTTGTTCAACAATAACCATTCCCTCTGCAAGGAGGAATCTCACATCAGGATCATTCTTTATCCAGAGCAAAAAAAAAGGTGAATAATATTACAATAAATCAAATACAGCAACTGATACTCACCTCAGATCCTACATGAGTTCTATAGAGAAGGACATGCCCAAGGATGTTTCTTTGATTCTCCGATAGATTAGGGAGAGCTTTAATGATGGATTCATATGTTGCTTTGTTCCATATATAATTAATTAGATTATAACTCTCCAGATTCCAGTCATCACGTGTTAATTTGCACCTGCCCACCATCATTTTGCACTCAATATAAGAGCAACATGAACCAACGAGACCCTTGTGCCCATGAGTGAGTAAGTAAATTTCCTCAGAAATTCCATTTTCATCTAATTTAAGGTTTCTGTTGCCCTCACTATACTGATGAAGAAGCTCCTGGATCTCTGCTCGAGTAAACCTGGTTGATGTCAAGCATGTCTCAGATGAAAAAGGCGAAAGAATCGATCCAGAACCAGCTCGTTGATGATTTTTCAGGAACTCCTTAATAAGCTCGGTGCCGACGAGTAAGACAGAATACAAGCCGAACTGATTACGACGTCCATCTTTTAGAGTTCGCAATGCTCCAATGAAGCTTTGAATAATAGTTTTGTCGCCATCATTTCCACCAATATATGAAGCTTCATCTACTATAAGAATGCATTCCTTTGCATTGGGATGATTGGGTTTTGAAAAGAATCCCACAAATGTGCTAAGCGATGATTCCTTACGCTTATCCAAAGAGAACCGGTTCTCGTCTAAGGATTCTAATTGACAGCACATAGACCACCAGAATTTCTCAGGTCCATCATTAATCACAATCCCGTTGTTTAAGTTCATGGCGTAAACATCTTTTTCGCAATTGGTTAAGAGCCATTCTTCTATTGCATAAGCAGTAGTTGTCTTGCCACTCTGCCGGTGCCCACATAAGAGACAGAACTTGCCATCACGAAGAAAATTTCCCAACCTTTCAACAGCTTCTTTAGGTTGAATGAAGTAGTTAATATCATCTTGCACCCTGTTGGAAGGCGCGAAAGTGCGGTGTCCTACACAAAAAAAAAGTATTCGGCTCAGATATTCCTGAGACAGCATCTAATGAACTTCTGCAAAACAGATCTCTCACTTTTTATTTTTCTGTCGTCCGAATCATCCAGGTCTCTTTTACCTATCGAGTAAATAACGAGATTAAGATAACTGCAAATTTCTTGTTCGAGAGGTAAAACATTGGGAGACACTTACCAGAGGCGGTGGGGACTATGAAGACATGAAGGTACCCCTTTTTAGGATTTTTGTCTTCGTTATTGTTAAAATATTCATCGAGGTTCGACGTAGTAACCATCTTCTCGCTCCTTTCATGACTTTCAATATCTTTTGCAGAAAGGTTATCAGCTTCATAAGCCTTGAGTTCGACTTTCCAAAGATTCATATTGGTTATTTTAGCTCCTATACCTTCATCTGTGCGAGAAAGAAGTTGTTTTAAGTTTGCAACGGTCATATCAGTAAATTTGACCTTGATATTTTCTTTGAGGAAAAAATCGCCAATAGGCACATTGAAAATATCATCAGAAGTTTGTCCCGAAATCAAACAATTAAGTGAGAATATCATTTCGTTTCTGTAAAAGCGATAAGTTTTTTAGAAAATTTTTGAGAAAGTTTGTGAGAAACCTAAATATATATACTTTATATACCTTTCTGAATACATCGTGATTAATTATAAATGATCTTTATAAACTCTTAATTTAATGATATAAACAAAGTTTATATAATGATATAAGCACATTAAAAAAAAAGTTTATATAATGATATAAGCACAGTAAAAAAAAGTTTACAAAATTAATTTATCGGCGAAAAAAAGTGATTCATACGATTTTATCGTTACTCAGATTGCATTCACGAGGTATTCAACAATTAGTAGCCAATAAAATTAATTTTAAATTATGTCATAACGATATCCCAGTAAATGGTTATGTTCATTTCACTAGGCGCAGTAATTTATTTTTAAATTTTTATCGATAACAGATAAGGAATTCAATAAAATTTCCGGATCTCGTGTAATGATCAACAATGGTAAACTTTTAAAATCCCGAATTTGTATTATAAGAATTGATCATTATTATGAGCAATTATTTAAAAAAAAATAAAAATAAAGAACAATAGGTCTTTGTAACAAATTATCCTGGATATACTTTGACCACAAAAATTACGAAAATGAGTGTATCGCGAAAATATGTCTTTAACAACAGTTTTCCTAATCATTACCGTTCTTCTATGTCTGAAGATACCAATACTGATCGCTCATCAACATCAATTGATCAAATATTAGAATTGACGAATGAAATTCAACGTTGGTCAGATCCTGAAATTAAATATTGCTTTCATACCTTTCAGAAAATTTTGATTTATATTGTGAAAAGAAAAAAAAATTTTGTGCTAAAGCTGCATTAAAAATTGGAATAAGAGAACTGCCTCACAAGTAAAGTCAAAAATCCAAACTTTGATTACAAAGTTTGAAGAGAAACCCTTGAAGAAACTGGAAAAGGCAGTTCCTGTTGGGAATATTTTGATGATATGAATGAAATTTTTGGAAATAGAGAAAATGTACGACCTGATTATTTATCCTCTAGTATTAGTAGTGAGGTATAATTTATATGTTATTACAATATAGATAATGTAATTTAAAAATATAATACTAATTATTTATTTATAGTCTGATATTAATAGTGATGTTAAAATTAAGCCATCTACAAGTCGTAATAAACGAAAGATTTCTCAAATTTATTTGGATGCATTAGATTCAATTAAAAAAGGGCAGAACAAAAAAGATTAGAGATTGACATACAAAAACTTGAAATTGAAAGAAATGAAAGGGAGGCTAAGTTGAAGATAGAAGAAGAAAAATTGAAATGGGAAAAAGAAAAGTTTGAAAAGGAGCAAGAATTCAAATTCAAATTAGAACTTGAGAGAATAAATAAGGAATTTGAATTAAAAATCAAAGAATATAATTTTAAAAATTAGGTATATATACTGTACATAGGTATGTATGCAGGGGGGCATGGTTAAAAATCCAACGATTGGTTTGATTTCACATGTTGATCAACATTAATCAGCCAATAAAATTAAATTAAAATTAAGTACAAAAATAAAAATATTTTTTCGATATACATTATAATTATTGTATTGTATAAACTTTTATTTAACTTTATTTAGTTAGATAATTATATTAGTTATATCTTGAAATACCGGATGCGTTTGTATTTTTGAGGTTTTTTTGCTAAATTCTAAATAAAAAAAATATCTTAAGATATATTTATTTTATTACCTTTATAAAATTAGCAAATATACCTAATATTGCTTTTGTAAGTCCTTCATCAATTGTATTATTGTTTTGAAACTCATCAGTATCATCTGATAATTCATCCTCTTCATTTTTTTGCGTTGGTTCTTCAAATTCTTCAAGATTTATATTCATTTCTAAACGTTCATTGTACGATTTAGAAAGTTTTTCAATTTCAGAATAAAAATATTCAAGATAATAAATGCATTTTAACCCCATATTTATAAAACACTGGTCGTGATATGCGTGTCCACAAGCTCATTTACAAATAAAGAATTTGTACACTGGTTCCTATTACAGAAGATATCTTGGTTAGGTGGATGTGAAGTATGATATCCAGAAGGTAAAGCTCCTTTGGAAAAACCTTTAGTAAGTGGTGAAAAAAAATATATTTCCTTTTTAATTTTTTTACCCTCAATTTTAACACTCCATTTTTCTTTGTTAATCCATAACTTCTCAAAAAAGTCTAAGAGAAAATTGCAGTTTCCTTTGTCATCGTATTCAGCTTTTTTTTGGTATAAGGATATGACCTAGTTGCTGAAAAAGATCGTGCAAAATCATTTTCATGCCGGCAATAATCAATGAAAATTGCATCCCGTCTGAGCCAGTCAGGCGTATTAATTTTTGAGCTGGTATGACATCATACAAGACTGTGGAAGTTTTCAACGGGATATTCATCAAGAATTCGTAATTCAGTTTTAAGTAAATTGATTATAGGATGTTGATAATTACGCCAATATTGAATATCTGAAATAAATGCTAACATAAGTTTATTATAGTTTTACGCTGAGATCTTAGCATTACTGTCCAAAGTCGAAAAATTGTTTCAAGATATTCCTCAAAATGATTTCCACGAAATAAATTGGAGTATACATCTAAGGTTGAAGGTATTAGGTTATCTAACAAATCAATAAAGGTTCGATATCCAACATTTTTTGATTGAGTAAATCGTAGAAAAATAAGATCTTTAACCAAATTCCATTCTGTGTTTGCCAGGTAAAGAAGTAAATTAATCTTCCATGGTTTTGGCTTTGCTGCCAAATTACGCTTCTTGCCAAACACCTCTTTATATAATTGATTGAAAAATGGATGGAAGAGTAAAAAACATGTTTCTTAAATATTTAATGAGACATGAAGTGGTCCAAGAATTGGGACTATATGCAAGATATAATCAGAAATTTGAGATTGTGTTCCTAATCGCATTTTATTTGAAATTGCTCGTCTGATAAAGCTGACCTGAAAAATCAGCAGGTATTGAAATGATATAGTTGTTTAAATAGGATTGAACCTCTGAAAGTCTTAAGTTTAATATTAATTGATTAATCTTTATTTATAGATTTATAAATGCATAATTATGTATATATATATGTTATGAATCTATTAAGGGCTTTCAAATAATCATCTGTATTTTTAAGATTTGTTGGAATAAAGTCAATAAGTTTGGTGAAATTAAAATTCTGATGTGTTTTTCATTTATATCAGCATCATATGAATGAATTGTTAATGATTCAATAAGTTCTGCTTCGCTTAATATTGAAATATCAGGTAATTGGCTCCAAGTACTTTTTCTTACATTATAACTAACATTAAATATTATCATATATTGATTCACTTATACTTCTTTGATTATAAAAGCCTCAATACCATTAGGATTGTGAACACTGTAATTGTTAATTGAAAAAAATGAAATTGGTGCGATATTTGATGATGTGTTAATCAAAAGTGTGGCCATATGTGCAATTCTTGATAACGAAATTGCATTTGGTTGACATGATTCATGTAAATCATGATAATCATCAATGTTTAAAACAAATAATTGCTGACACTTAATAAAAATTGTTAGTAATAATATAATTGTAATTATAATTTTTTTTTTATTACATTATGTGAGAAATATTTGTGAACTGATCTTTTATGTTCAGTTTCAATTTTTTGTAAATTATTGCAAACTATCTGATACATTACACTTAATCCCATACTAGATAACATATTGATTCCAGTTACAGACGCTTCTGCATTAGCTAGATTCAACTCAATAGCACTTTTTGCTACAGTTATTTGTTTATTCCGAAGTGATGTAATACAATGACAGAGGAGCATTACTTTTTTTTTAAGTTGCTCTTGTGTTTAGGCACTTTTTTTGGATTAGTAGATTGAAATAATAAATCAAAAAATCCTATTAATTCAGGATTACGCGTTTCTATTAATTAAATAAATTCATCAGGATCGATAATGGGCTTTTGATGTTCGTGATGTTGGTGATTATATAACATAGTAGCAAGATGTTGGACCTTATCATTTAGGAAATCACGAAAATTTTTAAGATCTATGTAATAAAAGAATAAATTTTATTAGTTAAATAATAGCTATTGAAAGAATATTAATAAATTAATATTAGATATCAGACGAATTGTATTTGCCAATTCTGCTTCTAATTTATGTACTCTAGCTACGTATAAGCTCTTCAGTTGATTTTGCCCTATCCAAAAGTTAAATATATTTATCAACTTCTAAAAAAACTTGTTTTTTGATTTTTTTGCATGATAAGCAGTATCATAATTTTTTTTTCTTCTAGCTGTTCATTTATACTTTTTATTCACATATACATAATTAACATACAATAGTAACTATTGCATAAGGTATTATTAAGTTTCAGTTGTAAACTATGCTTATAAGTCATGTAGAACCCCGGACATCTCTAAAACAAGTCACAACTGACTTTTGGCCAAAAACACCACTTTTCGCTAAAACTCAAAAAATCGTATTTTGTAAATATCTCAGCATCTAGTGATTCAATTTTGAAGAATTTTTTTTATTTTGTAGCCCTCATTTAGCTCTACAATTTTAAAAAAAGTTCATTGAAATCGGACCACTAGATGCCGAGATATTTACAAAAAATGATTTTTTGAGCCCTCAAAAAATGGTCAATTTGCTAAAAGTGTGACTTATGACTTGTTTTAGAGATGTCCGGGGTCCTAGTCACGTTATTCTTTGCTTTTTCTAAACTAAATTTTGTTAGTTTTCACCAATGTTCTGGGTTTGCTTTTGTATATATTTTACATTTTGAACAGAAACTTTGGTACTCATCTTAATCTACTGATAACGTAGATTTTCTGGATTTTATTTTGGATTTAAATAGTCGGGAGTCTAAGGAACCAATATATTTATCAATTGAGTGATCACCATTATGCATTTTGACCATTCCCCCCTTATGCTATTTTGACTACATTTATGGTATCGTGACCACGGGCACAGAGTAGCACTTTATCATATATACTCCAGATGGTATTAATACCAGATTAATCTTACAAAATCTGCCATCAAAGAAAATCCCAAATTACTTCGTAGTAACGTGAAAAGGGTAATAGGTATTATTGTTGGGTTATTAAAAGATAGGGTTAGTGTTGATAGTTCTCCAATTAGCAAGAGGGCCAGAATCAAAAAAATTATCAAAAAATAATAGCATAGATGTTATGTATTATGAGCGCAGTCTCAAACTTTGTATTTATTTTTGCATGTATATTTTTTCTTGGCAAAGGGCATGATTGCATGAACAATTGCTTTCATATACATAAAAGTTATTTAGGTTATGAAAAACTATGACAAAATGTCATGATCAGCCAGTATGAATAAAGTATGGGATGCAAGAAAATGGTATTTCATGAAATGTACGTTAGATAGTAAAAGAAATCATTGTTTAAGTTTTCGAAGCCCTTATTTGTTGTGTATGAATATGAAGATATGAAAAACAAGGCAGGGAAGGTCCTTGGCCATATTATTTGATTGTTAGAAGCCAATAAAAGCTGGGGAGGAATTGAGATCTCACAGAGGATAGATAGGCTAATGAGTAGTAAGATAGTAATGTGCAGACTATGTCTCATAACCATCGTATTTATTTTTACATGTTACATTGTATTAATAAAAAGGAAGTACCTAGATTACATGATTACATAAATATGTATTCAGGTGAATGCTCAAGAAATGTTTATTTGTTGACTTGAATACTCACGTGATTTTGATCTTCACGGTTGCACCTATGATGTGATAATGTGACATAATGAATGATTCGATACTTGATCTTTATGTTCGGCAAATTCCTCTGCTTCTCTATCATTTTATTACTTTCATTACAACTTAGCCGGCCTTTTCTCAATGTATTACTTTACAATATATAACAACGTTTCTTTGAATGTATTAAATAAACTTCATTCAAATAAAAATGGCCAACCCGCTTAATTTAGCTGAAATATTATCACTGGTCCTAAAATTTTTATCGATTGACAATGCCTCCCTATTTATTAATGATCTTTGTATTTAGGAAAGTACTACCACGTTTAGCAAGCCTTACAAAAGATAAACTTTGATATAAATAAAAAAAATTTCATAATCTCTTTAGTCTCTACTGTAAATAGCAAAAGATATTTTTATGCGCATACAAACAAGTGTTTGTCCATGAAACAAGGTATATTTGATTGATTGAGCTTTATTTAGATTGCAATCATGATTCCGTTAAGATTAATAGAAAACGGTTTTTTACTTTTTTTACATAGAAATAGCTACTACATAATACAAGAATTTTTTTTTCATGTGATATGACAATTATTAAATACCATTATTTAAAAGAGGAAAATCGTGGCACAGCTGCTTCAAATAAAATTATGAATCCCGTCAAATTAAAGAAAATGACTTTAGTTATCAATAATACACTATTTTCTGATCATTCACGCGCTTTCCATGCAATTCATCTCTATTTAATCCCAAATTACTTGCCATTCAAAACTCTTGATAAATATGTCTGTTCTGTCATTCTTATATATTAATTTCGCCGTCCCATTATTTTTATCATAAATTACATGAACGGGTGTAATATCAGAGCATTCTTGTCCAAAGTAGTCGCTCAATTTATCATTTTCAATATTACAGAGATGGACCAAATACATGGAGGAGCAATTATGAAGTTTTGAATAATGTTTGGCACGTTTGACATGATCATCAAACACTTTTTTGGTTGCTGTGACGACGAGTTCATACCCATAAGCAGGATTTGGAAAGCAATCCTTAAGAAGAATATCCAAACGCAGACGAGGATCACCTGAATCATTATTATCATATTCTTTTACCTCAGGAAGGGCACGGTATAAATGGCTCGGATAGGATTGAGTCACCGGTGGTTTTATTAAGGACTTTCTTGGTGAAAATGTGCTGGATGGGTAAGTTCTTTGCAAAACAAAGCACTTAGCATAAGCATGCGCATTGTTCATTGCTAATGATAAATAACTTAAAATAATATCTACCTCAATAGTACGTTCCAACAACCATTTGGGGTCAATTGTTTTTGAGTCTGGTACTCTCACGGATAGTGAGATCTCAGGCGTAGATATTCCATAAGTTAAGATATTACGAAGAATAGGTGCAGCACATGCAAGTAAAACTTCTTCTTGGCCCAGATTTTGTTCAACAATAACCATTCCCTCTGCAAGGAGGAATCTCACATCAGGATCATCCTTTACCCAGAGCAAAAAAAAGGTGAATAATATTACAATAAATATACAGCAACTGATACTCACCTTAGATTTTACATGAGTTCTATAGAGAAGGACATGCCCAAGGATGTTTCTCTGAGTCTCCGATAAATTAGGGAGAGCTCTAACGATGGATCCATATGTTGCTTTTCTCCTTATACAACTAATTAGATCATAACTCTCCAGATTCCAGTCATCACGTGAAAATTCGCGCCTGCCCACCACCATTTTGCACTCAATATAAGAGCAACATGAACCAACGAGACCCTTGTGCCCATGGGTGAGTAAGTAAATTTCCTCAGAAATTTCATTTTCATCTAATTCAAAGTTTCTGTTGTCACTACTGATGAAGAAGCTCCTGGATCTCTGCTCGAGTAAACCTGGTTGATGTCAAGCATGTCTCAGCTGAAAAAGGCGAAATAATTGATGCAGAACCAGCTCGTTGATGATTTTTCAGGAACTCCTTTATAAGTTCGGTGCCGACGAGTAAGATAGAATACAAGCCGAATTGATTACGACGTCCATCTTTTAGAGATCGCAATACTCCAATGAAGCTTTGAATAATAGTTTCGTCGCCATCATTTCCACAAATATATGAAGCTTCATCTACTATAAGAATGCATTCCTTTGCATTGGGATGATTGGGTTTGAAAAGAATCCCACAAATGTAAGCGATGATGCCTCCTCACGCTTATCAAAAGAGAACCGGTTCTTGTCTAAGGATTCTAATTGACAGCATATAGACCACCAGAATTTCTCAGGTCCATCATTAATCACAATCCCGTTGTTTAAGTTCATGACGTAAACATCTTTATCGCAATTGGTTAAGAGCCATTCTTCTATTGCATAAGCAGTAGTTGTCTTGCCACTCTGCCGATGCCCACATAGGAGACAGAACTTGCCATCACGAAGAAAATTTCCCAACCTTTCAACAGCTTCTTTAGGTTCAATGAAGTAGTTAATATCATCATGCACCCTGTTGGAAGGCGCGAAAGTGCGGTGTCCTACACAAAAAAAAGTATTCGGCTCAGATATTCCTGAGACAGCATCTAATGAACTTTTGCAAAACAGATCTCTCACTTTTTCTTTTTCTGTCGTCCGAATCATCCAGGTTTCTTTTACCTATCGAGTAAATAACGAGATTAAGATAACTGCAAATTTCTTGTTCGAGAGGTAAAACGTTGAGAGACACTTACCGGTGTAGGTGGTTTGGATAACAGCAATAATGTGGATGTTATTCTCCGTAGGTCCATAATCAGCTTCAAAATATTTTTTAAAATTGCATTCAGGTTCCATAGATACGCCTCCAAGTTCTCTAATTTCGTCTTCAGTAGAACCAATCCTACTTTTACTGACGTCAACTTTCCAAAGATTCAGTCTGTCAGAATCTTCAAATTTTCCTTTACGAGAGATAATCTCCACGAGTTGTCCAACTTTTAATTTCTCAAATTGAATTTCTTTATCGCCAAGTTCGAAGAATATCTTATTATCTTTTTTGTAAACTTCAACCTGGAAAACGTAACGATTATCTAGGCGTAAACAAGTGTACGACTCAGCCATTTCGATTATATTTCTGTAATAATAAAACGATATTTTAGAGAAAGAACTTTGAGGGTATATATAAGGTATATATATATACTTTTCTGAATACATCGTGACTATAGACTCTTGTATAAACTTTTATTACGTGATACAGCAAATAATATAGATACTCCGAAAAAATTAATAAGCATAGTAAGAAATGTAATTTATCAGTAAAAAAATTCATTAGATTTAAACTGCGATTCTACGATTCTCGAGGTACTTATTAATTTTTTAGGTCGTACGAGTGGTCAGTGTGACAAAAGTACTTGACCCTCCTGGGTGCATCATATATCTGTTATTGTAAAATATATTATGCGGGTCAAGTTAGCACCGCGTGGTGGGTCAAGAACGATACATTTGCATCAGTATGGCTTTTTTTACGAGATTCACGTTATAACTTTTTTCTTAACTCAGCCGTTTTATTATTTCTCTGTCTGAACGTTATGGACTCGTTTAAAAGAAACCGACATATCGTAGTTTGAAAGAAGTGTTGACGAAAAACATTGAAGTCCGGACGGGACACTTCGCAATTAAGGTATGAATGAAATATATTTTTTCGAGAAGCGACTCAGGACTTGCAAAGTTAATATCAGTTTTTTTTGTTCAGAAATTGAGGACTTATTAGACGGAGAACATAAACTTCGGTGAGTCAATATTGTTAATTTATTTGACTCTGCATGTTCTAATTGTTCTATGCATAACTGACGACCATTTTTGTTTTATCCAGAATATCGATGTTGGGGACAAATGAAATCGGATTAGAGTTAATTTTGGATGTGTTAGTTTATAGATAGCTTAGATTAACGGAACACTGGCGTGTATAGAAACGCCATTTGTAAAACAAGTTTATGTATTACCGAATCTTGTAATTTATTTTTTACATCAATAAATTAGTAATTCTGATGAAGATATTACCTCGTTTTTTTATCTATGCTAACGAACTTTTGAATAATTCCATCTTATATAAAAAATTATTATCGAACATGCAATCCATTGAATCATTGGGAGAATTAAATGCCAAGCTCTTAGCTGAGGTTTGCAGAGCTTAGGAAGGAGAATGCTGAGATTAAAGCCAAGAATGATGAGCTTAAGGATAAGAATACTGAGATCCCTGAACTTAGAAGGAAGTTCGCTGAGATTGAGACTGAGAGAGCTAAACTTAAGGTCAGGATTGCCGAGCTTCTAAAACAGGGTGTGAAAGAGAATAAGAGGCGTGATGTTAAGAATGCCAAGCTCAAGGCCAGAATCGAGGAGCTAAAGAAAAATAACATTAAATAGAATGCTGAGCTTAGAGATAGAGTCACGAAAGTGGAACAGAGACAGATGCAAAATAATAATGTTACTAAGGTAACTAATTCTCCTAACAACAGTTCTTCTAACTTCAATTGGTAGCGGTATTGCCTGGCAATGTCAGAAATAGCTCAGCTCGAGTAGAATATGCTTGATTGTGAAACTGATAATACCAACACCAAATCATTGGAGGATGGGAAGACAATGCTTTCTTGGGATGAGGTGCATAAGAAAAAGGTTAGTAATGAGATTAGGCAGAGAAAGCGGGAAGAGAAATTTCAACGTGAATCTAGTGATCATAAACAGGAAAATATTGGCTATAACAATTCCTCTAATGACTCTGGTGAAAGAATTCCAGAGGAATCAATTCATTCAGAGGATGTGAAAATGACATTGTGTTATCAGAATGATGCGATACCCCCCGGCATCTGATGATACCACTTCTGAAGTATTCGAATCAGAGAATCAAATAGTAGAGAGTTTGGTACAGGAGCTGACCTGTGTTTAATGGCAGTGAGGTAGATATTGTAGAAATTACAGAGACTTATATACAGAATATGGTTCCAGGCTCGCACAATGTTTATCAGACTTATTTGATAAAGCAATTAAAACAGGTCAGAAACAAATATTATGCTGGTTTTATTATTCTCTTGAATTAGGATAAAACAGTAAGTTCGAAAATATATAATGAAATGAAATCTTTCCTACCTAATATTACTGATGTGAATCTGCATAAGAAAACTGAAAGAGCTCGAAAAATCCTTGAGCTCTTTGGTAAAGGAGGTGTAGGCATAGACAGGATCAAATATGTTACATATAGCGCAAGTGCTATCTCGGGATAAATTCAACATATTATAAATCATGTGACTTCAAAACCCGACAAATCATACCAAGAAAAAATCTTGCCTGAGAATGGCGAATCATGCTCCACCAAAAACTGAGGATGCGTCCTACCAAACCCGAGGTAAGATTCCAAACAAATTATTTAATTCTTCAGGTCCAGTCAATTCGCCCAAAGCTGAGGTGAATATACCATCAAACCTATTTCCAAGAAAACTCAGGCAAATGTATCAAACAAAACTCGAACACTGATTCCTAGGTAACCCAAATAAAATGAACAATATGCCATTGAACATGGAGAGAAGAGTCCTGAGAAATTTTCAATCGTTACTGAGGCTGAGAAAAAAAAGATGAGCCAGTGAATGCTTCCGCAATATCTTGGAGACTGATATGCGATTTTACCGTGGTGCGATAGAGAGAAAGGAGGATCCTAGAAAATATTATAAATTCCTAACAGATCATGATAGGCTGATTGGCGAAGAGGTATTACGTCGTGGTATTCTAGAGAGCCGTTTAAGCACTACATGGCTCAATGATCTTATGAAAGAATGGAAAAAATACATACAAAATTTCGCACAGGACTGAATATTGCGTTCCTTAGATGAAAGCAATGAAATGTCAACAAAAATGGGGAGTCTGCTAAATTACAAAGATCACAATAAAAATGATTTACTAACCTGGTTATGTGAGGAAATCGACCACCTGAAGAATGCGCAGTAATTGAAGAGCATTTTGGTCACGTGTAAGGCCAGATATATACGTAGCAATGAGACATTTCAACTAATGGAATAGAATTTAATGCTTTTGAAACAGTTTTTGCAAGCCATTCCATGTATAATCACAGTGTTCACATGTATATCTTTTTGCTGCTTCCCAATATATTTCAATAAAATTCAATTCACAAATTCACAATAAAATTTTGGGTAAAAAATACATTTATATCCAGCTTTTTCTGAATATGTAAATCTGAGATAGGTATAGTATATTTGTAATAAATAAAAACTACCAAAATTTTTTTAACAAAGCATAGGTAAGTTTATAAGCTAGAATAATTTATTTGGATAAACACTATTAAAAATTCCGTCTTTAATCAAACTAATAATAATTTTTTATTACATAAAAATCACTTATTCTTAAATTTTTCCCATTATAATAAATTACTTGATCTTCAAACTTATGTAATACTAGTAAAAATTATTATTTTTTAATCTAATCCAATAAGTTTAAAAGCTCTTGATAATATGCTTTATTAAAATTATTGGTTAGAATTTTAAAATATTATTTTTTGCTAATGTGGTATCTTTTAAAAATATTACATTATAACTATAAAATTGAGTTGGTAATAAAAGTACTGTACTGTAGTCACTAAGGTTGCTTGTCTAAACCTCTTCAAAATCCTACGATTAGTTTTGTCAAAATTTTACTATAAATTTATTATAGTTTCGGCAGAGTTTCGGCAGTTTCGGCATTTATAATAAGTTTCGGCAGTTTCACCTTTCTCCAAAGTTTCGCCAGTTTTTTAATATAACTTTAATATAATTTTGGCAGAATTTCGCTTTTCGGCGAAACGCCATCTTGCCTAAACCCCTAGGTTTCGGCAAGCAACCTTAGTAGTCATATAAAAATTACAGGTAGGATTTTAATAGTTTAGCATTTATCTGTATTTAATATTATTAATAGTTAATAAATTAAGTATTTTTTTTACTTACATTGGACTTTATCTTTTTATACTACATTTAATGAGTATATTAGAATAATAAAAAAAATTATTGTATATACTGATTTATTGCAATATATATATATGGCAATATATATTGTGAATTTGTGATACAAATTTTAGTAAAATTTAGAAATCACATTTCATATATTTTATATTTTATATATATATAATCTTAATGTATTTTTTTTTAGTAAATAAATCCAATATTTTATTATAGTATATTTGATGTAATGTACCATAGAAATTATTATAAATTACTAAAAATGCTATAAATTTAAATTAAATTATTTTATAGCTTATTATTATTATTAAAATTACTACTATAAATTGATAAATATACTATAATTAATATAATCTACTTAAACATTTAATACAATAAATTTCAAAAGATTATATTGTAAAAATAGTTAATTTTAATATATTTAATTTTTTTAATTGTATTATAGATTCTAAAAAAATAGAAGTATTTAGAAACTGAAAATTATAAAATATCAAAAATATAATGCTTTTGTATTTGTATTTCATTTAAAAAGTTTTAAAGATTATTTACAATACTTTTCTAAAAATGATTATATTTGGTTGATAAAAAAATATATATAAAGATAGGAAATTTCTTATTAAAAGAAAAACCTTTTTTATTTACTGTAATATATATAATTTATTAGTACTACTTTATAATAGAAGAGTTACTACAAATTATTACTTGAGAAAATGTATAACTGAAAAAAGAAAAAGTTAAATTCTTTAAATTTATTAATTTCAATATATAAATAGTAAATAGTAAAAGTAAAGGTTAAGATAAAGTATTTTTATCTAAAGATTATATTCCAGTCTCTTTCATATTTAGAAAAAAATAAATATTAGTTTAATAAGTATTTGAATTCTTAGCAAAAAAAAATGAAATGATAAATCATATTTATTAACTTCTTTAAAGTCTATAAAAGCTATAAATTCTACATCTACTTCAGTTATCTGTTATATTTGAAAAAAAACTTACAGATTTTTTTAAAAAATGCCTTTTCATTCTATTCATTCTACTTATTATTTATTTTTATGACTTAATATCCCAGTATTTTCTAATATTCTTTATAATTTTATATACTGAATTATTTATAAATTTGAAAAAACTAATTTTATTCTTTAAATTGACTTGTCAGATTTTCTAAAAAAAGAAAAAATTAGTTATGTTTTCTTAAATAAAAAATAATAAAAAAAAGAAACAAATTTATCTAATTTATTTTTTTAAATACTGGTTATTCAATTTTATTTATTTATTCAGATTTCTAAAAAAAGAAGTTAAATAAAAAATAAAAAAAAGAAATGAATTTACTGATAATTTCATTTTTTAAATCCTAATTATCTAACTGGGTTTTATCTATTTATTTCAAATTTCCTAAAAAAGAAGAAAATATAAATTACATTCTTAAATAAAAATAAAAAAATAAACAAATTTACTAATAGTATATTCTTTTAAATCCTGGTTATTTGACTTTATCCATTCATTCAAATTTTTTTTTAAAAAAAAACTATTAGTTATATACTTATATTCCCTTAAATAAAAAATAAACAAACTTATTAATAGTTTATTTTTTTAAATTCTAATTATTTGTTTATCTGTTTATCTAGATTTTCTAAAAAAAACAAAGGGAATTTTTAGTTATATTGTTTTTAAGTAAAAAATAATAAAAAAAAGAAATAAACTTATCTAATTTGTTTATTTTTTTATTTGGCTTTATTTATTTATTTAATTTTAAATTTTTTTTTTTAAATTAGATTTTTTTATATTATGATTTAATCTGATTTATAAATCAAATTTTTGAAAACTAAACCAAATCTAATTTAAAGTAAATTTAGATTATATCAGTTTTTTTTTTAAAATACTAAATATAAAATAAATTTGAAAGTCTTTTTTTTGAAATTTACTAAAATTAATCATGCAATTTGCTTATATAAATGCTTTTTGGCTTATATAATATTATTATAATTAGATTTTTTTAGTTATATTTCTTTTTAATTATTTTTTTTAGAGTAAAAAGATTTTTTAATTACTTTACTTTTTCAATTCTAGCAGTATATAATCAGTTTTTTAAATTTTTCTTAATTAGTTATACTAGCAAAACTTTTACAAATTGTAAACTAATTAATATTTTCCTTATTTTTTTTTAGTTTTGTTAGCTGTAAAAATCTTGTTCTTATTTAATTGATTTATAAAAAAATTATTTTCAGTTTACTTAAGATTTAAATGAAATTTTAAATATATTTATTTAAATTACTTAATTTTTAAATTTGATCTAATTTTGCTATATAAAATTATGTAGTTTTTACTTTTATATAGATTCTAAAATATTTTTTAAAAAGGTTAATTTTTACTATCAGAAAAATATCAGGATTCCAATAATACCAATACAACTCACAAATAAATTTTAAATACTAAAGTAAAAATACATTTTATGATATAACTCTATCAATATTTAAGCTAGAAATGTGGTTTTACTATCATTAGAATTCTCTTATTGAGACAAATCTAAAGATATAAATTTTATTAAAATTGAATTACTGGTTATATTAAAAATATGAATATATAGGATAATAAAATTTTAAAAATACCCTTAATTGCCGATTCGCCATTTAGCGATACAAAATGATCGGCAATCTATAATTAATCTCGTCAGACATTTTTATATTAAATACTATTGCTTCTGAATGGTGTTTGCACAAGTTTGAAAACGTTTTGTTGTAATATAAATGCCCTAAAAATACATTAAAAAAAGGTGTTACATTACTTAGGTATAGTTTTATAAAACTGGTAAAACTAAAACATTGCCAAAAAAAAAAAAAATTTATTTTATTTTATTTTTTTTTAAACATTATTTTGTTAATCTAAGCAAGAATATACCATATATTATATAATAATACAAAAAAACCTTGTAAAATTTGCAAAATTTGCGAATAATTGGTGTAAAGTTACCTAAAATATGAGCTGAAATGGTGACTTCCTCCAAAGTAAACTCTTTAAATTTTATAGCAAACGAAAAAAATTTTTTTTTTTGTGATATATTCACGTTTTGCATTATTGATTGGTAAAGTATGGTTACATTAAGCATGATTTATGTAGAACAAAATCGGAGTTGAAATGTGCTGATCGACGTCATTCATATAAGAACTTGTGACAAATCTACTAATCAATTTTGTATTGTTGAGTAGCAGATTGGCAATTAAGGAGCTTATATATATTATGTAATTATTAAAGAGGAGGAGAAGGGTAAACAAAATTTTATATTATATTTAATAAAATTATACTTTTAAAAATCTATAGAGATTTATTTTTACTATACTTTTTATTACTTTTTTATGAGATTTAAAGGGTTTTTTAAATAGGAAAAAATTGGGATTTTTTTTTGCTATTAGAAATCTGGGTTTAAAAGATTCTGAAAATTTTTTACTAATAGAAGTTTTAGGAATTGGTAAGAGGTTTTTAAAAGGGTTTTATTAGGAAATACATCTTTACTATCAGAAATTTGGTCAGATTGGAAAATTTAAGAGTTTTTGGGATTTTTTACTGATAGAGTTTTCAGATAAAAAAATAACATATATTAGTTATTAACTAATAATATTAAATAAAAATGCAAATCTATTAAATTTTGAATAATACTAATAAAAAAAATACATTTTTCATTACAATATTTTGGTTAATAATATTAATATTAGATTTGATTTTTTATTAAAATAAATTCAATAATATAAATTTTATTAAAATCCAATTAGTAAATCATTTAAAAATAAAAGTATGTAGGATAAGAAATTTTTAAAAACTCCTTTATAATATGTAATTTTAGCCAAAATTAATACATAAATTCTATATAAACATAAAATCAAATTTAAGTTAGTTCAGGAAGTAATTATAAAAATATCATATAAAGCAAAATTATAAATTATATTATTGATTGTTTTAATATTAACAATGTATTTATTTCAATATTTTAATAGTACTTTTTCAGTATTTTTTTCAGTATGTAAATTTTTTATAGAATTTTATATAAAAAATATTAATTATGTAAGTAACTATTTAAAAACCTTTATATTTAAATAATTAATAATAAATAATTTAAAATATATATTAAAAACAATAGTATAACATTCTTTATAAAAAAATTCTGGTATAAAAATATTATAAAAATATGATTCAAGTAATCTTTTTACTTATAAAATTACCAGAATAATAAATATAATACTATATAATGTGCTATTAAAAATCCTGGTAGGGGTATATAATAATTTTAAATAATTAAGGAGGTCCATCCCTTTTTTTAATCTGATACAAAAAAAAAATCAGGATATACTACAAAAAATCACGTGACGACTTCGCAAAATAGGATTTGTTTGGATTCGAAGAAGTTTTTTTAGTTGTTTTGGAAATTGTTTTTTTATTGTGCCCAATTTATCTAGTAAATTGGGCCATGTCAGGTGTACCAATTAAATGAAAGTAACGATATCAGGCAATTCCTTGAAGATAAATATTGAAATGATAACAAAGGGAAAATCAATCCTAAATTAGAAATTGGAATTTTTTTTTTCTACTGTAAACATATTTGGTTAAATTAAGGTCGCATGTGAAAAAAAAAAAATTCTTCTCAAGGTAATGATGTAATTATGTAAGTAAAATTACATGATAATTCATAAAGCATTAAAAAAATTTGCATATGACCGAACTAAAAAAAAAAAAATCATTTCTTTATAAGGATATATAAATTTATTCTTTATAAATTTAACGTAAATGAAATTTTGAAACATTTAAGGTACATTATGATCGGCACTAGCCGGCTTGAATATTTTTCCTTTAAAAAAATTTCTTTAATTTAAAGTATAATGTAATTTAGGAATCAATCTACGCGTAACACAACACAAAAAATAAGATGTAATACGTGTTACATAATTACTAATAATTTACTAGGCGTTCAAATTGCACTAATTGCACCGCCATATTCCAAAATTATCAACTCAATAATTAATTTAAAACAAGTTTTACCTAACGTAAATTATAAATGAGGCTAAAAATCAAATTTGTTACTTCATTCGCAATGCTCCGTGCGTGCGTAAGAACTCCTGCATTTTCTATATATTTTCATACTGTAACCTAGATTTATTATTTATTAGCTATTCATAAATAGAAAGATAACCTAGATAACCGGATAACCTAGATAGCCTACAAAAAAAAAAAGAAAAAAGAAAAAAGAAAAAAATACAAAGAAAATTATAACTTTATATCTTTAAAAAGAATTTTCTCACGAGCATATCATTTCATTAATCACGCACATTTTACAAAGTTTGGAAAAACCTTTTAAAATTTTATCCAAGAATATTCTGATCACTTCTATTTAAGAATGTTAGAAAGGATACGCCAAACGTTAATTCTGAATAAGTAAATTATATAAATTATTTATTTATAATAAATAATTACTCTTTCTAATTGTATATATGGAAATATATATATACTGTATTGTATATATTTTTCATAATGAACTTCGTTTAACAAACAAAACAAATTAATATTTTCGTGTTTTTTGTGTAAAAATATTGCTGCGCCACCGTAAATTGTCACTGCGCCGCAAATATGTCTTTATAGTTCATTTTAAGTTAATTTTTCAAATAAGGTAAATAAAATTATAGTATAATCAATGGACTGCAGACCCCAGGCACCCTTCTATAACCGAAAATGGTAAACAAATATGACGGGATCACCGAAAGTTAGGTTTAAGCACCTGAAAGATTACGATATCTTTTATTATTCGTACATGCGTTAAAAAAATTTCGGTTATTCATTATCGAATCAAATACGTTTAGCGAAAAAAATAAGTAAATAAATATTACTTAATTAAGTAAAATGCTTATTTTCAAGTGAGAATTACTGAATAATTACTTGATAGATGACCCAAACTAGTTACTTTCTAATCTTAATTGAGATAAATTGACGTATAATAAAGTTATATAATAAGTTATATAATGAGAGAAACCTTTGAGGATAAATTAAATTCATTGTACAGTATAAAGATGCAGACTATATATGCGATTTCATGTAAAATGCACGTCATTACCGAAGATTACATAAATATCGAATAAAGAAAAAAAGAAAATAAAATGGTGAGAAAATTATTGGACATATTCCGATCCATCCGAGGTAAATTGGCGCTTATGTAAATCTGGTTGATGTATGACTCAATCTTCGTTTTAAGATATAAATCGGTCGATATTAGAAATATTATATTTAATATACAATATATATATGCATGTTTCTATGAACTCGATTCATAAAATCTATCCGAAATCTAACATATGGTTTAGGCTATTATTGTAAATGCCGTGTGAAAATATTTAATTATGGCTGGTCTTTCCGTTTATTCATTACTTAAATTAGTTTGACAAGGTAATAGATACGGGAGAAACCATTTTAATGGTCAAAATTTAATTTCTTGATCTGATTTCGACAATTAAAATTTTCTCATTTTCTTTTTTTTTTGGAAAAGAAAAAAAAACTAGTACTGCGGTAAATCCATTATCTCCAAATATCGTTTCCAAATTATTAATTAGTGTCGTTCACAATGGTATATAGACTATATCCATTTGGCTACTATAGTAAATTTATTGTTTCACAATTATTATGACAACAAATCGGAATTATAGAATATCGTAATAATAAAAAATCAAGTTTTAGACAATATAGAGGTTATTTACTTTATTTGTAATAATAATAATAAAAAAAAAGATCATATACATGATATCAAAATTTTGATTATCATTTATATCGAGGTAAAAACTTTCATTTTCAAATGATTTTATGGCTGAAGATAACTAAATTATATTATAAATGATATTGTTAATGTAGTTTTAATAATAAAGCGTTTATATCTAAAATACTTTTTACAGGTTCTTAAAAAGGTGGCGTCACTTTGAAAAAAAAACAAACCCACGATAAAACAAGATTACAACTGGAAATAAAAAGAATTTTTTTTTTCTCTAAAGATTAACAAAGTAAATTACTAAAAATATGTTCATAAAAATCTCCAAATTAAGAAAAGATATGATATGAGGTGAGAAAGGAATAATCAAAGCATAATCATTCTTGGGTATAAACTCGATGAAAGAAAATAAACAGGGATGATAAAGAAATTACTTATACAAAAAAATCATTACCGTAAATATTTGAAAGCTCAAATGATTATGTAAAAAAGATTGTTATCGCGGAAATAACAGCCCAAGGGGAATTTTTTTTTTAAAAATTATAAAAAGGGAGAGTACAAACAAAGTAACTAATCAAAAGAATTTTTAAACACGAGACTCTTTTATTTACGTATCACAATTTTATATGCGTATCACAACATGCCAATATTTAATCGGTGATTGCCCAAAGTTGGGTTTAAATTATATACTCATACATATAAATAAATATACATATTTTAATATATTGACTATAAATTTAAAAATTTATATTACGTTTTATTATTATTACGTTTTACTATATTATAAATTCTTATACGTAAGGAGTAATAAATAGAACACGTATTCGTGTAATAATGTTTTCAAAACAGTTTCAATGAGTTTTCAATATTTATTACGCCAAAATTAGTATATAAGAAAAGGTTATGTGTTTGAAGTTCCTTAAAAAGAGCATAGAAAAACGTTGAGATGACTCATTGATTAGCGGAGTAGAAATTAGAATACCGCAGAATTAAAATTTTACACGTGCATGATCGGCTGACATTTATTGGTTATAAAACCTAATTGGGATATATAGGTTCCTCGGAGCTTCAATTATGATCGGTGTTGCATTGAAATAATTAGTAGTGCTTTTAACGAATAAAATTAAGTAGTACATTCTTAGACTATTTAAAGTAATAATGATACGAAATTAAAGTTTTTTTTTATTTAAGGTACATTATCGGTTAAATAGTTTGATTCATGTACTTATATATATATTACTTTTTCTTTATAAATCCTAAATAAATAGGAGCTAGAAGGGACAAGTTTTTTTGATTTTTTTTTTCATTTTTTGTTTCATTAAAAAAAAAAATTATATATATATAACTATCACGTATAAATAATTTTTATTTATTTGTTGATTTACACAAAAAAAAAAATTTGACCACAAACGATAAACATTTATTTTACATATATATATCATATGAAATCTTATACAATATATATATATAATAAATCATCATTAAAAAATCGTCGTCGTTGTCGTTTACAAAAACATTTTCCTCCTTTTTCTCCTTCAAAATCTTTTCGTCATTATTATAACATGCATCGAAGAAATATTATTTCAAACAAGAGGTTTTTTTCCTCTTCTGATAAAAAAAATTCACTTCAACATTCTCATATAAAACTTTCACCTTCGTTAACCCCAGATTGTTTCGCTGAAATATTGGTTCACTTACAAGATGATAAATCAACTTTATATAATTGTCTATTATTAAATAGATTATGTTGTCGTCTAGTGATACCATTATTATGGAAACGTCCATTCGATTTAATACAACAATCTTCTTCTTTCGTTGAACAAGGTGGAAATACTACTTCAACTTTTAACACTTTGGAAAGAAATGCTGCGTTAATAATAAAAACTTACGTATCATGTTTACCACCTTCAGAATTAAGGATATATTCGGAAGAAGGAATGAACATTCCGCGAATGATTCGTCCTTTATTCGATTATCCAACTTATTTGAAAAGTTTTGATACTTCATTAATTTATTCTTCGATAGAATACTTTTTTAAAAATTTATTGAGAAATATCAAATTAATGCATTATAAATCACCATCATTTAATCCGACTACTTATTTGGCACAGTGGATATTTAACAAGAGCAATGCTCTTCATTCATTGAACTATCATTATGTTACTGAGGACGCTTTAAAATCCATTGATTTATCCTCTTTCAAAAATACTGAATTAAAATTACAACGGTTAAAAAAATTTAATTTCATTTATATTCCTCAAAGAACTTTTACTTTTATTAATGATATTAATCCAATCATTTCTGATTTATTCCGTACTTTAAGTATAACTTCAATTAATATTAATCAAGTTGAACTTGTTTTACATAAAAATTCTAATCCCCCAATTCATCAAATTTGTAAATTTTTATCAAGTTTACGTTATTTAACAACATTTAAATCCAATGAATTTTGGTTAAATAATAATTCTTTTGATATTTTCTTTTCTTTAAGTAAACACAGAGATACTTTGGAATATTTGGAATTTTCTGATTTAAGTCATTTTAGTAGTCATTTATTAGAATTTTTATCAAATTGTGAAAATCTTAAAGTATTGGAATTTAAAGGTTTTGAGCAACGTCATCAATCAATTTCAAATAATGATGATTATTTATTTAATGATGATTGTAGTAATAATTGTTATTCTACTGGTAGTGGTATCGGAAATAGTAGTAGTAACAGTAGCAGGGGAAATAGTTCTTATAGGTCAATATTTAATACTTCGTATAATAATTCAAATTTATCTCATTCACCATCATATGATATTTCAGTGGAAAATTTAATTATACATAGAAATCATCATGCCAATTCAATAATTCCTTTACTTAAAATAATATCCCCTATTTCATTAAAAAAACTTTATATTGAAAAGACTACTCCTGAAATTATTAATATAATCTCATCTCAATTCATTTCCAATTTGACTCATTTATCAATTCGTCCTTCAAATAACGTTAGTTTCTCTACTTTTGCCTCTTGTTTGAAGAAATTACTTAAGAACAAGAATTGTAATTTACAATGTTTTTCCCTGAAAGTGGCAAGGCATCATGATGTTAACATCCCTAATGATCTTAGATCTATATTGAGTGTTCTTCAAAAACGTATTACTCACCTTACACTGGATATTGGTGGATTATGTGATGATAATAATTCATTGAAAAAAGTTTTGAAGTCCATAGGATGTAATTTAGAATATTTTGATCTTATTTATGAAGATGTTGGAATGGATAATGAATATGTAGATTTGGTGAATAATTTCTTGAAAAATAACAAGAATATCAAAAGAATTAGACTTATTATTCACGAAGTTATTGCTGCTAACGTTAAGAATATTATAAAAAACGTGAAGACGAAGACGAAGAGAAATTTGGAAGTTACCGTTGTCAAAACTTCCAATCAATTACTATCCGATTGGTCAGAATTGTTATAGATTAACAATTTTGGAGCGCGTCTAACAGTGACAGCAAGTATTTTTTTTTTTATAAAAAAAAAAAACTAATTGTAATATATTTTAATGACTTTATATTATTACTTATTAACTTTTTATCTAATTTATGTAATATAATTTTATATATATCATAACGCATACATTTAATATTCATGAGCATTCAAAGTTTTTGTTTTCACTCTATCAACAGATAATTTTCACGCATATAACTATGTTTATTTTAATATCCAAATCCAATATAATTTACTTTAATTTTTTTATAGAATATATCTTATCATCATATTATACTCTTATTAAGTTCACTTTTTTTTATTAATTGGACGTCATTATAATATTATTGGGGAAGGAACAAACCTGGTTGTAGTCATTCTCTCTTTTTTTTTGTATATTTGATTTTCTCATTATTATATATTCATTTTTTTGTATGGAAATTTTTCATTAATATCTAATTTTCATATGTAAATAACAATAATTTACATAAATAAATGATTGAAACAATCAATTATTTTTATGATTAAAATTTTTGGTCAATATTAATTTTTGCGATTATTTTCTAATATTTTTGAAAATACAGTATTGCGTTGACATAATTCAAATTAAATCAAATAATTAATTATTCACTCTTTTCACGGCCTTTGTCAGCTTTCATCGAATCAAAATTTAGTTGCTGAGTGTGGAATATTGACCTTTTGAAGATGTTATGAAATAACTGTATGACGAATTTTTTATTTCTCTTTTTTTTTCGAAAATTATATTACGTACCAATGGCAAGTTTCAAAAAGGAAAGAATATTTTCAGGTTTAACTGCAATACTTCACTTTATGTGATACTCTTTTACAAAGGATGTAATAATGTAAATAATTAAAACCGACCGTCAAGACGTCAACAATTTAAAATTATGTTACAGTTTTTGGAAAAAAAAAGAAAATATGGGCTTTTTTCCTGTAAATGAGGGAAAAATGGGACCTTTTTTAGAAGTTATCTTATTCTGGCTAGTGAATCCAACCAAATCCTCTAGTTTGCCCGAATTGGTTTTGAATGATTAGACCTATAGCAGATCTAGGTAAATTATTTGGAGTGGTTTACGAATAGTTTTCGATATTTTTTTTTTACTAATTATTGAAATTTTTTTTAAAAATATAAAAAGTGAAACGATAATAATGATAATGTAAAATAATAAATGAACATTAAAAAGGTTTTTTTTATGAAATCTTTCTTGAATTTAGGTAAACCTACTTAAAAGATAATTTATAAAGTTCAGATATCATCAATAATTGCCATTAGGGTTTTCCAAACGTTCTTTTTCTCAAATTTGAACAACGAATTGTGAAAAAACCATTTTTTTTTGCTTGAACTTGTGACGTCGTACAAAAAGGTTTTCAGTTTCTAAAATTCCCAGCTTTTATAAGAATCACTTAAACAGTACTGGCCGGAATTACATGATTGAACAGCATTTATAGACGGTTGAATAGCATTAAAAGTTCAACCATGTGATAACCAATAATACTAAAAAAAATTTGATCAATTTATCAATTTTTTAACAATCCTCCTGGTCTGCAAGACCAAGGAATAATACTCAACTGCTACCAATATTGTGATTGAATTCGAAGTATCCGGATATCGTGGCACTTTTATGTGATTAATAAATACAAGAATGATGCTCGTATAACATAAGACAGGATTAATGTCACATGGGACTGATGGGAGTGCGTTCCTTTGAAATAAATATCGAGTCTATTTCAAGATTTAAAGCAAAATAAGTAAAGAAAATACATGAGGAGTAATGATCCTCCGGATGCAAAGATAAATAGCCTCCCGTTTCTTATATTTATATCTGCAGAAAGACGAGTTTGATTGGCATGACTTATTTTGAAAAAAAAATTCTCAAATCATATGAAAGAGTCACGACTTTATATCCAGTGCGTATTAATTCCATGATCCAACTTTCGATCATTGATATCCGTACTGAAGATATACAGTGATGGAAATAAATTAATTAGTAAATGGTTGAAAGTTTATGTTGTCCACCTTTCGTGATTTTAATAAAGTCATCCCTAAAGTCATCGACATTTTTGAACGCTCCCTTGCAATTGCATAGCCACAAACGCCACAAACGAAAAAGTGTTCAAAGAAAATTTGTTGTACAAATATAGTCACGTTGATTGATGAACAGTATTGTGTAACAGTAATTCACAGTTAAATTTTTCGAGACTTCATTTTTGTTATTTTAGAGAAATCTTCGAAATGAATGTTCCGTTCAAATGTGTTTCGTTCAACTGTTCACTCCTATTCGACACTTTTGACGTTGAAATTTTGAAATTTAAAACGACAATATCAATGATAATGTCAATAGACTCATCGAACTTAGTAAATTAACTTTTAATAGTTACAGAGTTGATCAACTAAAGGATCATGCTTGTAATAGAAATGTTGCTTGGATATTTCTCTCGATAATGTCATTAAACAAAAATTTCACGACAATGAAATGGAACTGCTTAGTAGATATAACCAAGCTAATATTTAGGTCATAGTTCGTAGAACATCCACATTGCTACAATCTTGTAAGTGTCTCCATTGTTTTAGATTCAGTATTATCTGTGACACGGTAAATCTGTCTCTCAAAAAAAAAAGAAATTTTTCATTTTTTTGTTTATACGGAATCATATTCGCTAATGCTTGTGCTTTTTCCTGTTCTTTACAAACCAAAAGATTGCGCGAAATACATCAAATCTAGCGTTCTAATCGAATTTGTTGAAAGTGTTTCAATATGTCATCTTTAAAAAGATGTTTTACGCGTCGAGTGTTCTTCTGGCTCCGATAGAATATCTTCTCTTGTTTATGCTCCATCTGAGGATGATAAGATTCTTGTTTTGAGTAATACAGGCGTTGCTCTCTTCTATAACTAACATTCCCATGAGGGCTGACTCAATGATTACTGGTGCAATCGATGTTTCCGGTTCTGTTAGAGCAGTGGGAGGAGTTTCAGAAAAATAATAGGAGAATTCTAGCAAAGTTAAAGAAATTAATTGTTCCTTTTCAAAATAAGAATGAAACTTTGGGAAAAGGAGGGTGATGATGCATCAGCGTAATGATATGCGATGATGCAATTGCAAAGATTACAGGAAACGTGTGTAAATGTGTTGAATATCTAAATCCAAGACTTCTTCATCAGTGGTAAAGCTCCCGGAATAGGTATGGGTCTTCATATAGTTCTCAGACTTTGTAAAAT
The DNA here is from genome assembly GCF_026210795.1 of Rhizophagus irregularis. NCBI lineage: Eukaryota > Fungi > Glomeromycota > Glomeromycetes > Glomerales > Glomeraceae > Rhizophagus > Rhizophagus irregularis. The sequence goes on along the minus strand of NC_089451.1, from coordinate 1,634,174 downwards.
TATTCATGGGGAAAATTAGATTTGGAATGGAACTATTCAATCACCTCAAAGAGCAACTATCTAATAAAACAAAAATTTCTTCAAATTATATTGGACGGAATACCGATATTCCGAAATTTTTTTTTACTCAAATTAGGAAAATCGAAGCTGCATCTGAGTATCTATTTGGACTTTGGTAAAGGCTTTTGTCCCGAAGCAAATGATGACAATTTAAGATCCAACAGCCATGAATCGACTATGCCACAGGAATTAAGAACCACTTTCCATTCTTGACTCTTGATTACTTGCAATAAGATGAACAGATAAGGTCTTTCCAATTCGGAGAATCCACAATTAACATTGCAGCTATCCATTCTTTACTCTTATATTTGAACCCTTTACTATCCACTCGCTTTTCATTTTGATTACCATATTTAATTGAGCAACAGTTTCAGCTATTGAAAATGCTGGTATTGACGAAAAGGTTTATATCATTAAGTTGGAAATACTTTGATTTCCAAATCGATCATCGGTTCTTTATATTTCTCCAAATTGATCAATGATATTGTAACGTTAATGCTTGACATCACCCAAATGAGGCATTTCTTTTTGTTCGCAAAATTTAAAAACACTATGTAATGTATTCTTTACTGAATCTTGAGGATACCAGAGAACTGCTTCGAGCACTTGTTTTTTTGAGGATTAGTTATGTGATTAAAAATTTGATTGTGGGATTGAGTTTTAAGGGATTTTCAGAAAAATGCTTCGAAAAAAGTTCCTCGAGTGACTTAGAGAAAGATAACAGAGATGGCAGAGAAACAGTGGAAAGACTTTCTTTGATGTTATTTTCGTGCGATCGTTCAATGACTGACGGGTAACAATACTACCAGCTGCTCCCGAGTCAATTATTAACAGGATTTTCCGTTTTTGTATAGTCACGTCATAATACATCGCCGTCGTGTTTTGCACACCATGAAGCATCTTTGAGAACAGTCTTCAAGTACACTATCACGTACGACATACCATCGCTCTGGATCATCTTTGCCACAGATTCCTGTTAGACAAAATACACTCCTAGATCAGGACGATAAATACTACACAGTTTAATCCTTTCCTGAAGATGAAGAGTTTGTCATCACATCTACAATAATTTCCTTTACCCTTTATTGTGGACTGCAAATACGTTCTCTAGGTCATTAACTTTCAGATGTCAGATGGTATGTTCCAATTTTCTGTGAAATCGTTGAAGGTATTTTAAAGGTTTTCTTGAATATTGGAAATTTTTTTTGCGTCAATTGTAACGTGATGTTATTATAAGAGTATTTGTTGTCTAAGTGGAAAATATGCACGAAGCTTTGCTAACAATAAAATTGTTTTAGGAACTGGCATTTTCCAGTCGTGTGACATCAATGTCCATGGGATCGTTCCCCCATGGTCTTTTCCGTGGTCCTCTGAAACCTCCGTTACTTTCCTAGCAGATTCAAGTTCCTCTTGTAGAATCTCGCAAAGTATTTTCTAAAGTATAGCATGATCACATTTACCTTTATTACAAAATAACATTTCTTCTTATAATATTATACCTTCTTCTGATTCTTCATTAATTTCAAATTTAAACAAACTTTTAATTATAGAACATGATCATATTTACCTTTATTACAAAATAACATTTCTTCTTCTTATAATATTATACCTTCTTCTTCTGATTCTTCGTTCATTTAAATTTAAACAAACTTTTAATTATAGAACTTATAGATTTTAAAAGGTTTATAAGCCATTTTTAGTAATAGTCGATGAAGCGGTTTTGGCAGCAGAAATCTTAGCGGGAATCTTAATAGGTAGCTTTAACCTATTTATTTGGAGCCGATTTAAGTAGTTTTGAGATACTCAAACACCTTTGCTATCAGTACCTTCATGATTGCGGGAACTAGTATGCTACATGAAATTTATCGAGTTAAATATTGAATGTGGTGAATTCAATATAAAATTGTGAACAGTCTTGATAAGATTGAAATAGAATGTGATCTAAAGCTGGTGATTATTTCCAAAACATTTCTCAGAAGGCACCGGCACACCAATTTCTACATTGCTTCCGAAAATATCATCAAAGATCTGGGACGGAGGCTCATAGATGAACACTATATCTTTGTAGAAGGGCATACATTATTGGCGGGAAATATGTATTGGAAAGGTTAGGGTTAGGGTAAATTCCACCAGATAAGTCGTGAAAAGAAAACACTGTATATGAAGGGCGTCCATGAACTTCAATCAACCAAGAGTCTTAAGTTGAAGTTGAAGAACTTTCCGTCTGCCAAACAAAAGGGCAATTCCCATGTTGGAAATTAACAGATAATGCAAATACTAGTGTAATTACAGAACTTCGGACTACTCTTGAAGCATTTGTCCACTTCACATATGAATACAATAAAATGATTTTAATAATTCCTATTCGAATTAATTTAACCGATGTACTTCAAAATTAATTTAACGAGATCTTAGACTAGAGTCGAACTAGTCAAAGCACAGATATGCTCTCCATCAGGATAAAATTTTAAAAAAAGCTTATCTGTTTTCTTAATCTTTAAACACATGGGAAAAAGAAAAGAAACAGATTAAAGAAGAGAAACACCTATAATATGGAATAAGCTAACTAGAGCTATGACTTCAAACACCAATCGGCAAATACATAGGGATGCAAAGGAATATGCTATGAGTTTAGCACGTTTCCAATAAACCAAGGTCGTCGACAATCACTTATGGTCCGGAAAGTTCAACCATCTTCATTATACCAGATGTAAAACCTAGACATCATCAAGTAAAGTAGATGACAAAAGAAAAAAAAATTTCAAAATGGGGCTTATATATTTGATATTTTGAAACTAAGACTCAAATGTAGTGTTACGATTTTGATTAATATCACATGTTGGTTTAACCGGATCGTTCATGCAATTTTAAAATATTTTATAGTCATCTATAATCATATAATCAATTTGATTAATACGTAATTACTAGTAAATATTAATTAATAAAAATTATATTATTTTAAAAAATTCCCAAGTAATGGTTAATTATATTATATATAACACATATTTATTTATTTAAGTTCTAGTCAATGTCTCGGTACATCAATAAAAAGGTATAATGGTGAAAATAAATTTATAAATATTCTTTGTGAAATTAATTTTATCCAATTTGTTTTATTACAATAGAGAACGATGAAATTTCAATAAAATTAAAAAAATTGAAACGTCCATATATCAGTTTCATACTTATTACATTTTAATATCTAATTATATAAGAAGTATCATGTAAATGATAATAATGAGGTAAAAAATCGGTTGCTTAAGTATTACCTAAGAAAGGAAAAAAACTGTGAATCAGTGAATATGCTAATTTTTTTCCAAAGATAACAAAATATAAATTAATTCGAAGAAACTCAGTCTCCCGCAATTATTTTGACCAATTTGACATAAAAAGGTGGACGAAGCGACAATCTAAAAAAAATCAGAAACAAAATTCGTGTTGATAAAAAAGATAGTCGAAAAGGCAGGTCACTCACAAAAAACCTGAAAACTGCAGGGTAAGAATTTCACATTTAACTATAAATATATTTTTTTTATTATAACAATAATAACTTGTATTACCGTATCGCCTGTGCGGATTTTAAAATTTCATAAGTGTAGTAAATCGCGTAACACTACGTTTGAGTTATAGTTGATCTGTTTTCTCTCGCCCACATCCTTTTAAAGTTTTTAATACGTTGAAATCTTTCAAAATTGAAAAATTCGGAAAAGATATCTTTAAAGTCTACAATTTTACAATTATTATTGCAAATAGTTTATATTGTAAACAGTTTTATCATCGGAAATATTTAGAAAATTTATGTAATTCACGTTCAAATTTAAAATGTCAATTTATATCACGTGATACGTTAAACTTGCAGTTTTATTGGCTAGATTTATATAGTTTAAATTATTATTCTTAATTCTGGCCAAATTTGTATATAATTTTATCCAAATTCATAGCTAATGATCAGATAAAAGTAATTTTGGTCAGATTTACACATAATTGTGAAGTGGCATAATATTTAATTTAATTTAATAGTAAAATATTCTAACTTTGAATTGCATTAAAAAACATTTTATAGAAAATTTAACAACGTAGATCTGTTAGGCTTGTTCTGTTTTATCATTGTATGATTAGATTTGAGTAGTAGTGATTTGAATTTCATTAAATTTAGTTGTTGTCACTTGTTGGGACTAAGTTGAATGCACTGTTATCAATATGACTTAATTTTAACTTTTTACAAATATCGTTACATCTATGATTTGCCAAGAACAATTCGCTAATTCCATCTTTACCAAAATTTGTTCCTCCAAATCTTAAAGAATCAATACAATGTATTGCTGGATCAGTTAATATGAATTCATTATTAAGTTCAATTCCTTGAAGGTCACAAACCACTAAATATCCTTCAGTGTATTCATATGTGAAGTGAACAAATGCTTCAAGAGTAGGCCGAAGTTCTGTAATTACACCAGTATTTGCATTGAATCGTTTATACTCTGCATCTTTAAGTCTTGGTTCAATAATATAATACCGAGTACGAAGGTCAATAGTACCACAACGTAAAAGTTTTACATTGAGAAAATTTACTTTGGGAATATTTTTTCTTTTTGCATGTCGATTAAATTCTTCAGAGAGAAAATATGCAACTGTAGAGACTTCTACCGCCTCAAGATACTTTTCAAACGGATCATTCTTCCCAATATGAATGTATTCTTTTATTACCATTTCTTTCATTTGTTGTTTAGCTATGCAAGGAATGAAAGGTATTTTATTACGCTTGATATCAAGAGCAAAATATGCACATTTTTCAACACCTCCGGAAAATGGTTGTTGGGCAATCTTGAAGGAGAAACTTTCAGAAAAGAGTTTCGGTTTGTTAAAGTATGTTGGATTTTTAAGTTCGTCAAGAGTTTTAGGAATAAAATACCACATAACTACTCCTTTTTGTAAAGAAAGAGTGTTCCAATCGGGTACATTTGGATTCATATCAAGTTTTTTTTGTTTCAAAGAATATATTTCTTTGGAGTTGCTTCCAATGGTACTTGAAACAGCATAAGTAATAGATGATGAAGTTGCTTTAATCAATTTTTCAATTAGTTTAATTGGATCTCCTCCTACAAGATCAAACATAGGGAATTCACCAATTATACCACGGAATATTTCAAGCATTTTATCAGTTTTATCTGTAATTTTTCCAAAAAAGTAAAATATATTTTTTGATTGCATCTTTTCTAGTACATTTTCTGCTGTTAAGCCATTTGGATCACCATCTGGATAGTTATCTCTTAAGGTTGTGAAACGACGACCATGTGGTGGACAATCACCAATATGAAAAAGAACACGAGTGCTATTTTGCCAATCCATTTGAGTTATTGCTGCATCAAGACCTCCAAGAACATCCTCTGGTCTATCATTATTTGATGAACTAACAGATTTTACTTTATGCATATATGTTGTAAATTGCTCATATTTGTCGGTAAAATCTAAAAATTGCAGACGATCACCTTTATCATTATGATCTCGATAGCCACAAAAACCAACCCGAAGCTTAATATTTGAATTTGTACGTATAATATAGTTTAATACATGTGAGATACAATCTTTAGCAGCAGCAATATGGGACTCCATAGATCCAGTGCAGTCTAAAACGAAGCAAAGATCAACTTTCATTGAAAGTTTGATTTTATTGAGTGTTTTGGATATAGCCTTTTCTCGTAAAAAGATAGTTTTAGTCTTTAAATCATCTTCCGTATTGGCAGTTAACGTTGTATCAGAAGTTTCAGAAGATAAAGTATTTGCCTCATCAGCATAACGCTTTAGACGTTCTTGAGTGATATTTAAATTATCTAAATCATATGCAAGAGAGGAGGAAACAGAGGAAGTGGATGTCGAATTAGAACTTTGGGTGTTTGCATTATTTTTTGAATAACAGAACCACTTGGACATGTTTTTTAACGTTAAAAATTATTTTAAAGAAAAATTGCTAAAAGCTTTGGTCTGCAGCCAAAGAATTTTGGGAATTTATATTACGGCATTTAATACGCACTTTACCAAACTGGGTTGATGGGTTTATTATTTAAACTATTTAGACGAAATTTCCGATTAGGAAATTCTTATGAGGATTTTCATATCTGAAAATCATTCCAAATTAATAAATATAAAGATTGATGAGATGATGAACGATTAAGCATCCTTTTCATTTTCTAAAATAAAATGAACAAATTTCTTGGTTATTTAACGTTGTATTACAACTGGCGTTTCGTTCTATAAATAAAATAAATAAAAAATTTGAGTTCTATAAATAGTACGTAAATGAAATATCACATTTCAATTATTTCACATTGTTCCAAAAGAAAAACTTATCACAAACTCAGAATTAAAAATCTAAAAAAAAATTATCTGCTATTACTACTGTATATTATTAAATTATTATTATCCTATTATTGTATGAAAATTTATCAACAAAAGTTTGCAAATAATAGAAATTTTCATGATTATTTTATGAATATATATTATATGGAATGAAAATTACATATTTAATAGGCGGGTATTATATTTTTGCATTGATTTATATCGCCATGTCTAAGTTTATTAATTACGCTACTAATTTTAAATTTAAAAATTTTCATGATACTCTTGCTAATTTTGATCATGATGTTAATCTAATTTATAAAATTATACTCCAAATGACATGTTCTTTACAAAGAACCTGGTTTAAAAATTACAAATTTAGAATTGTTCATGCTCATTGTAGAGAGAATATGACAGAAAATCTCCAAACACTCTACATCCCTCAGTTTGAATAGATTTAAATTTATTATTTTGTGAACTTTGTGAACGTATAGTTTTTGTCTATTTTTTATTTCCAACTTAGGCTTGATTTAAATCGGAAGGTTTTTTTTGTTGTGGGGCGGGATATCTTTTTGAAACTACTCCCAATAGTAACTAGTTAATGAAACAGCAATAGTAATAGATCAGGACTGAAAGTAAATTAATTTAATTGGACCCTCTATTCAAAATCACCAATAATTATACGAGAACCACGTAAACGTATTCTTTAACTCAAAAATCTATTTATAAGTAGGCATTTGACTAAATGAATAATCCTTAGAAGTTTTTTGAATAATGCAGATCGCTTTCCTCTTTCCAAATAAAGATTCTTGCCAATTTTGAACGAATTTCTTAGAGATTTTGAACGAGGTATTAATGTAAATCGTAGTGTTAACAGGTTCGATTAAAAACCAGTATAAGGTTAAAACGTATACAGTATAATATATGATATCATAAGATACAATTTTTTTTATTTTATTATAACAAATTAGAATACATAAATGAATTAGTTTTTTTAATTTAAAAATTTTTTTTTTTTATATCAAGTTATCTAATGGCAACTTTATGAGATCATATGTACTTAATTTATAAACACTATCAACATTGTTTCCTTCAAATTAATCATGGTTCTAAAACAATAACTGAAAAGTATACGACAATTAAAAAATTAAATTTTATCCAAGTTGGTTAATTTTCTGTTAAATTGATGAAATGGTTATGCTGATGATATTCTTCAAATAAAATGTACCACAAAAAGTCCAAATTCGAAGTATAGTAACCAGTAATTCTTAGATAAATCTAATTGAATTTACATTATGTTAGCATATATCATAATCAAGTATGCACATAACATAGAAATATGTGTCACTTCCATGGGCACCACGGCCTGCCCTCCCATATGAGTCAGCTTGTGGAACCGTCTACGTGGCATCATAGTAGCTACGACTTTGTGCACAAAGCAGATGACTACTAGCCAATAGCATATGGTACGTACTACGAGCACATAAATCCCTATGTTATAACACTCAAATACAACGCACGCCCATAAAGCAAGTAGAACCATACGACAGAAATACTTGCCTTAAATCCTCTTAGAGTATAATGTCTGGTTCTTTTCTTCAATTCCAAAAAATGATTTGCTGTCTCGTGACTTTAATATGCATCAAAATACCGTGAATTTGATCAGGGATTATAAAGTTGTACCCATAAAGAAAAAGAAATATAAAAAAATGATGTTTACATTCTTGTAAGTCTATCGTCGACAGTGTTGACATACTACAGGAAGCCAAAAAGATCAATCGTGTTATAATAAATTAAGTTAAATATATATTGCTTTTCCTATACGATGTCTTTTTTACCTTCGGTCTTCTATCTTAAAGGGCCAAAATATGCAGCTCGTTTTACTCTCATTTTTATTTCAGTTGGCAATATTAGTCCGAAGTGTTATTGTGTGTTAACGAAGGAATATATACTTCTACGCTTGATGATGACGTAATACAATAACAGATAAAGCGGAAAATCTTTTTAAAAAATAATGATTAGTAAGAAACTTGATCAGATCTAACGTTTAACTCAAGTAAACAATTATTAAAAATGACTTACAAATTATCGCATATTTAACAGTAACATATTCGGGTAGTGACGTTTCTCGGTTCCTGAGTATCGTTCTTCCTCACTTTGAAATGTGAAAATGTCGTTCTTCAAAAAAAGCGTTCCAAGACTTAGAAAATTTGTTAGTAGGGTATTTTTTACAACATTCTTCAGATAGACTGTCATGATTACTCACTTTTGTCTTTGTTATCCTCTATAAATTTCATTAGTCTGATTACCGGTGCCATTCTCAAGCCACATCTTGTATAATCGTTCTCATTAAAAACCACGAGATCCTTGGCTGTTATTTTGGACTCTTTGAGAATGATAAAGTCATTTTTGTCGAAATTTAAACCATATTCTTTAAGAAATTTAATTAGTGTATTTGTGGACTTTAATTTTTTTGTTTCCCGTTTTTTTTTTTACGTTACTTGATTTGGACGACGTCTTAGCTTTTCTAGTCCATTGCTAAAAAAAAGATATTGAAAATGCAAGAGGTGTTAAAACTAGCAGTTCTACACCCAGTATGATCAGAACTTAACAAAAGACGTTGAACTAGCAGTTACGCCGGATTCATGAACATTGCTGTAGACTAGCAGTCCAGCTTGTCCATCGAACTTGACAAAAGGCGTTGAACTAGCAGTTACGTCGGACTCATGAAAATTGCTGTAGACTAGCAGTCCAGCTTTTCCATTTATCAGAACTTAACAAAAGGCGTTGAACTAGCAGTTACGCCGGACTCATGAACATTGCTGTAGACTAGCAGTCCAGCTTGTCCATCTATAACTAGCAAATAAAAGTGTAATCTATAATTAACAAATTTTCTTCGACTGTTTAAGGAAGGATAGTTGGTTCCTCCTCCAGAACCGACAGACCTTAACATGCATCAAAGAAAATTGGAAGAAGAATATACTTTTACGATTTAATGCTCTTCACATACCTTCCAGTTTGTTATGATATAGTCTGCATAAGTCGCTTGAGAGGAATCCAGAGAATTATTGTTTCGTAGAAACAGAATATCTCTCTTTATTCGATCTAAAATACGTGTGAACGATTCTTCTCCGTTCTCTTTACCACCTATGGAACGCTTGGGTCTCATTAGTTTATAATGATCAACTGCCTCGACACAATCCCAAATAATATTTTGTTTGAAGTAATTCATGAGAACGTAAGTTTTTTACGTGTTCTTTTTAAAAATAATTCATGAGAATAAATTTTTTAGGGAGGTCTTGGTGTTTATATAGATGGGAAACGATATTACGTAACCATATCATAGTACTATCATAGTGTCACTGATTTTACTCACTATTACGTAATATATCATAGGAATAGACTGAATAGCCAATTATTGATTATTATCGCACGGCTTATATAGACGTATTAAAAAAAGACAAAAGAAAAAATATTTTTTGCTTAGGATATATAATTTTATATATCCTTTTTTTGAGTAATCTTATTCATCTTGTATGATATAATATAATTATCGAGTCATACAGGTTCAGGCATGATCAGACTAATTAAATTACTATAAAACTTTTATAAAGTATTTGCAACTTTTAGTGTGAATCATGAAAACCGTGGGACGTTTCTGAATATGACACATCGTGACTAATAATAAAATAATTTCTTTGATCGTAATTATATTATCGGTGACGTATTACTGCGCATAGCATATTCTGCGGATCATCGATGTTTAGCCATAACATATGCGGGTTAAATATGATGTATTTTAATATCCGTGATATTGGGGAATTAATAATTTTTAACCCTATAAAAATTTTTTTCAAAAAATGATCATGTGTTGGAATAAAAACTAGAAAAATGAGAAGTTTTAGTTTTTTCCGGAATTTTTTTTTATAGGAATAAGAAATAACGTGAAAATTATCAATTTAACCTACTTTTCACCAGCCACAAAACAGTTTCGCCTGCAACATTAGCTCCAATATGACGTTCACAGATTGCATTACTTTAGCACAAAATCTAAATTAGGATATTCGAATATAAACCAATTGAAAGTGAAGTTAATATTCTAGAATTTTAATGTCACAAGATTCGAATATGGTGTTGAATGTCATATGATTTAGATAATTCAAATTTTTTTTTTATTCTTGAATTATTGTTCTTCAAGAATAAAGTTAAAACCCCATTATTTTAATATTTCACTCAGTTTTTATAATAAAAAAAATTGATGAAAAACAAGATTTTGCAAATTAATTCGAATATCATTATGATATTCGATAGTGGTAGCTTAAAATTTATGGGATATTACAAAAATGCAACAGATGACCGGGGTCACCGGGCACGTGTCAGATCAGTGAAATGCAAATATAAGAAATAGGAGTCCGAAAATAGTATACCCTCAAAAATTCAACTAATCACTAAATAAACAACACATGATCAAAAAATTATTGTTCTCCGCTTTTAACTTAAGAAGGAAAGGACGTACGCAAAGTCTGGTTACTTGACTGGTAACTCTCGCAAACTGTGGTTATCATTAATATCTTCTTTTTCATGAAACTTGAGATATATTAAGGCTTGTAAGTTAGGGAATAAACATGTATTGTTTACAGAGAGAGATTTTCCTCATATTAAATAAATTTGAAATTAAATAATGATTCAATAATAATTTGGAAACCTAATTCAATCAGATCGTACTGTTGGCAAAACTAATAAATGTAATCAAACATTCTTTTTCACAAATTACAATAATGAGAATAAAGAATCAATGTAAAATGTAAAATATCACTTTTAGAAATGAATCAATATTAGTTAATGATTTGTATCAAAATGAAATTACAGTATGTTCCTCTTTATTGTAGAAATTTTAACTTAGGTTTGTTACTCTGAAAGGAAGTTACTTTATTATATTGGAAAAAAGTGTAGATATCAGGTACAGTATCTTAGCAATGAATAACATATATATGATAAAAGAAGAGAAAAGGCGAGAGAGAAGGAAAAGGAAAAAAAGGGTTAATACCTATATATTTACGGAAGCTAATAGTTGCGTAATTTGTTCGGAATAACATAAAGTTATTAGTATATTGGCATATAACGTGACAAGAGCTTATCTGTTATTATGGGAAATATTTACAATTTTCTTTTTTGTTTATTTAATAACAATATTTTTTTTTTTTGACGGATTCTTTTTTTTTTACGGATTCTTTTTTTTTGACGGATTGGATTCTTTTTCTTTTTTGACGGATTCTTTTTTTTACGGACTCTGTACCATATATTAAAAAAAGGTAAAGTTCTGGGGGAAAGTGCGTGAAAATAAGTTTAATTTAATTATTTATTGTTGATTTAATACTATGAAACTTGGAATTTTGTTGGTCAAACAGTAATTATATCACATACAGTATTTTTTTTCGTCAATTCACTTTTGGTAAACTTATCTGTAACATATTAATTATTGTTATCTCGTTTCTTCTACAGTTTTAATGATTTTTCAACACTCCGCGTCCAATATATTCAGAAAAAATGCCATCCCATAATTTCCTTATAAAAATGTGATATAAATTAAGTTTCTTAAAACTTTATAAGAAAGAATTTTACTGTTATCGGAATTAAAATAATTTTAGATTTTTAACAACTAACGATAACGATAACATTGAACGGATCTAATCTAGTATTGAAAAAAACAAATAAATTATTAAAGTGACATGGTTAAATGAGAATATTTCAGTTACTTTTAAAGTACGTTATTTGAAAAGCATTTTACTTAATACCTGGTCATTTGACTATTTAAAGGATTTGTTTAATCATTTGTCATTTATTCTTATTCTTGATTCATTTATATCTACCATGCATGTAACAAATGTAACAAATGAATATTCGTAAATGATGATGTAATAATAATCAGGGGTCGCATAAATGAATTATTTGTTTGACAATCCTTATTATCTCGATCAGTTTTGGAATTCCATCTAAATCTTTATTAATTTAAACTTATATAAATTATATTAATTCGGAAAAGATTTTCAAAGCGCATTTCTTATAAATGAGAATTTTTTTTTTTAAAAAAAAAATATTTTAAATATGTCAAAGTGGATTTGCCTGAAAAATAAAAAAATTACAACCACCAAAAGTTATCCAAATGACGTAAATGAACCGAATATCACTGAAAAACATCTGAAAAACTGTTCCGATGAGAAAAATACTTTACCTTCCGAAATAAAATCAACAAATAATGTAAATGATAAATTTTCCAATACGATATCCACTCCCGTTATCCCCTCCTCGCTTGTATCTGATTTAGATAAATTGAACTTTACTGAAGAACGTTTAAAACGCTATGAAAGTGAGGCAAATACTCTATCTTCCAATACAACGTTAACTATTAATACAGAAAATGAGTTAAAAACTAAAGCTATATATTTACGAGAAAAGGCTATATCCAAAACGCTCAATAACATCAAACTTTCAATGGAAGTTGATCTTTGTTTTGTTTTAGACTGCACTGGTTCTATGAAACCTCATATTGCTGCTGCTAAAGATTGTATCTCACATGTTTCGAATTACATTAAATGTACAAATCCAAGTATTAAACTTCGAGTTGGTTTTTGTGGCTATCGAGACCACAACAATAAACCTCATCATCGATTACAAGTTTTTAATTTTACCAACAAATATACTAAATTTACAAAATATATGCGTAAAGTATCACCTGGTGTATATTCAAAATATAGTGATGGCCCAGAGGACGTTCTTGGAGGTCTTAATGCAGCAATAACTCAAATGAATTGGCAAAGTAGTACTCGAGTTCTTTTTCATATTGGTGATTTTCCACCACATGGTCGTCGTTTCACAACCTTAGAAGATAACTATCCAGATGGCGATCCAAATGGTTTAACCGCAGAAAATGTACTAGAAAAGATGCAATCAAACAATATCCTTTACTTTTTTGGTAAAATTACAAAGTATACCGAAAAAATGCTTAAAATATTCCGTAGTATAATTGGTGAATTTCCGGTATTTGATCTTGTAGGAGGGGATCCTATTAAATTACTAGACAAATTTGTTAAGGCCACCTTATCATCTATCACTTGTGCCGTTTCACTAACTAGTATTATTGGAAGCAAAACCAAGGATATATATTCTTTGCAACAAAAAAAACTCGATATGAATTCAAATGAACCTGATTGGAATATTCTTCCATTGCAAGAAGGGGTAGTTATGTGGTATCATATTCCCGATACTTTGGATGAACTTAAAGACTCAAACTATTTCGACAAATCGAATCTCTTTTCTGAAAGTTTCTCCTTCAAAATTGCCTCACAACCATTTTCTGCGGGTGTTGAAAAATGTGCATATTTTGCTTTCGATATTAAAAGTAATCCAGCAAAAAACATGGTGATGAAAGAATACCTTTATGTTGGTCGAAATGATCCTTTTGAAAAATATCTTGAGGCGGTAGAAGTTTCTACAGTTGCACATTTTCTCGCTACAAAATTTAATTTGATTGCAGAACAAAAAAGTATTCCTAAAGTAAATTTTCTTTATGCAAAATTTTTACGTTGTGGAACTATTGACCTTTGTACTCGATATTATACTATTGAACTAAGACTTAAAGATACGGATTATAAACGATTTAATACAAATACTGGTGTAATTGTGGAGCTTCGGCCTGCTCTTGAAGCATTTTCCCATTTCACATATGTATACACCAAAGGATACTTAGTGGTTTGTGATCTTCAAGGGATTGAAGTTAATGATAAATTCTTATTAACTGATCCAGCAATACATTGTATTGATTCTTTAAGATTTGGAAGAACGAATCTTGGCGAAAAGGGAATTAATCAGTTGTTCTTGGCAAATCATAGATGTAACGATATTTGTAAAAAGCTAAAATTAAGACATATTAATTAATTATCAGAAAATGTACAATCTATGAAATCATTATATGATGTTAAGAATTTATGATTTTATGATTTATCATTGTATAAAATTTATAAATTTCATTTAAATTTTATTGAATTTTTGCAAATTTATTATGTATTTGAAAAATTTTGAGACAAAACTATGATGGTGCGTATAACGTATGAATCCCAATTTCCATTAAAGAAAAAATCAACGTAACATTTTTTTAGACAATAAAGGCTTATTTTTTGAATCAAAAAATAATTAGTATTATGAGTATTATGCTAAACAAAATAAAAGAATAAAATCAATACCTTTATATCAAAAATTAAAAAAAGATTTTTTTTTTCTTGTTTATTTCACACACAAAACTCGCGTTGCTTATTTATGCAAAATTAAATATTTCAAGTTATATAAAAAAGATAAATTAGAATGATAACTATAAAAAAAATGTCGTTGGAAATGTCCGGAAAATTACAATATCTTGATATTTTGAACGTGTAATTTCCAGAAAATGTAGGTAAATTAAACATCAATGAAAATGGAACTATGAGGCCTCATGTATCTTACATTACATCAAATATACAATCCAGGTATTGGAATTCGAGTGGACCTAAATGAGCCTAATTGGAATATTTTTCCATTGCAAAAAGGAGCGGTTATATGGTATTGTATTCCTAAATCTCTGGACGAACACAAGGGCTCAAACTATTTCAATAAGTCGAATCACTTTTTGTAAGGTTGCTCAACTGTATATGTTGAGAAATGTGTATATTTTGCTCTCGATATCTAACAGGTGAAATAGTAATGAAAGAATTTTTTTATTTTGGAAAATGAAACAATTCTCTTGAAGTGAGCCATACAGTTGCGTATTTTCTTTCCAGAGAATTTAATTTGATTGCAATACAAAAAAATTTCCCAAAGTAAATTATCTCAATATATATATGAAACTTCTACATAGTAATACTATTAACCTTTTGTATTCGATATATTAAACAAAACTATGGATAAACACGTTTTTTGAATCATTATCTTTGAATCATCGTGTAGTATCATGTCTTTCCCACTTGGAATCTTCTTTTCACAAGAATATTCCGGCATTCAACCTGCATTTTCTGAGATATTTGGTGGTTTGTGATCCTCAAGGAATTGAACTTATTTATCTTTAATTATAAATTTTAAAACTGAAATTCATATATATGTTGTGCCTCAATGACGATTTGTATCAGATGTTCTATAAGTAACTCATTATGATACACAGATTTACTTATACAACTAGAGTCAAATTAATTAATAAAAAAAGCAGACTATTTAAAATTTGACACTGACGCGCGTCAGTTATTATATATATCGACATACTCTTTATAATTATCAATGAATTGTGTTAATTTAACTCCTTTCTCTTTAATCTGGTGTAATATTTTTAATTCTTTAACATTCCAATCTTTATCTATATCACTAATTCTTAATTTAAATTATTATTATTTTTCTTTATATAATTTAAACTAACTTTTAAGATGACCCAATCCACATTTCATAAAAATATCCAAAGTAGTCAAAGTAGTCAATAAATTATCTGTCTTTTCTAAAATTGATCGTAATTAAAGTTTTTCCATCTTAATATATATCACAATTCACAAATATCAATTAATGCGTTGCATTTTTTTTGCGTTAGATACGAATGTATTTTACTTTTAGAGAAGCAATATAGATTATTTATATTTTAAATTATATTTATAATTTTTTTTTTCTTTCCATAGTTTATATTATATTCAACTATTTGACGCTACCGCCAAAACATTATTATTTTAAAACATCATATTCTTTTTTTAGCAGAGACTTTGTATATCCATTTAAAATTTAAAGAAATTAAATAATTATGACAATTATTTAAAAAATAAGATAAATTATTCTTATTTATATATTTCAAATTAATAAAAGGAGATGTAGTTTCAGATAAACTTTCAGCTAATTTAATAAAGAAAATTTTATCATCTAAATAAGCATCTGAATATAATTTAGATTTTTAACTTTAAAAATTTTCAAATAAGGTAAAAATGATAAATTACTATTTAAAGTATCAAGATCTAAATTATATTGAACTAATTTTTTTATAATTTCATTATTCACATATTTACTTTTTAAGATTTTAAAGTTTAATCCCAAATATTTAATAATTTGGGATGTAATATCTTTATCACAAAATTTGTTTTTAATAGTTAATTTTTTAAGTTTAAATGAATAAAAAGAATCCATCTCAAATGATTTTAAATTATATAATTTGATATTAAATTTTTCAAAAGTAATATTATAAAGCTTTAAAGAAACTAAAGAATCTTTTTTGATATTCTAATGAATAAAAAAAAAATATTTGAAGATAATTTACCCAGTAATAGACTTCCTGCAGGATTTTCATAATTAAAATTTTCTGATGCACTTACTCCGACGACCCAAGAACTATTGCATTTTTTAAGTTTAAATGAATAAAAAGAATCCACCTCAAATGATTTTCAATTATATAATTTGATAATACTTATATTTTTCAAAAGCAATATTATAAAGCTTTAAAGTAACTAAAGAATCTTTTTTGATATTCTAATGAATAAAAAATAATATTTGAAGATAATTTACCCAGTAATAAACTTCCTGCAGGATTTTCATAATTAAAATTTTCTGATGCACTTACTCAAGCACTGTCTGATATACCTCTTCTCAGAATGGCTTAATAGAAACATCAATTGATTAAAATGATTCTTAGTTAAAATATCTTTATTTAGTACTAGGAAGCATATATAGATTTCTTTTGCTATCTTAGTATCATCTGGTTTTGCTAATTCATTTATTATTGAGAAAAAATGCAATAGTTCTTGGGTACATCCCATTCAAAAATGCCTTTATTTTCTAAAGTTATCTTAGCTCTAACATTTTGGTAGTGTGAGCTAGAATCTTCTATTGATTGTATAATTTTTCTATTATCCTTAACTTCTTAACACTTAAGATAAAAAATTGACCATGAAAGTGTTTATAAATATTTTCATAATTTTCTTTTGTCAATCAATTATTCCACTGCAATAATCCTTTACATAATCAGTGATGGATGTCTTACTATCTTCCAAATTCTGTGAATCTGTCTATGTTAACATCTGGTTTAGCAATCCTGTACTAGCAAGAATTTCATCAAGGGAGAGACCAGCTTGTGACTGCATAGCCTTTTTTGGTCTTCCAATTTCCTTGCAAGAAAATATTTTAGACCATTTGTAATTGTTTGTGCTTTAATTGCTAAATTCAAATTGAATTCATGATTACCATCAATACACTTTTTTAGGTATGCTGATACATCCTTTGTAAGCTTTTTGGATAATATACAAAACAATAAAATTAAAAGTGGATTCCTTAAAAGCATAATCATGATTTGGTCTAAGCAGAATAGATGACCATGAAGTTTGACAATCCTTCCTTTATCTATGTCTTGGACATGTTTTTCATTTTCAGGAATATTAACTTGCCATAATATCAGTTTGTGTGCAGGTTCAGCCAATTCTGCCTGCTTCTTGATGGCTCCTTAGATAGGAATTGATTTAAAATTTCTAGTGTTTGCTTTCATCAAGCAATTTAGAGTAGTAAGGATCTAATATTGGTTGGTTAGAATTCATGTTCACCAAGTTCTTTTGCTTCATTGTTTTTGATATATATCATAACTGAATGTATTAGAGAAGATAATTCTTATTCCTGTGTTATCTTTCACATAGTACTGGTTTCTTAATTCCATAATGATCTTGATCATCTAGTTCATTTCAAGAGCAGCTAATATCTATGAATTATATAACCAAGGAAGAATGCTTTTATTTTTCACAACCATACTCAGTTGAAATGTATAATAACAATTCTTTTTGAAGAATATCTTTTGCATATTTTATATGTTTGTCTCTCATTATTCCTGTTGCAGTACCTCTATAGCCTATCCAATCAGCCACTACCTTCATACTTTGGACTGCAAATGCTTCTTTTATATATGGTTTTTATTTTAGTGCTTCTAATATTTGTAACTATAATCATAACAAATATGGTACATTTTTTTTTGATATAAGGTATAGTTGCTTGTAGATTGTCCAGTAGCACCTTTATTTCTCAGCTGTTTTAGCTAAAAGCTTAATCATTAATGAACTGATTAATTTGGATCCCTTTTCTATAGCACTTTTAATTTCAGCTGTGAATGAATATATATATATATTAAGGTGAAGGCAGTGATTTTTCAAAAACATAAACATCATTCTTTCTTGTGCAATCAACACTTTTTCAGAACCATTTATAATAAAGTAACCACTCTGATCATAAGGACATTCATTCAAAGCATAAAGACTCTTGTCATCTAAACCTTGTAACACATAAAATGTTAATTTTAACATAACCGGAATCTTTTCTACATCATATGATGTTTCTTCAGGGTCATATTTTAAATCATCTTCATCAAAAATTTCATTTAATATTGCTTTTTCTCTGTTTTCTGGCATTCTAGGATCTGTTATCATTGTCTCTTCTTTTATGTTGACATAAAGAGGAGCAGCATATGTTAAATTCCTAAGGCATGCTTCTTGCAGAAACATCACTAGGCATAGTAAGTTTTAATAAGTTTATTTGTCCAAATCAGATATAATATCATTTTGCCTTATCGCCTTCCCTTCCCTGGTTTCCCACAATTGTTTGCAACACAAGATTCTTATTTTCATCAACAATTTCTTGCATGATATTTTGTACAAACTCATCAAATGAATCAAGTTGTTGTTATACAAGGCCTTTGTCATGAAAAAATGAAGATATGGCTATCCAATGATCCTCTTGATTTATATCAGGTTCCAATTCAGAATCAGCCTGATAAACTTCTTCTTCTTCAAAGCTTTCATACTGCATTTGTTCCACATTTTCAAAATCACTCTGTTCAAGCATATTAATGTTGTATGAATAACTGTCTTCCATGATGCTTAAAGAAGGGAAAGTAGATAGACAAAAAACAAATTAAAGAGAAAAATATGAATTTTATTAAAATAAAGAATAAAACAAGTATATTATTGAGAAATTTTGTATATCAATACAAAAATAATTATAATAATCAATTAAATAAAATTAAGAAAATAAAAAGAATGTATAGAATAGCATTTGTCAATAGGATTATTAAAAGAAGTACATTTTTAAATTATTTAGATTTTGAAAAAAAATTTGATTTTGTTTGAAAATTTGAAGTTTGATTTTCATTTTTCCTTGAGAAATTTTAAGGGTATATATAGTATACTTTTGACTAATAATAAATAGACATTTGATCAATTAACTCATAAAAAAAATTTTCGAGTCATCAATTAATTTATCTAATACTAGTAATATGAATTAGCTTAATGATGACTAATTGTGGCTTATAATACATATGATTTATGATATTGTCGTATTTTGACTAATATCTAGAAATTGTAAATAGAGAGCTCTTATTTTTTGATGAAGGATTTACTCAAGTTTATTAATATAAATTTTTAAATGTTTCGCGTAATATGAATTGTAAAATTTTATTTTTTTTAGGTTTTAAAATGAGGTATATTACGCAACAAACAAAAAACGTCAAATATAGAATTTTTACATAAATTGTTTAATAGACGTTCCTATAATGTATTCATTAAGCCTTAATAATAAAGAGAGGACATATTATTTGAAGACATTATTTGAAATTTGTATTTGACGAAGTATATTTGGAAAATTGAATTTTGACGGTGTATATTTGTATATTTGAATTGACAGAAAATTCTAATTTTTTTTCATAATATTACATCATTATTATTTCATCGAATTCGCAGAATTCCGTCTAATAAATAATTTATACAGAAATACTCCATAAATAATACATTAATTAATTCCTTGATAAAAAAAAAAGTTTGCTATAGTTTAAGTGACGTCACAATTAGTTAAACAAAATGTAATATCATGATTGATTGATAAAAAAAAATTGCAGTTTAACGCAAGAGTCTAAAGAAAAAAAAAAAATTTTATTAAATACGCCTATTAGTCATGAAGTTGATATTTTAATAATGATTTTGATTCATTATAATGAGAATTTGAAAAAATGATTTTTTTCGAAAAAATTTAAAATTCAGTATAAAAATGACAAAATTAATAAACTAAATAAAATTGTGCCGATTTATAAGGGCAGTGACAGATATTACCTAATATTCTAGGGGGAGGGGGGGTAATTGAAAATCTTAGGTTACATATATACAATATAAGGAAATTACATATATAATATATCTTACCTGGGGGAGGGGGGGTAAGCTCTTATAATAAACTGATATTAGGTAATATCTGTCATTGTCCTAATACTTTTTTTAATAATTCTAAGGATTTTTATTATTTGTTAATTTCATTTTCATGATAACAAAACGGTATGAAAATTATGACATTGTTTATATATATGATCAACCCCTAGGAAAAATTTTTGTTCAAATTTGGACAATGACAAGGTAACCTCTACCGATCATTTTTTCTCTGCGAAGCTGATTTATGAATTATGTTTTAGAAACGAAACTAATCTCGGAAAATAGTTTTGTAGAACAATTAATCTGTGTGGAATAATAGATTTAGCGAACTGGAGGAAGTCAAAGACTCAACAACTAATGAAATAATGACTAGAGATGTGGATATTTAATATTGCAAACCACACTCTCTTCTATATAGATAAATTATATATTTGTATTTGTACGATAGTAGATACCTAATAATTTGTCACATAATAAGATTAATAAGATTGATAATAAGATAATAAAAAAAAATAATAGTCAAAATCAGTTAACAATAGAGAAACATGTTGAATTGGAACTCGCATTAAATGGTATTAATCATATCGATTATCAAATTTTTAATATACCGTATTTTGCGGTATATAAGCACCACTTTTTGCACTTGATGCCGGCCAAGATCCTCATAATTCTGGCCAAAATCGCCATAATTCTGGCCAGGGGTGCTTATTTTCGGGGTGACGAAAATAATTGAATAGGATGAATAGACAATTCTAAAATTCATACATTGATAATTATAGGCTAATGTTCAAGAATTTAAGAAATCTATTTTCTAAGACTTAAGTAATTATTTTTTTTTTTATTGATTATCGCTCCGATTGACAAATTGGCCGTATAACAAATTTTACTGCGCACAATTTAGCCAACCGTTAAGTTGTATTTTGAACAATAGTTTGTTAACACTTGTATGCATGATATTTAGTATAAAAACAATAAATAACCAATATTTTTCGGCAAATGTCCTTTCGGTGAAATGGAATTGAGTATACATATAAACTGTACTGTATGGTTAGCTAAACTGTACTGTATGAAGTGAGAACTTACCAATCAGATTTTATTGTACGATAAATAAAAAAAAATTGAAAGTATACAATGAGTTATGATTGGCTGAAATATTTTCGTACAGTACAGTTTCTATTTACCTTGTAATATTATAAAGTTATTAGGCACGGAGTATTCAATATGGTTGAATGATTGGCTGTCATTGTCCACGCAATCAGTGCCTCGGTTATATCCCTGATAGCCTTACGTGATCATGATAAATTAATCAATTTTGCTCATATTCGGCATGTTACATCATCTATTGCCGTATTTACCATAAGATCATGATGCCAATTATTATGTTACTCATTTCCGAATTCTATATTATTGAAGTTTCGGACCTACTTGATTACAAGTTCCGATTAGGTTTCTTATAAAGTGAAATCATTTGATATTATTAATATACCCAGTATATATAGCATAATACAGTACATATAAAATAAATGGTATAATTAACAATGCTACAAAGAGAAATGGTATAGGGTGACTAATAAATTGTTATGAATAGCACGATACGTCGATACGTCGATACGACAAATGACCCGATCATTTAACCAATTAAGGGGTTTGCCTAACCATTTGTATTAGTTGGTACTTATCATATGATTTTAGTTAAAGAAAACAGTCGTAGTAATGAAATAGCATGTCATTATATGTATATGTATTTATATATAAACAATATACATGCGCCAATCAATCTTCTTTGTCTGGAAACTTATCTAAATAAATTCGGAAATTCATTTTAACTAATTTGGAAATATTAAAAAAATTATTTTCTAATATTAATTCTGAGAATTTTTTGTTTATAGTTTTTTAAAATAATTTTTATTATTTTTATTGACATTCAAGAAAATGTCAAAGTGGTTCTGTCTGAAAAAAAAATAAGAGAATAAGAAATAAAATCTGATTATAGAAAGAAAATTTCTGGTAGTGTTATATTGAAATTATTTTTATTATCGCGTAAATCAAGAAAAAATATTTACTCGGAATTTAAATTTGTAGTAATCAGATTAAATTATTTTTTTTTTTATTTTAAAAAATAATGATAAATCGCAAATTCATGTTAAAATTGTTTATTATTTAATGAATAACGAATTTATTATCGTATAAGTAATTTGATGTTAATATATGCTATATCCGAAGAAGACTATCGATATAATTGCACATAAAAAATAGTTTTGGATAAGGGAATAGAGATATCGGTCGAAGACCGATAGCTACTGACACTACTAACACTGGTTTCAATATTGGATGTTTCATATAAATATCGGTCATTAAAATCCCGCATATTTTTAATCGACTGAACAATAATAATTATCGTGCTTCGTATATTAAATATAATTGCCAATAATTTTGTTATTTTTAAAAAATTAAAAATAAGCTATAATTAACGTTAAGCTATAATCAATGGGTCACACAATAATATCGTTATTGTGCTTTGCGTTGATAAATATACGTGGCCAAATCTTTACCAATCATCTGCTATAATTGGTTAATAATTTTATTTTTTTTTTTTAGAAGATAAAAAGTGATACACTTATACTATAATTGAAATGTGATATGTTCATTCACCGCCGAAACAAGTTATTTGTGAAACCAACTTTAACTAGTTATTATTTTTAGCAAGATTTTACTTCAACTAACTCTAGCCGGAACCGGTTAAGCTCCAATGTCTACATTTGTATGCAACATCACTTGAAAACATGTCACGATGCTTTCGTACAATGATATAGATTGTTTCTTTTATGTCCGATCCTCATTATCTATATTAATTCGGAAGGTAATTCAAAACCTTATTATCTTTGCCTATCTGCACATGATTATATTAAGCGTTATACCAACAAATAACGGATAAAGAATTTGTATTTTAACCAGTTTATTAACCTGCTTAACTTGTTTTTAACAGGTAACTCTTGGTTTGTAGATCTATATTTATTCGAAATTTCGTTTTATTTTCATATCAAAACGCCAATCTGCATTATAAATAAATAGACTTTTTTATAGCTTCATTCAAAATAATTTTTTTTAAATAGACCTTTTTTGTTTCATTCAAAATAATTTTTTTTTTAAACTTCACACAATATATTTTTTTTTTAACTTCTGTCAAAATTATTTTTTTTATCTTTCAAATTATTCTTTTTTATTAAAATTAAGATTAAATGATTAAAAATGTCCAACTTGAAAAAAAATTCAAGTGAAAACACTCAAAGTTCTAATACGTCATCCGCCTCTTCTATTTCTTCCTCTCTTATACGTGATTTAGGTAAATTAAACCTCACTGAAGAACGTCTGAAACGCTATGCCGATGAGGCAGATACTCTAGTCAGTAGAAGGGAAAATGAATTAAGGACTAAAGCTAAATCTTTACGTGAAAAGGCTATATCCAAAACACTTAGTAACATCAAACGTTCGATGGAAGTTGATCTTTGTTTTGTTTTAGATTGCTCTGGATCTATGGGGCCTCATATTGCTGCTGCTAAAGATTGTATTTTACAAGTGTCAAATTACGTTAAACATACGAATCCAAGCATTAAACTTCGGGTTGGTTTTTGTGGCTATCGAGATCACTACAATGGATTAAATCGTTTGCAAATTTTTGATTTTAACGACCAATATGACCAATTTACACAGTATATGCAAAATGTATTACCCATTTCCAATGATGATCTTCCGGAGGATGTTCTTGGAGGTCTTAATGCAGCAATAACCCAATTGAATTGGCAAAATAGCACTAGAGTTCTTCTTCATATTGGTGATTATCCACCACATGGTCGTCGTTTCACAAGCTTAGAAGATGATAAATATCCAGATGGTGATCCAAATGGTTTAACTGCAGAAAGCGTACTAGAAAAAATGCAATCAAAAAATATACTTTACTTTTTTGGAAAGATTACAGATTATACCGACAAAATGCTTGAAATATTCCGTAGTATAATTGGCGAATTTCCAGTATTTGATCTTGTAGGAGGAGATCCAATTGTATTAGTCGACAAACTTATTAAGGCCACATCATCATCTATTACTATTGCCGTTTCATTAACTAGTATTATTGGAAGCAACTCCAGAGATTCTATATATACTTTACAACAAAGAAAGCTCGATATGGACCCAAATGAGCCCAATTGGGATATTCTTCCATTACAAAAAGGAACACTATTGTGGTATTGTATTCCCGAAACTCTGGATAATCTCAAAAATTCAAAATACTTCAACAAATCGAATCTCTTTTCTAAAAGTTTCTCCTTCAAGATTGCTTCACGACCATTTTCTGCGGGTGTTGAAAAATATGCTTACTTTGCTCGTGATGTCAAAAGTAAGCCAGCAAAAGAAATGGTAATGAAAGAATACCTTAAAGTTGGAGAGCGAAATAATCCTCTTGAAAAATATCTCGAGGCAGTAGAAGTTTCTACAGTTGCACATTTTCTTTCTATGAAATTTAATTTGATTGCAGAACGAAAAAATATTTCCAAAGTTAATTTTCTCAATGTGAAACTTTTACGTTGTAGTAGTATTGACGTTCGTACTCGATATTATGCTATAGAACCAAGACTTAATGCGGAGTATAAACGATTCAATGTAAATACTGGTGTAATTACAAAACTTCGTGATACTCTTGAAGCATTTGCCCACTTCACATATGAATACACTGAAGGATATTTAGTGGTTTGTGATCTTCAAGGAATTGAACTTATTGACGAATTCTTATTAACTGATCCAGCAATACATTGTATCGATCCTTTAAGATTTGGAGGAACAAATTTTGGTGAAAAAGGAATTAGCGAATTGTTCTTGGCAAATCATAGATGCAATGATATTTGTAAAAAATTAAAATTGCGTAATGTTTAATAATTTATAATATATTGGATTTAACATCAAAATGTGACTGTATTATGAATTTACGATTCATGTAATGTTGATTTAAATAAATTATCTGAATGTAATAACTGATTAAAATAATCATTAAAATTTTTTTTGAATTTTGAGATATTACTTATTTTTTTTGAACTTTTACTAATCCTAAACTTATTCGAATTATTCTTTAATTTGTTTTACTGTATAGGTATTAAATTTATTGTAATTCCTTGTTATTGTCGAAAATACGAATATAATTAAACTACGATAAAATTAAATTGAAGGAAATGATTCATTTTATGATATGATATAATACTTTATAATTATAATACAAAGCGAGCGATCATAGCGAAGGAAATATATATTGTTTATTTAATATTATATTTAATAAATTCAAGAAATGTGATAATAGAATTATTTTGTAAAGCGGTGAAGGCGTGTTCTTTTAGGATTTTGGGTTTTACAGTATAATTGGATAAACAACTATATAGGACCCTATAAAAGTTTTCTGGGAAAAATAGTTTTCATTCCAAAGAAAAACTTCGATATGTCAATTTTCTAAAAAATTTTTTATAGTGGGACTATAGGATTTCCCAATTCCATAAAGAAATGCTAGTGAGTTAATGATTCCTGGTAATATCTGCTAAGATTTATATCCTGGATAGATATTTTGCAATAATTATTTAATAATTTTCTGGAAAACGCATTTATGATGTCTCCATGTCGATTAACGGTTGCGAACTACAACGGTTGGTATGAAGATCTACTACTGTAGTATAAGTGACTTAACAAATGGGATATTTTTCTTATTATTTCTATAATGGGCATAAGAAATTCATTTTCGAAAACGACTGATTTAACGTTATTTCTTATTCATTCTGGAAGCTTACCTTAATTTATTGACGAATCGAAAAAATTTATCGTCGTTTAATCATAGTGACTTATTATTATGTTTGAAATTACTGATATTTATCCGAAGGTAATATTCGTTAGTACAAAAAAATCCCGATTAAATTAAATTACAAATCAAAATAATTTATTTTTTTTAGAAAAAATCATTCCTTGTATAAAAAGTCGATCCGTTTTTTATATTCCGTCTTTTTTTCCGTAAAAGGCTCTTATTTCCGGAATTAATAACCTTATACCCGGAACTTATCGAATTATTTACATTTTCCGTGTTCATTTTTACGGAGTTTTTACAGAAATAACGGTATAGGGATTATACGATGGATTCTTTTCATACAATAATTCGTAAAATTATCATTACAATTAAGTAGTAGATAATAAGACAAATTTTTAAACGCACTGAGCGAAGCATTTATTTCACGTGAACGACTTGCATCAGTCATTTGTAATTTAGGCCTGAACAACTACTACAAGAACACTTCTACGTAAATCATGTGATTACCACATATCGCGGTTACATAAACAATAAATTAATATTCAAAAACATTTAACCATTTTGCGCATTTCATTTTATTTTGAAAATCGCCTTTAAAAAAACAACATTTCATTAGTCAATCAATTTTCTATTTTATCTATAAGCAAATCACTTTCTAAAAAATATTGTATGCTTATTGTGGTCTTTCTAAGTACGCGGTTTTGTAATTTGTCTTTCGTATTTATTAACGTCAGTTATTAAATTTTTAGCATCCTTGAAACTTGTCTGAACTGCCTGTGCCCATCGTTTATTAACAATTCTACTGCAATTCTCAATGTTTTCATGTACAATAATTTTTAATCTTTATTTAAATAATTGATCGTAATCATCGTCATTTGTTGAATTTACAATTGTAAGTTAGGTAGATTCTTCATTACATATTCATTTTATTCGTTACATTATTTAATACATTATCTAAAAAAATTAAAAAATGAATCATTTTGTTAATATTAGATAATTTCACTATTTATTTTTGTATGAATTAGAAATTGATTCTTCAGCTGATAAAAATATAAAACTCCGTAATTACTTTTTTCGTTACATTTTTAACGTATTACAGAGACGAAACATAATTTTAACGATCTGTTAACATATCCATATCATAAAGATTCTTTTAAAACGACAAAAAAAGTAGAGGTTTCACTACATGGAGAATAAATTACTATTTCCTTGACTATTCCAAAGAATACCGGTCCAGGATTTGCTTTTTGAAAAAGGGACATGTTCATAATTCAGATTGTTGGACCAGATTTATGCGGAACCTTGATTGGAAGTGGAAAAGTTATATGTAATAGCCGTTCATCCGAAATCACAATCATGTGATATGTGATAATCACATGATCTAGTTAGCCAGAACTATAGTCACTATTTAGATATAATTTACAAGTGGGTTTACTCCTGAGTCAAAAATTCAAAGACTCGTTCTCGACCATTATTATTCACTTAATAGCTTGTTAGGGACCTTCACACCTGTTCTGGTCTGTTGCTTTTTTGGTGAATCGCCTTATCACGATACGTCTGATTGCCCATCATTATATACGAAAGGTGATATTGAAGGTGATATGTTTATTAATGTCTAGTTTTCTAATTATAGAACAAACCTTATCGAGTTATTTATAAAAAAAAAAATTTTTTTTTGTACCCTCAACGTCATACCATGATAAAGAAAGCAAAAACGGATATTTCAATCAAAAAATTTCGAGTTTATTTTTATTGTTTGTACTAATTTGGGAAAATCATTTACCTTCCATTTATTTGGAAATTCATTCAAAGTCAAATATTATGCACATCATTATTTTGTTGATCAAATTTCTTATTGCTTTTTTTCTTAAAAAAGAAATATTACTTGCTTTTAAGACATCATCTATATTCGAAAATAAAAAGGATATTCCTTTCGTAACACTACTTTCATTTGAATTTTATTTTTAACCTATTAACATTCTATTTTAATACAAAGATTTCATTTTCAAGATAAAAATCATTAATAATTTGGAATTTTTTTTCAAATATTAATCATTATATTTATTAATTTAGTAACATCATTTAATCTTTGTAATCTTTATTTGTGTTAATACGGAAGAGCGCCAACCCGTCGATCTTATCATATGTATAAATTCTAAAAATTTTCCGTTTTCAAACGTTATTGAAGTCATCATTACTTAAATTTTTTTTTCTTTCTTCAAATAATTTTTTAAATATTAAAAAATGTCTAAGTTGTTCTGTTTAAAAAAAAACTCAAATAATGCAAGCACTAGTACGTCATCCACCTCCACTATCCCTTCCTCGCTTGTATCTGATTTAGACAAATTAAACTTCACTGAAGAACGTTTAAAACGCTATGTAGATGAGACAAATACTCTATCTTCCGATACAACATTGGTTAGTAATACTCAAAAAGAATTAAAGAATAAAGTTAAAATTTTACGAGAAAAGGCTATATCTAAAACGCTCAACAACATCAAACGTTCAATGGAAGTCGATCTTTGTTTTGTTTTAGACTGCACCGGATCTATGCAACCTCATATTGCTGCTGCCAAAGATTGTATTTTACAAGTGTTAAACTACGTTAAACATGTAAATCCAAGCATTAAACCTCGAGTTGGTTTTTGTGGCTATCGAGATCACTACAATGGATTAAATCGTCTGCAGATTTTTGATTTTAACGACCAATATGACCAATTTACACAGTATATGCAAAATGTATTACCCATTGGAAATGATGATCTTCCGGAGGATGTTCTTGGAGGTCTTAATGCAGCAATAACTCAAATGGATTGGAAAAGTGACACTCGGGTTCTTCTTCATATTGGTGATTATCCACCACATGGTCGTCGTTTCACATCCTTAGAAGATGATAAGTACCCGGATGGTGATCCAAATGGATTAACTGCAGAAAACGTACTAGAAAATATGCAATCAAAAAATATACTTTACTTTTTTGGAAAAATTACGAGTGAAACTGATAAAATGCTTGAAATATTCCGTGATATAATTGGTGAATTTCCTGTATTTGATCTTGTAGGAGGAGATCCAATTAAACTACTTGAAAAATTTATTAAAGCCGCTTCGACATCTATTACTTTTGCCGTTTCATTAACTAGTACTATTGGAAGCGGAAACAGTTCCAAAGAAATATATTCTTTTCAACGAAAAAAACTTGATATGAATCCAAATGAGCCTGATTGGAGTACTCTTCCATTCCAAATAGGAGTAACTATGTGGTATCATATTCCTAAATCTCTTGATGGACTAAAAAATCCAAAATATTTTAACAAATCAAATCTCACTTCTAAAAGTTTCTACTTTAAGATTGCTTCCCAACCATTTTCTGCAGGCGTTGAAAAATATGCATATTTTGGTCGTGATATCAAAAGTATTCCAACAAAAGATGCGGTAATAAAAGAATATCTTCATGATGGAAAAGGTAATCCTCTTGAAAAGTATCTTGAGGCAGTAGAAATCTCTACAGTTGCATATTTTCTTTCTCGAGAATTTAATTTCATTGCAAGGAAAAAAAATCTTCCCAAAGTAAATTTTCTTGATGTGAGACTTTTACGTAGTGGTACTATTGACCTTCATACTCGATATTATACTATCGAACCAAGACTTAAAGATGCAGAGTATAAACGATTCAATACAAATACCGGTGTAATTACAGAACTTCGACCTACTCTTGAAGCATTTGTTCATTTCACATATGAATATACTAAAGAATATTTAGTGGTTTGTGATCTTCAAGGAATTGAACTTAATAATGAATTCTTATTGACTGATCCAGCAATACATTGTATTGATCCTTTAAGATTTGGAAGAACAAATTTTGGCAAAAATGGAATCAAACAGTTATTCTTGGGAAATCATAGATGTAATGATGTTTGTAAAGAGTTAAAATTGAGTAAATTGAGTCAAAAAATGATTTAGCTTAAATTTTTTAATATTAGGAATTTTATGTGTAATATTATCAAAGTATAAGACTAATTTTAACCCTGGGTGATTTTAACCAACCTATTAGTAAATTTTATTTAATTATATAATTTTGCCCAAATTTTGTAAATTATGGTCACAATCAAAAACAAGAGACATTATCGAGAATGTAAGAAAACTTGGTCATTATACATTTATACTCTATATTCAAATGAATAAATTTATATAAAGTAAAATGAATAATAACACAAATAATTTTTTTTTTAAAAAAAAATGATTGATGTAAAATATAAATTTTAAGGGGGTGATTTAACCCAGGTTATTTAACCCGGGGCAAGTTAGCAAAACTCATTATTAAATTTATTATAATGTAATTAACAAATTAAAGTAAACATTACTAAAACATTTGGACTGATAATAAATAGCTATTGGATGAGATATCAGTCGAAGACTCATCCAATAACTGACGGTCATTAAGAATACTGCTGTGACCAATAGGAATTAACATCGCTATCCTACAGACAAACAGGATCATGCTTTTTTTATCGTGCTGATATTTTTTAAATAAACCACAATTGCATTATTATTATTGATATTTTTTTTCATATTCTAAATAACATGTAAAAGTTAAAAGGACGCGTCGCGTTCAGTTATTCGTTTATTCGTTTATTTTCAATTGAGAAATATCAATTTGTTGTGACTCTATTGAATGAAATAAAATCATTAGTTTCTATTAAATTTTCTTGAGGTAATTGAACTGTTAAAATAATACCTGAATATTCCATAGATGTTATATTATCATATTGTTCATAGTAATTATCAAAATTTTTTGGTTCAGGAAGATTATTAAAATCGAGTAATCTGCTTGTATAAATAGCTTCTGAATGTGTTTCATAAGATAATGCTAAACTAGTTGAAAACATGTTACTAGTTGATAATTCATCTGTTTCATTAATTTGTTTTTGTAATTCTGTTTGATACAATTTATGTGACTTACGTGATTTACGTGATTCAAGTAAATCAACTCCCCATTGTTTTAAAATTTTGCTTATTTCATCTGATGTTGGTCGATTTAATGGATTTGCATCTAAACATCTTATAATTAAGTTTAAAATTAGTTGGGGTACTTTAATATTAAATCTTGGTCTAAATCCTTGACAAATTTTTATTGCTAAATTTTTATCATGGCTTAAATCATGATATGGAGGTAATCCAGAAATTACTTCATACATAATTATACCAAAACTATAAATATCAGAGGCTTTAGTATAATTTTGTCCTCTCAAAACTTCAGGGGCTATATAAGGTAAAACACCATATACTTTGTTTTTTGGATTTTCTTTGTAATCTGCAGGTTTACATAATCCCATATCAGTTATATAAATATAATTATGATTAAATCGTATATTATGATTAAATAATATATTACCAACATGTAAATCTCGATGAATTATCTCATTATTATGAATATGACAAAGTCCGAATACAATTTTATATAAAGAGTGAATCTTATCATACCAACTTAATTTATTATAAAAATTATCTAAATAATTTCGTAAGCTTCCATCTTTTACATAATCTAAAACCATAATATAATTTTTTGTTTCTAGATCTTGAGTTATTCCATAAAATCTAATAACTCCAACACCAACATAATCATTTTCATATAATTTGTGATGTGATATAATCTACAATTTAATAAATATATAATAAAATTAATAAAACAATATTAAAAAAATTATCAATCAAATTTTTGTAAAAATAATAAATTAATAATACCTCATTCATAAATTCTAATGTAACATTTTTTGAATTATCTAAAATTTTTAGAGCTACAAATTTATTTTGACGTCCTCTTTTCCAATTTTCATTTTCTAAATCCCATTCTTTTATAGGTCCGTCAATCCAATTTGCTCTATACACTTTACCAAATCCACCTTTTGCAATATATTCAATATCATAAAATCTATTATAGGGTATCCATTCTAGTGCTTCTTCTACAATATTATCATGAGGATCTGATAATTGAGTATTTTGGATAAATTTATCTATACCACTATTGCCACTGGTCCAATTTTTGAAATTTTGTTGGAAACTTTTTGCAAGACATATTTTATTACATTCTTCACATATCATATTTAATTCTCCTTTAACAACTGATGATGTGATAAATGAAGTTCGTACGAATATGATTAAAAACCGAAAAAAATTTTTTTAATATATAAATGGAACTTCATTTTCACGTGATGTACGATGACGTATTAAAATAGATTTACATGATTTGGCGGAGTAACGTGAATTATTAAGAAAAATTTTACGGCTAATCACAACCGGCACAACATTACTGCGCCTTCGGCAATACAATTATCCATAATTTAATAGTTAAAGTAAAAATGATCTAAATATGCTACGAATCACATGATCCAGAAATTATGAATAGTCTTCGAGATTTGGTAACTTATTTTTGAGTTCATTATAATAATGTTATGGATTTTATTGTAAAGGAATTTCTGTAATCCTTTCGTAAACTTGTTGAGGTTGTTCAGTCTAACAATTGTCTATATCTTTTTCGTTATTTTTTAGCATTTGTATTTGACGTATGATTACTATAAATATCTTTTGTATTTGTTTATCAATGTGAAAAGTGGAAGACTTAGATTCTTGTAAGAGGAATGAGAAGTAGTGTTGCTGCGCAAATAGGAAATAATAGGAACCAATCAGCGTTGTAAGTGTTGTACAACATTTGTGTGTCACCGGTCCGAAATAAATTTACCATATTTTGATGAATTTCGGAAAATCTCCTTCTCTCCACTTCTTTCTTTTTCGCCTAACATAATGGCATGTTCAAAGATATTTTCGGGAGATTTGCCCGAATTATTAAATAAAATTTTACAATATCTTCATCATGATTATAAAACACTATATTCGTGTATATTGGTAAATAGATTATGGTGTCGTTTAGCAATTTCATTATTATGGGAAGATCCATTTTCAATTAACTTTTCTAAACTTCCTAAAAATTATAATTTTATGGATATTTATTTACATAATTTTCCTTCACATACATTATTTGATTATCCTAGTTTTATTAAACGTTTAAATCTAAAAGAAATTGGTTTTTCTATTAGAAGTTGGGTTCATAATAAAGAAGGTTCTATTAGAAGTTGGGTTCAAAATAAAGAAAGTATTAAAGGTACTTGGCAGGCACTATTTTCATTATTTATTGAAAATGAAGTAAATTTGCATAGTTTGGAAATTTTAGATTATCCGGAATATGAATATTGTGATGTTTTCGAATTAATTTTACAAAATTCAAATTTCATTCGTAATGTCAAAAATTTCACACTTGATTTTGATTCTTGTAAAATAGATGATAATATTACAAAATTTTTAACATTTCTTTGTTCTAGTTGTAATTTAATTTCATCATTTTATTATATATTTCCATTTCCACCTTATGATAATCATCCAACAATAGAAAAAAGTTTATCAAAATTCATTAATTCTCAAAAAAATCTTAATAAGATTTTAATTGGTTATAATAATTTCCCCTTATACCATTTTTTATTATCTTTAAAAAATTCTAATTGTTCAAATACATTGAATACAATTATATTTTATTATATTGATTTTAAAAATATAATTGTTTTAAATGAAGTATTCAATCAATTGAATTGCTTAGAATCAATTCATTTTATATATTGTGAATCTCTAGATTCTAAATTTGTTCAACAAATTATTAATATAACTAAACCATTTAAATTGAAATCTTTATTGTTGGATGATGATGATTTTCAAATTGATTCATTAGAATTATTATTAAAAAAATCTGGTAATTATTTGGAAGATTTTGGAATTGAAGTAAATATTCAATCAAAACAATTGCTGCAGCAATTATTTGAATTAATTATAAAATATTGTAGTAAAATTAAATTTTTACAATTACCTGATAAATTACCTGATCAGAATATAAATTTAGTATTCAATTTAATTGAAAATATTAAAAACAATCTTAATTATCTTTTAATTACTACCTATCATGATGTTGATAATTTTAGTTCAATTATATTACAAAATTTAGGACAAATTCTTCCTTTTAAATTAGAATATTTGAATTTGAATCTTGCAATCAATGGAAATGATTTAGAAGTATTCTTGATAAATTCTCAAAATACTTTTATTAAAAAATTATTAATTAGAAATATAAAAAAAGATGATAGTGAAGATATTTTCCCTTATATATATATAGAAGAATATATTATGAAAAAGAAAAGAGTTAAGTATTTAGCAATTTCAGATATGTTTCGTGGAGAGAGTGAAGATTTGTTTTCTCTGAAGGATAAAGTAAAGGAATTTGAATTATATGGAATTCAAGTTTTAGAATATCTTGAGTTATATATTGATATTGATCATCTTATAAAAGAGATTTATTTATAATAACTATGAATAATAGCACTTTATATTTTATATATTTCATTTATTTTTAGTATATATAATACATTTGTATATTTTCGAATTATATAATTAAAACAATCGTGTGTTAGCATGAAAATATTGTTACCATGTCGTGTGGATGATGAATTTTTAAATAATATAAAAAAAATACTACCAATCTCAAATTAATAAATGGTTATACCATAAGAGGAATTAGAAAAAAATAAGAATAATAGAACCTTATTACAAAATCTGCTGTTTGAAACTTACCAGTATATCTAATCGACCTGAACATTCGACTGCGATAAAGAAAATTCGTATCCCAGCGTTCGCTATCTAGATGTGTTGGACATTTTATTAAGCGTTTGAAAGATAATTGCTTTATTATGAATAGCAATACTTTCTAATTATATTTTTAGTCATTTCTAATAACAATTACTAAAATAATCCTATAAACTTTTACTTTTCAGGCGTGTAATAAATTGTTTATGACCATTTCGAATTGTACATGATTTCCATTTGAACCAAAAGTGACGAAATTTTTGAAGTTTGAAATTTTAGAATTTTGGAAAATTTCGAAATTTGTTTTTTTAAAATTCAGATTTTAAACAATGCCATTATATGTAAATTTACAAGTAAAAAACAAGGTTCACTTTCACAAAAAATTATTTGAACAACAACCTTGATAACTTAAACGTGAAAGTTTATTTAATAATAAAAGTTATTTTTTTTTTTTTGGTTTAAAAATTTTTTAACCAAAATTATCAAAATTTTTTATTATTTTAAAACTCTGGCCAATATTATAATTTTTGGCTAAAATTAACGATCAAAACTGGTGAACTTTACAAATTATGTTCGGTTAATACTTTATACTAATTACTGGTATTCAATATTAATAGGGCGTAATTTTAGCTTTTTACAAATATCATTACATCTATGATTTACTGAGAACAACGGATTGATTCCCATTTCACCAAGATTTGTTCTTCTAAATCTTAAAGAATCAATACAGTGTATTGCTGGATCAGTTAATAATAGGTATAATCATATGTGAAGTGGGCAAATGTTTCAAGAGTAGGCCGAAGTTCTATAATTACATCACTATTTGCATTGAATCGTTTACATTCTGCATTTTGAAGTTTTGGTTCAATAGTGTAATATCGAGTACGAACGTCAATAGTAGTACTACAACGTATAAGTTTTACGTCAAGTCATCAAGAAAATTTACTTTGATAGTAATATTCTTTTGTTCTGCAATTCAATTAAATTTTGTAGAAAGAAATACGCAACTGTGGAAACTTCTACTGCCTCAAGATACTTTTCAAGAGGATTATTTCACTCTTCAACTCTAAGGTATTCTTTCATCACCATTTCTTTTGTTGGATCACTTTTGATACTAAAAGCAAAGTATGTATATTTTTCGACACCTGCAGAAAACGGTTGTGAAGCAATCATGAAGGAGAAACTTTAGAAAAGAGATTCGACTTGTTGAAATATTTTGGATTTTTAAAATCATCCGGAGTTCCAGGGATACCATACCACATAATTACTCTTTTTTGAAATAGATAAAGATGATTGCGTTGGATCTGTTATTTACGCCGATACTGGTAATTATACGATTTGTTTAATGTATTTTTAATCAAAATGTTTAAAGGTATTCTTTTTTTCAAAATCCTTCAGGATCGGACACAGAATGGCATATTGGAAGTGCATTCTTAAAGAACGTATACACCATTTTTGATCTAGGCAATCGTCAAGTTGGATTTGCTCAATTAACTTAAAATAGTTAGTATAAACCATTATCGCAGATTGACATTCGTTAACATAATAAAATTTGCAATGTAACAAACTGAATTTCACTATAGCTTTTGTCACTAACAGTTAGTATTATATATAAATAATATAATTTTTAGGGTTTGAGATAGGTTATTTATCCTGATTAACTTGAAAATGAATTTTTTTATGAATAAAATCCCATTTATTACCCATAACTATAAAAACAATTAATTGCACAATTTTAGTCATGATTTGTCACATATCTATCTTGAAATATTACATTATTAGTTACTACACACAAATGTATCAAAATTTTCAGTATCTATTGTTTTTTAGGCAGGAACAATAATTTTTTTGCAGCGGATAGTGTATTCTAAAAATAATATATATTATAATCAATTCCAAATCATATGAAAATTTTCAACTCTTTTTATTAATATAAAATAATAGAAGATTTATTTTCAATAATAAGTTTACAATACTACATTATAATATATGCCTGTGCCAAAATTACAATTTTCAGAATTAAAATTCATTTTGCACCATAACTTATTTTAGACTGCAAAAAAAATTTTTAGTTTGCTTCTTGATAATATTTGAGAATTTCAAGTGAATTTAATCTATACTTTTATTTAATAAATTTTTATATTAAGTTTTTAAATCAGAAATAAGCATTTGTAGTTAATTTTTTTAAGTTTTTCTAGGAAGTTAGAAAACAACTATGACTTTTAAAGATATCAAAATGTAGCTTTAGGGTTCAAAATTATATTACATTTTAATGCATTTTTGTAATTTGAAAGATTTTTTTCTCATTATTTTACTATAAATTATTCAATATTGCTGATTCTTGCTTTTTTATTTAAGTAAATATATAAGGCTAAAATTTTTAAAAAGTAGTAATATGTTTATGACCATGAAAAACATTATTCAAATTGGAAACTATTTTGACACTTTTTTGTAATTTTCCGGTTTCTTTTGTAACACACTATATATACAGTATGTTGTATAATGATAATTTGAGCAATTCACCTTAATTTATTATTTAATTTTGTAATTTATCCGAGATTTAATTTATTAGAAAACTAACAAATTAATTTACACTAAAATTTAATATATTTAAGTAGCTCTAGCTTTCTATTTTTTAAAAACGCTGCTAGATTAATGCGCGACTGCGCGATTAATAATACGGTAGGATCGTTACTATTCTCATGCGTTAATAACACTAGATCACCAGAGATATAATTTTTTTCCTGATACAAATCTTTTTGAGCGCCTAAATTATACGTTCCGGATTTTTCATGTTTTATCTTTCTTTATACATTACTCTCAAAGTAAATACATGCCAATATTGATAAAATCACTTGACCGTTTCATGTAGTTCATGTAAATGTTTAAGTGATTGATAAACCTCTTGGCTTACAATAATAGACAATCTTTATGCGACCATCCCATGTGCTAACTTGATAACGACTTGATGCGTTATTTTCACCAGTTACTCAAAGATTTTAGCGCTTATTTTCTCAGATTTGACTTAAAATTCGAAAAAGCCGATCAATCGAAAAAAAATATAAAAATACCCACTTTTCACCTATTTAGCATTCGATTTTTTTTACATACAATTGAAACGTTAAAAAAAAAAATTAAAATTAAACCTTTTCAAATACTTCTATCCAAAAAAAAAATAACAAAATGACTAGCACCGACCCTTGCAAAACCTGCGGATCCACGTAAATATTATTAAATTTTTTTTTTATTTGCGTCTTTATAAAAAAAATATTTATTTTTAAATTTATATAGCACATGCACTTGCACGGATTGCTCCGGAAACTGCGGATGCGGTAAATAAATTGCGAACAAAAACATCCAAAATATCAATACCTTCGTGCTCTGGATCTTTTTTTTTTTAAAAAAAAATAATATTTTAATTGTTCTATTTTATTTTGTTTTTTCTTTGTTATTTTTTTCATGTTGTTCTTTATGAAATAATTTTTATGAGTACGAAAATATATAAATAAACATATTCTTGTTTTTTGTTAATAAATCATTTTTTTACAAATAAATTTAAGGATGAATATTATGTTATGATATTTGATTATATAGTAAAACTCAAAAAAGGCATTCGCAGGAATGAGCTCAATAACTCTAATCGTTCTTTAGAGATCGAATCGGCATGTCCAATAAGCAAACTATCTTCATGAAAAATGAATAATTATATGATAAATATATACAAGTTTATAAATAAAAAAATATCCTTTTTTTTAGTTCAAAAAAAAAGATAACGAACGTCTCCCTTCTGTCCAATTGTTTATAAAGTTCTTTGAAAAATTCCACTTAAACTGTATCTTTCTTTTCAATAATGACAATAAATATAATATTAATGCGTTTTTTAACTTTACAAGTAATTATTCCTATTTAATACACACATGTAGTTACATATATAATTTAATGTTTTTCGTGTATTAAGGTTTTATTATTATCAAATACGTAGAATTAAGATATATTCCACGAAAATTTTTTGTTTATCGTGAAGACTTTTTTTTTGTCATTCTTATCATGGATATTCGCGTGGAATATTAAAACAAATGGACGAACGTCAGCAAAATACAACTAATTCATTATGATGAATGACACAATGAAAGTTTAATATTTTTGAAAAATACTCATGGATACTGAAAGTATTGTTTTTCATTAGTACGATTAAGCCTTATAGCACTGTAGCAAATTTCAAATTTCTTTTGTAAAGAAAAAAAAATCCTGTGCAAATCGAATATAGGCTCGTGATTACTAACAGGATAAAAACGCAAATTTATCAGTTTTTTGCGAGATGCGGGCCTGCCTGACGAGAGTGACTTACAAGCTCTTAACAAAGAAAACGTTTGTGGGTTGGACTTTATTAATTTACGGAGATATATTTAGAACTTAAAAAATCAATTGAAGAATAAGAAAAATGTCATTACCACCCAATATATGCACCGTACTAAACATTCTTGCTCAGAGACTTTGGACAACCTTCTGTTACCGAATTCACATCATAGTTCTATTATGATATTAAAAAAAAAACTACAAAGTTTATTTGCATATTTTAATGAAGTAATTTAATTAATATTCCAATTTAATATTAAAAGTATTAATATGAATATGAATATGAATATTTTATTTAAAAGATTGTTTTAGCAGTACATGATCAAAAAATTTGTATACGCCAGTTGCAATATCAATTCAAGTACTACGTGAAAGTATTATAGAACGCCTAAAATCTAAGCATGATGAAGAAAAATTTTCAACAATTTCGGTTCCAAGCAGTGAGTGGATTAGACTCCAATTTTGACCGAAAAACATCTATACTGGTCAATTTAACATTTCTTACAAAGTACGAAGTAGACTTCTCTGAAAATCTCATCCTGATGCACATTATTCACTCATGGTAATACTGCTTAAGTAGTCTGAGAAATAGGAGTAATTAGATGACATTATAATACAGGCATATCTGCTGGGTTGGTCCAAGTTTTTTTTTGTTTTATTATATGTCTTGCACGAGTTGCTTCGCTGACTGATTTGCCTTGGCCATTTGACTCTTGAAGGCACCAAATACAAGTGCATAGAACTTGTTTAACCATATTAAAAATTATTAATAATATTAAAAATAATCGGAGTTTTTAAATTTTTATATATTAAATATTAATTTTCATATAACTGATAAATTCCATATACTTAAAAAAAATATATTATTAAAAAATTACTGCTTATACAATACAATAGTAGTATTAAATATTGACTTTATTATTATAAATATTAAGTTTCGCGTATCAATTATTAAACTTTCATATACTTTTATACTATAACTAGTATCTCCGAAGTCAAGTTTACTAAGGTATTTAGTAAAAATATAAACCCACTAACATGTGCGCAAGTCTTGTCTCTGAAATTTATTGGAAAAATAAATCTAGTTCCAAATCTATACATTTCCGAAGTGTGTAGGGCATGTTCAAATTTACAAAGACTAAGTTTGAAATTGTGGATCGTATACTTAACAATAAAAATCTAGAAGCGCTTCTAGCCGAGTGCCCAAATTTAAAAATCACTCACAATATTAGGTTCTGATTGCATAAGCCCGAAAACAACTACAAAAATTCCGAAACTGTCTCCTAGTTTGGAAACGATAGAAATTTGTTTAAGGATTAGTCAAAAGATCCAAAAATTAAGCTTACATTTGAGGAAAACAAGCAGGAGAGATAAAACAGTTAATCTTCTATTTAGACCGAAACATGTGAAGCGCCAGCTGCGATAAATATTTAGGTATAGAAAATACTGTATTACAATATTCAAAATATGA
Source organism: Rhizophagus irregularis (assembly GCF_026210795.1). Lineage (NCBI taxonomy): Eukaryota > Fungi > Glomeromycota > Glomeromycetes > Glomerales > Glomeraceae > Rhizophagus > Rhizophagus irregularis. The sequence goes on along the minus strand of NC_089451.1, from coordinate 1,593,220 downwards.
TGTAATTATTGATATTTTTATCGTAGAAATGGATTTGTTAATACAAGAGTTATTTACTTCTTGACGATAATTTTCACACTTTATTCATTCTTAATTTTTTTTATATCTCATCAAAGATTCAATTTAAAATTGCACAATAAACTTTTTAGATTTTTATTTATTTACGTATATACAATAAAATTTTCGATCCTTCAATGTTTCCATACGAATAATATAAAATACCTTACATTTCTTTCATTTACCATATTTACTAGAAGAAATCGTCTAATGCGGCTTCTGCGTCCGCGTCACGTTTCAATGATCCCGGTGCTGCATCTGTGAATTTAAATTATCATTAAAAGAACCCTTAATATTAATATGAATAAAAAAAGAAAATTTTCTTTTAAAGTTATGATTTATTTACCCGCTAAAATAATAGTAAAGGCAAAAATTAGCAATAAGCATTTGAATTTCATTATTGATTTTGTGATTGTGATATATATAATTTTTAATTCGTTGTTTATTAATTTGTTTAAAAGAAATTTTCTCATCTCTTTCTCAAAGTGTTTATATAAAAAAATTTTTTATAATCACTATTTCAAATTATTTCATGAATCAATGAAGGCAAAAGTAGAGGAGGTGTACAAGGGTATTTTTGCCACGTTTTTCTATATTGCGCCATAGCTATGTTAAAATTTATAATTGAAGACTAATGATTCCGGCGTTTTTACATGTAAAATCAAAAAAAAAAATGCCAAAACCAATAGTTTCAGCATTTTTACATGTAAAATCAAAAAGAAAAATGCCAGAACTAATGATTCCGGCATTTTTACATCTAAGATTGAAAAAAATGCTAAAACAAACAGTTTCGGCATTTTTATATATAAAAACAAAAGTAAAATGCCGGGACCCAACGTTTTTTCAATAAAAATTAAAAAAAATTATTTTTTTTTAATTAAAAATGTCGAACAGGCAGAGAAATATGAGGAAATGATGTTAATAATTATTTTTAACCGATCATTTGTAAAATTACGTCATTAATGAGGGCGAAGTAAAGACGTCCAAGAGTACGTTTTTGACATTGTGGCATGTTAAAAGTTACAATTGAAGAGAAGCCTTGATATTAATAATTATTTTTAGCCGCAATTATCTGTAAAATTATTTTTTTATTGACGTATGAGAGTAATTTGCCACGTTTTTTTTACATTGTGCCGCAATCTGAATGAACAGCGCCACTTTAAATTAATAATATGGAAGTAGATGAATTCTATTTTAAAAAAAAGAATAAAAATATACAGTATATTGTTCAAAATGGTAAATACTATATCGGTTACAGGACCGATATAGCCCCACATCCAATAAGTGTGTTATCGTTCTGACGTTTTTGATCATGCATTAATTAATAGCATCATAATTCATAAATAAGCTTTCTATAAATTTCATTTTTAATCCACTTTATAAGCTTTATTTAAACTTTTCCTACAAAATATTCATTTACGCCATTTTTTACTCCACTTTATTATATCAATCATGTGTTATTGCTATGCTATGGCTAATAAAAATATTATGATAATCTGCATGATCCTATTGGGCTGAATAACAACTAAGAATAACTCATTTCTTTTATCTAATTATTTACTTCACAGCCACATCAACATAATCATTAGTATCAGCACGTAATAAGTACTTTGACGAGGATGGTAATAGTATTAATTCTCATAGCCTATAACATCAAGTTTGGAAAGTTATTGACATTTATGTTTTTAGGATTATCATCGTAGGAAATTTCCATTGGGTAACTTTTAAGAGTTAGCATAATTTTTCTTATAAAAATTTTAATCAATTTATAAGGATTTTATTTCTATTTTTGTTTTTCTTTATATAAGCAGATAATAATATATTTTTGTCAAAGTTTTTGATATTCGTTCATATTTAAAAAAAAATCGGCTTATTTTTAAACTTTTTTTTATTAACTATACTATTTTTGTAGAAATACGTTTGCATTTTAACTATACCATTTTTGTCGAAATACGTTAGCATTTTTTTTGCATTTTTTCCTTTTTAAAACAAATCGGCTTATTTTTTTTTTTTTTGTTTCAAGTAAGTTCCATTTTCCATTTTATCTAAAGGTTCGTTTTATTTATACATTCTTTTATACTGAAATTACATTTTTATTTTTAGTCATACAAGAGTTGTTGCCAAGGGGAAAATTAGCCGGTTTCCGGTGAAATTTACGTGGAAGAAACATATCGGTCGAAAGATGGGTGACCATAATTAGAATAAATTCTTTCTTGTTATTGAGTAATAACCTTTAAGCAAAACTTTTCCATACCTCTTTAATGCTTTTAAAGTTATATTTGAATGTATGAATTATAATAAAAATTTCATTATGCAGAATTTTTACAAATTTGCGTCCAAAATAAATTCCAAATAAAACAAAAAAATTTTCTCAAAATTTAATTTAATACATAAAAATGCTTTAAATGAGTTTCCGAATTAATAGTTTTCCGAATTAATATAAATAACAAATATTTACGTACTAAAATTTAATTCGGTAGTGCTCGGTATTACGTGTCGTCGTGTCGTGCATGTTAATTTAGGTTGCAAAATTTATTTTTAATATTGTTTTGTAAATAATTGTTCTATAATTAGAGATAAAAATTTTTGGGATTATATTCACGTTAAAATCGATATCACCTTTATATCACTTTTCGAAAAGACTTTATCACAATGGTCGAAAAATATTGAGTAGCCATTAGATCATTGATCACGTGACGCAGATGCGTCAGTCTCAGTGCGTCTTGCTAAAATAATTTTATTAAATCAGAAGTTTTATACAAACTTAAAAATTGATTACTATTATGTGAGAAATTTCCGTTTGTCATTATTATTTCATGAATATGTATAAATGGCCCTGTCTAAAAAAAAGAAAAGTTCTAATACTTTTCTCTTGCGTCTGATTTAACTTACTAAAGAACGAAACATTATGCGGACGAGGAAAATACTATAGATATGACATATATTAAGGAAAAATATTTCATCAGTTAAACATGTAGATACTCTATTTATGAACTATTAGAACTAATATTAAACCGCAACATATGAGACGCTCAATTTTCGGAAATCATCTGGAGAAGGTGCTGCAGAATCGATAATAATTTGACAAGTTTGGCGATGTCGAATTGGTTAGAAATTTTTGGATCTGAATATTAGCACGACACATAAAGAGAAAACTATCTTTAGAATTATCTAGCCTATATAATCATCTGATTAAAACCAATTTCGCCACTTGCACCCTTAAAATTGGATCACTTGATTCATCACGTGATCCAAAATTGGGACGAATCCAACAAAATTTATGTTGTATCTAGTGGCTTCTAAATGTATTGGATTTTTTGTTCATTCTTTTTCTTATTCTCATTTTACTATATCTATGATTTCATGAGTATGGTTGCTCCCGATTAAGAGCTGCCATTATTTCCAAATTGGTAACGACATATATTTTAAAAATAAACGAATAAAAAAAAAAAAAAATAATGAAGAAAATAATCATTATGTTTCTTCCAAAATGGATCTACACACTTTAAAGAAAACAGAGAAAAATCTGAAATACAAGGAATATTTCATTACAGTAAAGGAAAATTAATTTTATCATCAATTTTCCGAAACATTTTTTATTTTCTTTATATTGATTAAGGAATTATGTTAATCGCTAATATTTTCGGCGAAATGTCCTTCGACGAAATGAACGATTAGGGGAAAAGGTTTCGGCGAAATATTTATTCGACAAAACGCCCATTCGACGAAATATCCCTTCAGCGAAGCGAAATGGCCTTGGTGAAATGGGTTTTGGCGAAATATACTTCGGTGAAACGTACTGCAACCAAGATTTAGGCCTATTCATTCCAGAAAGGTTCTCTTTGACACAAAAAATTATCGCTATGACATCATAGACATTATATTGATGTGCAATCAGATTATCATTTATACCACCAAATTTTGGATGAAAATTTGTATGTGCAGTGCATGATGATTATATTAAAGTTACATTAAAATCACACTTCCTGTGATACGCTTGTCTTAGCTTCCTATGGTATGGTAATACAAAAAAACGCATATTAAAACATATATTGATGAGAATGGAGGCTATACCAAAAATCCAAAGTTGGTACATATTTTTTTATAATAAAAACAAAATAATAATATACCTATAAATAATTTTTATATTACCATAAACTAATCATTTTTTTTTTAATTTTTAGAAAGGTTCAATTAAAAATCTTACGAATATTTTTTGTAGTACAATGGTTGTGATCGAATTCTTTATTAAGGTCATTACCTAAATGACGCAACCCTTCTTTTTTTAAAATAAATAGTCATTATATTAATAAATTCATTACATAAAGTAAGCGGAAAGTCAATTTTCTACTGTACATTTACAAAAAATAGATAATAGATAATCTTTTTGGAAAATAATTAGACACACAGGCAGTACAACTGGCCAGAACTATGATAAAGTTTTGTGTCGATTTAATGTAAATATAGAATTCCAAAACTTCTCTTTCTAATTATAGCTGAAAACTTGTACGTCATACAATTAAAAATAGATCTAATTTTGTGCCAATCTTCATTATTTTTATTAATTCAATCAAATCTTATTAGGAAGTTCATTTTACTATACGCCAATCATTAAACAAAATTCTTAAAATAAAACATCTATCAGCTATCGTTAAATATCTTCGAAAACAAAAAGGGTGTGTCGTAGCACCACTTCTGCATAATTTGTCAATCAAAAATTATTTATTATGATAATGACCAATTAATTAACTGTTAAGACTACTTCAATCTGTACTAATAAGAATAACTAGAAAATTTAATCTATATTAATTCGGAAATTTCTATAAACTCAATCATTATATTTGGAATTTCATTTAATCTTTATGATCTTAATGGCTATTTGGGATTTCATTCAAACTTTATAATCTTTATTTATGTCAATTCAGAAAAGCGCCGAGCCGAAAAAATGCCAAGCCGCCAATTTAAATTCTAAGAATTTCTTTGTTTAATCAAATGTGTGTATATAAATCCATCATTTTTTTCGAAAAAATAAACTATTTTTTAAAATAATTTTTTTTTTTACGACAAAAATTATGTCCAAGTCCAAGTGGTTCTGTTTAAAAAAAAATTCAGATAATGCAAGCATTCAAAGCTCTATTTCGTCATCCACCTCTAATAAAACATTGGCGGTAAATGAACTAAAAATTAAAGCAAGAGAGAAGGCTGTATCCAAAAAACTCAATGACATCAAACGTTTAATGGAAGTTGATCTTTGTTTTGTTTTGGACTGCACCGGAACTATGGGGTCTCATATTAGCGCTGCCAAAGATTGTATTTTACAGGTTTCTAATTATGTTAAACATATAAATCCAAATATTAAACTTCGAGTTGGTTTTTGTGGCTATCGAGACCACGATAATGGAATTGATCGTCTACTAGTTTTTGATTTCACCGATCAGTATGAGCAATTTACACAATATATGCAAAATGTAACTCCTATTTATAATCTCGATTTAGCGGAAGATGTTCTTGGAGGTCTTAATGCAGCAGTAACCCAAATGAATTGGCAAAATAGTACTAGAGTTCTTCTTCATATTTGCGATTATCCACCACATGGTCGACGTTTTTCATACTTGAAGGATAATTATCCAAATGGTGATCCATATGGTTTAACCGCAGAAGACGTACTAGGAAGAATGCAATCAAATAATATTCTTTATTTTTTTGGTAAAATTACGAATCATACTGATAAAATGCTTGAAATATTTCATGATATAATTGGGGAATTTCCAGTATTTGATCTTGTAGGAGGAGATCCACTTGTATTAATTAATAAATTTATTCAGGCCACCTCATCATCTATCACTTATGCTGTTTCATTAACTAGTACCATTGTAAGCAGCTCCAATGAAATAAATTCAATGCAACGAAAAAAAATTATTATGAATCCAAATGTACCCGATTGGAATACTCTTTCATTACAAAAAGGAATAGTTATGTGGTATCATATTCCTAAAACTCTGGACGAACTTAAAAATCCAAAGTACTTCGACAAATCAAATCTCATTTCTAAAAATTTCTCCTACAAGGTTGCTTCACAACCATTTTCTTCAGGTGTTGAAAAATACGCATATTTTGCTCTTGATGCTAAGAGTGATCCGACAAAAGATATGGTAATAAAAGAATATCTTCATATTGGGAAGCGAAACAATCCTCTTGAAAAGTATCTTGAAGCAGTAGAAATCTTTACAGTTGCATATTTCCTTTCCACACAATTTAATTCGATCGCAGAACAAAAAAATATTCCCAAAGTTAATTTTCTCAATGTGAAACTTTTACGTTATAATACTTTTTGTTTTACTAAATATTATACTATTGAACCAAAACTTCAAAATTCGGAGTATAAAAGATTCAATGCAAACACCGGCGTAATTACGGAACTTCGACCTATTCTTGAAGCATTTGTTCACTTCACATATGAATACACTAAAGGATATTTAGTAGTTTGTGATCTTCAAGGGATTGAACTTAATGATGATTTCTTATTAACTGATCCAGCAATACATTGTATTGATCCTTTAAGATTTGGGGGAACAAATTTCGGTGAAAATGGGATCAAACAATTGTTCTTGGCAAATCATAAATGTAATGATATTTGCAAAAAGCTAGAATTAAGTCATGTTAATAATGAGTGATTTAAAAAATTAGGTATTATGATAATAGAAAAATTATTTTATAATTTTAGAAATTTATTATTTATTTTATTTGAAAATATTTTTATAGTTACTTAATTCTATAATTATTCATGTTATCAAATTTATAAAATGTATAACAACTAGCTACGCGCGCGTTTGAAAAGTCTAAAAAACGTGATATTCGTCACGTGAAATAAAGTTTGTAATATTCCATTTAAATATATATTGGCCTTTTTCAGTTTTATTATTTGTTTAGTGTAATAATTATTTTTAAAAGCTCATAAATAAAGAAAGGTTAAATTACTTTATCAGTTAATTAAAAATAAAAATGATATGTGAAGAATGTAATTAAATAAGCAAAATTTGTAACAAAATTACAAAATTTTAAAAATTGTCCAAGAATTAGCCATCTCATTGAATTACTCTATATCAAGAGTAATACTTTACGACATATTTGACGATATTGAATATATTACAAAAGGCTGGTTTGACAGTATATAGGGCAAAATTAATTTGGATTGATGGACCCATTAGACTATAAGTTATTGAATAATGAAAATGAAAATTGGAAAAGACATGATCAAAATAAATTTATGAGTCTAGTATTAATTTATTAACAAAATTTTTGTAAGTTTGATTTATTAATTCGTGATCCACGAGTCAAACTGCAAAGGATCTGCAGAAAATGGGAATCTGGCGTGGGCGCGTGGCGACCGTGGCGTCAAATAAAAGTAAAAGATTATGTGAGAAAATTTATTTTAAAAAACAAACTATTTGAAACTTTGGGATAATATTATGTATTAAAATATATTAGTGTTGAATGGGTTCACACCTAAGGAATGAAAATCGGATATCAGAAAAGATTACTAATGATCGACATAAATTTGCGAAATCATATATAGTTGACGAATAAATCTTTTGAAATGCAGAATGAAAGTTTGTGAAATTATTTAAATACAAGTTATACAGTAATAATTCAAATTGGTATGATAAGACCTCTCCGAGCAAATTCTTTGTTTAACATAACATAGGGGATAACAAATTAACAATCCAGAGGAACATGACCAAAATTATCATAATTTCGGCCAGAGTTATAAATAGCAATATACATATCATGTGATCGGTTAATTCTCATAATTCCGGCCTAAATTATATGGAATATATAGTAAAATAGTACTGTACGGTACTACAAATTTGGACAGTCGTTCGAAAAATTTTTTTTAATTTTTCCGTACTCAGACGGACTATTAAAAATAAATTTTTATTTTCCGTGCTAATAATTTTATATCGTAGCATCATGTGATAGAACTTTTGATAATGAAAATGTTACAATTACATGATATTTGAGTAACATAATTGATCTGATTAATTTATATATTTGTAATCGTTTTGTTTGTTATATATTTGTCATAAATATCTCTTTTTAATCTTTACTGCTTTGAAGAAGAAAAATAATTATAAATATGAATATTACGATGTTGAAGACTTTCCAATTGAATTGGTAAATTCTGAATTTGAACAGGTTTATATAATTATTATAACTTTATGAGTCAATTTTATTATTATAGAGCTGAATATTATTAAAGAAATAGAAATATATAAACTCATGTTCATCTTCAAAGAGTATAATTAATATATTTATATTTTTTAACATAAAGTATTTTATTAGAAAAACAAAACATGTACGAAAATTCAAAATTGTACGAAAATTCAAAGTCGTACGAAATTTTAAAGCATTCGTACGTACTAGTATAAAAAAAATCAATCTGCTAGAAACGTACGTACGAACAAAAAGGATTAAAGTCCTTCCGAATTTATATTACCGTACAGTACTACTTTACTTAATACCTATTATATGTCCCATTTTTCTGAAACTGGGAGGGGGGACTGAACAAAGTCAACAAAACCGCCCAATATCGTAAAATTTTGTATATAATTTCTCGTTTTTCATTTGAGATATTAATAAAAATTTTATTTAAAGACGATCAAAATATTCAATATTATAAATAAATAAAATAAATAAGCATTTTACTATTATAATCTTTAAAACTGTATTAGCTTTTATTATCAAGTGCTAAAACTGATTTATTTATAACACTTTTTAGTCGTCCGTGATTTTCCTTATTAACGGGTGAGGTTTACTTAAAAGGATAAGCAAAAAGTCTATCGGTAGTTAAAAATTGTATACAGAACGTTAGTCTCCGTAGTATAAACCGGTTATTTCACGGATCAAACTCGATCATCACGGCTCCGCAGATAACAATTATAAACTTAATTACTTTTATAGTTTTTATAGTAAAAAAACCGTTACGATAGTTATAAGTTGTATATCGTGCGATAATACATTATATAATAAAAGCGTAAATTTGATCCTATCCTAATACGTAATATACAATTCGATCCAATGATTAATATTTATTCACAATATCTCATGATCACTACAATTGAACTTAATCATATGATACTATCTTTTCTGATACTAGTGAGACCAATGGGAAAATTATTCCGACAATAACCCCTTATAATTTTTATACAATACTTTGATTAATAATCAAAGTAACGATTGCTGCGTATCTCTTTGAAACTTAACTATTCTTTGTTTCTATAAAACTTTATATGTGTTTGTGACGGACGAGATATAAACTAAATTCAGTCAAATAAAGTTATTTGCATCATATAACAACAAGTCTAAACCGTTTACTATGAAATTCTAGTAGGGTATTTTATTGACTAAATTAATTTTACTATAGTGTGGCACAGTCGCAGTATCCAAATCTAGTAATCTGTTTTGAGTCATGATATAATGATTTATTCCATAGTAAGAAATTACGAAATAATCATCTCTATAAATAAAATTTTCATACATAACTTGCATACTGATTAAGTCATAATGGGATACCGTAATAATCACAATATAAACAATATATAAGGGAATATAAATATCTCCAAGAACGTTAATATTCTTCATACTTCACAATATTCACCAAACTACAATAACACTTCCGTCAATAACAAAAATAACGTTAGCGCTATCGTTACTATTGTTGGTACATTATTCTACATAAGACCCACAAATAAATATTGCTCAACCAGTAACTATGCCAAATTATACAGGTATTCAACCAGTTCGTAAGTTTGGAGACATTCATACAGCAATAAAAGCAGGATTTATCGATAGATTGAAAGATAATTATACAAAACGTAGATTGATTGCTATGTTTCAAATTAAAGGAAATTATTTACTATTGAAAGAAATTATTATTATATATTTTAGCATGTATTGTAAAGTTTTGGTTTATGAAGAAAGATTTCTGGTATGTATTAAAGAAAAATCAAAATATTGAAAAAAGATTATTTATTCATTCATTCATTATGATTTGTAGGGGGAAGCATTAAATACGGAAATGAATGGGATTTTGAGTTTGATCGAATTGGATGGTAGAGAAGTAATTGTCAGATTGTGCGAACCATATCAGCTAGTACGAAACGACATTCTGTCACGTAAAATTCCTTCGATAAACTCAGAATTTGAAATGAATGGGCGTGAAATAATTAATAATAGAGATGAGATCAAAAACAGTATTTCGAAAGTGACAGAATGGTTGATGGATTTAGAAACGAATAAAGTGGACGAGATGGTTAGTAAAAGAGAATACATTGTCAATGAGAATTATGATGATAATTACATCTATATTGATTGCGGTATCAGCAATAATTAACAAAGGTAACAAGAGTGTAAGGTACAGTATATTTGAACTAAATTACTTACTACAATTTGTCGGTGTACTATTATTGGGTAATATCTATGTAAATAATAAAACAATAATATGTGTGAAACTTGTGTAGTTTTGTAACTATTCCTATGATACTGAGATAATAATTTATATAATTTTTTCTTAGTAGCTTACCTCTTAAATTTACTCTTAAAATGTGTTTGTTAATTTACACGTTTTTTTTGGCTGGAATAATTTGAGCTTTCTAATTATAAACTGTCTGCAACACATTATTTTAAACCAAATATTTACTGAAATCGATCTTTCTACACCATGTTAATGAATTTTCTTATAACGTAGACCATATATAATAGTATTAGTAAAATATAAAAATAGGAAGGGAAATAAAATTTATTACTCATAAAACGAATAAAATGCATACGGTTTCGTACTATTGAAAAGAAAATGATCATCCAGGGATGTTTAGTATTGTTACTGATGTTCCCAAATGGTATTTTATGGAATGCTCTCTAGACGATGAAGGAGAACCATCGTTTAAGTCATCGGAATCAGAGATCTTCGTATACAATGATAAGAGTTACCAATTTTATCAATATTCTTTTAAAACAATAATTATAATTTGTTTCAACATTTCTAAAATAAAGGGAGTTATACAGTAATATAATAGACAAACTGAAAATAAAATGACAAATGCTAAGAAAAACAATTTTTTTTTTATGGAAAAAAATTGCAAAGAATTAGAAAAAATCCTTATTTTATTCGAAAAGACCAAGAAATTGGTCATTATCAGGAGGTGGTGGAGCTAGGTAGAGGTATATATATTTATACATTGGAATGGCTTTTTATATACTTGTATTATTTGATAATTTATATTTAATAAATGGAAGTATAAAAAAAATAGATTTATTTAAAATATAAATTAAAATATTGTAAAATATTTTACTGTCCTAACCTTAATATTTAAATAAATCTAAAAAGAAAATACTTTGTAATACATGATATCAAATATAAAAATCATAAATCTTTTTTTAAAAATACAAATAATTAGTTTATAATTTTCATCTGTTTAGTATCTAAATAATTAAACAAAAAATAAATAAAATATTAAAATTAATTTTACATAAATAATTTGCAAGATTGGTTTTTTTATATACTACTATATTATATACCTAATGATTTCAAATCTTTAATTATACAATTATTTAAATCTTCACTTACTAGCATTTCATTCACTTTTATACTAGCTGGTAAATCTTCAAGAATTTCATTCAATTTTTTACTAGTAAAATCAAGTAAACGACTTGTATAATGTGCTTGTGAATGAAATTCAATAATAAAATTGTTATGCCATTTATAAATTCCATAATACTGCATTTTAATTTCTTATCAATATCTTTTATTCTCATTTTAAAAGAAAAGTAAATCCATTTCTTAATTAATAATATCTAAAACTTCTTTAGATGATGGTCTTTTAATGGATCTTCATTCCTCATCAAATCTATATAACATTATGGAGTGTTTCAATAATTTCAGGACGTTCACCTTTACAAATACTTAAACTATCATGTGCTCTTACAGTACAGTTTGACATAATAATCCTAAATCACTAATCCTCATTCTTATCATTATGATTTAAAATATTGCCATAATAAAAATCACAATGAATAAGATTTTGTTTATGTATCTCATTAACTTCAGAAGTAAGTTATACAACTCTATAAAAAAATTGGACGTTTTTTATAAAGTTTTTATACTATCTTTTCTTAGAAATAACGTATCATAATAGTCCGTTGAAAGAATATGGAAAAATGCACAATTCGCATCACTTAAATATGGTTTGAATACAGAAATACAGAATTTGCACGGGATTCGTATGGAATTTACATGATTTGATCACTGATTTTACCATGAAATTTATACGATTTGGTCACTGATTTCACTGAATTTACTATTTATATAATTATATTACAGTTTATTATAGTTCATCATAATCAATCATCAAAACCTCAAGTCTCGTTGTATCGTTGCAATCCACCAAATCATTCAGCTGATTTAATCATTTTTCTTAAATTTTAAATAAATTAAATAAATTGTATTTTTCTCTATAAATAAAATTTTAAAGTATTTTTTTTTTACTAATAAAAAACAGATCAGCCAGTTTAATTTAGCGTAATCTGACAAATTATCCGGCCGATTAATTAAATTTTACGATTTATTATTTTACTAACAAAAAAGCCAAATCAGCTGGTTAATCTGTCAAACTATCCAGTGTTCAATTAGAAAACATTTTACTAATTGCTAACTAACATGTATGTTCAAGTTACTTTATTTTGATGATTTAATTTACTGCGCCCATACTAATTAAGTAATTTGATAGATTATCATGTGATGTACCGGTTTTAATTCCCTATTCGCAGTTATTTTTTTTCCTTGCATATACAAGAAATTCTTCTTAAAAAACAAGACTTTAAGATCTTTTTAAAAGTAGGCATGAAAATATTATTTTTAACAACAGAAATATATGCAATTTTATGAGAAGAAAAGTTTTACTAAGCTTAAACGGTTAGTTATTTAGACAGTTCTTGCGTAAAATCGAATTTTTACTATAAAAAAAGCCTTTTTTTAATGCGTTCATCCATATTAGTTGTCAATATATTCATGTATTAACAACTTTTTTAAGCACACCTAATGGATTGAATTCTCTTCTTAATTTTGTAGTCTAGGGTTTGTTCAAAGAGTTCGTTTCTGTTTTTGATTATGGTTTGGCTTGAAATGAATGGCTTGAAATGACAGTTTATGGCTGGGGTAAATTTAACAAACTTTTTTTGTCTTTATGCTTTTTATTTTCGTCTACTTACATTAATTTAAATTTCTATTCTTTTTTTTTGTTTTTTTCTTATTTTTATTTTTCGCCTCCTTTTTCTCGTTCTATTTCAAAGATTTCAGTCTGAAGGATACGAGTCGATTTGAAATGTTCATGTGAGTTTAAAATTTTTTTTTTTGTTCTTTCTTTCCTTTTTTGAGTTTTTTAATTACTTATATTAATTTCTTTCTTTTTTTTATCGCCTTCAATTTCCCACTTGCATTTTATTTTAGGCTACAGCTCAAAAATTCGATCAAGTGTTTAAAAATCTTGTTTGTTCTCCATTTTTTTTCATTACATACTTTTTTTTTGTTTTCTTATTTAATTTTCGCCTTTATTTTAGGCTACAGTTCAAAGATTTTTGTTCGAAAGATAGGTACGATCAGATAAGTTTAAAACAATTTTTTTTTTGTTGGTCTTTCGTCCTTTTATTTTTGTTTACTTATGTTGGTGTCATTTTTTATTTTTATTTTAATTTTTTGCCTTTTTTCTCCCACCTTCATTTTATTTTAAGCTAGTACGGTTGATTTGAAACAATCAAAGTGAACTTGAAACAGTTTTTTTGGTTCTTTTTTTCGTCTGATGTTCACCTAATTTCGTTGTTTTTTTTTTGTTTTTACTTTAATTTCATCTTTTTTCTCATTTTTTCATTTTTCATTCTTGCTTTATTTTAGACTAAGATTCTCTTTAAAATAGTGGTTCATAAACTGAGAAGAGAAAACATTTTTATTTCTTTATTTTTATTTTTGCTTTTATTTTTTTAAAAAAAATCTTCATCATTTTTTTTCATGATCAGGAAGACTTTTGTGGTGTTGGGTAGACGAAGTGGCAATCAAAATAAATAATTTTTTTTAATTTAGTACTATTTAATATAAATTATCTCCAATATCAATTTTTAATGTAATGTCCCAAAGTACGCGTATTTAAATAAAAAAAAAGAAAACCAAATTTGTATAATTAATGAGATAATGTAAGAAATTTTTTTAATTAAAATCAAAGCTTAATAAATCCAGTAAAATCTTTACTAGTAGATTTATACATATCAGTACAATGTTGAACGATTTTATATTTATTTGCAAGATATCACATAACCTATGCTAAAATACATAGAAAAATTAATTTCTTTACAGAGATTGAATTGTTGAACTACCTTCCACTTGCCTACATGATTTTGATAAGGACACATAGTATAGTAAAGACATATTGACAATAATGATATTCTAAAAACCAGAGTCATGTTGGATTTTTAGCCAAAGGAATATTCATAGCCAGTATAAATAACAAACTCGTAAAATCAGCAAAGTTTTTACAAATTTTGGAAAAAAAATTACCTCCTATCAAAGAAAAATTTAGACTTAAAAAAAAGCCCTTTGGCCCTCCTACTGTTCACCAGCTCAGTCCATCGAGCAGTGAATTATGAATAGCTTCAAGGGGATACTTGAAATCCTATATACAAAAAGACAGTTTTTAATTGTAGATTAAAATTGTATTTTTATTTAGCTATAAGTATATCAATAACTATTACAATTACCCTCAAATCTATCTCATATTGAGACAAATACATGGTATACTTATAAAAAGAAATAAAAGAAATAAATATAATAAAATAAATATAAACATTATAAGAAATATAAGAAATAGAAATATATATTACAATATGTCAATCATTTTGTGGTACAGTAAATCTTGTGAATTGCTTAACTATCTAATTTTCTCCTTTAACACCACAAAATAAAAAAAAAAATCTCAGCCCTCCCACTGAGAACAAGAGAACAAAAATTAAAAAATATTACTCTGGTAAGGAGAGGCTAAATCATATTCTCCTACTGGGTGTACTGGAACCTTGGCTAAATGTTATAATTATCAATGGTTTTAGTAGAGGATTTTTGGATGCTTTTATCCTTATAACCAAAGGTTTTGTGGAAGCTTTGATTCAAAGCTTCCCATATGTTGCTAGGAGATGAGTTGTCCATTAAATCGTGTGATTTTAAAAATGATAAAATTTCTTTGGATTTTTGTTTAACTGACTCCTATTTATAAAAATTAGATATAGTACACAAAAATTTTGTAAATGATAGTAACTATGTATTTCATTCTTGCCTTTTGTAATGACATTTAAATGTATCTTCCATCCTAAAAGTTCTGTATTATTTAAATCATCCATCTCTTTTCATTTAGTACAGGACAATTGTGAGTACTCAACATACATGAGTTTATAACCTTTTTGTTGCATTTAAATTCAAACAGTCTTTCCAAAAGGAAGTGCCTTCATTAAGTGAATCTCTGAAAATTGGTCTAAATACCAGGATTTTCAGGCATTGTTCCTATCATTATTTATGAACAATTATAATAATGTTAATCAGCAGTGATACATATAGTATATTTTAGTATATTTTTCTCTCTGTTATGTTTTGAGAATATTTGTTGCTGCCACTCCAGAAAGTACTTCAAGTTTTTTCAGCAAATCTTCCAGATAAACAATTTAAAATTGAGTTATTTATTAAAATATTATTCAACAAATTAGTAAATTTATATTAAAATAAATCCATGTTTTCCATGGAACTGAAATCTATATCCAAACCTTGACCTTTCCATCAGATGGTATTTGCAAAAAATTGTATTGTAAATTGGTTCAAATTCTAATTCTATAATTTGAGTTCTTAGGTTAAAATAGTTTCTTTTAAAAATTCAATTTCTTCTAATTTGGATTTTCTGTAAAGGATTGTTTATTTATTAATAAAACTAAATTATTATGTCGTTCTTTTATATTATCAAATTCTTTTTTAAGATCTAATTTAATTAACTTTATAGGATTATGTTTTTGTTGAAATTCTTTAAATAAACTGTAATACAGATTCTGCCAGTAACATACAAGTTGTGCATTTTAATTAATCATTTGATTTGTTTTACTGATGACATTTACTACTTATATGCATGTATGTATAAGAAATAAAAATTTGCATATAATGATAATAGTGATTTTTCTTTTTTAAAAAATGAGAAAAATATAAATGGAAAAGTTTTTTTTTTTTAAAAAAAAATAGATTCTTAAATGGTCTTTCATAATTAATATGCCTTATAATAATTTTTACTATACTAATAAAATAGGTATATTGTTAAATAAAATTTTTATATGAAAAATATCTTGGATTGATTTTTTCAGTTAATTTCTAGTGACATTTACTACTTATATGTATGTGTGTGTAAGAAATAAAAAAATATGCATATTCTCCTCTAAAAATGAGGGGTTAAAATAGAAATGAAAAGTTTCTTTTTTGAAAAATAAAATAACATGAAAATACAAAAAAATCTTTTTTTTAAAAAAATGATGAAAGAAAAATACAAAATGAAATCATATTTTAAAATATGATGAGAAAATTTACTTTTTTTTGGATGATTTTCATTTTTTCATTATTGGTGGTTGTTTATTTTCATTTTTCTCCATTTTTGTTGAAACAATTTTTTACATAACATTTCAACTTTAATTCTTCATTTAACATTTTGTAAAATGGAATAGCATATTATAAAAATGGTGTAAAAAAAGTAGCAAAAATAAAGATGAGAGAGGAGAGAACGAAATTTCCAATTCTATAATTTCTATAATTTGTAACTGTATTTTCTAATCTGATTGGTTTAAACAACCACAACAATAATTGGCTTCTTTGGATTTTAATTGTGTTCATATTAGTCTAATTTCTTTTCCATTATATCTGCACAAAATAATTAAATATTATAATTCCATATCCTTTAATGCTAACACTTTTTACATTTCATTTGAATACTTATATATTTTTTTTTTGGTAGTTATAATACCCAAATGTATTGTTATTTTTCTTGATTTTTCCAATGTGCATTCTAATTCATTGTACTCAACTCATTATCCATTGAAAATTGTCTTTTTTTACATCTTTTCCTCTGACTGTCATTATTTGAATCTTATTAGAATCATTTAACCATTTTCTATATATATCATCATTATCTAAATCACCATCCATTAGCTCTTTATTATCTCTTTACAACTATCCATTATCCCTTCACTCTCTTTAGTTTAAAATTTAAAAAATGGTATAGAGTCAGTTTTATCTTGATAGATGATCAAACCTGAGTCTTTGAACACTTACATTTTCTAATTCATTTTCAAATCTTTCTCACATATTTTTCTCAGAAGTGGAGGAAAGAGTATCTCAATAGTACCTCAATTAAAAACATAATTAATTATATATATTATTATAATTTGCAATTCATTAAGATGATTAATTAATTTAATTTTCATCCATAAGAATAGAATCTTCATATCTTGGAGAATCTTCTTTATCATAATAATATTTTGAAGAATCAGCATATTCTACTAGGAAGTAACATCCTGCTGATTCATATACTTGTTTAAGATATTCTCACTTAGCAAATTCTTTTTCTTAATAGATTTTATATCCTTGTTCTTTTGAAATCATTTTTCCTATTTTTATAATCTTAAGCCAACTTTTATATGCAGTGAAAAATGACAATTTAAAAAAATTTACATCTATATTTGGGAACATATTGACAATATACCAATTTTTGTTAAGATTTTGTAAATGTAACCACATTAAGAGTAAGAGATAAATCAACTGATTTGAATCTATGTAAACTATATTTGATAATTTTAACATTTGTCTGATTTGTAATAGTCTTCCCTTTAACTCTAATTTTATATATGTTATAAGTTGAAGATATTTAGAATCTAAATTTAATATTGAATCAATTATATACAGCCAATATATTAAACTCTTTTTTACTTTAATTTGAGTAATGAATTTTAAGTATATGTGATAATTGGGCAGATCAATTAAAAAATCAGTTATTTAACTAAATTTTTTCAAGAAATAGGTGTCATCATCTTCTTTTTCTTCTACGACATCATTGCTGCTAAGGATTACTTTTAATGTTCCAAGTTCATTATTTTCCATCAAATTAAAGAAAGTTATATTATCTTTATATTATCTTTACAAAACAAATTATTTGATATAAAATGTAATCAATGGTCTTTTAAATTTTAATCCTAAAATTTAAAAAACCTTCATTTTTTAGTTTTTTTCTAGCATATGCTAAATTTAAAAATGTCTAATGGTTATTAAATTATAGATTATTATTAATATTGTCATTTTGATCAGTTGATGCAAAAGGAATATTAATCTGATTTGAATTAGCTTTAAATAATTTGATTCTAGAATTTTTGTCTTTTGCATTATAAAAAATTTTCTTACTAATTCTATTAATAAAAATAATTCGCCCATTTATCACACTCTATTTCAGCTTTATAATTATTATGGTAAAAAAAAGTAGTATGAATAAAATATATGATGCTATGTCTAATTCCTTTTGTATTATTTTCACTATCTTTTTCATCAGTTTGCACTTTTAGAGAAAAGAAATTACATTCAGTGAGGAAATCATAATTCTCTTCCTTCATAATCTTCAAAAGCAACTAGACAACAGAAACTTTTGGGATCATCATGTTCATTCCAATGAAATATTAAAATTAATGGCAATCATAAGAAAAGTGTCAAAGGATTTAAGACCAAATGGACCCCAATTTGAATTATATCTTTGGTAATCAGATTTATACAATGTGCTACATAACAATTATTAAATATAAATGTACTATTAGATGCATTGTCTATAACAATAGCTATAAATTTACTAGATCCTATTCCTGTAGGCATTTTTTCAATTTCTTTGCTAAAAGTTGAGCTGTATGTTTCATGATTACTTAATTTAGTGTAATGTACTGATAATTACATTGAAGAAATATATTTATACTATCAGACAATGATTTAAGACTACAAATAAGATCGTTAACATATTTTTAGTGCTGTTATTGTATATTTCATTTATAATCCCAACTCCATATTTGATTTTTTGTTGAAAAAGAAGTTTGAACAGTTGGTTGAGTAGGTTAAGAAAAGATGTTAAGTAATTAGTATCATCTGGAAAAATAATTTGGCTATTGCAAGTAGCTGATTGGAAGTTCACTCTAAGTGCCTCAACATCACTTCTCATAAAAAAAAGATGGCATGGTGCTGAAAAGTACTTATATCCAAAATCTTTTGATAATATTCTTATATCTTATTTGGAAGTCTGAGAAAATCAGTATAATTAAAATTGTTTAAAGCTTATTAAACAACCATTCTATTTTAAAAGTTTAAAAGATTATTATTAAAAACTGGATTTTAATTAGTGATAAGTATGAATACTTCTAGTTTAAAAGTTTAAAAGAAGCATGAGTGCACAGTACTGTCATTGTATATTTCATTTATAATCCAGTTATACATTTTTTGTTGAAAAAAGAAGTTTGGACAGTTGGTTGAGTAGGTCAAGAAGAGATGTTGAGTAATTAGTTATGTAGTCAGTTGAGTACTATTTTACAATTGACTATTATTTAGTATTTCTATCTATTCTTTAGTGTAATATAAACTGGTAAGTTTAATATTATTAATTAAAGTAAGGTTATATATAGTTTTAATATTTAAAGAATATTTTTGTATGTAATAAAAATAAAAGTAAGGTCATTTAATTTTAATATTTTGAAGAATAATTTTGTATGTAATAAAAGAAATAAAAAAAAAACTATGATATGTTTTTTTAAAGAAGAGAATAATTTTTAGAGCCATAGAGGGATATGGACCAAAAAAGCTTATTAATATCCCTCATGATGGCAATTTATGAATGATTAATTCTTCATGATTTTTAATAATTGCTTCTTCAATATTGCAAAGCGTACTA
This sequence comes from Rhizophagus irregularis, assembly GCF_026210795.1. Taxonomy (NCBI): domain Eukaryota; kingdom Fungi; phylum Glomeromycota; class Glomeromycetes; order Glomerales; family Glomeraceae; genus Rhizophagus; species Rhizophagus irregularis. Next base: position 1,573,130 of record NC_089451.1, on the reverse strand, counting down.
GCATTATTTAAAGCCTTTCTTAATTATATTATTGAAATAATTAATTAAAATTATCAACTTCTTTCCTGTATTTAAGAAATTCAAGTAATAACCCAATTATTACTGTGATTAATAAAGAAATCTTTGATAACTATTTGTATTGTATTGCTTTCATTAGTAACAAAGATGCCATTAATTCTATAATTTTAGAAATCTTATAAAGAAGATGTATTATTGTATTCAATTATCATACAGGAATAATCTATAATTTTTAATACTTATATCTGTATATAAATATGATTTATCTCTAAAAATATCCAAAGCATGTATAATTTTTTTCCAAAATATTTCATCCAAATATATTAAAAATTTGAAATATACAGTACTTTTTAAAACTTTTATAACTGATCATTATAGAATTGAATTAAATTAATTTTATTTGCTGCATCAATAAAATATTCCACATTTCTCAAAAAGTTGATAAATTTTGAAATTGTATCATGAAAATAATCAATATTGCTTTGAAATCTCAGTTTATTTTGTATTAATAAGTTTGTAAATTTGATGTAAAACTCCCAATGTATTTCTTTAGTATTATTTACATCTATAGCATATTTTAAGTTCCTTTTGTATGAAATAATTTTTTCAATCAATTTTCGAAAGAAACAATAAAAGATACAAAGTTGTTATTAAGATGTAATAATACCATTAATAATCTATAAATGTATTTAAATAAATTATACACTATTTTTACTAGCAATAGGGTCCTTCCATGACAATTCAGGAACATTATCTAGCAACAGGATCCTTCCATAACAATTCAGGAATATTTATCTCATTCAAAGTATTTATCAATGCTTCATAAAGATTGTGAATTGTGTATATTCATTAATGAAGTTCATGTTGTTAAATGTTGATATTTACGAATAGTGTAATTATATGGGTTTTCGAATACATACCCTTCAACAACTGTTCTTTATTAAATCCTAATTAATGCTCTATTATGTAAGCCATTTCTACTAAAAGTCTAAAAGTTTGATATTAGCCATGTATTTTTTTTTTTTAACATTAAATTTAAACAATAAATATTTGTAAACTAAATAAAAATTTTATAATTATAATATAAGAAAAATATAAAAATAATAGTCCTAGTGATTATTTTGAAAATTGCTATCATAGGAAGTTTCATAAGTAAAAATATGCCTCTCAACAAGTTTTATAAGTAGAAATATATTACTTGCATTGAGGCATTTGTATATTAGTGTTATTAATATTATAATAAATGTATTAATTAATAATATTATTGATCTAATTATCAGACTGACAGTTTCTTTGTAAACTTCTGTTGATTTCAGATCTTATGCATGTTGAAATTAAAATATAACAATTATTCTTTTAGTATAATAATTTTATTTAAATTTGAAAATTTCCTTTAGTATTGATTTATTTTGTTATCTCATCATTAAATATTATAACCACCATATGTTATTGCTGCTGCTATTGGCTAGTTGCACTTTAGGCTAATATCCTTTGTTCTTGATTTCCACTGTATAAATTAATGAATCATAATAGCTTTTCCACAGTAAGTAAAGGTGGCAATTTCTATTCAATCTAAAATTTCTGAATAGGATCTGATAAAAATATTTATTCATAATAAAGTATACATGAATGTAATGATGCAATATCATCCCATAATTCAAGTATAATCAATAAATTGAACCATTGCTATAATAAAGATCAGTTTGTATATATTCCAGTTTGTATATATTCCTGTTCATATATTTTAGGGTGAAGTCACAGTAAGACTGTAAGAGTGATGTTATCTAACATATTTATTCAAACAAACTTGTAAGAGTGTTTTGTAACTTACAAGGAACCAAATGTCTGAACTCAAATATGAGTGAAAATTTAATTAAAATCTTAAATTAAGTCATTAGTCTTGGCTTGAATCTTGGTAAAAAGATTTTCTCCTCAAAAGACATAGTGTCATCAAATCAGATATATACTTTTGTTATATTTAAATATATACCAATTATTCAGTATTTACTTTTTTTGCTTTTTTCTTAATAACTCAAATACTCAATTTGTCAAATCCTAACTTATGAATTTACATGACTAGTTTGTGAACATTTTTACTGATAATACTATAGGTTGTGGATAGCAAATAGAGTGATCAATAATATTTCAGAAGTGTCTAATAAGATGTAAATTTCTTGCAATATTATTTCTGAACTTTTGCTAATGTTTAGGAAGATAGTAAGACAAATGCTGATTCAAAAAATCTATCTATTGATAATTAAATGGTTTGATTTGTTAAAATCATGTATATTAATATCAAGAAGAGGTAGTATTTCAAATATGATTAATAAAAGTGAACAAGTTCTATTTTCAAAATCTAAAATATTATTATTATATTTATTATTTATTTTAGACTTTTAATATATAATTTCATTTAGTTTTTCATTTCTTGAAAAATTTTATGTTTAGTGAGATTGACATCAAATTTTGTGGATCTTTATCAACATAACATTTCTGAGCTGAAATATTTCATAAGTGGAGAATATTATATAAATTATCTTGAAATATTAAGACAAAAACATCCGTTTATCATTTTTTTGTTTTTTATTGTGGTCTCATCATCAATGCAGAAGAGTATTTCAATTTTTTGTGCCCAAGTTGTTTTCTACTTGACACTTCTCTTAATAAAATTTTAACACTACAAGTTATAATTAATATATATGATTTTTTTAAAAGAATATATCTTATTTAGAAATTAAAATACTTTGATAATATCTGTAAAATATTTTAATGTTTTTGTGAAATTTGAAGTGTTTATTTCAATCCTATTGAATAGCCACTTCAGCCATTCGTTAATTTGGCTTTTTTTAAGTAATATAATAAATATTTGCATGATACATTATTAGTGTAATGCTTATATTACATGTGTATTATTACAAAATATGAAAAGGGTATATGTATAGAAGTGATTTCAAGTGTTCTTAAGAAAATTCCTTCATAAATAAAGAATGTTTCTAAATGTAAACCAAATGAATTTTTAATAATAATGAGTAAAAAAATTCCTTTTTATATTACAATATACAATATGTATGAAATAGTATTTGAATGAATTCATATTTAAAAGTATTCATTTTAATATATTGTATGAATTTATTTAATTATCTACTAGTATTTTAATAGTATTTACTAGTATATTGATATATATAAATAGTATTACTAGTGTTTTGATAGTATTTACTAGTATTTTAATAGTATTTTAAGACATTAGATTGTTCAAATAGTAAAATCAAAAGAAATTGGAGATTTTTTCAGAAAAAAGAGGAGGTATATATATGGAGGTATTGTGGTCAGCAATATATGGTAATATGTTGTATAAAATATGATTAAAGTATACTTTCATTAATTGGAATTACATATTATTTGTGGAATGTAAGTTCCTTATTTTTTTAAGGAAAAAAAAAAAAAATCTAATCTAAAAAGGGGGAGAAGGGAAAAGTTTGATCAGAAAAAAATTTTATGGTTGTTTAAATACTTTTTTAAATGAGGTAAGATGGAATAATATGTGGCTTTGTAATGTTTTTGTATTTGTATTTGTTTAATGGCTTTGGTAGTGGCTTTTGTAGTGGCTTTGTCTTTGGGCTTTGCATAATTTTGTAAGAAAGAGAAAATTAATAAGGGCAGTGACATTTATTATGTAATATCCATTTGTTATAAGTCTTAACCTTCACGGCCTCACCCACATAATATATAAAATCTTATGTTACACTGTATATATTAAGACCTTTCTTTACCCCACCCCTTAAAATATTAATAATAAAATATATTTAAATTATTTTTATTTTTTTAAAAGTAACAAATATATGATAAATAAAAAATACACAACTTGGAATTAGAGGAAATTAGGATTAGCGGAGATTAGGAAAGGATAAATCTTTTCATTAAAAAAAAAACAAAATAAAATTTTTCACATACTGTATCTCTAACATAAATCGAATTTAAATAATGGTTTTAAAGATATAATAGCGACTTGTTTATATCAATAAGTTGTGTATTTAAGATTTTTTTATATTCGTTCGCGCGATATATAAAATATACATCATTTATTTTTAGGAAAAAGAGAAAGAAATGAATTATTGAAGAAGAAATTAAGACGAATTTGGGGAGTATATTTTATGCTCTAAAGATTTAATATGAGTATATATAACTTTTTATGCAAGTTTAATTATTGAATTGATCATTTGGAAAAACAAAGATCAAGTATCACAGTAATAATGTAGCGTTGCTATGTACACCACATAATGATCGCCACATTGAGCTCTCTTTTATTATAGTTTTAATAAGGAACTAATTATCCTATTAAATTTGGTATCATCTAATAATACTTTATCTGTAAATAAAAAAAATACATAATTTCGTACTTTGTTCTATATTACTATTGGTATATATATATAGATACGCTAACAAATTATATATATGTTATTTACATTTTTTCCTATTCTACAATTTCTAATGTTACAAACAAATTTTCATCGTCTATATTTCTGATTTTCTTTATTTAATCCTACTTAATTTTATACTTACGTGCCTTTAATACTTTTATATATCAAGTATAATAAATTACTTACTCATGAAAAGTTCAGGATATTAGTATCCGACGCAATCCTAATAAGTAGCAGCCAACAATCCTACCTATCCTTTCAAATGTTAAAAATGGGAAATCTGTTTCCCGCAGTTGAAAATATATTATTTATAAAATCGGATTACTAATTCGAATTCCTATTGTGTCACATTTCTTTCCTAAATAAGTTTAATTTGCCCAATTATGACAATGGGAAAATCATTTCACTTTGTAATATGACTTGGACTCAATATAATTTTATTTCAATAACGAATATTTACTTATAGCAAAAGCCAATTTTAAAATTAATATTTATGAATTCTTTGAAATGAAAGTTCTACCCTTGATATTTCTTTAATTCGTTAACATCTTCAATAATTTCATTAATTTTTTCATTTGAAAATTTTGATCTCAAGCTGCAAATAAAATATAGAACGTTTTAATACAGTGAATATGACATAGCGAATGTTGATCATTTCTGCCTGATCGACTCTTGGCGTTTGTTACATGATTTTGTTTACCTGGGAATATAAGATAATGCTTCTTCGACACTACCAGGAATCAAGTTAATTAATTGGGAAACTTCATACTCATGCAGTTCGTACTTATTCAAGGTTCTATTTAATGAGAAATTAAGATTATTTAAATTATTATTATTACAGTATATAAATAAAATAAATTTACAGTATTACCTACGAATTTCTTGTACAGTTTCTTTGTCTTTAAACGTTCGATAAGTCTTACAATAATCTATCATTTTATCAACAATCCTTAATTTTTTAAACATTTGATTAGTGGGTGATTATAATAATTACAGGACGATTACAGGACGATTACAAGACAAAATGTCCGGTAATCGTTCTGAATCTGGTAATTTTATTTTATTAAGTAATTTGTAATTAATGAAAACAGCGATAATATTTAGGAACATATAAAATATAAAATAATAAATTTAATACTTACGCCCCATGATTTTCGGGATTTCCCAATTTCGTTTGTTCCAACATAATAGCGACTTCAGATAAACTCAAACAAGAAAATTCGGAAACAGTTCCATTTTTAAATTCTTTTTTTATATATAAAAAAATATGTGTATTTATAATAGACTAATAGTATTCAACTTTTTTTTTTAAAAAAAAAAAGTTAGTCGTAAACTTTACCTTCGTTGAATTTTAATCGACTTGCGTCCTCTTCTTCAGGTGGATATTGTCTCTTAATCCTCGAAATTCCTTCTGACATATTTGAACTTGATTAAAGCGAAACAAGAATTATGATAAAAAATTGTGGGAAAAAAAAAGAATATCAAATTATTTTTTAATTTATATCATTTCATCATTAAAAAAAAAAAAATAGGCTGAAGTCTAATTAATAAGTAATATTTAACGATTTAAGTGATGATTTAATATTTCTCCCTCATAACATTCAAATCGAGTGGCCGACATTCTATTAAAAGTAATTTTATAAATGTGAATTTTATTTGTCCTTTGCAGATCATTGTGTTCGTTAAAAAATATATAAAATATAATAAAATTTTATTCATAAAATGAAATAGGTAACATAATAAATTTGAAAATTAATAATTAAAAAATTCCATATTTCCATATTGCGAAATTGAGTTTCACATATTTCATATATTTCTTATAGATGATAATATACAGTATATATAAATATCTGAAACGTCTTACGACGATTTTCATAGTTTGTTTTACAATATGTACGGTATGTTACATAGAAAATTCCTTAGGATTAATTAAAGCATGCATTGAAAATCAAGAAAATCAAGCCTACAAAGTAAATCTTTTGCAACTTTATGGATAAACTTTGCTTACATATACTAACTTAAGATAATCATATTATCTTTTTGTTATTGTACTCATAATTCTAATACATTGATTGTTTCATTTATTCAAAAAAATTAATAATACTTAAAAGGCTTAATTATAAAATTCATATTTCGTATATCAAATTATTATTGTCCAATAATTTATAATTTTTTAAGAAAATTGGGTTACGATTTGTGTTTATAATATTAATAAAATAATTTAAAAAAAGTCTTTTTCTTCATATTGTATTCCGTTTATTCAAAAAAAAATTAAATTTTCTTACAAGAAAAATATATATAAAAGAAAATAATTTTTTCATAAAAACATTCTTTTATCCTCGTTTGGTAGAATTTGAACGAATAGCATAATGCCTTTGTTCATAACCAACCATATCGATACGTAAATTATTTCTAATCCTTTTCATTCTTTTCGATGATACTTTTGGTGGTGGTTCAACTTTGCTTACTTCGATAGGTCTCTTCTTAATTGGTCTAGGAGGGTTGACCTTACGAATAGATGATTTTTTTGGTTTTTCTTTTATTTTCTCCTTTTCATCCTTTCCATTTTCTTTTTGTTCATTTACGGTCGCTGGAGGTGCATCAGAAAAATCAAAGTTCATATCAAGTATAGGAGATTCAACTACTTGTGCATGGCCATTTCCTTGATTATTTTTCTTTGCCACTTCATATTGATATAATTTTTGAAAAAATAATTCAAGAGAATTCATTTGTAAATTTGAAAAAAAAAGAATTTTTTTTTTAAAAAAAAAGAAAGAAAAATATAAAAATATATTTTTATAAAAAAAGGGATTCCGAATAATAAGTATGACAAAAAACGATATTCAAGTTTATTTGTTTTAATTTTAAAAAAAATTTAAAATTTTTATATGTATTTATGTATATATATATATACAAAGTTTCATATATATATGTATATATATATTTATATTAAAAATATTTTTTTAATGAAAAAAAAAAGAAAATCCAGGAAAGGAAAATTATTTGCCATAATATTTTTTTAAATAACTTTTTCTGGAATTTTATTAATTCATGATTAATCATCATCATTAAAATTTTTTTTTTATATACATATATATCTAAAAAAACCAATCGTTTCATCATTGTAACAATAATCAATACACACACATTATCTAATTGGATCAATCATTGGGTAAAAGTAACGTGATGTTTAAGTAATACAAAAAAATAAACCGAAAATTTGATCCACGTTTTATAAAGACGTAATGAATATCCAATCATAAATTGTACAATTAATTACACTTATTATATAAAGTTTATTTAATCCTAAAATGACTAGGTATGGTACAAATTATTATACGTATCGTAATTATATCTTTCAATTCCCGATAACCAAATAAAATTAACTATACATACATGACACGCACGCATGGATTTTCACTAGGTTTTCATGAGAATCCCACGCAAATTAAAAGTGACCTTTGATCACATGGTGTTGCTTATTCGTAATATTTAACCTAATCTGTAGAAAATCATCGGCGATATTCCAAACTTTATTTAGAGTATAAACATAATTTAAATCGTGTAACAATCTAAAATAAGTGAAAAGTTAGTACTCACTTCAGTCTGTTCCCCAGATATGGTTATTTTAATTTCCAAAATGATCAATTCTAACCTATTAGATAACATTATTATAATCCTTATCCAAATATAAAATGTACACTAGTGTTAAAAAGTAATCCTATAAATATATTTCTGGGTTCCATTTTGTAAAAAATATTTGTGTACCTACAGTATATGTACGTAACAACATTTGATGTTGTCATCGCCAAAAATTTAGTTAATGTATTTCACACTGATTATATGGTACAATATAATAATTATTAATGAATTCAAGTACGTGGAAGGAATGTTGGTTCCTTTTAATAAAAAAACTTAAAGGATTTAACCATACAATAGGATGGGATCAGTCGGATCCGGCCTGGTCCCTAAAAGCCGTGTCTTTGGGACCAATATCACTGCCCAAAATTATCGCCACTATCCGAATTTTATGATATGACTGTACTTATATTATTGCTATTATTTTTGTTGTTAATGTTTTAGTTTTTTTATTATGGTTATCGTTTGGGTGAATGCCATAATGAATTTTTTAATGATTTTTCATTTAGTGGAAATAAATGAACGCGCTGTACTATGAAATAATTAGACATCAAAGTCCTATAAAAATTTATTCTGTGTTTTTCGTTCCATGTTATTTCCATAAATGTATCATATTCACGGAATTTATAATCTTGAAACATGGAAATTATCCAAATTTTTTAGAATTTTAGTAAAATGTGTCATCATATTCACGGAGTTTCTACAGAAACTACGGATAAAATTTTTTACAGGGGATAAGAATATATTATTGTTCGGATATCGCAAATTTTTTACTGCGGAATTTTCAATTGTTGTGTTACGTTTCACTTTTATGCGATTTAATCATATTAAGGTAAAAAGGAAGTGATTTTTTTAAAAATTCCAATTTTAGTTATTATCATACATAAATAAGGTGTTAAGAAGAAAAGTACTGTATTTTGGCTATCTTGTTTTTCATTCTAATGTTCATTTTTGGATTATAAGGTTAAGTTTCATATATGTATCAAAACAAACTAAACAAAGTACAGTAAAACTTTGTAATGCAATCCGGTTCCTAAAAATTGGACGAGTGGCAATAATTATATTGATAAATTTATTCAAGTTACTCAATTATCAATATATTAATAAATATTTGGATGCAAATGCATTAAAAACATATGGCAATGTTGGTTTGAGTTTGATAATCAAACGGAATTACAAGGCAAATTGAAGAAACAGAAGAAAACAATAAATTATTGGTACGTCATCGACTAGTTTAGCATTGACCTATGAAACACATAAAGTTGCTATTTATACAAGTAGACTACTTGATTTTATCGCAGTTTTCAGAATTCTGTGTACGTTATGATTACTGAGTGATTATAATTACAGGCCGATTACAAGGACGATTACAGGACAACATTGTCCGGTTTTTGTCCGATAATCGACCTGTAATTTAATGATTTTTTTATCAGTATAGGAGGGTAGCATAATTTTGAAAAGCGCAATAATAATCTTTCTGACCAAAAAATTCTGGTGATTATTATGAAAAAATATGATAACATCACATCCATGAAAATATTGATTAATCTTAATAAATGCTAATAATTTATTACATTAAAATAGAATCTCGGCGAATCAATATTTCTCAATTGAATACTAACGTAAATAATGATTTAAATTATATTACGAATAAAAAAAAAGGTATTATAAAAATAAATCTAAAGACGAATTTACTTTAGGGCAGTAACATTTATTACGTAATATCCATTTATTATAAGCCCATACCCCACCCATGTAATATGTAAAATCTTATATGTTATATGACCTTCAAATATCCCACCCCCTAAAATATTACATAATAAATGTCACTGCCCTTATCATACTATAGAATATTTAAATTAATAATCTTTGATTTATTATCCTTCAAGAACATAATTTAAAACCCTGTTTAATGTTTATTTTTTTAAAAAATAAGGTTTAAGTCCAAAAAATATATAAGCTTGTAATTTTAAATATGCCTTTTTTTTTTTAACTTTCTACAGTCAATATAATTATAATTCTTTTTAATAATAATTAAAAATGGAGGGTTGTATATTAACTAAGAAAGGATATAGAATAATAAATATTGTCTTCTTGCCTAAATTATATATTTAGATATACAAAGAAAACGAAAACCGTTAAAGTCCGTCACTGAATAACACAAATTTGTGAATGATCGTACCGGAGATAGTCTTACGCTTCTCTCCGGACAATTACACTTCCATATTGATTATAAATTATCGGCATTCCCCGTCATCGGTCCTGAAGTCCGGTCTTTTATCTATTTTGATTTGCATAGTTTATATATACAATACATACATTTAAAGCAATTGTATTTATTCATTAATTTCATGCTAGTATTTTATAGTGCTTATTTACTAGTAGTATTTATTATTATAATAACGATGAAATTGGCGCCATAGACATTAAAAATCAATAAAAATAAAAATAAAAAAGGTGCGACAGAATATGTAGTAGACCAATACTGAATAATTTTGGCCAGCAATATTTACGCACCAATTCAGAACCGTGTAATAAATAAGCAGTCCGGTGGGATTGGGAGATTCCCATATTTATCCACCCCATTTTAGTAGTCGTATTTACAGCCAGAGTGGACAAATCTGCGCCTATTTCAACATGATAACCGCTTATTTCACACCTATTATGCGACTTTTAGCATTTAACAAACATATAATTATAATATAAGCGTTTAATTTGTACATCAAATTTTTGTTCACTTTTTCTGTATTACAAAACAGTCTAGATTTCTTAAAATAGTAAACATTTTGTGATACGCTAAATTATGCGTCTATTAAATGCTAAATATTGCATAATAAATGTTAAATAAGCGGTAAATTTTTGTTGAAAACAGGCGCGGGTTTGTCTGCTTCGGCTTGCCATTGTATGGCCATATGTAGAGGTTAATGGACAAGCTATGAAGCATTGAAGATATACAAAATCAAAATAGAAGTCACACGATGTTTCACAAATCCTAAAAGGAAATTATGAAATGGGCCATATGAATTTCCGAAAAAGGAAATTTTAGTGACAATCATTTGATTTTGGCTGAAATTATGCATTAGTGAGTATTAATTGAATATAAGCCTTCGTCTTTCATCCTTCATACAAGGGTATATAAAAATCTTAGACTAAAATATGTATGATGTAACGTAAAATAAAAATAAAATACATATATTGTACAGTATTATTAGATTTTATAACAGTAAACTTTGATCTGTACACTTTATTAGAACAAAAAATTTATATTCAAAGTTCTATAGTATATTTAATAATAAATTTATGTTATTATACGCTGTATTTTATCTTTATGTTATGTACTATAAGACTTTTATTTTGATATTAATTAACGTACAATCATGAGTCAAGTCACATTGCTATCAATTTAGCCTAAGTGTACGACAAACGTCAGGTCCTGCGGCAAGTATAGGCTCAGAGGCGGAATATAAATGACGCTTTCACGGAATTCACGGAATTGATCGATCTGAAAATTATGACAATTTAGAAAATTGAATAATAGCATAAATAGTGTGACGATCAGTATCAGGTGAAAAATTTTTTTGTGATCCTTCCATTTAAATATGTATATATATGGATATAATTACTTTTTTTCCAATTCCGATATTAAATGATAACTTCTTAAACTCAATAAAGAAAAGGATTATATTGTCAAATAAAGTCATGTGATGATACTTCCATTTAAGTATATATATGTGGCCACATCGGCAAAAAATTATTTTCTCCCAATCCTCCTTTCCATCCCCAAACTAAATTTGAATAAAGAAAAAATAATATAAATACATCAATTTCATTCTTTTTTTTATGTTCATATCTTCTAATAAAGATAAAAAAAAAGTATATAAATAACACGTTACATTCTTCTATCGATTTATTAAATCAGTAGTCTTTTTAGTCGAGTCACTTGACTTTGTCGTATTTATCCCGCATCAAACATTATTTCACTTTCACATTTATTCTAATTTTAAATCTTTTAAACAAATCTTCAATGTATAAAGAAAGATCAATCACTTCATCAGTTGATATTGACGAATTAATATGTAAAGAATGCAATGAAATTTGCATTGCAAAACGGTTCCAACAAAATTTTAAGAATTGGACTAGTGGAAATAATGATATTGACAAAATTATTCAAGATTCTCAGTTATCAGATCATTATGAAACGAAGAAAGCATTAGAATGGATACCATATGACAGATTTCATAATATTAAATATATTGCAAAAGGTGGGTTTGGTAAAGTGTATAAAGCAAATTGGATTGATGGACCTATAGACAAATGGAGTAAAAAACATAACAATTGGATAAGAAAAAATAATAAAGATGTGGCTCTTAAAAAGTTAAATAACTCAAAAAAGTTTTCATTGGAATTTATGAGTGAGGTATAAATTTGATTTTCGGTTAATATACAGAATTTTTATTTCGACTAATATATTTGATTTCGATAAATGTAGATTGTATCACATCACAAACTAACTCTTAATACTATTGGTGCTGGTGTTATTAATCTTTATGGAATAACTCAAGATCCAGAAACAAAAGATTATATGATGGTCTTAGATTATGCGGAAAAGGGAAGTTTACGGAATTATTTAGATAAATATTATAATAAATTAAGTTGGTATGATAAGATCCATTACCTATGTAAAATTGCATTTGGAATTGATCATATTCATGATAATAAAATAATTCATCGAGATTTGCATGTTGGAAATATACTTCTTACGGATAGTTTTATTAGAGATATTTATATAACCGATATGGGATTATGTATACTTGCAAATTACAATGCGTCAGAAATTACAAAAGAAAAAGTATATGGTGTTTTATCTTATATAGCTCCTGAAATTTTAAGAGGACATAATTATACTGAAGCTTCCGATATTTATAGTTTTGGTATAATTATGTACGAAATGATTTCTGGATTACCTCCATATCATGATCTAAGCCATGATAATAACTTAGCAATAAAAATTTGTCAAGGATATAGACCAAAGTTTAATATTAAAGTGCCTCAACTTATCGTCCATTTAATTAAAAGATGTTTAGATGCAAATCCATTAAATCGACCAACAGCAACGGAAATTAAAAAAATTTTAATGCAATGGTGGGTTGGGTTTAATAATCAAACGGAATTACAAGATCAAATTAGAGAAGCTGATGAAATCAATAAGAAATTATCAACTAATAGAATACCCTCAACTAGTTTAGAATTATCATATAAAACACATTCAGAAGCTATTTATACAAGTAGATTACTTGATTTTGAAAATCTTCCTGAACCAAAAAATTCAGATGATTATTATGAACATTACGATAATATAGTATCTATGGAATATTTAGGTATATATTTAATGATCAGGTTTATATATATTCATGAACGTTTAATAATTATACTAAATAAATTTTATTTTATAAATAGAATCTCAACAAATTGATATTTCTCAATTGAAATTTAACAAAGATGGTAATTTTTAACTTTCATAACAATTTTTTTTTTGTTCATACTTAATATATGATATTTAATTTTTACCAATTTCTATTTTTTTTTTAGAGATTTTAAATAACGAATTTAAAGGTGGAGATAATATATAAAATTTTTTATAATAAGTTATAAAAGAATATATTGTTACTACATTTTTTATTTTCAAGAATTTATTATATTTTCAAATTAAGTGTCTGTTTTCTTGTTATAATTTAAATTTTATTTAACGTTACTTTTTTAATAAATGACCGTAATTTAAATATGATATTATTATTTTGCTTTCTACGATCAATTTAATTACGATAGTCAAAGAGCGACTATTTATTAAGAAGAGAGATAAGAATTTCAAATAAATTTTACGTCCTAATAAACTTATGTATTTTTAAATAAACGAACCATTAAAAATTATTATTTCCGTGTTTACCATTCGCGCCAAGATAAAAAAAGATAAAATAAATAAACATGGTATTTATTTTCCCTAAAAAAGCCGCGATCGAATTACTCATTGGGATGATCGACCAAAATCAACTTGACCGATTAAGTGACAATGTACAATACATGTTATTATTGATTTAGAAAGTTAATGATTGATATAAACAGTACGAAGTTGGAAGTCTCTATTACGGGCCATAATGGAAACGGAATCCAGCTCTCTAATGCAATGATGTGCATTTATGCTTCCAATCGTCCAAGATATATTAATTTTGTAAACTTTGCTCATTAACAACTCAATAACAGTACTCTTTGAACTCGGCGTAACGACGTGTGATAATATTTTTTTTTTTTTTACGATACAAGTACTTTACATTCAGCGTTGACAAATGATATGAAATGACAGAAATGACATTGATAGCATGTCACATGTCATTCACAAATGACTGTCATCCACTTGAGTCATGTGATCTTAATTCTGGCTGAGGCTGAGACGTTACTTTAATTTTGGTTTACACTAGCCACTTGCTAATTTTGGCCTGATTTAATTTTAAATTTTACTTTAACCTTGGCAGATAACCAAAACCCAAACTGCCCTTGCGGAACAGGGGGTTGCCTCCTTGGTCGTAAAAATGGAATCGATTAGAACCCACGCCCGAACGGATGCACCAAGAATAAAAAAAAACTAACTAATTTGATCTAAATATATACATATGGAGAAAAAAAATAACCTCTACAAGGAAATCCAGACGCAGAAAAATAAGATTAAGAGAAGGCTGCCACCAGCCGATCAACCATCATCACGTGATAAAAAAGAAGATAAAGAGCCAATAAAGGCGGAGCCACTGATGGTTGATAAGCAGCTCCATGATAGGTGTAGTTAAAATCGAGGTTGGTCAACGTTAAATTATAAACATCTAACTTAATGAGAAGTATATGAGAAATTTTAATCACATGTTAGTCGAGCGAAGCTTAAGTTATGCTGTTGCTATCAATAGAAAAAATAAATTTCAAGAAAAAGTAGTCTTTTCGTTTTTATCTTTGGGTTCAACATTATAATACTTGGCCTTAATCAGAGTTTTTATCCATATATTGAATCTCAATAAAATTTAGATTTACTAATTAATAATCTTTGGACCAAGTAATTAATACATTTGCAAAAATAAAAAATTGAATAATCATATAGATGAGAAATTAAATATGAAATTTATTCTTAAATTCATTATTTAATAAAAATGAAACAAGCTGTAACTATTTGTTGCTGACTTAACCAAGTCTTTTAAAAAACTTTTGTCACCTGATCACCGGCGTTGGGGAGAAAGAGGAAATAACGGGGAACAAGGGAAAGGAAAGGGAAGGAGAGAGGGAAAGAGGAAAGCGTGAGAGGGGAAAGGGAAGAAAAAGTAAGGGAATAAGGAAAAGGGAAAGGAAGGGAAGGGGAAAGTATAATGAGCGAGGGAATAAGGGAAAGGAAAAGTAGAAAGGGCGAGAGAATAAGGGAAAGGGAAAGTGGAAAGAGCGAGTGAATAACGAGGGAATAAGGGGAGAGGAAGTGGAAAGAGTGAGTGAATAAGGGAAAGGTAGAGGGAAAAGAAAAGAGGTAAAACGGGAGAAGAGCGAGGGAATACACAAACATACACCCACCACCCCATACACAACCCACGCTCCCAACCTACATACCGTAAAAAAGGGAACCGAAGAGAAGACCTAATAAAGAGAAGACCTAAAGAAAAGAGAAGACCTATCGAGTGAAGATATTCTTGGTTTACTAGTTTCATCCTGATGAGTAACTTATCGAAGATTATTTAATCAAAAAAAAAAAATTATTTATTATCGAAGATTTAATCGAAAAAAAAAATCGATTTCCATGACTAATATATTTAAATAGCACCATATGCGAATTATGCGATGTTTACGCCAAGTGTACATTTTAACTATTAATGAGTGTATTTATTTATGATAATGAAAAATTACATAATAATGATATTTTTATAAAAAAAAACATATACATATACTGTATAAATAAATAAAAAAAATAATAAATTTTCTAAAAAAAAATCTATGTTTGTAAAAAATATTTACTAAAAAAAATTTTTATTTTTTATTTTTTTTTTTTACAATGCATTTACTTTAAAACATAAGGTTTATTATTTTCTTCCTCGATTTCCATGGGTTGATCTTTTTCGTTATTTTCTTCTCTCACGACTTGCTTATTTACATTTTCATTATTTTGCTCATTTTGTTGATTAAATAATAAAACTTCAATAATTGCTTCAAGATTACCATTATATTTTCTTACCAATTCTTCTAAATTATCATTAAAAAATCCCATTGAATGTAAAGTATTAATCTTTTCAGCTACAATTTCGGGTGAAATTTGTTGACGTCTACGATAATATCTACCGCATCCATAACCACGAGAATTAGCGTTACGATTACATCCATGGGTATTTTCACCAGAATGGGATCTTCCTCCAAAGGTGTGACAAGAATAATATGGATTACATCCTCCAAATCTTTCACGTCTTCTATGTAACCAAGGATTTCTTGTGATGATCACAATAATTTCAGGTTCATAATCATTATTTTCCTGACTTTCCTGACTTTCCTGATTTTCCTGATTTTCTTCAACTGAAGGATTTTTTTCTTTTACATTATCATTATTATTAGATTCCGTGGCATTTTTAGAATTTTCTCCTATAGTTTCTTGTTGTTGATTAAAAAGAGGATCATCGATTTCATCGGTTATGGTAACATGTTTATATTTAGAGGTAGTTTTATCATTGTTTGGATCTTCAATTTGAATGGAAGATACGCCATTAATTAAATTTGAGGTTTCATCATCAATAATAGTATCAGTCGATTTTTCTCTATCATCAAGTACATTATTATCATCATTCAAATTATTCATGATTGAAGTAGTTAAAATAAATTTAATAGCATTATTGGAATTATTTGAAAGAACTTCTTGAAGTTCTAAATCACTCGAAAGTGTAATAACATCACCTTCATCATCTGTATAAGATACTATAATTTGAAATTCTTTAGGTATATTAAATAAATTACGAAATTGAGTTTCAATTTCTGACCAAGTTGTGGTAGAAGAAATGGTAAGACGACGAGAAATTGATCCATATGTTACTTTAATATTCGCCATATCTTTTTTTTTTTAAATTATTTTTATTGTGGGGGAAAATAAGTTATTTTAACGAAATATTTATTGAAGGTAAAAAAATATTTTTTTTTCTTTGATTAAAATTAATTTTTTTTTTTTAAATGAAAAACCTTTCCTTTCAGTCAACGCCTTTTTATAATTTTTTTATAATTGTTCGTTATTCTTCTTTTCATAACGCTTACGCCTTACAAAATTAACAATTCAATTTGATTACGTTGTCTCGTAAATATGGATTCAAAATATAAAATATTTCAATTTTTTTTTTTTTGGTATACGTAATACGATTATAGGGGCAACAATTCAGCAATTACAATCACAAATCATGTACGACTTATGCACTATTTTACGTATAGTTCAATTTTAGAGTTCATCCTTTATTCCCTTAAATGGTAAGTCAAAAATTATGATAAATTAAATAAACCGTAGTTGGCGCAGTAATTCGGATAAATTTCGGCAATTTCGGCAAATTGAAGATTAATCCAGCATAACCCAGAATGAGATTTGTCATTCAGAATAGTTACGAATTTAGGAACGTCATCAAAATTTTAATACAACTATATGACGAATGCATATATACGAAAATGAACAGCAAATCTTGATTACGTTTTTTTCTTTTTCTCTTCTTTTTACTTCGCCATCATAATATACAATATATGATAAAAAAAACTATAAAATGCCGTTAAAAATTCTTGTAGTAAAAATCAACAATTTCAATCAAATTTTCAAAAAAAAAAGAAAATAAAAATCATTTTTTTCTTCTATATTAACACAAAAATTTAAAATTTTTTATTTTAAATAAAAAATGGCAACAATTAAAGTCACTTATAATTCAATTTCCCGTCGCTTCAATATTGCTTCTCCAAATTGGGTAGAATTAGAATCTAAATTACGATTACTTTACAATATTCCAACTACTTCTTCCCTTATTGTCTCTTACAATGATGAAGATGGTGACGTAATTACTCTTTCAAGTGATTTGGAACTTAAGGAAATTCTTGATCAACAATCTTCCAGTAGACCTATTAAACTTATCTTGAGTACAGTCGAAAATTTTATTTTTGAAGACGAAAATGATAATGATGTGGTTAATTCAAATGTAGAAGTTAATAATAACCATGTTGACGATTTCTCTTCAATACAACAAAATCAGCAACAAACTACTGAACTTGAAGAAGAAAATGTTGAATCTAGACCACCTTCTTATTATCAACATGTTACTATAGAAGAAGAAGAACCAGAAGATGGTCAATCTACTCCTCTTCTTAATAAAGAAAAAGAAAAGGAATCTGAGAAGCAGCGCCCTGAAAGTACCAATGAAAATAAAGCGCAACCGGAAAATGAAAATAAAGAAAATGAAGATGACGATGATGACGAAATCATTTTCGTAATTTCATATCCATGGGCTCGTCAAACTTTCTTTGGACCAAGATTCGGACCTGGATTTGGACCTGGATTTGGATCTGGATTTGGATCTGGATTTGGACCTAGATTTGGATTATTTGATGGATTATTCGGTGGTCCACGTTATTTCCCATTTAGTCCGTTTAATTCCTATGGACGTCCACAATTTCATCGTTCAGCTTTTTTTAATGGGTATGGTTGTCCATCCGCTTATCACTTCAGTTCTCGCCAATGTGGACCTAACTCTTGCAATGAAAATTCAAAACCTTCCTGTTGCTCAAAACAACAACAATCAGATTTTTGCAACAAAAATTCTGAAGCTTCCACATCCGCATCTGCAAAAACTAACAGATGTAACAAAGATAAATATAATCATAGATCAAGATTTTCTTGCGGTAAAAACTCCAACCTTTTCTATCCTCAATGTTATAATAATCAACCAACATTTACTCAAGAACAATTAAATGAAAAACTCTCAACTTTACACTCCATGGGATTCGATTCTTCAAATAATGCTTTGTATGAGGATTTATTAAAACGTTACAATGGAAATCTTGAACGTGTAATTGAATTATTGTTACGTAATCAGCAGGTTAATGAGTATTACGATAACGAGAAATCTTCAAAGAAGCGAAACGGGATCGTTATAAACGAAGAAAAGCCAAATAATGACGAAATTAAGCACGTGGATAATGAAGAGAGTAAACCTTATAATTTATAAATATGAAAAAAAAATTTTTTTTTATTAGATAGATAGCATACTTAAAGTATGATAAGATTTTATTTTTATTTATATACTTTAATATATTTTTATTTATATTATTTATTTTATTGTGATTAAATATTATGTTTATATTTATATAATAAATAAAATTGAAAAAAAAGTTTAAAAATTAAAAATGTTTGCAATTTTTTAAGTGTCATTTTTTTTTAATGAAGCATATCTATAGTAAATTTTTGTTACGATGATAAATTTTTAGAGGAGTGTTTGTTAATAGTATGATATCATCATGTGTCTAAGCAACATGAAATAATTTCCATGTTTTGAGGCTAACTTTAAATTTTTTCTAATAAAATTAATATGAAATATTTCTAACTTCAAATTTTTTTTTCCCACATTCATTTATTTATTTATTTATTTTATTACTAAAAGAGTGTTAAAACCCAGGCTATTACAAATAGAAGAAGAAAGAGTTCGAAAATACTTAAGACTAATATATGTGTATAGACCTTTGTTCGTCATCCCCTACGGGACCCCACTCTTCGATCAGAGATTTAGGGTGGCCCAACTAGGGACACCCTAAACCCACCCCGGACCACCTACATCAGTAGGTATTTTTTGGTATTTGGGGCTGACCGCAGTGTGAAACTGGGGAGATGCTCTTGCCTAGCTCCCTTCCTAACCACCTTAGCAACACCTCAGCCAATAGCCCACCCCTTTCGGTGTAAGGATTAAATTGGTTGACCACCTGCCATACGGCTTTTGTGGTTGGTGCCCCCGCCTGCACCATTGTATCCCAATGTGGGTCCTCCGGGTACCAAGATAATCCCATTAAACTAAAGGCCTTGGAAGGATCCAGACATTATGATCCTGCCATCTCAGTCTACCAATGATCTCTGCTATCACCTCACCATCGATAGGCATCATTTCAGCTACCCATTATGGGTACGGGATCTTCAACGCAGTTGGTGACTGCGCACGCAGTAATATTCTTAAATTCCGTTGGCTATGCGGATCGAACCTGCGTCCTAATGATTGGTCAGATCAATAGGGAACGTAGACGCTTTCCCACATTCATACAGCTGTTTCTCATTGGCACATGACATTCACATATATCACGTGAAATTAATGACCAAAATAAACATTATTCGGCCGAAGCTCCGAATTCGGTATCATGCCAATCCATCCAACGTCAGCTTTTTATAATCAATTGAATTGCAATTTTTTCTATGACGAGACTAAACTGTTTAAAATTAATATTTATTAAGTATTAATTTATTAAGTGATAATAGGAAAAATGACTAGGTATTTCGCCATGTTTTATTGAAGCGTAGTAAATTTTAGCGTCGTGTGATTTCGTAATATGTTACATATTTAAATCAACATATTATTCAGATAGGACCCAGAGATATATATATAAGGGTCAGGTGGCGAAAATTTTTTTTACTATGAGCTGTACGCAGAGACTTTTTATATGAGTAGTACGCATAATTGACACCTGATATTGAAAATTCTGCAAAAATACGCAAAATATTAAGTTATTAATTATTTTATCATGACTTCTATATTATTTATAAAACCGAATACTAATGTGAAAAAATAGAATTTATTCTAATTTACCATTTTTTCAATAATATTTTTCTAAAATTTCACTTTTTAACCCTCAGAAATTTCTTTCAATTAATACTAAATATTACAATGCGGTTAACGTATCAGTTTATGTAAATTGATAATAGTAAATTTAAATAATTGTATATTATTTTTTGATTTTTGATTTAAAGCAGAGAAAAAAGTTGAACAAATTATGTTATGGTTGAAAAGTTTATATCACACTAGTTATTTCTTAGTATAAAATGACAATATTTTAAAATAGATCAATCATGTATTTTCTACATTCCTTGTGATAAAGAATTCAAATATTTCAATTCACCTATAATATTTTAAATTTAATCATTCCTATAATTAAATTCAACAGGGAAAAGTCACAACTATAATTTGTACATTGAAAAATAATTGAGCAAAATTACTGATAATAAGACCAAACAATTAATTATTGGTAAATAATATATTTGCAATCAGCCAAATTGCTAATGGTTGGCATAAATAAATTTGCACCGAAATCATATATTCTATAAATATAAAAAAAATATTCCTGATTAAAAATTAAAAAAGTCCGAAACCATATACTAAGAATAAAATTAATACCCTGTAAAAAAAAAATGTCCGGAAATTGTAGCTAAAAACATCCGGAAAATGTCAGTGTGTCCGGAAAACGTCCAGAAAATTGCAATATTCCGGACACTTTCTGGACGCTGGGTCTGAACCCTCCTAGACATTTTCTGGACATTTTCTGGAAAATGGAAATTTTCCAACGTCCGGAATATTGCAATATTCCGGACATATTCCAGACAAATAAACATTTTCCGGACGTTTTTAGCTACAATTTCCGGACATTCTTTTTTTATAGGGATAAAGATATTAAACCAATTAATTGCATTAATAAGATTAAGATAAAATTAAGAAAAATCATGATAGAATCTGAATAACAGTAAATTGGGCAAATTTTTTAATTTTATATTGTTAGCAAACCATTTATTTTATAATATTCATTAAAAAAAGAATAATTGCAAAAACTTTTCCAATAAATATTCCAATAAATTTTTCGTGAAAATAAAGGATTTCTAACGAAATTCTTTATTTAAAAAAAAAAAAACTTCAAGCTAAAATTCTCGATACCCTTATTAAAAAAATCATTTTCAATAAAATTTTCTATTAAATGACTTCTAAAATGAAATACTTCATCAAAAAAAGACTTACATATAAAAAAATTTATCAACCAACAAAATTATCAAAAAACTCCCTTATTAAAGAAAAATTATCAAATGAAATTCTCAATCAAATAAAATATTCCTTATTAAAGGAAAAAATTTCTAACGAAAATCTTCCATCAAAAAATCAAAAAAAAAAATCAAAAAGGATTCTTATCCAATAAAAAAAATTCTTAAAAGAATTTCTATATCAAAAAAACTTCCCTCCTATTAAAAAATATCCTTTACCGAAATTCTTCAAAAAAAAAAAATCTCCCCTGTTTAAAAAATTTACTAACGAAATTATCTATCAAAAAAAAAAAAATCTCCCCTGCTAAAAAGATTTTTTTCAATCAAGAAAAAAATCCTCCCCATTAAAAAATTCTCAAATGAATTTTCTATAAAAAAAAATTCTCAACGAGAAAAAAAAAACTCAAAATTCTATAACGAAATTCTCTATCAAAAAAAAAAAATCTCTCCTATTTAAAAAAATTTTCCAATAAAATTATCCATCAAAAAAAAAAACTCCTTTATTAAATGAAATTCCCCTATCAATAGAAAAATTCTCTGCCGAACTCTAACGAAATTTTTATCAAAAAAAAAATCTTTCTATTAATAAAAATTTCCCAAGTAATTCTATCAAAGAAAAACTTTACCTATAATAAAAAAATAAATTAAAATTTTTTTTTTAAATTTAAAACCTTGCTAACAATTTTGTCAGACTCATTGTCAGCACTGAGCTGATCTTTGTCAGACCTGGACAACAGAACTGTGCTAACCTTCTTGTCCAACTACGTACAACATTGTTTGTGTACAACAAATAATTATACATAAGTATTGTTCTTATATAATCCTTATTTTCTAGGTTAAATTTTTTTTCAGTCGCTTTTTAATCTTGAATTCATTCGTAATACAAAAAACTTAATGGACTCGTTTATCAAAGGCATCAAGAATTTAATTAAGCCTTCACATGTTAACGAATTAAATAAAATATGTGAAGGATGTAATTATATATGTAACGCAATAAAATTTCAGCAAAATTTTGAAAATTGGACTAGTGGCAATGTTAATATTGATAAATTTATTCAAGAAACTCAGTTATCAGCTCATAATAATGCTAAATCAGCATTTGAATGGATACCTTATAATAGATTTAATATTACTATAAAAAGCAGATTTGGTGAAACTTATAGAGCAAATTGGATTGATGGATGTATTTATGAATGGGATGACGAAAATCAAAATTGGAAAAGAAATGGCAATACTGTTGTGATTCTAAAAATATTGAATGATTCAAAAAATATTACATTAGGATTTATGAAAGAGGTATAATTAATTTATTGACGAAAATTTGAAATTCTTACTTTTACTAATATATGTTATTATACTTGTAGATTAATGGACCTTATGGAATAACTCAAGATCCGAAAACAAATAATTATATGATGGTTTTGAATGATAAATGTAAAAAATGTAATTATACATGTAGTGCAATTCATTTTCAACAAAATTTTGAAGACTGGACTAGTGGTAATGATTATATTGATAAATTTATTCAAGATACTCAGCTATCAGTTCATGATAACTATGAAGTATATAAAAAGGCATTAGAATGGATACCTTATGATACATTTAATAACACTATAAAAAGCAGATTTAGTAAAATATATAGAGCAAATTGGATTGATGGGTATATTTATAAATGGGATGATGAAAATCAAAATTGGAAAAGAAATAGAAATAATATGATTGTGATACTTAAAATATTAAATGATCCAAAAAACATTCTATTAGAATTTATGAAAGAGGTATAATTAATTTATTATTTAATATAAATTTGAAATTCTTAATTTTAATAATATATTATTATTCTTGTAGATTAATGGATCTTATGGAATAACTCAAGATCCGAAAACAAATAATTATATGATGGTTTTGAGTAATAAATGTAAAAAATGTAATTATATATGTAGTGCAATTCATTTTCAACAAAATTTTGAAGGCTGGACTAGTGGTAATAATTATATTGATAAATTTATTCAATATACTCAGCTATCAGTTCATGATAACTATGAAGTATATGAAAAGGCATTAGAATGGATACCTTATGATAGATTTAATAACAATATAAAAAGCAGATTTGGTGAAATATATAGAACAAATTGGATTGATGGGTATATTTATAAATGGGATGATGAAAATCAAAATTGGAAAAGATATCATAAGAATATGATTGTAATATTTAAAATATTAAATGATCCAAAAAATGTTACATTGAAATTTATGAATGAGGTATGATTAATTTATTATTTAATGAAAATTTGAAATCTTTAATTTTACTGATATAGTATATTTATAAGATTAAAACAGATCACGAATTTTATGGAATAACTCAAAATCCAGAAACAAATAATTATATGTTGGTTTTGAATGAAAGATGTAAAAAATGTAATTATACATGTAATACAATTCATTTTCAACGAAATTTTAAAAATTGGACTAGTGGTAATGATTATATTGATAAATTTATTCAAGATACTCAGCTATCAGTTCATATTAGTAAATATGATGTATATAAAAAGGCATTAGAATGGATACCTTATAATATGTTTAATAATACTATAGAAAGCAGATTTAGTGAAATATATAGAGCAAATTGGATTGATGGATGTATTTATGAATGGGATGATGAAAATCAAAATTGGAAAAGAAATAGAAATAATATGATTGTGATACTTAAAATATTAGATGATCCAAAAAATGTTACATTAAATTTTATGAATGAGGTATAATTAATTTATTATTTAATGAAAATTTGAAATCTTTAATTTTACTGATATAGTATATTTATTAGATTAAAACAGATCACGAATTTTATGGAATAACTCAAAATCCAGAAACAGATAATTATATGTTGGTTTTGAATGATAAATGTAAAATATGTGATTATACATGTAATTCAATTCATTTTAAACGAAATTTTGAAAATTGGACTAGTGGTAATGATTATATTGATAAATTTATTCAAGATACTCAGCTATCAGTTCATGTTAGTAACTATGATGTATATAAAAGGGCATTAGAATGGATACCTTATGATAAGTTTAATAATACTATAAAAAGCAGATTTGGTGAAATATATAGAGCAAATTGGATTGATGGATGTATTTATAAATGGGATGATGAAAATCAAAATTGGGAAAGAAATAGTAATAATATGACTGTGATACTTAAAATATTAAATGATCCAAAAAATGTTACATTAGAATTTATGAATGAGGTATAATTAATTTATTATTTAATGAAAATTTGAAATTATTAATTTTACTAATACTATATTTATTAGATTAAAACAGATCATAAATTTTATGGAATAACTCAAAATCCTGAAACAAATAATTATATGATGGTTCTGAATAATAGATGTAAAAAATGTAATTATACATGTAATACAATTCATTTTCAACAAAATTTTGTAACCTGGACAAGTGGTAATTATAATATTGATAAATTTATTCAAGAAACTCAGTTATCAGCTCATAATAATGCTAAATCAGCATTAGAATGGATACCCTATGATAGATTTAATAACACTATAAAAAGCAGATTTGGTGAAATTTATAGAGCAAATTGGATTGATGGATGTATTTATGAATGGGATGACGAAAATCAAAATTGGAAAAGAAATAGTAATAATATGATTGTGATATTTAAAAAATTAAATAATCCAAAAAATATTACATTAGAATTTATGAAAGAGGTATAATTAATTTATTATTTAATGAAAATTTGAAATTCTTAATTTTACTAATAGTACTACATTTATTAGATTAAAACAGATCATGAATTTTATGGAATAACTCAAAATCCTGAAACAAATAATTACATGATGATTCTGAATAATAGATGTAAAAAATGTAATTATACATGTAATACAATTTATTTTCAACAAAATTTTGTAACCTGGACAAGTGGTAATTATAATATTGATAAATTTATTCAAAAAACTCAGTTATCAGCTCATAATAATGCTAAATCAGCATTAGAATGGATATCCTATGATAAATTTAATAATACTATAAAAAGCAGATTTGGTGAAACTTATAGAGCAAATTGGATTGATGGATGTATTTATGAATGGGATGATGAAAATCAAAATTGGAAAAGAAATAGTAATAATATGATTGTGATACTTAAAATATTAAATGATCCAAAAAATATTACATTAGAATTTATGAATGAGGTATAATTAATTTATTATTTAATGAAAATGTGAAATTCTTAATTTTACTAATATATGTTATTATACTTGTAGATTAATGGACCTTATGGAATAACTCAAAATCCTGAAACAAATAATTATATGATGGTTCTGAATAATAGATGTAAAAAATGTAATTATACATGTAATACAATTCATTTTCAACAAAATTTTGTAAATTGGACTAGTGGTAATGATAATATTGATAAATTTATTCAAGAAACTCAGTTATCAGCTCATAATAAATCAGCATTAGAATGGATACCCTATGATAGATTTAATAACACTATAAAAAGCAGATTTGGTGAAACTTATAGAGCAAATTGGATTGATGGATGTATTTATGAATGGGATGACGAAAATCAAAATTGGAAAAGAAATAGTAATAATATGATTGTGATACTTAAAATATTAAATGATCCAAAAAATATTACATTAGAATTTATGAATGAGGTATAATTAATTTATTATTTAATTAAAATTTGAAATTCTTAATTTTACTAATACTATATTTATTAGATTAAAACAGATCATAAATATTATGGAATAACTCAAAATCCTGAAACAAATAATTATATGATGGTTCTGAATAATAAATGTAAAAAATGTAATTATACATGTAATACAATTCATTTTCAACAAAATTTTGAAAATTGGACTAGTGGTAATGATAATGTTGATAAATTTATTCAAGAAACTCAGTTATCAGCTCATAATAATGCTAAATCAGCATTAGAATGGATACCATATGATAGATTTAATAACACTATAAAAAGCAGATTTGGTGAAACTTATAGAGCAAATTGGATTGATGGATGTATTTATGAATGGGATGATGAAAATCAAAATTGGAAAAGAAATAGTAATAATATGATTGTGATACTTAAAATATTAAATGATCCAAAAAATATTACATTAGAATTTATGAATGAGGTATAATTAATTTATTATTTAATGAAAATGTGAAATTCTTAATTTTACTAATATATGTTATTATACTTGTAGATTAATGGACCTTATGGAATAACTCAAAATCCTGAAACAAATAATTATATGATGGTTCTGAATAATAGATGTAAAAAATGTAATTATATATGTAATACAATTCATTTTCAACAAAATTTTGAAAATTGGACTAGTGGTAATGATAATATTGATAAATTTATTCAAGAAACTCAGTTATCAGCTCATAATAATGCTAAATCAGCATTAGAATGGATACCATATGATAGATTTAATAACATTATAAAAAGCAGATTTGGTGAAACTTATAAAGCAAATTGGATTGATGGATGTATTTATGAATGGGATGACGAAAATCAAAATTGGAAAAGAAATAGTAATAATATGATTGTGATACTTAAAATATTAAATGATCCAAAAAATATTACATTAGAATTTATGAAAGAGGTATAATTAATTTATTATTTAATGAAAATTTGAAATTCTTAATTTTACTAATAGTACTACATTTATTAGATTAAAACAGATCATGAATTTTATGGAATAACTCAAAATCCTGAAACAAATAATTATATGAAGGTTTTGTATTATAAATATATTGATAAATATGGTAAATGTAAAAAATGTAATTACATATGTAATGCAATTCATTTTCAACAAAATTTTGAAAATTGGACTAGTGATAATGATAATATTGATAAATTTATTCAAGATACTCAGTTATCAGTTCATGAAAATTATGAAGTATTTAAAAAAGCATTAGAATGGATATCTTATGATAGATTGTATGATATTAAATATATTACAAAGGGAGGATTTGGCAAAATATATAAAGCAAATTGGATTGATGGGTATATGGATAAATGGGATGAATATTATCAAAATTGGGAAAGAAATAATAAAAATATGGTTATAGCTCTAAAAAGTTTAAATAATTCAAAAGATGTTACCTTAAAATTTATGAATGAGGTATATTAATTTTATTAATTTATTTAAATATTTAAATTTGAAATTGTTAATTTTACTAATATATTTGTAACCCTACTTTCATATAGATTATGTTACATAATAAAGGAAAAATAAACAATAATTTTATTATTGAATTTTATGGAATAACTCAGGACCCAAAGACAAAAGATTATATGATGATTTTAGATTATGCAGAAGATGGAAGTTTACGAGATTATTTGGATAAACATTATAGTAGATTAAATTGGGACAAAAATATTGGTTATTTACAAGATGCTATGCTTGGACTTAGATGTATCCATAATAAGGAATTATTTCATCGTGATTTGCATATTGGTAATATATTAAAGCTTAAATATAAAACAGTTATAACTGATATGGGATTATGCAAACCTGCAAATTATGATGCATCAGAAAATTCAATTTATGGTAATTTACCTTACATAGCTCCTGAAATCTTAAGAGGAAAAAATTATACCAAGGCTGCTGATATTTATAGTTTTGGTATAATTATGTATGAAGTAATTTCTGGATTACGCCCATATGATAACATTAGCCATGATGAAATTTTAGCAATAAAAATCTGTAAAGGACTTAGACCAAGGTTTAATATTAAAGTACCTCAATTAATTGTACAATTAATTAAAAGATGCTTAGATTCCGATCCATCAAAACGGCCAAAAACAGAAGAAATTGATAATATTTTATATACATGGCTATGTAACCCAAGTGATAAACAAACAGTAGTATTGCGAACACAAATTGAAGATGCAGATAATATTAACAACAACTCACCAAATAGCACCATACCTTTAACTAATTTAGGATTATCGTATGAAAGTAGGTTACTCAATTTCAATAATCTTCCTGAACCAAAAAATTCTGATGATTATTACGAACAAAATGATAATATAATAAGCAAGGAATTTTCAGGTATTAATTAATAATAAATATAAATCATTTGTTAAAGATACTAATAAATTTTTTATTTATTAAATAGAATCTTTAGAATGTTATCGAATTGATATTTCTTAATTGAATATTGATTAAGGTTAAATTTATCCAATTTGTTGAAGAATTATTAGTAATATTGTTTTTTTATCCATATCTAAATTAATATATTATTTTATTTATTGATTTATTTTTTTTTGTTTTAGATTCAAATAGAGATTTTAAAAGTGCAGAAATGGGCTTTTATAATGATAATAATTCGAAAGTAATTAACACCTTAAGTTAGCATTACTATGTTACAGTATTTGCAGTATAACATTTTTGATAAAACATCATTATTTTTCAAATTTTTCTTTTTTCTTTACACCATTAAAGTTTAAAATTCTGTTTAGTGTTAACTTTTATTAAGCGTATTTTGAAATATAGTATTTGATTTGCTTGTATTTATTTCATTTTACTTTTTTTTTTTGCTTTTCCGAATTAATGGAATAGCATTTTTTTTTTTATATAATTAAATTAGTGAGAATCACGCTAAACAGGATTTTAAATTTTAATGATCTATTATATTATATTTTTGATATAAATAAAATTTTTTGTGTATTATTTTATCCTAAAAAATATGATAAGATTTAAAAATTGTTGTATAAATAATTTTACTTAAAAATTTTGTAATAACTTATTAATGTATTTATTCTAATTTAAAGTCATTTTAAAAATGACATACACCACTGGTGCTGAAACCATAATATGTGATTTCACAAAAACTATAGTCTAAACTAAACAAGTTGTACTAATTAAAATTGCTCAGTATCTTTAAAAGTGGTCAGAAAAAAGAATTTGAATAATACTATATTTTTTTTGTACTAGAAATTTTGTGAAATGAAAAAAAAAATCATAAAACTTATAAGAATATAAGTGAAGTATATGCTACAGCATTAATCAATTTGATGTGAAATATAATTATTAAATTAATAGAATCAGCTCAGCTAGACTATTAATAACATATAATAAAAAGTAAGGGTAACAAATAAAAAAATACATAAATCATATATAACTGTGGTGGTGTGAAATATAATTTTTGTAATTTAATATCAAGCAATACGCATAAAACTCAGCTCGTTTAGAGCCAACTTTAAGCTAATCCAACCAAGCCTTAAGGTAGCTTGGAGCTGAGCCAAGACATGATTTTATCGGAAAAAAAACTTAAAAAATTCTCATATTTAATACAAACTTTCTATAAACAAAATTAACTAATGTTATCATAGCTTAACCTAGTATTTAGAAATCTTAGTATAAGATTCACATCGGCGGATTCAAGAAATCACCTGATAGACTATCAATTGAACATTTGCGAAACTTTAAAATCGTTTAATGTAAAATAAAATGTAAAAAACTCATTTTTCTAGCAAAAAAACTTATTTCTTATCTGTATAATAATTTTAATTTGTATAATTTCTAAAGTAAGATGTTAAAAATTTATACAGAACAATAGCTTCGAATATTATAAAAGTATTTTAAGATTCAATAAAAATTTTTTATGAAAATTGTATATTTTTAATTAATTCATATTTTACATAAAAAAAAGTTATTGTATAAAGTGAGATCCCATAACAGGTATTATCAATATTACTAAGAAACAATTTATTGTATTTTGGCTTAAACCAAGTATTTATCAAATTACTATATAATAAAAACAAATAAAAATTATTATTGTTCCTATTGCGCTTTATGTAATACTTTCGTTACTTTGTGTAACAGTATACCTTAGAATTAACTTAAAAGCATATATTTATTCAAAAAAATATTTTATTTTGATTTTATCACCCGAACTGCGAAATTAATCCATCAGAATAAAAATCCAGTTAAAATTTTAATTAACCGGAAATGTATTAGTTTAAAGATTGGTTATCGTAGTCAAGAAGGTCAATCAGCAAATTTCCTTAATTATGATATGATAAATATGAAATAGATCAGATCAGACGGATCATGTATTAAAACAAGCATAATCGATTCTTTAAAGTAATTTTTAAACTAGTTATAGACTTATGATTTTTTACAATGACAGTTTATAATAATTATCATTCATTTTCATTTTAAATAACATAGTTTATATTTTAAATGGGTTATAGAACCTAACTTACAGTATTTGATTAAACAAATATTTTATAAACTTAAGTCCTATAAAAGCTAAATTTTTATCCAAACTAGCAAGTACCATAAGTTTATTAACACTTTTATGTTATTTTACAATAGTTTTATTACTTATTCATACCAGCTTTAAGGCATGTAATTTCTGAAAAATAATATAATGTATTGGAGTATAATTAATTAATTAATCAACAGTTCTTGATTCCTGATACAAACTCTCTCTCTTTGTAGTTGGAACATCAGCAACTTGAAGCTATTTCTGCAGTAACTTCTTTATTAACCAATTACCATCATGTAACTATTCCTGAAAATCATAATGTTGAAGAAGATGAGATTCCTTATTAATATTTTCAAAGATTGAAAAATGTTTACACTTCTAGATATTTCTTTAGCAAGTACTACGAGTTCTGTTCCAAATATTTCAGATAAATCGGATAGATATTTGGCATTACAGGTTGATGAAAATACAAAACCATTTCTTTGATTGGTGGAAATCCATGAAGCATGAATTTCCAGCATTAGCAAAGATTTTGTGTGATTATTTAGCTATACAAGCAATGAGTGTGGCATGTGAACAGGCTTTTTCTGTAGTAGGTAATATTAATACTAAAACAAGAAATTGTCTTAATCCAGAAACAGCAAATCATGGATTGAAAAAAAATGTAGTAAATCTAATTTGGATTTTATTTTTTTTACTATAATAAATTCATTAATCAAGTTTATGCAACTAATAACATTTGTAAATTTTATTAATTTAATAAATAAACTGAGTTTAAGAAAACAAAATAGTTCAGAAACTGAGTTCAACCCAATATAAAAAATTTAGTTTCTCAGTTTGCATGAAAAAACTGAGCTGAGACTGCAATGTGATCTCTAGTTGTAATAAATGTCTTGTATTAATAATATAATTTCTTAAAAAAATTGAGAATATTTTTTCAGGTTTTAAAATTTAAATAATATCAAAAATATAAAGTCAATAATATAAATTAAATACAATTAACCATTGAAATAAGTATAAAAAATTTGATATTATTTATTTTTAATTTTATGCATTGGAAATGGTTTTATATACTTATATTATTACTTTGATAATTTATATTTAATAATTGGAAAAGTTAAAAAAAATTTATTTAAATTACAAACTAAGAAATTTGTAAAATATTTACTACTCTAGCCTTAGTGTTTAAATAATTCTAAAAAAAGAGAATACATATATGGATAAAATATAAAAAAAAAAGGAATTATTTAAATTACAAACTAAGAATCTTGTAAATATTTTACTAGTATTCTAGTCCCAGTGTTTAAATAAATCTAAGCAACAATTTCTGTTAAATGTATAACACCAAATATCACCCAAAAAAAACTATAAATTCTTATAAAAACACAAAATAAATGGTTATTTTTTATCTGGTTTAATATTTAAATAAATAAATAAATCAAATTAATAACACATAAATAATTTGCAAAATTAATTCTTTTTATATACTATCAGATATTACGTACCTAATGAATCCAAATTAACTATACAATCATCCAAATCTTCACTAGTACTTAATAGCATTTCATTCATTTTTACATTAGCTTGTGAATCTTCACTTTCAAGAATTTTGTTCACTTTTCCACTAGTAGATTGGCTTGAAT
Organism: Rhizophagus irregularis; assembly: GCF_026210795.1. Taxonomy (NCBI): domain Eukaryota; kingdom Fungi; phylum Glomeromycota; class Glomeromycetes; order Glomerales; family Glomeraceae; genus Rhizophagus; species Rhizophagus irregularis. Next base: position 1,540,066 of record NC_089451.1, on the reverse strand, counting down.
AATAAGCTTGTAAATCTACATTTTCAAGAATTTCATTCAATTGTTTACTAGTAAAATCAATTAAGCGACTTTTATAATATGCCTGTGAATGAGATTCAGTAGCAAGATTATTGTTATGCCCAATTGGTGCATTTACAAATTCCATAATATTGTATTTTAATTTTTCATTAACATCTTCAACTTTTATATCATATGGAAGGGATATCCATTCTTTAATAATATTTAACACTTCTTCAGAAGATGGTCTTTTTAATGGGGTTTCATCCCAACACTTTTTCATCAATTCTACATAACATTGTGGAGTATTTTCAATAATTTCAGGACGTTCACCTTTACAAATACTTAAAGTAAGTTGAATATCATGTGCTCTATTATTAAATGGTGGTGTTCCAGATGTAAATTCCCACATAATCATAGAAAAACTATATATATCACTAGCTGGAGTATAAGGATTGCCTCTTAAAACTTCAGGTGCCATAAATGGCATAACACCATAAATATCATATTTTTTCAAAAATGATTTTACAGGTTTACATAACCCTAAATCACTAATATAAATTTTACTTTCATCATGATTTAAAATATTACCATCATGAATATCACAATGAATAAGCTCTTGCCTATGTATATTATTAAGTCCAGAAATAGTTTCAAATAACATATATAATTTTTGATACCATTTACTTTTGACTATTCTTGTTAAATTTCCTCTTAAATTACCTTTGTTTGCATAATTCATTACCACCATATATTTCAAAGTATCTGGGTCTTTTGTAAACCCATAAAAATAGATAATATCTAATGATAAACAACTATTATGATATTTCCACTATAAAATAATAATAATATATTAATATAAATAAATTATAAGTTAAATTAAAAAAAAAATAAATAATATATTATCATACTTCATTCAAAAATTCATTCAAATTTTCACTTAAATTATTATGAAGTTTAAGGGTTACTTCATTATCTTTATTATTATAAAACCAAATAGCCTTGTATATAGTACCAAATCCTCCTTTATCAAGATATTCAACATTCTTAAATTTATCATAAGGAATCCATAGTAAATTTGCTTCAAGAATAAAATTGTCTATAATTGTATTTCCACTTTTTCCAAATCTATAATAAATTTAAATAATTAAAATTACTATTAAAGTTTATATTAAAAATTTAAGATTGAACAACACTTACTCTAAAATTTAAATAGAAATTTAATATAATATGTCTTAGTTTTTTCATAAATATATATAATAATAACCTATATTTCACAACTTACTAACTAAAGTAAAGAAATTTTATATGAAAGGATATAATTAACAAATAAATATTTATAAAATATATAACAATAAAAAAAACAAATAAACTTACAAGCTATATTATTGAATAATTTTTTTAATAAAGAATTTAGTTAGTTTAAATTATATATAAATATTATATAAATAAATAATAATAGAACTAAATAAATAACTTACACCCTATATTATTAAACATTTTTTAAATAAAGAATTTTAAATAAAGAATTTAGTTTAAATTATGTGTAAATATTATATAAATAAATAATAATAAATTAAATAAATAACTTATAACTTACCATCTATTTAAATAAAGAATAAAGAATTCAGTTAGTTTAAACTATATGTAAATATTATATAAATAAGTAATAATAAAATTAAATAGTTAACTTACTCCCTATATTATTAAGTTTTTAAATAAAGAATTTAATTAATTTAAATTATATGTAAATATAATATAAATAAGTAATAATAGAATTAAATAAATAACCTACACTCTATATTATAAATAATTTTTTAAATAAAGAATTTAGTTAGCTTAAATTATATGTAAATACTAAATATTATATAAATAAGTAACAATAGAAATAAATAACTTACTTTCTATATTATTTATAATTTTTTAAATAAAGAATTTAGGTTAGTTTAAATTATATGTAAGTATTATATAAATAAGTAATAATAGAATTATCACACTTTTCAAAATTGTGCTACCCCCTATAGATCATCTAATAAAAAATTATTAGATTAATCATCCTGCAATCATAATCACCCAATCATCACAATGTACACAGAATTCTGAAAACTGCAATAAATAAATAACTTACTCCCTATATTATTAAACATTTTTTTGAATAAAGAATTTAGTTAGTTCAAATTATATGAATTATATGCAAACATTATATAAATAAGTAATAATAGAATTAAATAAATAAATTACTCCCTATATTATTGTTTATTAAATAATTTTTTAAATAAGTTAAATTATATATAAATATTATATAAATAAGTAATAGTAGAATTAAATAAATAACTTACTCTCTATATAATTTTTAAATAAAGAATTTAGTTAGTTTCAGTTAAAATATATATAAATAAGTAATAATAGAATTAAATAAATAACTTATAACATACCAACTAAAAGAAATTACAAAATAATGTAATTATATGTAAATATTATATAAATAAGTAATATATAAATAAGTGATATATAAATAAGTAATATATAAATAAGTAATATATAAATAAGTAATAATAAATTAAATAAATAACTTATAACTTACAATCTATTTAAATAAAGAATTTAATTAAGCTTAAATTATATATAAATATTATAAATAAGTAGAATTAAATAAATAACTTACGCTCTATATTATTAAATAATTTCAAATAAAGAATTTAGTTAGTTTAAATAAGTAATAATAGAATTAAGTAAATAACTTATAACTTACGATCTATTTACATAAAGAATAAAGAATTAGTTAATTTAATTATATATAAATATTATATAATAATAAGTAATAGTGAATTAAATAAATTACTTACACTCTATATTATTAAATAATTTTTTAAATAAAGTATTTAATTAGTTTAAATTTTATATAAATATTATATAAATAAGTAATAAATAATTTACCCTCTATATAATTTTTAAATAAAGAATTTAGTTAATTTAGATTATATGTAAATATTATATAAATAAGTAATATGAATAAGTAATAATAAAATTAAATAATAACTTACTCTCTATATTATTAATTATTTTTTTGATAAAGAATTTAATTAATTTAAATTATATGTAAATATTTATAAATAAGTAATAATAAAATCAAATAACTTATAACTTACCCTCTATATCATTAAATAATTTTTTAAATAAAGAATTTAGTTAGTATAAATTATATGTAAATATTATAAATAAATAACTTACCATCTATATTATTAAATAATTTTTTAAATGAAAAATTTAGTTAGTTTAAATTATAAGTAAATATTATATAAATAAGTAATAATAGAATTAAGTAAATAACTTACCCCCTATATTATTAAATAATTTTTTAAATAAAGAATTTAGTTAGTTTAAATTATATATAAAATTATATAAATAAGTAATAATAGAATTAAATAAATAACTTACGCTCTATATTATTAAATAATTTTAAATAAAGAATTTGGTTAGTTTAAATTATATATAAATATTATATAAATAAGTACTTATAACTTACGAACTGTAAAGAAATTTACAAAATAATTTAAATAAATTAGTTTAGATCATATATAGATATTATATAAATAAGTAATATAAGTAATAATAGAATTAAATAAATAACTCATAATTTACCAACTAAAAGTAATTACAAATAATTTTTTCAATAAAGAATTTAATTAGTTTAAATTATATATAAATATTATATAAATAAATTAAATAAATAACTTACACTCTATATTATTAAAATTATTAAATAATTTTTTATATAAAGAATTTAGTTAGTTATTAGTTAATATTAATTATATATAAATATTATATAAAATAATAATAGAATAAATAAATAACTTACCCCCTATATTATTAAATAATTTTTTAAATAAAGAATTTAGTTGGTTTAAATTATATATAAACTTTTATATAAATAAGTAATAATAGAACTAAATAAATAACTTATAACTTACGATCTATTTAAATAAAGAATTTAGTTAGTTTAGATTATATGTAAATATTATATAAATAGTAAGTAATATATAAATAAGTAATAATAGAATTAAATAAATAACTTATAACTTACAATCTATTTAAATAAAGAATTTAGTTAATTGAAATTATATGTAAATATTATATAAATAAGTAATAATAGAACTAATTAAAAAACTTATAACTTACCATCTATTTAAATAAAGAATTTAGTTAATTTATTTATTTAAATTACATAGGAGTATTATATAAATAAGTAATAATAGAATAAAATAAATAACTTACCCCCTATATTATTAAATAATTTTTTAAATAAAGAATTTAGTTATTTAAATAAATAATAATAGAATTATGTAACTTATAACTTATAACTTACAATCTATTTAAATAAAGAATTTAGTTAGTTTAAATTATATATAAATATTATATAAATAAGTAATAATGAAATTAAATAACTTATAACTTATAACTTACGATCTATTTAAATAAAGAATTTAGTTAATTTAAATATATGTAAATTATATGAATAAGTAATATATAAATAAGTAATAATAGAATTAAATAAACTTACAATCTATTTAAATAAAGAATTTAATTAATTTAAATTATATGTAAATATTATATAAATAAGTAATAATAAAATTAAATAAATAACTTATAACTTACGATCTATTTAAATAAAAAATTTGGTTAGTTTAAATTATATATAAGTATTATATAAATAAAGTAATAATAGAATTAAATAACTTACCCTCTATATTATTAAATCATTTTTTAAATAAAGAATTTAGTTAATTTAAATTATATGCAAATGTTATATAAATAAGTAATAATAGAATTAAATAAATAACTTACCAACTAAAAGAAATTACAAAATAATTTTTTAAATGAAGAATTTAGTTAGTTTAAATTATTATATAACAAGTAATAATAGAATTAAATAAATAATTTATAACTTACCAACTAGTAAAAGAAATTACAAAATTATTTAAATAAAGAATTTAAATTATATATAAATATTATATAAATAAGTAATTAAATAAATAACTTACTCCCTATATATATTATTAAATAATTTTTTAAATAAAGAATTTAGTTAGTTTTAATTAATTGTAAATATTATAATAAGTAATAATAGAATTAAATAAATAACTTATAACTTACGATCTATTTAAATAAAGAATTTGGTTAATTTAAATTATATGCAAGTATTATATAAGTAAGTAATAATAGAATTAAATAAATAACTTACCTTCTATATTATTAAATAATTTTTTAAATAAAGAATTTAGTTAATTTATATTATATGTAAATAAGTAATAATAGAACTAAATAAATAACTTATAACTTACGATCTATTTAAATAAAGAATTTAGTTAATTTAAATTATATATAAATATTATATAACAAATAATAATAGAATTAAATAAATAACTTATAACTTATTACTTACAACCTATTTAAATAAAAAATTTTGTTAGTTTAAGTTATATAAATATTATATAAATAAGTAATAATAAAATTAATTAAATAACTTACACCCTATATTATTAAATAATTTTTAAATAAAGAATTTAATTAGTTTAAATTATAAATAAATATCAAATAAATAATAATAGTATTAAATAAATAACTTACTCCCTATATTATTAAATAATTTTTTAAATAAAGAATTTAATTAGTTTAAATTATATATAAATATTATAACAATAAAGTAATAATAGAATTAAATAAATAACTTACGAACTATATTATTTAATAATTTTTTAAATAAAGAATTTAGTTAGTTTAAATTATATATAAATATTATATAAATAAGTAATAATAGAATTAAATAAATAACTCACACTCTATATTATTAAATAATTTTTTAAATAAAGAATTTATTAGTTAAAATTATGTAAAAAATATAAAAATATTATATAAATATGTAACAATGGAATTAAATAAATAACTTACGCTCTATATTATTAAATAATTTTTTAAATAAAGAATTTAGTTAATTTAAATTATATATAAATATTATATAAATAAGTAACAATATAATTAAAATAAATAACTTATAACTTACCAACTAAAAAAAATGCAAAATAATTTTTTATACAAAGAATTTAGTAGCTTAAATTATATAAATAATAGGAAATATAGATATCTATAACTTACACCCTAATATTATTAATCAATTATTAGTCAAATATAAATATAATACAAGAGTATTAACTGTAAATTAAAAATATCACTTACAATCTATTTAAATTAAGAATATAATTATTAGTTGAGTTATATAAAATATTAAACAAATAAATATGATATTGTAACTTACTGTCTTTAATACAATTAATTATTAAATAGTTAATTAAAGAATTTAGTTATTTGAATATTATTTAAAATAAATAAAAGAATTAAAGATTTAAATAACTAATAACTTACTGACTACAGTATTATATTAAATAAATTATTTAATTACATGAAATGTAAAAAAAATGATAAGTAATTCCATTATTATTCAATTATAAGATAATTTTTTAACTTACGAGCTAAATTATTTAATATTATTTTGTATAATATAGTTATTTTAAATTATAATTGTATATTATGTAAGGTATAAATAATTATAGATAGTGTTTAAATGTATTTACAAATAAATATTTAATATTTTAGCATGTTTAATAACCTTTAGATTCCTTGATACTACTTTCTTCAAATTCTTTAGAGTCACTTCCTTTGAATTCCTCAGAGCCACTTCCTTCAAATTCTTCAGTGCTGTTTCCTTCAAATTCAATATTACCAGAAACTAGTTTTATTATATTATAAATTTGTTTAAAAATATTAGAACTATAATTGTATTTATATATATGATTATTACCTTTATCATTACTGAGAGCCATTTACTATAAAATTTTCTCTGGCTGGAAAAGATAATATAATTTCTTTTTTTTATTAAACGCCTTTATATATGGTAATAATATTTATGCAAAATGCATTATGCACAAAAGCATTGATCATAAGTACAGGCATCATGTATGACAAACAAATTTTGCACATTCGGAGGAATGTATGTCAATCATCAAGCCTCATTTTTGCACAGAAAAAATCATAAAACAAAAAATTTTCTTAATACATAATATATACTTAGGGTTGTAGGCCTTGAATCTTCAAAAAAATTTTCTTTAGAAAAATTTTATAATTATACGCAACAGTTTTTGTGTTTTTCAAAATGATTCAATTAAGAAAGCTTGGATATGTGATATGTGATGTGGCAGAGAATTTTTTATGACGTTTTTTGTTTTCTAAATTAACATTAATTAATATTTTTATAGTTGATAATATATTTAGTAATGTATTTATTTAAAAATCTTATTCATATATTATTAAAGAAAATTTACACTTTTACATATATTTTACATATTTAATATTAAATAATATTTTATTTGAAATAAAATTTCTTAAAAAAAATAAAAATAAAAATAAAATAAAAATATAAAGTTAAATGATCATGCAAGAGTCTATAAGAAAAAAAATATTTCAAATATAATAATCAATTATGTAATTAAAATTATCTCCAATCAAATATTTAAACTGATCATGTAATAGTGACATGAAAATGATGAAATTATTATTTTTTAAAATTTTATTTATGTTTTATAATTTTTGAACTTTTATTAACATGTCTTTAGTTTTACAAATCAAAAAATTTTTTTTTGACGATTGTTATTGCATATGAAAATAGTAAATATTTAAATTTAAAAAAATTCAGTTTATTAAATATAAAGTTTATTAAATATAAAGTTCATTAAATATAAAATATTTAACTTCAAAATTTTACAATAAATACTTAATAATTTTAAGAATCATGTGGGGGCGAAAGTTTTTGGGTAATATTGGGGTGTTGGGGACATCCACCCATAGTATTTATATTTATTTTTTTTTTTTTGTTAAAAATTGTGGAATAAGGCAATAATGCTAAAGACTGCTTTTTCCGGAGCGAATGAAAAATGATCGATCACGTGAGTTTCTCTCTGTCCCTCACGTGACGTTATCCAATCGCAAATCGGAGTTTTATCTTTCTTTTCGCTCCGGACTTACAACAGTTTCCGTTTCCTAGTAATAAAAAAAAAAATTCACTATAATTTGAGTAATTCAAAACTTTTAATGGATGAATGGTGTTTCAAATTTTATATAAAAAAAAAAAATTCATTTAATTTTTCTTACACAGTCGTATCTTTTATTTTGTTCATCCAATTGTACAAATAAATAAATAAATTAATTATTTGCCGAAACCGAAATAAATTTTTATGGTTTATTATTTGCTTTGTACCACGTTTGGCTAATTTTCGTGTAAAATAAATTTTCGTGTATTTAATATAATTTAAATTTTATTTGTTTGATTTTTGATAAAACAAGGTGGTGAATTTCAAAATTTTACACACTGATTACTATAATCAATTGAATTGCAATTTTTCTATGATAATATTTATTAATAAAGGGGAATAGGAATAATATTAAATAATGATTTTGTGTTTTTGCCATGTCTTATCGAAGCGTAGTAAATTTTATCTTCATGATATGTTACATATTTAATCAACGTGTGATTAAAATATTATAATTGTTACCGTTTCCTCGGAACTTTGGATAAATACATGAAAAAAATAACGGGAACTAAGCATTTTCTTTTTTTTCAGAAAATGCAAAGACTCAGAAGTAAATTGATGAAATAAAGAAATAAACATGCCCAAAAACAAATTAATTTAATTGTCATTTTTAAAAGTCATTATTTTTGAAGAATGAAGATCATCGTAATCATCGTATTATAAATTTGTGATGATCACTAGTGTAAATAGAGTTAGTGATATTTCCATTTAAATATATATCGGCTATATCGGTCCGAAAAATTTTTTTTTCCGGTTCTTCACAATAATTTAGTATTTTAATTCGAAATATTTTGTAGTTAAAATAATTTTTCAATGGATAAAGGAAAACTAATTATTTCGTCAGTTGATAATGAAGAAATAAATATGATATGTGAAAAATGTGATAAAATATGCATTACAAAACGTTTTCAACAAAATTTTAAAAATTGGACAAGTGGTAATAATGATATTGATGAATTTATTCAAGATACTCAGCTATCAACTCATGATATGTATAGATACAGTATAATAGAATGGATACCTTATAATAGATTTTATGATATTAAATATATTGCAAAAGGTGGGTTTGGCAAAGTGTATAAAGCAAATTGGATTGATGGACCTATAGACGAATGGGATGATAAAAATGAAAATTGGAAAAGAGAATATCAAAATAAATTTGTGGCTCTGAAAAGCTTAAATAATTCAAAAAACATTACTTTAGAATTTATGAATGAGGTATTATTAATTTATTATTTACCATAATTTTGAAATTCTATTTTTACTAATACATTTTATTTGTCGAATATAGATTACATCACATTGTAAGCTAAATTTTGGTCATTATATTGGTGCTGGCGTCATTAAATTTTATGGAATAACTCAAGATCCAGAAACAAAGAATTATATGATGGTTTTAGATTATGCAGAAAATGGAAGTTTACGAAATTATTTAGATAAAAGTTATAATGAATTAAGTTGGGATGATAAGATTATTTACTTATTTAATATTACACTTAGACTTAAATATATTCATAATAATGAAATAATTCATCGAGATTTACATATTGGCAATATACTAAATAAATCACTTGGAGATAGTATTTTTATAACCGATATGGGATTATGTAAACCTGCAGATTACAAAGAAAATACAAAAAACAAAGTATATGGTGTTTTACCTTATATAGCTCCTGAAGTTTTGAGAGGACAGAATTATACTAAAGCTTCTGATATTTATAGTTTTGGTATAATTATGTATGAATTAATTTCTGGATTACCTCCATATCATGATTTAAGCCATGATAAAAATTTAGCAATAAAAATTTGTCTAGGGTTAAGACAAAGATTTCATATTAAAGTACCACAACTAATTGTACATTTAATTAAAAGATGCTTAGATGCAAATCCATTGAATCGACCATCAGTATCTGAAATTTATAATATTGTACGTTCATGGATTGTTGTTTTATGCGACTCATGTGAATTAAGTCAATCAGAATTATTACAAGAGCAAATTAAAGAAGCGGATGAAATGAATAGAAATTCACCAACTAATACCTTGCCTTCAACTAGTTTAGCATTATCATATGTAACACATTCAGAAGCTATTTATACAAGTAGATTACTTGATTTTAATAATCTTCCTGAACCAAGAAATTCTGATGATTATCATGAAAATTGTGATAATATAACAACCATAGAATATTCAGGTAATATTTAACAATTTTATTACAAAAATTAATGTAATTCTAATAAATTTTATTTATCAATAGATTCTTTACAAATTGATATTTCTCAATTAAAAATTAATGATGATAAAATTTAACTTTATCATATCATGTTTTTATTAATTTATACTTTTATTTATAATTTCTATTTTTCGTTTAAGATGAAAATAATTTACTTATAGATGTAGAATAAAATTGTGCGTAAATTTCTATCTATTAAATTATAAAATTTCAAATTACATTCATTTTTAATTCATTATTTTCAATAATATTTTTTAATGTTTTCTAAGTTGGATTGTATAAGTTTATGAAATAAATTACTGTAAAGTCATTTAATTTACATTTATTATTGATAAATATTAAAAGTATTTACTATTTTTAATTGAAACTATGAAAAAAATTTATTCATGTTGTTACAGAAGCTTTTTATTTTCGAGAATTTTCCTTTAACATCAACACAACTTTAATCAATTTAGTATTAAAATATTTTCTTTATTTCTAAAATTTCTATAAATTAATATTTATACATTTGTTTTTTTTTATTGAAAAGAAAATTTCAACGAAAATTTCATGTAAAGTCTCTTAAAAACTCGAAAGGTGATAAAACTCATAAGCCCATTTGACCTACTAATAATTATTTTATTAGAAGTTCGATGCTAATACAGTATATACGTACCAATTGGCGCGTATACTACAATAATGATTTATGTATGTTATCCGAATACCGATAATTTTGCGTGTTGTCCATAAACAATAAATGCAATGTCATATTCCTAGCTAAATAGTAAATACTATGTGGCAAATAAATAAAGAATGTCTACATTGCATACTAAATTTTTTGTGATTTTTTTTGCCAAAACAGTTGCTACTGTTGTTTCGATAAATTCTCTTATACAGTATATATATATATATATATTTTTATCGAATTTATTCAACAATATCGTTCTCAAATAAGACTCTTAATAACCGATCCAAAATATGTGTTGCAATCAGCAGTTATATTATAAGTTGATTTTATTAACTCCGTAAACATTAGGGTGACAAAAGTAAAATAGAATTTTCAAAATTTTCAAACAACTTTATCATTGTTATTGGGATTATAATTGTTGAAAAAGTAGAAACTTACTTACTAATAAAACTCATCTTTGGTCAATATTTTCCTTTAGATGACATTAATGACATTATAATCTTTTCATTTGGCATAATAATTAATTTTCTGCTTATATATAACGGGATGATATATGATTATTCATAATAAGTTCGGTTTCTATGTAATAATAAAGTTAATATATTCTCCATTTCTATTTAAAAATTTAGTAAATATCACAAAATATTTCTGATGATTTTTTTGTAGTTGGTCTTTTACTAGAATCGATGCCTATCCTTCACGCTATAAATATCAGCAACTGATACAGTCAGAACTTGATATAACGACTATGCGATATACCGAATTTTACGATAAAGCGACTTTTTAAGATTTTATCTTAAACATAAAAATCGATATATCAAACTTATAATTTCGATATAGTGATTTTTTTCAGTGAGCCGGAGGGTTCGTTATATCGAAGTTCTGATTTATATAGTCTTTCCGGTGTCATAAATAAATTTCCTTTATAAAAATCGCTTTGAATTATATATTACACCCGTACAAAGCTTGCGTCAACTTCGTCAACTTCCGAATTCTATTTTTTTTTTGCTAACAAATTATAAATCATTAAACCCCTTTATCTATTTTTTTTGTTAACAAATTAATCCTTAAACCTCTTTTTCTATTTTTTGTAATACGATGTTTTATGTATCTTCCAAAAAATTGCATAATTAAATATACCTGAATATATAAATAGTACTACAATAAAATATAAATTCTTTAGTTTAAATTACAAAATACGAAATCAATACTTATCTAATTCGGTAATATTTGAAATTCTCTCTCATGAGTTCGCATTCTTTACTTTCCTTAAAAGGTATTTAATATCTTTTTTTTTTGCATAATCTTCTTTTTTTCAAGTTTATAATAGTATCGTTTCCATTTATTCCAATAACGTCATATAGTATATATCCAATCAAATAGCCTTATACTTTATTCTTCGACTTAAGATAGAACATTCTTTTATTAATACCGGACTTTTGAAACTATTCAAATTTCCCAAAAGGATTTTCTAACGATATAGCCATCCAATAATTCTGAGTATTCAAATGGACAACAATAACAATAGGATGGTAGCAACAAGCACAGATAAATAAGATGAACGTTGAACAATTATTTTCTCAAAATATTTGTTATTCATGAATGAAATTGTGTTATTATTGAACGTAGCCATTGTTCATTTGTTCGGCGGGAATGTATTCCTATTGGCTATTGACCGCAGCAATTTCTTTATTGACCGCAGTATACGCATGCATAAAATTTATCTATTTTAAGTATTAATAACAGAACTTACCTCCGATTAATAATGATAGTTTTAACTTTGACTTTGCTTTTACTGAATTATAGATATGTGATTGGGTTATGAATTTGTAGTAAAGAATAATTCAAAATAAGTCAACATATATTCTAAGAAAGTGTATTCAGAATATTCAGAATTTAGAAATTTTCAGTTACGAAAAACTCCGGACGGCAGTTTTGATCATTTTTTCCGGTCATTTTCCAGATATCTTCAGACATTTTTGAAATTTTACGGACATTATTCTTTTATAAAGAATTAAAAAAAATGCGTGATCGCAATTGATTTTATTATTTATTAGTAGTTTCAAGTAATATACAAGTCATGCTGATATCGCATCAATTATCTACCTACTACTTTTAGTATCTTGTGCTGAAAAAACTTCAATGAACATTAAATCTTTAATTCTTCTAAAATGAAAAAAATGTATATATAAATAATAAATAATTATTTAATAGGAAAAAAAAAATCGATATATGAACAACATTTACCTAATTCAGATTCAATATTATATTTTCCTTCATCATCTTTTCCTTCATCAATCACAATTATTGAACTTAATTCTCCTTGATCTAAAATTTCATTTAATTTTGCATAATGATCGATTTTTCTGCTTATATAACAGGATAATGGATGATTCTCTATAATAGTAGGTACTATAATGATAAAAAAAAATTTTTTTCATTATCAAAAAATAATATAATATTAACTTTAATTTAAAAAAAAAATAATAATAATAACTTTCTTACCCGGTACTGATTTTCTCTTATCATAATCCATTTCCATAAGATATTTTGCCGACCATACATCAAATATTTCTGATAATTCTTTCGCAGTTGGTCTTTTATTAGGATCATTATCCCAACATCTTTTCATTAATTCTACATAATCAGGTTCTGTGCCTTCTATAATTTCTGGTCTATGTCCTTTACATATTTGTAAAGAAAGATTAAAATCATGAGGAATATCGTGAAATGCTGGAACTCCTGATGTAAACTCCCACATAATAACACCGAAGCTATAAATATCTGAAGCTTTAGTATATGGTTTTCCACGTAATACTTCTGGTGCCATATAAGGAATTACTCCATAAATATCCTTGGAATTAATTGATTGATTAAATTGTCTACTCTGTCCAAAATCACTTATATATATATGGAATTCATCTTTTAAGAGCAAGTTTCCGTTATGTAAATCTCCATGAGTCATACTAGGCTTGGATAAAGCTGAAAGCGAACACGCTATTTCGTATAAATTATGATATTTATCATTTGGATTATATTTTTTTATTAATAAATTATCTCTTAAACTCCCTCTCTTCATTTCTTCTAATACGACCATATAAACTTTTGTTTTTGGATCTTGAGTTATCCCAAATACTCTCACAAAATTTGCATAGTTATTTATAGCTGAATATAAAAATTCTAAATAATTTTCCCACTAAATATTAATGTTAAATTAGAATGTTAGTATGAACTTTTTTATAGGATTATCTAAAGTGGAGAGCATGAAAAGTGACAAATATTCTTTACTATGATCATGCGATTTAACTCCGCTTTAGACGTCCCTTTTTATGTACTCGAACTCAAGTTGATTTGCACTCGAGCGAAATTTTTTATTCGAATTTCGAAGAACAGTACTGACCGGACATTTTGTTATTCCAGTCAGTACTATGTTTGTTTTGACTCAAGTTTAAGCTCTATTTTTTTTTTATAAAAACTAAATTACCTACCTCATTTAAAAAATCCTCGTTAATATTATTTAAGCTCTTAAGAACAACATGAAATCCGAACTTTTCATCTTCCTTTAGAGTTCTATAATCTAAATAATCTTCTTCTTCAAGTTTATAACGATTTCTATTCCAAACATTTTTGATATCATTCCAACAAATTATATATCCATCTAACCAAATAGCCTTGTTAATAGTACTAAAACCACCTTTTGTGAGATATTTTACATTTATTAATCTCTTATATGGAATCCATTCTATAACTTCCCAATGATTTCGCGCTTTTGATTGAGCTCGTCTAACAAATCCATCTATACTATCATTCCCACTTGTCCACTTATTATTAAACTTACTATCTAGTTCAAATCGATCCGAACAACAACTTTGACACCAATCATCGTCAGTTTTTGGCTTTCTACATTTATTACAAGGGCCAAATTCTTCGTTACGTATGGCTGTTTCATAATAAGATCTATTATGACAGGATTCAGCCATATTTCAAAAAGGTTCAAATATTAAATACTAGGCATTTTTTATATAACAAGCAATAAATGATAAGCTCGGGGTGAACCGTAAACAATAGACATCATAACAAGGGGAAAATAAACAGGTAAGTTTTTTTGATGTTTAACAAAACAATGACAGCATTCATTTGATTTTTCAATACTTTCGGCTATATTTAAAAAAGGTAAATAAAAATACTTTCTTCCGATATTATTAAATACTAGGCAATTTTTATAACAAGGTAGCTTTTCTTTTTTTAATTAATTTTGGAATTCGGTCTGTACCGTAAACAATAACAGGAGGTAAGTTATAATAGCATAAAGACAGAAAGCTAACTATTTTAGTCACAAAATAGATTTACCGTGTACGACATACTTTGTCTTTCAATTTTCCTTTTTTGCCATTTTTAATGGAAAAAAAGCGACTGATTATTCCGACTTTTCAAAGCGCGTTCCGTATTCCACAACAGGACAATCTTAAATTAGAAATTATTAAAAATGGCGCAGTTATACCTAGTGAATCTATTAATTGTGGGGCGCAGTATTATATTTAGTTTAAGTGTATAAAATTTTCTAAGTAATTTTATTTACTGCGGTCCGGAATATCCCGAAATGACCCGCATTTGCCACCACGTCATTGAACATTGCTTTATTTATTCATAAAAATCTATATCTATATCTATATATTAACTAAAAAAATACATGAAAAATCGTAACGTTTAGACTAGCATGTATAAATAGTTTTGAATTGTGTAATATATTTTCTGCTTGCGCCTAATCTATTCCATGTTAGCGTAAGTTTTTTTTTGTTCTTTATTTTCTAGATTATTTAGGTTAATATCGGTAAGTTCAAGGTATGAATTCCGAATTGCAGATCATCAATATTGTTACCGAAATTAGATCATTTGTTAGATCATTTGTTGATTATTAGTTTTTTATAGACTAAACCCATTTTTTTTACGTAATTTTTTTTATAAATATTTTTTCCCGTTATGACTTTTTTTTGTTATTTGATTTTTTTTATAATACTTTTTGACTTTTTCGATTATAACAATTATTTGATAAACGTTATAATAAAGTTTTTTCGAAAATACTTCTAAAAAGTTAATCGATTTTTATTGATAATTATTTTTTCACAATTCCTTAATTAATACGAATTTCATTCTACACTTAAACGTCAAATCTTTAATATAAATAACTACATTATTGTAAATATAATTGGGAATTGCTAAACGTTGCCTGGGCGATTGTCGCCTTAAATATGTCACATGATGTACAATATATAAAGAATAATTTTTGATCGGCTAAACTTTAAAAATTTTATTAAAAAAAAAATTTTTTTTTTGCAAACATATTTATCCAAAATAATCTTATCTAATAAAATTTTATTTGTAAATATTAAATTTTAAATCACACATTTACGATTTTAAAGAAAAAAATCACTGTATTTATTTTTTAATGAAATGATAAAAATAAAAGAAAAGATAAGTAGTAAATTACAATGATCAAGAAAAAAGATGCTAATAAAAAATGAAATAACAATGGAGTAATGAGAAGTAATAGAAGATGAAAGGGAGTAAAAAAGAGTAATGAGAAGTGTTAGGAAGCAAAAAGGAGAAATAGGACATGATGGAGGAGTAATAGGAAGATGAAGAGGAGTGATGGGAGACGAAAAGGAGTGATGAGAAGATGAAGAGGAGTAATGAGAAGGTGAAAAGGAGTGATGGGGGACGAAAAGGAGTGATGGGAGACAAAAAGAAGTGATGGGAAGATGAAAAGGAGTGATGGGAGACGAATAGGAGTAATAGGAAGATGAAGAGGAGTGATGGGAGACGAAGAAGAGTGATGGGAAGATGAAGAGGAGTAATAGGAAGATGAAGAGGAGTGATGGGAGACGAAAAGAAGTGATGAGAAATAAAAAGAAATGATGGGAAGTAAATAAGAGAGAAAAAGAAATAATGGAAAATGAAAAGATGTAATAGAAAATAATGAGATACGAAAAGGATGGAATAATAAGAAGTAATAGGAGGTGAAAAATGATGAGAGATAAAAAATCAAAAAATGATCATGATAGGAGGTTGGGTAGCAAAATATAATGATAGGAAACCAAGTAAAAATAAACCATAAAGTAAAAAAAATGAAGTTAGTAAGAAACGAAATATAAGATAGAAACAAAATAAAAAAAACAAATAAAAAATAAAAAACATACCTTTATTAATTGTAGAACCGGAAGGACTAAAAGACCTAAGAATAATGAAATAGAGTTAGTAAGAAACAAAGTGTAAGGATGTAAGTTAGAAATAAAAATAAAAAGAAAAAAAGAAAAATACCTCGAGACCGAAATAACTGAGAAAACGAACCTTGAACCTATAGATTCTATAAACAAATAAATATGACAAATCTGACGCATGATCGAAGACCCAGGCGATGTTTACCAATTCCCAATATAATTTATATCATTCTAATATTATAATTATAATTTTAGTACATATTATTTTGTTAACTAATTATTACCTATATTAAATTCTAATTATAAACAAAAAACTGCTGTAACCATCTTTAATTTACTTAGTATTACATTATAATACTAAAATTTTCTATTTAAACAAACTCATTAGTCCCGGTGTGGAGCAACGGGTAACTGCTAGTAATTAACTAAAATTATCCCGAGTTCTATGCTTGGTTCCTAAATATAAAATATACTAATAATAATATTATTTAAATAGAAATAAAATAACAAAAATAATTTCTTCGTCCTAAAATTTATGTTTCAATATACTTTCTTGATTTACAATTCTGCACTTCGATAGTTTTCCCTTACTAAACAATAATACTCTTATTATAACTTCGTAATTTCATTAATAAATTTTTCAATTTCAAAATTATAACTTTCAAACTGCGATAATTCTCCCTACTTATTCTCGTATTTCATTTCATTAACAAAATAATATCAAAAACGACAAATTCATTATTTAAAATATTATTATTTTTCACTTACTAAATATTATCGATTATTTCCTCATAAGCTATTAAAATACTACCCTTATTCTAATTCTGAAATTCACTCTTTTATAAATTCTGAGTTCCTACGTAGTTCCATATCCAATATTACTCTTTTTTGATATTATTGGATTAAACATTCCGATTACGTATTTTCTTATTCCTTTGTAAATTTTGTCTTTTATAAATTTTTCACTGAGTTCATATTTTTCCCAAAATTATATTTTGATTGTAATATCACAATTACCCACGATTATTTTGCGGAATTTATTGGGGTAACAAATTGTGAATTTGTATCCAGAATTAGCGAGAAAATATCGAAAACATAATCCGGCAGGAGTAGTTTGAATTTTATTTATATTCCACATTTTTAAAAAATTAATAAAACTGACAATCTACTTGTTTAAAAAAATTGTATAGTTCTTCAGCAATCAGAACGTTAAACTAGAGGTGATTTTATTTTATTGGGGTCATTAAAAGTAATTGAGTAGTTTGATCATATATTATTCTATACTTCATAGAAGGATTGGTTCGATATATTATTTTAGGAATTACTACTTTGATTGGTTCTTCTTTGAAAGTGATAATTTTAGAAAACTTATTAGTTCTTTATTTTTAAACATGACTTTAAAATTTGGCATGGTTTAAGTTTAGCATTTATTTTCTTTCTTAAATTTTTTCATTTTATTAATTATTTTATTTTATCATGGAACTCGGGAATTGTTATAATTTTTATCGAATTTAATAAAGGATTATTTTGTAGCTTATGGTGGCAAACGTATTTATGACGGGCACAAGCTCTACAATACTAAATTATCGTTACGAAAGTGTTTCTTATTGTATTATAATAATTTATAAATATAATTTTTTATTATTTTATTTATTAAAGAATATATTTAAAAACTTTGTACACATTTTTATTATTCTCGATCAGAAAATGTTGCGGCTAATTTTATTGAGAAAATAATCAGTCAAATAGAAGAATATGAACGCCGCCAAGATCATGGAGAGATAAGATTAGAAATACATTCTAACCATTTTTTTTTTTTGAGACAAATTAGCAGGATTGTCTAAATAATAATAAGTCTAAAATAAAGAAAATTATTTATTATATTAGTTTTAGTTTAACCGGTTGAAAATAAATCTCTTATTTCGTCTAATATTGTCTTGAACTTGATTTTCTTAGTTTCGCAACACTCTTTACAATCATTATCAATGTTTCTATTTTCATCGACATTTCTATCTTTGTCAATACTTCTATTATCTTCATCAACTTTATCTTCCAAATTATAATATACTGGTAATGAATTATTTAGATTAGTAGGAATTTCATTTGAATTTTGCTTGTATCCAAGTTCTTGTCAAGTCGTAATGTCAGATTTTGAAAGTAAGGGATAAGTCTCTTTCTTCGAACCTATTACATTAAATAATATTATGATGAAAAATGTTATCTCTACTTAATAATAATAAAATCAATAATAATAATGACGAATAATTAGAAAAAAGTTAAAAATTTCTTGTGCTCAAGTAATATGACATTTTCTTTATGAGTTATAAGAGTTTCTTGAACTTCGACTGTGATTTGTTCTTGTTTTTGTCGTTTAAAAACTCTAGTTCTTTTTTTTACAATTTTTACATGAAGTTTTATTTCATTATTTCATTAAAAACTCAATGCCGTCTTTTATCGTTTTGTGTGGCGGCACCCTTTGAAAAACAAATTTATATTCATTTATACAGTATTGTCTGACATTGTCTCGTGTTACAAGAAAAAGATTCTACTAGGCGATGTGTGGTCAGCAAGTCTTTTCTTTTTTAATATACTGCGTGATTTAATAATAAATTTCGACGTAAACCATTTTTTATTTTTAAAAATATGAAAGATAATATTGTATACTTTACTGTACATAAATCATAAAATTTTCGCGAGTTACTATAATCGTTAATGACTACAAACAATGTTTTTCCCCAAAATTTGAAAGGTAAAATATTTGTATATATAGGTTTTTTTATGTTATATCCTAAAGACTTGATTATTTTCATTCAAGTTATTTTTAGAACAACATTATATTCATCTCATCATGACTTTTAGTTCATATTGTAATAAGTTTTCGGTTTTGGAATATATTCTTTCAATAATTCTTTAAAACAGTTCCTAATTGGGTCAATCTAAGAAATAAAATACATGTGAGGGGTGAATAATCTAAAAATCGAAATATACATCAATATATCATAAACTTGAATAAATTTACTTTTTTATGATCTTTAGTAAAAATTCGAATATTGAGTTCTTCAAATTGTTCTGGAACGAGGTAACTCACTTGTGATTTCTCTAATTTGAAAACTATAAAAATATAAAGAATAAATATGGAACAACGTAATAAATAAATAAACATAAAACAATATGCGTATATTAACCTTTATTCGGTAAATTTTTATTATAAAACTTAACATGATCCACTGGATTTTCATTTTTCATGCCATAATTTAATACAAGTCGATTTACGATTATATCATCTACTTTAAGTCCATCATTATTCTGATAAGCAATAATTTTTTCTTCGTTTATTTCTTTCTATAAATAAAGAAAATTTATTAAATTAGAACTTATTATTTAATATATTGATGATAATTTTTTTTTTTACCTCGGTCAGTTTATCTTTCAGATCATTAGGAACTAAGAACCCATCAACAAATTTATAAAGGTCTCTTTTTCGAATGCGTTTAATAATATCTTTTGATTTTTTCAAACTCTAAAATAAATTTACGACAGTCATTAAATATACTTTATATATAATAAATAATATAATAAGTAATATAATGTAACTTACCGGATCGTCCGAATATTCGATTTTATTTAAGATTGTATCATCCATCTTCAAATATTCATTTGCATCAAAGATACTGTCAGATATTTTGAGAGTTGAATCCGCTTCTAAAAAAGCATCACGTATCATATAATCTATTGCTTTACCTAATTTAATTCGTACATGAGTAGACATTACATTAGCTTCGAAATCAAATTAATTGAATTCTACTTACAAACACAATGATTATAAGCTTTCTTATGCAAAGAATACCGTGTATGAAACAATTCGTAAATATTATAGCTTTCCTTGAAATAGTATGTAATTTGATCATCAATAACGCGCGAAAATTTCATTAGTCTTGAGAAATCGAAATCGGATCTCATTCCAAGATAGTGACAGTCGCGTGCCAAATAATCAAATTTATCGACATCGATTGAATTACGTTTATTAGCCACTATATCAAATAGATATGGAGATCGATGCGTACTAAATATGGAGTGAATATCATTAAAAATAATAAATTTATTAAATGTTTTTTTTTATTACATACTAATAATAAATTTACCGATCCCCGGCGATTAAATTTTCAACAAATGTAATGTCTTCCGTATCTAAATCGCTTATTAAATCAGCGTGATTGTTTAAAAGGTGTTCAAACATCATTTTGGAACCTTTTTCATGAGTCCAATTTTCTTCAGGCCTTTTAAATAATAAGAAAATTATATGCGTCAATAAGTAAATTATAAAATAATTTATGACTTTAAAAACACTACATATATATACACTAAACCTTTTTTGTGATATAAATTCACTTTCAAAAAGATGACTAAACGGCCCATGTCCTATAAGTTTTAATAATAGTAGAAAATTTAGGAATTTTTGATCAAGAAAATTTTAAGTAGAAATTTTATATACCAAGATCATGACATAATGCGGCTAGTGTCACACATTTTAAACCATTTTCATCATGCTCCAGTTCAGGCTGCGTCTCCTGGATCCTTTTCACCAACGAGCGAGAAAGATGTGCGACGCCTAATAAACATTATAGATTAGATAATCTTACAATTTTTATTAGAATTATGTACGATCCAAATTCGTTACCCAAACAATGCTCGAATCTATTGTGGCTAGCACCAGGATAAACATAATAAGTGGTTCCTAGTTGTTTGATATTACGTAATCTTTGAAAATGTTCGGTATCAATAAATTTAATTATCCAATTTTCAAATTCCATCAATCCCTATTTACAAAATTAATTTTCAAGTTATTTCAGAATTTGAAATTGGAAAAATAAAATTATATATTACATGAATAGGATCTTGAATTCTCTTGGATTTTTTAAAATTATTCGTGATGTTTTTATTATATTTATCTAAAGTCATGGCGTTCCAATACGAAATTCAAAAAATTTTATTTATCCAAAGAATAAAAAAGGGAAAAATAAATTTAAATATAATTATCAATTAAAGATAAAATTTTTTTTAAAAAAAAAGTTTCAGGTATTTATTGAGCACCAATTTGGTTCGTGAAAATGACGTTTTTTTATCATAAATTAATCTTATTTAGGAGTTGATTTATTCTCACGGAATTTATTGTTACACTTAATCAAATCAATCTATTCAGGTTTAATGACCATTTAAATTAGGGAATACCATTATTGTTCTAGGTCATCGTTTTTTTACTATCCGTAATCCCATTGTAACTTTTTTTTTTTTATGAAACGCTCACTCAGATTTATTTGTGAGATCATATATTTCCATTTGACTTTTTTTGATTTGAATATCACGTGAAACGCGTTTCATTCTAAAATTATAATTCACTTAATTCACTTTCATAGATCCGCAGTACTCTGCTTAATCAACAATATAAGCATCCAATGCATAATATGAAGAAAATTCTGTAGATATTATTACGTAGTATATTGTTTACTATTATAAATTTACTGAATTTGATTTTGATTGTACCATTAAAATTCCAGGGCGTAATTACGTAATTATCACTAATAACTATACAACAATATAAATATTATTATTATATTATATTTCAATACTTGGTTCAAAGATCTTCCATATTTTTCACTATTCCAAATAAAGAGATAATAATAATTTATTTTAATTTAAAATTTTAATGCTTTTTAAATCTCATATCTTTTGGAAAAATTATCATTTGTTTGTTAATAAGAAAAAAATTTTTTTTATTTTTCTGAATCAAAGCGGGACTTATATAAGTTGTGGTAAAGTAATGAGCAAAAATCGGTTACAAGTTCATGTCGTTAAATTATCGATTTTTTTTCTTAGTATAAATTTTCACGCGAAATTTTCCGAAGTCATGATAATCTTGAGCATCTGCAAAATCATAGGTTCACATATAAATCAGGAGTTAGATGATCGGTGAATTTTATGCCACAAAAATGTCTCTTTCTCTTAATAAAAGATATGAAATGGTTTTTTTACACGAACATCCAGAAGGTCCGAAATGGGGATATGCTAAAATAGCTTCTTATGTGCACTGTAGTAAGTCTACAGTCATTTATTGGATTCAAAAATACCGTGAAAATAAGGATTTAACCGATGAAAAAAAGTCAGGTCGACCTCGCAAAACGACTAAGGCACAAGATAAACGAATAGTAAAGATAGCAACAGAAAAACACAACATTACCAGTACTGAAATAAAAAACAAACTTGAAAAAAAAGGTGTAGAAGTTAGTTCAAGGACAATTAGGCGACGTCTTGGTAAGTCTGGGGATAAATTTGTGAAAGAAATTTCAAAATCTTTGCTTTTTGAGAAACACAGAACAAACCGGTTAAAATGGGAAAAAGCATCAAAAATTCGACTGGAAAAAAGATTATTTTTACTGATGAAAGTACTTTTCAATTATTCCAGTCAAATAGAAAGGTTTGGCAATTCCCTCGCGACGTAAAATTTTCCATACGGTCAAGCATCCACAAAAAGTTCATATATGGGGTTATTTTTTAATTCTAGATTTGCTTTGAGCGAAACTTGGATTCACTTTTTATGTGTAGTATCTATGAAAAGGGGTCTCTTAGTAACTTCCGCCAGTGAGTTTTTTGGGGCAGAAAACATAGAGTGGATCTTACAAGAGGGTTGCGGCATTAATAGAGGCGGAGGGAGGATTATACTATGTATTAATGATCAGGGTTCACCTTGTACTTACATAATAAAAAAAAAAATTTTTTTTTTTGGTTTTGTTTATTAAAAACTTTTTTAATGATGAATGGTCGGATACTTATGACCAGTACTGTATGTAAAGCATATTAAGAGTCATATTCAAACTTTTTTTATGGTGATAATATATTATATAAATACAATGTGATTTTGTGTTTTTCGCTTCATTATCATTAGGATCTTGAATGGAATTCGGGTTTAAAGTATATGCTGTTGATTAAAATCGCATTAGGACTTTTTGCTTTAAATGTAGAAGTTCCAAAAATTTTGATATGTGCTGACTCGGATCCGGACCGAAGTGACAAAAACCGATTATGAACCGAACCGGTTTTTTTACTCTGCCCAACACGGTTTTTTCAATAGTATCGGTTCGGGACTGAACCGAACCAAGTCTTCCCCATCCTTATATAGGTCAACAACCTGGATTAGTAGTGAATCGAGTGATATAGTTCCAAAATCATTCATTAAAATTGGATTGCACGAATAATTAATGACTACCGCACACTTCAGTCGAAGAAAAGAAAAATTGAATAGATTGAAAAGGTTTTAATTTACAATATTTTAAGTTAGTATATTTCGATCATATTGAAATGATGATCAAATATCATTGTCTGATTTATTTAACGTGACGAACTTTTGATCTTTTGATTAAAGTCAATATTTTTGTTTTTTAACATGACAAAATTATATTAATTTTGTACGCACAACTTAAAATATAAATACTTTTATTTCATAAAAATTTAATTTTACTACATAAATATAAATTGATAATACTTTTAAATTATCCATTTCACCAACTGGCAACTGCTAATTAAGATTTGATCGTGATTACATTTATGGTTTCTCGCTTATTGAAGCAACTCAAACGAGATTCCATTTTAAAATTTGTTTCGCAAATTCCTTGTTATTTGACTAAGATTTGACCCCATTTAAAGAACCCTCATTTAAGAATAAGAAAGAGATAAGTTTTGCGATAACCCTGATTACGAAAAAGATGATGATGATGAACCTAAAAATGATTTAAGAATAAATGTTAAAGAAAGTATTATGGTATTGTTGCAAATAAATATGGACTCGATTAGGACCTACCATTGATCGCTTCTAAAAGAACGTTCAACTAAGGAAAACGCATTAAATTAATCAAAGATACAAGTAAAATTACAATAGCGCCATTACGTAAATTCGAGTTATCCGAATTAAACATAATCAAGTCGAATAAAGTTCAGGTTATGTAAATAATCAACTCAATGTATAATCATATGTTGGTATTTCTGCTCTTAAGGAGATATCATTTAAGTCGTTGTAAACATCGTGAACCATCTTCTAATTTTTAAAAGATTTACGGTAAAAATGTAAATCTAAAATCATTTTTCAGGTAATATATTACCTAAGCCATTAAATTCCCAAGCAAAACTCCAAACCCTGTTGACAGATTTACGTTAGAATCTCTAATCGGTTGAATTGATAAAAAAAAAAAATTGAATAAATACCCCTAATCTCGTTTGAATGATGATTATCTTTTGTTCCTTAATTCCAAAAACCATGATACCAAAGACTGAGTAGTAAACAATATAGAGTAAGGTCGGAAGGGTAATAGTGATTTAATTTTAATGCCTATTCAATCCTTCGAGAAGTTTAGGCTCCTCATAGTCTTCATGATTAAACTCCCAATGATGCCCCTTCTACCACATTTCCAGCATCTTCAAAATAGTAATATCTGATTGTGAAGTTTTAGAAAAATCAGTAGAAATCTCGAGAAACGGAGATCTGTCGTGAGTATGTCGTGTTTTGCAAATCAAGTTCTCAAAGAAAGGTCTTAAATACGGTGCTGAAAATTATGGTATTTTCTCATTAATCCTAAAAATACGATAATTTTTTGACCAAGATAGAAAATTAAGCTTGTCATTCCCGAATTTTGGCCCAGTGGAGGTTTGACATCTAAATATCTATACCTTCGCACGTGCCATGTGGAAATCACAGGCGCATTGGACTGATGGTCGAATGAATATTTGAAGGGTTGTAGTTAATAAAGTATCATACAGTATTTCAATACGAAAGTTTGCATAATGAAAATTGACTCATAAACTTACCGATACTACTATGGTAATAAATTTTTCCTCAAGGTAGTCTTTGTCATCTTTTATTCACATTTATCCACAAATATAGACGAACCATTTGTTTAACATCATGGGTGAGCGGTATATTTGGTAATTGATACTTCAACGCTTAAAGTTCCTCTTATAAAAAAAAAAAATTTAATATCATCGATTGTCAATCATCACTATATTCAATAAAGTACAAACCTCTACACAAAGACGAATGGTAACTAAAATTACGAATTCCATAACCTTCAACGATTACTCGATTAGCGGACGCAAGCTTCTAACGTAATACAAACATTCTATGTGAGAATCTTACTATTCATCGTATATATATTCGTTGAGTGTATAAAGAATAAATACTTGCCTTTTATTCAAAATTTTTATATAACATCCGCGTATATTAAGAAATATAATATAATTTTCAGGTCTTCCGCGTTACCATTTCCTATTTTTTATTGAGACAGGCTATTAAGAGGCTACACACTAAATTCAACATTGTGTTTCTTTCCTTCATTATTTTAGGAAAAAAAATAAAAAGAAAATTTTGGTAAATCATGAACATAAAAGTTGATCAAATGCCATAACAGCTGACACGATTACACGATTACACGAACCTGTTTTGTATAACGAGCAAAAACCTACTTTCCTTATCTTGTACAAAACAGGAAATTTCGATAGAGATACCATTTGTATGCACGTTATCGCACAGCAATCAAAGAAATTCAATTTTGAATCTTGTCGCAAGGAAAAAAGTTTTAAATTCTTTACAGTACAACTTACCATGTAGCAAATATCAAATATTTGGTAAATATTTGTCAAATTTAGAATATTATGAAATACTGTACGTAAGCCTTATAGTGTTTTACAGCCTTCACATGTTTATTAACAAAAATAAAATTTATTTACAGTAGAAATATAAAAATTGTACATCTGATATTACATAAAAATTCACCATATAATAGGCGATAAATCGCGTTAAACCTAATTCGAAGAATTTTTCATACGAACGATTCAATTTTATTTTTATCATTCTCAAGTACCTTAAATATAGAAGGTTTTAGTTAGTAATTTTAACAATATTAATAATAGCAAATAATTAGATATACTTACTTCTGAATCGAAGAATGCACATTCAATACTTTTAACATTTCTTTGAAAATTAGAGATTTCTCTACAGATATCACAAGTTTTATTTAAAGTTTTCTTACATTTACATTCAATATTACAAATTGTAATTTGCTTTTGGTCCTGTTTTAAAAAAAAAACATTATTACTTTTACCGATTTTCCATAATTTTTTAGCAGAATACAAATTCAAACTAATAAACTTCAACGAATCATTAGCAAATGGTCGATCTATGAGTGTTTTTCCAAAAGCATCGGAATATGAAGTTTTCGAGGTAGTAAGAGTATAAAAATTAAAATTTGGCAAATTTACATAGCGTTCTTTTCTTAAACAATAAGAGAACGTGCAATATCCAGTTACATTTGCTGCTTGAGCATCGCCAAAAAAATAATGTCCAATAATGAGCGAATTATTTGAAGAATCTAATTTATCTAATACGGGAATTCCTAAACAAGGAATATTATTTTCTAATGAATCTCCATTGAACATAGTTTGCAATGATGAAGAAGCATCAAAGTTCTTTTTCAGAACATCGATTTGAACGTTAGAATCATTATCCGAAATCATAAAATTATAATTCGTATCATAACCGATAACCATCAGACCGATTTTCAAATGACATTTACATCTTTTAAACTCTTTTTGAATACAATGAACTATAACGCTTGGTTTTCCATTTGATGGACAAAGTATCTGACAATTAAAAAGATCATTTGTATTTTCTTGGTCGACAACCGTTGCAAAAAAGTTACAATCAGAATCCTTATTATGAATAATATTCATTATATTTGAAGGTATATTTAATTCAAAAACTCTTCCTCCACGTTCTATTAACCGATAATTACGATCCTCAAAGTGTGAATAAAGAACTCTTTTTCCAATAGATGTTAAGATTCTTCTACGTAAAGTTTCAGATAATAAACTGAAAATACTAACGGGATTTCGATATTCTATACAATCCCAATTTCTATAATCTTTTAAAGATTGAACCCAAGATTTATCAAAATCTTCAGAACCGTCAGGTTGCTCTCCTCCAATTAAGCTTACAAAGCTAAAATTACAATAACTTGAATTTCCTTTTTTGTGATTGGAATTTCGTCCAAATTTGGTGCCCATAAAACCTCCAGCGCCTACTTTTATAGTATTATCCTTAGAATTTATTTGTGTTTGTTCTGTTGATAGATCCACACTTTCGAAATACATTCTTCCACCCAAAATTACCTCAGTTGGAACGAATTGACCAAATTCTTCAATGATGATCTTAAATTTTTTAGGGTCTTGGGATTCTATGGCTTCTTCTACTGCTTTATTAAATTCTGAAGATGGTTTTAAATATTTACCAAAATTTAAAGATATTTTACCATATTCCATATAACGATAAGATAAATTGGTTTCATTATTAATAAAATTTTGTCTCAGACTTTCGGATGAAACTCCTAATTTTATAAAATTTTGTACGTTAACATCAGCACTAAAAAATAAATTCTTTTTCATCATCCAATCTTCTTCCGTCTTAGATTTAATAACCCCTTTTTTAAATCCTTCAGCGCCGATTACAGTCAAATCACAACATTTCATTTTAAAAGCTCTTTTATTTGCTTTCTTAATACCGTCAAAAGTCATTTTACATCCATAACTTAGTTTACGACGTTTATTCAAAAATTTCCAATCGGGGCTTGAATTTTTCACTAAGTATAAAATATTATCATCATTAATTTTTTCTAAGATCTCTCTTAAAGTAAGTTCTTCTTCATCTTCTCGTGCTATTTCGGCGAACCAATAGCTAATCTCATTGTTAGCACTATTATTATTAATTTCGGGTGTTTTCCGAGCAAAAGAGTAAGTGATATCCATCATGACGATACTATGTTTTTTAAGTTTTGCTCGAATATTTGATAATTTTTCCATGGGGTTTAGGCGAACCATTGCCCTTTTATCTGGTTCACATTTTTGTATAGTTACGGCAATTTTATTTCTGAAAATGAGTTTTTTCATAGTGAATTTCAAGTTTGCAATGATAATTTAGTTAATTTTTTTTTTTAAAAAAAAAAAAAAAAGGGACGATGGATTTTTGGAATTTAAATTATATCCATTTTCAGAACCCTTAAATAGTTTAGTCACACATTTACTATTAAATCTTCGGGAAGTGGAATTAAAGAAGTTTCATTCAACACAAACTTTAACTTGGTTGTATTACTTTCCCACGAAAAAAATGACGGAATTACGTATGAAATGAATGATATCTTCATATCTATTTATCACACACGTCAATTAAAAACATTCTTCATTATATAATTTCCTTTTTTTTCTTTCTTGTGATCAAGTATTTGTTTTAATCGCACAAATCCCCCCTGATCATCTTGATCATCCTGATCATCATAATTATCAATAATTTGTAATATATATAAATATATATAAACATTAAGTACGGCACATCAATTATAATTCTCGGCCAAAATAAAATGGCAGGATTAACATTTTCACACGCACCAAATTGTAATTCCTATTATGAAGAAGGTTATATAATTGGCAATTTACATCTTAACTATAATACAGATCAAGTAAGAAATGTTATTTTACACTTAAAAGGCGTTGAAAGGATCTGTCGACCGATATTCAATACTAAAAAACATATTATTATTGATAAACATTACGAAATTTGGCCAAAAGAAGCTACATTTTCAACTGTTCAACATCTTAATATTATACCCTTTAAAGAAAGGTTGCTATCACATAACCTTCCCGAAACTATTAATATAAACAATGAATCGGATACAGCAAATGGGTCGGTAGAATATAAATTAACTGCTACGGTAAATTTAAATGAAAGATGGCAATTGTTTAGACCAGTTGTCGAAATCGAATTTCCATTTAAAAAAACTATAGCCATGAGTTATAAGGATAGTTCCTCTTTTTATCCTCATAAATTACAAGGTAAATTCCAAAATCTCTTGGAATACACATTTGAATTACCACACAACAAAAAATTTAATTTAGGGACCTACGTTTATATACCCATGAAAATTAAATACTTAAAAACTAATATAAGTGTTGAACGTATTGAAAGTTATTTGATGACTTATGTGGATTTTCGATTTAATCCGAATAGAAATTATCGTATTGAAAAAAAGACAAGTTTTCCTGACGTTCCAAGACATGAAATTGAATATGAAATAGGAGAATGCAATCATACGATACATTTTTTTATTTCACGTGATTCACGTCCCACTTACTCTAGTCAATTAATAACTATTACTAATGAACTTCATATTAAGATTTGTCTTTGTGGGACAGATGAAGATCTTGATATAAATACGAACGTTATAGTAGCGAAATTTATTATTAACCCGCCTACTACTATTCCAATTTCTGAGGATAATTCTTATGAGGAAAGTGGAAGCGAAGAAGATAGCGAAGATGATGATGAAAGTATTTTGGAAAAAGATTTGAACAATATTTCGGAAGAAGAATCATTAAAAGATACACAAAAAATAATTCAACAATGGAAGTTGAATTATGGTTTATCCTTTGACGAAAATAATAATATACACTTTAGCAAAAAAGTTGTTATTTCCGATGATAATGAATTGGATATAGATATATATGATGGAAAACCTATGGTATATACGTGTATTAATTCTAAGGAAGATTATGACGATATTAACACAAAACCGTTAGATATTTGTATCAATTTTCCTGTCGTTGAAATTACTTACAATGCCGAACCGGTGGAGTCTTTTTTTAGTGATAATAAAGAAAAATTACATGATATATATGGCCATTTTCTCGCCAAAAAATTTCTAGCCGGTGAACAATTATTCATTAAAGGGTTTAATTTAGTTACTCCTGAAGAGATTAAACTTTTAAAATTTCATTTAATCATGGCATATAATTCGGCTCTTTATAATATTGGGAATCCATTCAATAATTTATCAACTTTACAATTCGCACCACGCATTGAGACAAAAAAAGGAGAAAGGATAAAATCCCCTAAAGAATTAACCAATTGGATGAATAAGTTGTATCAAGAGAATATTCTTAAGATAATTCATTACGATGATCTTATTTCTATTTCTCAATTAAGGGTCGGTAAATTACCATCTGATGACTTCGAAACTTTTAAAGTGAGTCAACCTGGTATTTCTAATTTTAAAGAGAAGTTAAATTTAGAAGAGTGGATTGCAAACGAAGAAACTGAAGAAGATTCATGTGTTATTTTAACAAAATTTGTTAAAAATTTTCACTTACTTCAAGGTCTAATAATAAATAGATATAACGAAATGAAAGTAAGCGAAAAATTTGTCGTTAATTTTATTAGATTACCGGAATTAAATCCAAGCAATGATTTTTATTTAGAAGTAAATAAGTCAACAATGATAAATAAAATCAATCCATTTGTCAGAAGTAACGATTTAGATGATAGGCTTAATGGTATACCTTTAACGATTAAATACGAACGATATGAAGTTTTATTAAATATAGATATTATTGAACCTTCGGAAGAATTTAAAAATGAAATACAACAAGCAATTAATAGTATGAAACCATTTGACGCTTTACAAGACATATTTGGTGAATATGGACATTTATTTCCACAAAGAATTGTTTTAGGAAATAAGATTATTTTATCAACTACTTCCTCTGGTAATTATGAGAAGGTTGATATAAAATCGCCAATCGAATCATCCTTAAAACCTTACTTGGATATGGATTCATATTTTGTAACACAACAAGGTGATGTTATCGAAGTTTTCAAAGAAAATAACTTGACAAATTGGATTCAAGATAATAAGAATAATTTGGAAATTATTGAATTGGATAATATCATTCCTTTATATGATATAGTTGAAACGGAACAACAAAGTAAAATTCATACTATCATAAGAGGTTATGATACCAAGCAAGATGAGTTTAGGATCATAATGACAGGCATTATTGATTTGAAAGATTTAGATGATAAAAATACTGAGCATTATAAACGCATAAATATAGAACCTTCATTGAAAGATGACAATTATGAAGTATTTGGAAACATTATTTCGGGAAATGACTCATTAGTCAATGAACATTTTGTTAAATTTGAGTTATTTGACTTAAATGGTTTTTATGCGAAAATAAAATCTTCAATAGATTCAAATATTAGTATTAAAGAGTGCCATATTATATGGATGATGATTGGTAGACCTTCAAAATTATCAGTTTTCAGCCCAAAAAATCGTGAATTCCTAGTACAGTATTTTAAGGAATCTATTACATTACAACCTGCAGTTGAATCTTATCATATTAAAACGCCCTTTCCGTTATCTCAAGGATGTTGTATTTCCGTTAACGCAAATTACCCGCCATCAAATGATGAACCAATGAATGGCATTAAGTTAATCGAATGGTCATACAATTCAATTAGACTTCATAGACTTCAATTAAGCAATTTTAATGATCCTGATGATATAGATTTACATATTTGCGTTCTATATTCAAATAACAAAGTTTTAAAAATTGATAACGATAATAGAGAGGAGAAACATTCGCCTCTCTCTACAAAAAAAGGAATAATTTTTTCCAATATTCCTTTGGAATTAATTGGACGTATTTTAACCAATGACAGGTTGAATGAAAACTTATTTCCTGAAATCAATAAAATCAATAATGAAATTAAATATATTACAAAACAACCTTCTATTAAACTGACTATCGCAATAGGTAAATTGTCATTTTTTTTTCTTTTATAATAAATTGCTTTAAATATTAATTAATATTAAAAATATTTTTTAAAAGATTTTGGAACCACATCTTCTGGACTTGCCTACGCATATGAACCAGTGAATAATATAATTATAAACGAAGATTGGCCGGATCAATTTAATGAAAGATACGAATTAAAATCATCAAATTTTGTTGATGAACAAGCTATTGGTTATTTTAAAAAAATAGGTTTATATACTAAAATATTGTCGTCTAACTCGTCTTTAAATATTTAAATCAAAATATTAATAATATTTCTTTTTTTTACATTATTTTTATTATTAATTTAGGAGAGGTAATTTTTTTTTGAAAATAATTAAATAATATAACTAGAAAAATTTTTTATTAAAATCCTTTAACTATATTTATATTTCCGTTAGTTTATCAAAAATACCGTATTGAAACCTGAAATAGATTTCTTCAAAAATGTCATGATCACATTATCCATACCTTCGAAGCTTTCCCATCAAAAAAAGGCCATGATAAGAAAATGTATGCGTAAAGCTGAATTAATTGATAGCGAAGATTCAGAAAAATTACTATTAATTACAGGAAGTGGGTTATTAATTTCTATATTTATTATATTTATTAAGTTATTGTTTTTTTAAATCTAACGTCATAATTTAATGATAATTAGTTGAAGCGGCTGCTATAGATTGTATGAATACAATAAAAGAAAAATCTAAATGTAAGAACTTGTATAATTTTTTTTTTATTTTTAGTTTTAAAATTATTATATGTTAATTTATTATTAATTTATAGCAGACTTTTTGGTTGTTAATTGTGGAGACGGATTAGTGGAATTAACTCTTAGAAAAATAGTAAATAATAAATTAGTAGAAAAATCATTAAGTTCCAGTAAACTTTGCGGGTCGAATTGCATAGATAAAGAATTTCTTGCATTTATTTCAAAAAAAGTTGGCTCTACCGCTTTAAAAAATCTTGGAAAAAATCATAATGACCAATTACAATGCTTGATTAAGAAATTTCGTAAAAGGGTCAAAAATAAGGACCATTATAACGTTTATGATATGAATCTCGAGAAGATTTGTCCTGATATTAAGCAATATGTTACCGACTCTTATTTGAAAGAATTAAAAGAAAATGGATGGAAAATAAAAATTAGTTACGATGATATAAAACCAATGTTCAATCCAATAGTAGAACAAATAGTTCAATTAATACATGAACAATTGAAGTTAAGTAACTATTGTCTTACAATATTTTTGGCAGGAAGTCTTGGTAAATCAAGATATTTACGAACATCTATTGAACAAGAATTTCAACAACATATTATTATTGTACCTAGACAACCTCTAGCTACTGTAGTAAGTGGAGCACTTGAATATGGATTAAATATGGACTCAATACATTCACGAGTAATAGATATGACTTATGGAGTTGGAATATTACACCCTTGGAAAGAAGATAACTCAAATGAAAGGCAATTTTTTAATAGATTGGTATCAAAAGGTACAGAAGTCCATGTAAATCAAGAATTTGTGTTCAAATTAGATTATAAAGATCAAACAAAGTTTTATATCGAATTATACTCAACTTCTGCGCAAGATGCTATATTTTGTGATGAGCCCGGCGTAAGTAAAGTTGGTACAATTGGTATAGAAATTCCAGAATCATGGGATAATTTTCAATCTGTAAATTTAGTTTTATTTTTAGGACAAATAGAAATTCATCCCTTTATTAAGAATGAAAAAGAAGAATTTTCAAGGGTTAATTTCAAAGTAACTTTAGTTTAAAAATTTTTTAAAATTTAAAAATTTATTAGGTAGTTATTATTTTATTTATCTTATCTGTTATTATTTGTTTTATTTTTATAAATGTATATATATTTTTTAGTTCAAGTTAGTATGTAACAAACATGTAATTATTAAAAATTTATATATTATGATCTTTTAAAAAATTGTTTTTAAACTTTTATATTACATTACGATAATATTAACCATGACTGTTTCACCCATAACAGTTATAAAAATCTAAAAGTAGCTCATTTATGCCAAGTGTTCTATATTTTTCTACAGATTGCTTCCAAAAAATCAAGAATTTTGATTTGAGTCGACTAGAGTGCATGTGATAGATATTAGATAGTACGTTCAGTTAGAGGGGAAATCATAGTCAGTGTGGGAAAATCAGATTATTTTATACGTGTAGAGCGCACATTATTCATAAAAGTTTTATGCGCAACTTATGAACCCCTTATATATAAAATAAAATCTCTGATTTACTTTAAAGGCGTTAGTATTTGGCCATATTAAATCACGTGATTTTTATATTTCTTTCGATACCTGAGCGGGCTGAGCCATACTAATTATTTAAAGCGACTCACTTTTACGGTCGCGCACAACAAAAAGATTTCGTCGCTTACCGCCTCTAAAAGAATCTTAGGCGTTTATATTAACGCGGTCAATTCATCTAGTCCTACTATTAAAAAATTAACCCAAACGATTAAGTATTTCGCACAGTTGTTGCGTCGAAATAGGGATTGGAATCGAAAATCGAATCTTTTCAAGATTTTTCTTATAGACGACTAACCTGACATTGAATCAGTTTCTAATTTCAGCAAAAAATAATCAGCACTTGGCCGGCATGAAGTTAACTTAGATGTAAAAAATTGCTGAGAATCGATTCTCGAGAATCGATTTTACTATGTTTTGTCGATTTTCGATTAATCGATTCCAATCCCTAATCCCTGGGGGATTGGACGAACTCGCATTAGCTTAGTTTTGTTTCGTTATCTTTGTATTTCGTTCTACTAGCAGTTGCTTGTAGTCCCGGATCCGATGTCTATATAATAAAAATAAAAATAAAAATAAAATACTCATTATTTAAAATTATTTTATCACACATACATATAATTCATTCTATTTATTTTCTGTTTAATTTATGAAATTTTATTTATAAAATTCTAATCATAATAAATATATTCCAATAAAATATACATACTGTAATAATGATAAAGAAATAAATAGTAAATAATAGACACAAATAAAGAAATTTATATTCTGTATATTTGTAAATTTTCTTCCTTTTCTTTTTCTTTGGTTGTTTTCGTCTATAAAAACGAATTAAAGTAAATTGTTAATATTATTAGTAAAATCAACCATGTAGAAAGCAAGCTAATGTAAATAAGTACCTAGGTCGAGTTTAGTAAAATCTATTGCTTCTATGGATTCTAGAAAATAAAAAAATAATTGTAAATTATAAGTATTTCAAGAATATTTTTTCTAATATAAACTAGGACATTAATTACCTGAATATTCTCCAATTGAATTGAATTATCATCATCTTTGTTAACAATAGCATTTTTTGGTTCTGGTAGATTTTTAAAGTCTAAAAGTCGACTTGTATAAACTGCATGAGGATTTGTAGTATATGAAAGAGTGGAAGTTAACTTCTCATTAATTTTATCTGCTTCTTCACTTTGCTTATTGAATTCATCACTATTTACATCATCTAATAATTCACGAAATTTTCCTGCGTAAGGTCGTTTTAAAGGATCAGCATCCCAACATTGTTTAATTATGTCCAAAATTACTTGAGGAATTTTATAACTAGATTTTGGCCTAAGCCCTTGACAAATGCTAATAGCTAAGATTTTATCATGAGCAATATCATGATAAGGAGGAAGCCCTGTATAGACTTCATATGCAATAATTCCAAATGCATAAATATCACTTTTTTGAGTATATTCTCCTTCTCTTAAAACTTCAGGCGCTACATAGGGTAACACTCCATATATTTTTTTATAGTCATCTTGAGAAGGTATTAAATTTGCTGGTCTACATAATTCTAAATCAGAAATAAGGGTAAAATTATTATAACTATTTAATATATTACCACAATGAAAATTACAATGAACTAATCCTTTGTCATGAATGTTTTCAAGGCCCATTGCAATCCTTCGTAAAATATCCAATTTTTCTCCCCATTTCATAGAATTAAAACTATAATTTAAGCGCTGTCTTAAATTGCCATTTTCTGCACATTGCATTACCATCATAAAATTATTAGATTCTGGATCTTTAGTAATGCCATAGCAGTGAATTACATTATCTTGGTAACATGTAAAAAGATTTGATTCTATCTAAAAATGAATTTATAAATAATAAATAATAATCAGTTTAGCTTTTATAAAGGACAATATCCTAATAATTATATAAACAAGTAACTTACTCCTCTTAAAAAGTCTGAAATATCCTGAGAATTATGTAAACATTTTAAAACAACTGGAAAATTTTCATGATTTTTATCACAACTTTTACTTCTTTTCCATTGATTATTTTCAGAATCCCAATTTTTTATATATCCATCTTTCCAAATTGCTCTATAAATAGTTCCAAATCCTCCTTTGGCCAAATATTCAACATTTTCAAATCTATTATATTCAATCCACTCCAAAATTTCTTTATCCCCTTTAGCTCTAAGTTGTACTTTTTGAATAAAATTATCAACCTCATAATTTCCGCTAGTCCAATTTTTGAAATTTTGTTGAAAATGCTTAGCATTACATGACTGACACCAATTATTGTCATTATTAAGCCGTTTACAATCTTTGCATAAACCATTTTCTTTATAACATTTTTTTAATTCCTTATCTAATATTAACTTATCAATTAACAATTCTTGTTCATCCGTTAATTCCTTATAGTTAAAATCTTTTATTTGGTCAAATATATCATTACTGAGCTTAAATTCTTCCATATTAGATTGCTGGTCAATTTTATGTAGAAGAGGATTAGTTTTTTTTTAAAATTAAAAAAAAAAAAATTTACGTCCTTTTTTTTACGTCCTTTTTTTTAAAAAAAATTTACGTCCTTTTTTTTACGTCCTTTTTTTTTAAAAAAAATTACGCCTTTTTTCTTTAAAAAAAAAAAAAAAAAAAAAAAAATTTACGCCTTTATATGTTGCAGAGACTTTTATGAGTTGTACGCATAATTGACACCTGATATTGAAAATCCTGTAAAAATACGCAAATCAAAACTTTACTCCGTCTAATTCCACTATGATGGCGACGCATCTGTGTACCATACCCCTGTATATATATTCCTGGGTCATTTACGCGTCTATACTCAACAATCACGTGATTTTGTTGGCCGATTCTACATCATGTGATCTGGAATTCAGCCAATAAAAAACCGGGATTTCTTGTGTAAATAAGAAAAAGTGGATTTCAGCAATAAAATCGCAGCTACCATTTTATAAAAGTCATCATTGATAAAAATTTTTTTTTAAAAAAAAATTACATTTGATTCATATTATGATAATTCGGGCTGGCATTATCACAATGCATGGAGTCAGCCCGAATTATTCATAAATTCTGATCAGCATATTTTGTTTCAAATTTGGACCGATCATATGAAAATCATGCAATTTCAAATGCTAATAACTTTAAACACAGATCTTGATAGAGTTTACCTCAAAGAATAAAGTTACCAGTTTTTAAGTGTTACATTTTTATTGTCGAGTATAGACTTCCGGCACCATACAAAATA
Source organism: Rhizophagus irregularis (assembly GCF_026210795.1). Lineage (NCBI taxonomy): Eukaryota > Fungi > Glomeromycota > Glomeromycetes > Glomerales > Glomeraceae > Rhizophagus > Rhizophagus irregularis. Next base: position 1,501,570 of record NC_089451.1, on the reverse strand, counting down.
AAAATATTGTTACACGGAAAAGCACAAGTGATCTGTTATTGATAGTGAATATTCTTTTACAATTGAATTATTGTGATTCAACTAAGAAGTTATTTAATAATTAAATAAATGGAAATATAATTCAATTAATTTATCTTCAAAGTAGTTAGGAAATTTTCAACTGTCGGTAAAAAATTGTAACGAAACCAGAAAATTAAAATTTTTATTTTAACATCTTTTTTATATATTTTCTCTCAGTGTTTCCAAAAAAATATAGTATTTAAACTTTTTTTGAGTTTTTGGCTAATGACATAAATGTTTCTAAATACAGTAACAATAAATTTTGTGCTCAAAATATTGCGAATAAGACAAAAAATATTTCTAAAATTGTAAAATATCATAATTTGCTTAGATAAATAAATAATATTATTAAAATTTATTCCAAAAGTAATAAAATAATAAATTAAATAATTTCTTGCAGTTATGATGTAGCGGCATGTTCAAACTATAGAATTCTGAAGGGGGATACAACAAAGAATACTAAAGGATTAAATAAATTGAAAGTTGAACGAAGTTGTAGTTGTGGCGCAACATATTACCGTAATAAGCAACGCTCGTGCATTAAGATTTTCACGACTTCTTAATAATAGATGACTATTGATTTACTATTAAAATAAAGTTAGATTAAACTTTTTTATATTATGAGTAATTAATGTAAAATCTATTAAAATCTACATTTTTGATATAAATATTTATAACTATTTTAAGAGATTGTCAAGATGAAAGAAATTTAAGGGTCCATTATATAAACATTAAAGTTATCATTCCAGCAGGTAAATCTAAATGATTTCTGTCTATTTATTTACTAGGTAACGGTGACTGTTAAACATCCGAAGCGGGCGTCATGCTGCACGTTTTCCAAAGTGAAATCTTATTGGTGTTATATTTTGCAACGATTTATAAACATCACGAGCACAACGTCTTTCTCTCTAATTTTGCATTTTCTAAGTGTTCCAGGATGAATAAATACAGGCTGGCTATCTATTTTATATTTTTAATTTATTATTTTAAGATTTTAATAACGAAAATAAATTACACAAGATATAAGTTATATTTTTTCATTTATTATATTTTTTTGTTTATTATTAATGAATCTTAAATTACATGAAGAAATAATTTAAAAACAACTAAATTTATTATATACATCTTATGAAGGTTAAACTAAAGTTTAATAAAGTCTAATTCTAAACAAATTAATAAGCTAATAGTATAAAAAGTATTAAGCTAAAATAAAAAAAAAATATGTCACGTGTATATAAGTCACGTGTGGACAGACTAACATGTAAAAGTCCTCCACTCCGCTTCGGACAATTATAGTTTTAAATTAACTAGCTGTATAAAGGCGAAAATTATTAATAAAAAATTAAAACTGGTATGTAGGTTAGTAAAAATAGGTGCTTATAAAGGTGTTGTTCTTATACAGAGAGTGATTATATGTCAAACTATCTTTAGTCTCAAAAAAAATTATAATAAAGATTTTTATTATTCCATGAAATTATTACGCGATTCTTGAAAATTCAATAAATTTTTAATATTTTTTTAAATGTAAAGAATACACAATAACTTAAGAATAGCATAATACCTCGCTTTTTCGAAAATCCTAAAGAAAATATTTTTTTTCCCACGGAAATGTATCCAAGAGTATTATTGTCGAAACTTGAATGCTTTTTTATTGGAAAAAGCGCTATTACTCTGAAAGACATAATTCTTTAGGATACTTTTGCAGAATTTCGAAGAATTATTAAGGTGGGGAATTGCATCAATTTTAACAGTAAACTTACAGTATAAAGATCCATTTAATATCCTACAGTAATATGACAAATTTCACTATACGTTTTTCAAAAAACTATGCTGGCAGCACATCTCACTGGGACATGTCAATATAAGTACGTTTAAATTTTAGAATCAAACATAGTGATATTACGTTTAGACTCAAATTGAACCTCTGTCATACGATGATAATATTTCTTTTTATCGCGTTAATATCATTTTTTTTTTTATAATTCGAAATTATTGATCGTAGAGAATTAATGATATTTAATAACTAATTTAATACGTAAATATTAATCATATAAATGTTATATATCATTTATAATTTATGCTGTTAGATTTTTTTTTTTCTTTTTTTTTAATGCGATTTTTTGAATGTCGATTGTGATTTGTGAGTGAAGAGAAATTTGCTCAAACTTGATCGCAATTGATCGTAATGATTGAGGATCACCTCACACTGGCCGAAGATACGTACTTTTAAATATAAAAACAAATGGGAAAATATATTAAAACGAAAATGACAGATTCTAACAAGTTATTTCTTTTATTACGAATAATAAGATCAATCGCTTGAATGATATAGGCGACTTTAGATGTTTTTATTAAATCAAATGTCATAAACGAAAATGAGGATGATAAACGCAAAAATACGAGCTTTTTTTTTTTAAAAAAAATTACTTTTTACTTTAATAGATAAATTCGTTTATTGATAATAATAATTGATAAGATAATAATAGATAAGATAATAATTGATAAGATGATGATATTAATATTGTACGTTAACATAAAAAAATTTGGTATAAAAAAAAAATAATAAGAAAACTAAACTTTTAGATCATTCCATGATCTTTTAATATTTGCTCAGAAACATCCCACAATTTCTTTGCAATTTCTTGATCGTAAGCGATTTTATTTGGTTCATCCTCAATTCCTTCATTATAGTAATTTCCCGTCTCGAGAGAAAATACAGGATAAAGAACGTTGATGGCACCTTGTTCAGCTGTTATCTCAGCTCCAGTTATTTTCACAAGTATTTTAAATAAAGAAGTAAAAAAAGGGCTACTCAATTGAGTAATATTTGTATGAATTACGCCAGGGTGAATTGAACATGTCGTAATATCTATATACATATATATATAATAAAAAGGTTAAAATCATTTTTCTTATATGATAATAAAAATAATTTAATACTTACTTTCACTTTGAACAATACGACCTAATTGTTTGGCAATAATAATATTCTTTTTTTTTTTTTTTTAAGGAAAAATAAAAATATATAAATAAATAAAAGATTTTATTATTTAAATAAACAATCTTTGATATCGCTTACCATCAATTTAGAATTTCCATAACCTTTAAAAGGATGCCAATAATTATTTTTTTCAAGGTTTAAATTATCAAAATCAATTTCGCCAAATTGATTGGCCACTGAAGTAGTAAATGCAATTTTTCCAGGTAATTCAGCGGAAACCGATCTTTTCATCGTATCCAATAACGACCAAATGAGTAAAAATGGTGCTAAATGATTAACCTAAAAATAATGTATAATAAATGTTAAAAAGCGAAACAAACGACTTGCAAAAATAAATAAATAAATAAATTACTTGAAATTGTAATTCAAAGTTATCTTTCGTTTTAATGACTCGACTTTGTACACCTACACCTATAAGATATACCAAACAAATAAATAAATAAACGTGTCGTTTAGTCATAATGTTATTAATCTAATCCGGTCATGATCAATTAAGTTGACTTTTCACAACTATAATTTCATTAAAACAGTATTGATTTGACCGCGCAGTATTATTTTTCATTTTTTATTTACCTGCATTATTAATTAAAATATGTAATTCTCCAATTTCATTGATGAACTTGTTGGCAAAATTTTTTACACTTTGTAAATCTGCTAAATCCATTTCCCAAATTTCAACATTATTTGCATTTCCGTTAGAAGATTTAATATATTCTAATAAATTATTTCCTTTCTCTATATTACGAGCTGGTAAAATCAATCTCTTGGGATTAAATCCAGCTAAAATTCTCGCCATTTCTTTACCGATGCCTTAAAATAAAATAAAATTATTTGTTATATTTAAGCATAATTTTAATTTGAGAAAAAAATATTTTTTTACCATCAGTTGCACCAGTAAGGATTATAACATGTTTTGATAAGTCGAGGTTATCTAATTTAAGTGGCATTTTTTTTTTTGAAATTGACAAGAATTTTTTTTTTCAAAGTGAAATTTTTTGAGCTTTATATAGGTTATTTTCTATGAGGAAAAATTAATGAGTACAAAATATTATAAATATTGATACTGATACAATGATAAAAAATGATTGGACAATTATTTATTAGTTACTCGGCATTTCACATTGGCGAAGTGCCGAGTAACTGCGGTATTTGCAAAAAGCAACGTGATTGGTGAAACCGATAGTTCTGCATTTATGAGGCCAAGATTAGCCGAGTGGCCGAGTAGCTGTATTATTGGTCCTATAATTAAATCTATAAATAATCTAATTTTAAACTTTTATTAATCAAGATTTTTCCTTTTCTTTCTCTAATGTAATTTTTTTCCGTAAAAAAAAAAATCCTCTTCATTTCTTAATATTATGAACCGCCTAAAATATCTACCCAAATGAAAATCATTTAATTTCACTTGACAACTATAGCATTTATCAAGAGCTGTGGTGCTACCACGGATTTTATAGCAGATGATTAAAAGTAACTTCGTTAATTAACTGTAATGTACAGCCTCTCTTGGAGCGTCTGTAGCAACCAATAAGACAAAAATTCTACTACTGTACAAGTTTGAACTAGAAATTCAATTATTCTAAAAGGATTTACATGCGGGAAGTGTACAAAGGTAATAGGTAAATATCGGTAAAATATAGAGTATTTTTATTATTGAATTACTTTATCACGAATTACTAAAAGCTAAGAGGGTTGAATGTTTATGAAATAATATATAACTTGTTAAAGAAGCCAATGGAATTTTATAGCAACGTACCACGAACTGAGATGCTCGTTATGCTATTACTCCATAATGCGCATTTTCTTCCAAACTTGCCCGAGGAGAACGTGCGCTTCTTTCTCATTTGCATTCTTTAGACGGCTAGCGGGTACTTACGAACGAGAATTCATTTATATAATTATACCGTGTTAAAGTCGGACGAGATTCAACTATAATAACAACATGCTTTTATAATAAAAATATATCTAATACATATCAACTAAAATAAATACGCTTACTTTTCTTTCCATGTTATCGTTTTGGCCAGTTGAATTAAACACATTTTTTCTAATTTATTGTCGATTCTAAACCGCGAAGCATAGTTTTAATATATTAGACTTATTTGTTTTTGATTGCATTACTTCAGAAATTAGAAATCGTTTTAACAAACCTTTGATAAGCTTATGAAAAAAAAAATATTCTTTTGAAGTCATCAGTATCCATGGAAATTCGTAATACTGGAGGAAAAAAAAACAATAAAAAACTATTATAATGATGTTAATAAATTTATAGTGTAATAAATAAGATAAGATTAATATGACCTCCATTTAAACTTTCACTATCATCCGTTTCATTACGATTTACTTAGTAGTTGGCTCATTTATGTATGTTATGCCTCAGGTGTCGATTTACGTCAGATGACAACTATAATTTTTTTAAGAAGGCAATTTCTACAAATATAAATCTGAATTATATATTTACAAATATGACTAATAAATTTAACTGGCCAATAAAATAAATTAATACTGAAAAATTTAATGTTTAATATAACATTATTTACAATAAATAACTCAATATTTAAAATATTTATTCCAGATTTCATCTGAGGCACAACATGTATATCGAAAAAAATAATAAAATTTCGTGAACTAATTTCAGCGTTGCATTATTAAATTATAAATGATAAAATATCTATGAATCGTATTAATAGAAGAGAAAGAATGAGCAGCTCTATCTTTGTAACGGAATATTTAATTGTCAACCGGGAACGATGATGTATCTGTAAAAAACTTCGTTTTATCGTTTTATCTTGTGACTTATAATTACCTTTGTTTTTTAATTCAGCAGTGCGTTAACTATAAAGGGTCCTCAACCCTAAGTAACTGTCAATCGCATCATCATCACTATCGTTAAATGGTATTACAAAAAACCCTGGAAAATAATTATTTATTGAAGTTTAACATAAATTCGTGACATTTCATCCTATTGATTACTATTTCCAATATCTACATTTTTTATATTAATAAGAAAATACAACATGTAATAATCATATGATTTGTCATTTTGTATTGAACTCGCCTCCAAAAAAAAATGGGGATTCATTTTGCCGGGTTACATATAATATTATGGATGTGACAATTAATGGGCGACAATTAGAGGTTTTTTTTACATATACAGTAAAATTTCAACTTAATTATAAAATTGAAGAACAGCTAGAATGTGACACTACGTGACAAATTACTAGCCTTAATCCCTTACCCTAAACCTAATCCTAATCCCCTTACCTTAAACCTAACTATAGTCCTAAGTCCTAACCCTAATTCTAAAGAACCGGCAAAATGAATCCAGCTACCATTTTTTGGAGGCGACGCTAAGTTCGTCTTTTGTATTGTATTAAAAGATCGATAAACTTTTTGAAAACGATTAGTATTGATTAATTATGCGATTCATATACTAATTTCCCATCGTTCTGATTGGTTACCGTCATTTTCGTTTCTGATTGGCTTATTTCTTGATAATGTCACGTGAGTATATATATATATTATATACAGTATATATACTTCATTATACTTATTATCAAAAACGCCAATTTTTTCAATTTTTTTTGAAAAAAAAAATTAAAATTAAACTTGTCTTAAAAAATAAAAATAACTTTTGTTAGACATATTGACGTTTCGATAAATTTGAATATTTATTCGTTATTATCACGTGATAAATAAACTTTTTCCATCTCTTTTCATATATTTCTGTTTTGTAATGTCAATACCATCAGATATTTAATCAATTTTTGATATAAATGATGAAACTGGGGAACTTGGTGAGGAAATTGATATGGATATAAGTGATGGTAATATTGATTTTATTATTGACGCAACACATGGTGTCGGGCACATGTGGGAAAGCATTGAAGATGATAATACAATACCAGAAGGATCTAAGGAAGTGAAAAGAGCGAAAACCTATCAAATCCTGGTTGAGGAATATGAAAAATGGATAAAAAAATCTTGAAAGGACAGGACTTAGTTATGTTCGACATGATCGTCAAAGCAAGTTGGAATGAACGATGGTATTGTCACAGGTAGGGACATATAAGAGTGTTACTGGTGAAAATCCAAATAAAAAATCTCGATTGGCACAAAAAGAAACAAAGAAATGCGATTGCGAAAGTTACTTTTTTATTATAGGCACTTTAAAGAGGCAGAGAGTGTATTTCTTTTCTGCAGTTTTTTTTTTAATAAAACTGCTAACCACCAACAGGATACTTGCCACATCATCCCTAGGGCGTTAGGGTCGTTAGTTCATTATATAGTATGTATACTAGTACGAACTAACGGCTGGCTATTAATTGCTTTTGTAGATGCCAGTTAATCAACGAAGCTTTATGTGATGTGCCTGTGAGAGACCAGGTTAGAGCTCGTGAACACAGGAACCATAGTCATAGTACTTCTAACACAGGAAGTTTTACCATACAGGCTTCAATTGACTATGTAGTCCGCATATTTACGGGTTATGGTGTCCCATACCGTTTTCGTGTACGTAGATAGGATCCCTATTTAACTTTTTTTTGCCCTAGGCTTAACCTACAGTACCAGCACACATCTACACATCAGCAGCTGATACTTTTGGAAATCAATTTTGTAGCTCGTATTAGAAGAAATGGCGCTACGAACAGAGACAAGAAGTTCGATTAGTATTCTATATGTGTAGGAAAGGGCATAATAATTATGTGTCTTTGGAGGATGTTTAGAGGTGTCATAGACATATTGTCTATTTGTGTTCTTTGCATGGGGAAGAATTTTTACATAGGATAATGATAGCATTTAGGTGTGGTGTGCAAGAGGGTAGAGAAATGGTTTCTGGGTATTATAGTGCGTGAATATCATATATATTAGGCCTAGGTGACAAGGGTGTCCTCTGTTTTGGCTTTAGATAGGCACAGTACGATAGGGAGGCTAGACCGTCCATTTTTGCTGTAATAATAATCATATGACGCATGTTATACTATGTCATTGCCAGTAGTGCATAATACAATCATGCTGAGAATCGTTTAACATGCCTATTTATTAAACACGATTAAAATTGCAATTGGTTAATTAAAGCGATTTCTTTTAAACATCATTTTATTTTATTAGTATTACATTTCGCCACTTATTTAATTATAATCCTTTGACCATAAAGATTATTAATAAAAATTGGTAAGGAAAATAAATAAATTAACACATCATTGTTTATAATTTTCATTTATTCGACAAATTTATTTAGCGTTTACTTATTTGATCGATTGAACCTGTCAAGTAACTATCACGGTATAACATATAATAATGCTAATGTCAAGCGATTGCTCACAAATATTATTATGTACGTGGCATGTTTTCGGGTTAATATGAAATTATAAAAGCCAAAGACGGGAGACACTCAATATAGTTTTAAATGCACAGTAAATCATGTGTTACTGAGCAATAATTAGTTAATTTACACAAAGATCCATAACTAGCAAGACACTAGAAAGTGGCTGATACGCCAATCCAAAGCAAAGTCTTCAACTAATTCTGTAACAATAGAACTCATAAAAATCAGCAACATAGACTGAGACGTATCACAACTCTGGCTAAATTAAAAACGTTAATTACTAGTAATCAACTGGCGACACGATTGTACAGTGAAATCATCCACGTAACACTATTTTTTTGCAAAGTGGAACCAGTTTCTAACGTCCACAAGTTTATGTGACACATCACAAAATTAGTAGAAATAAAACAAACACATAAAAGTAACGTGCTACTATCATCATGCGTTACGACCGTTGCGTCTCACCTCTACCTTTGGCGACTGCGATGTAAACGCTCCAATCACTCTATAGGAGGTCTATAGCAAGACGTTATATAACTTAACGGGTACCCGCCGGTATTTGCCGTAACAAATGGCGGATATCCGTTATAACAGACGGAAGGTGCCTGCCGTAAAATGCCCTACAATCAATGTTTGATACTATTAATAAAAAAATTATTTTTATACTTAATTTATGAATCTAGTTATAAATGCCACAGCTTTAGTATATGAATTTTATGAATAAAGAAATTAAAGAACCCACTGCATAAATCAACTGGTACCTGCCGTAAAAAATAGCAAGTTATTGCAGGTATTCGCCGTAAGTTACAGCGGGTGCCTGTTGCGGGTTACTCACTGCTTTAGATCAAACCTGTTTAATCTCATCCCCAATATCTTTTCAAATTACACAACAAATTATTGATCGAATTTTCAGAGCATAAACGTCATCAGTCTTAAAAGATAGCATCACTAAACAGAAAAAGTGCAATAGCCTCATAAATAAAAAAACAAATATAATATACAAACATGACTCCTCTCAAATACCTAACAAACTCACTCAAGACCGGCGAATTTATTACGCTACGGAAAGAAATAACTCTGCTCCTTATGAGGCATGCTCGCCCGAATGTTGACGACTAAGCATGGATCAGACGAAGTTCCAGTAATTTTAGTAATTTTTTTACAATCAGGCTCCTGGATATCACACAGAACTAATTATGGTTCCGACCAGGTGAATTACACCCGTAATTGACGTTATTACTAGAAACTTACTATTGTATGAGTTTCACAAAAATAAGCCCTATTGGAACATTGATCACAGCCACCATCAGATTTTCATAAGGATCCTTCTTACAGTGCCCATCATGAAGACTTATTAGGCGCAAGTTCATCACGAGATTCGCGAAAAGTAATATGAAGAAGTTAAACGGTAATTCTAATCTATTGGATTAATTTGCGATTAGGTATATTGATATGTAATAATTTTTGAGTCAATGGTTTTTTAATTTTATTTATTTTATTTTATTTTTAGTTGAGGTTTCGATTTATTACTCGGTTCTTGTTATTAGAGCCCGAGAATTCATTAAAGTTTTCAATAAGTCCATATAATTCCTCGGGTAAATTTCCATAATATAATACTTCATATAGCATGAAGATTATCGTACCTAATAGATGGAATAAATTGTTGTAAAATATGTTTAGGCAATGTTTGAAGTTTGAATTCGTAAATATTAAAGTGTCAATTTATTGAATATTAATGATGCTTATCGTTTATGTTCCGAATCCAGAACAATTAGACATCAAAATCAATACAAAAGAATAATAAAGATGAAATTATACTGAAGCTAGTGCAAATAATAACAAATTTAGATTACTAAACGCCAATCAGATTTATCGTATAAAACTATTTACTGAAAATTTTTTTATGTTTAACGTTCTCATTTACTGTGTCATATACGGTTTTGTGAAATACGCGCATAACTTACTTTGTTTTTCATTGATATAACCAAAACATCCTTTGAGCGCCATTCTAATTTGAAACAGGGTTCCCTACTGCACTTGCATAAGAAATCTGGTGAAATCAACGGTTTGGACGAAATTACCACGGATAGCGTTCTTTGTTTATTTTATTTATTTTATCAGAATTAAGCGTAAATCAAATATACGATTGAAATCAATAAATTTAAATTTTTGCAAAATCATTATTTAATATATATATTTTTATTTATTTATTATTTTAAGAATATTAACGTACGTAAAAATTCAAAAAAAAAATGCTAATGAATTTATATATAATCTTTCTTCTTTTCTTTCTTTCTTTTTTTTGTTTTTAAAAAAAAACTATCTATAAAAAATGAGTAAGAAAATGAAAGAATTATTAATTCTACACAAATCTCTTTTTCTTAGAAGCTCGCCTTTCCTTTGATAAGCTAGAATCAAGTCGAACATGAAATTGTAATCTACTCAATGACATAAATACTTTCTTCTTTTCGTTCATACTCAAAACATCCCACTCTTTAAATTCAATATTTCTTGGCCAACCAGACACAACGAAACTTTCTTGTTTATTCCAATCACCATAAGGGATACTCATTTTTATTTTCGTATCTTGTTCTTTCATAAAATAAAAAGACATCACATAAATATAGCAACATTTTAATTGAATTATAAACGAAAATTATTATACTCACGAAATTTATTTTCAAGGAATCTATACACTTCTGATCTTACATTCACCGATTCCAAATTAACATCACGACCATTTTTCGTTATGAGAATGTTAAAATCCTCATCATTATCCATTACACCTCTCTTTTTATGATTGAACCCATTAGAATTGTATTCATCAGGAGTTGTTTCATTGCTCGTTAAAGTAAAATCAAAAGAATTTGGACTATATTCTTCGGATTTTTCTGATAATTTCTGTTCATGAGTTACACTATCATCATCATTATTGTTATCACCATCACTAATTTGTTCTATTTATTTATTTATTTTTTTTTAAAAAAAAAAAATCGTTATTACCTTTACAATTTAGTTTAATTTTAAAGGACGATGTGATCATACGCACCTTGATTATTAGGACAATTCGAAACATAATCAACAAGGTCAATTTTAAACTGATTTATTGTTGTTTCTTTATCAGAACAGAAATCTCTGAGATTTCCCGTTCCAAATGCAGTTGAATTCTCAATATTAGATTGAACACCAACAACAAGAAGATGACACCCACACTCTTGACTAATTGCTTTACACTATAATAGAATAGTAAGTTTTCTTTCGTTAAAAAGAAAAAATCTCTTTTTTTTTAAAAAAAAAATTAAATAAATCTATAAATTAATTACCAGATTTTTTAATTCTTGGATGTTTTGTTTTAAAGTACGTTCTCGTTCTTTCTTATCATCAATATATTGTACAGTCTCATACATTTGTTCATTATTATAATCATTCGCTATCTGACTATATGTTGATTTATCGCATTTTGAAAGGTTTATCCAGGCTTCAATGTCTTCATTCACATCTTTTTTTTTTTTAAAAAAAAATAAAAAAAAATAAAATTCAATTTTTTAAATAAAATAAAATTCTAATCTTAGAAAATGAAAATCATTATTTTTATTATTTTACCTGCGCCATCCATTCTTCTTTGCACACAGTAAATATCAAATGCTGTGGACGGTTTTCTTTTAGTTGCTACTGGACGTTCTTCTTTCATGATATTCTATAAATAAAAGATGATTATTAAATTCATCTTTTAATCGGTTGAACGATAAAGTCATTTCGAACATACTCTGATAACATCCTCTTTAACATTTAGCTTCTCGGAAAGTTTCTTAATTTCTATATTTTGTTCATTAAGTAAGTTGTTTACAGAGGAGTAAAGTTCTTGTGTTTTCTTTTGTGCCGTTATTTCATCCATTCTTGATGTTCAATAAGAAGATTTATTTAAAAAAAGATAATGAAAAGTATGAAGATAAAACTTGAAATAAAAGTTTGGAATAAATTTTTTGATAAAAGCTGTTTTGAAGAAAATTTTCTATATATATATACAAACAAAAGAAAAGAAAAGAAAAAAAAAGAAAAAAAAGAAAAAAAGAAAAAAAGTGAAGAAGTGAAGAAGTGAAGAAAGAGAGAGAGAGAGAGAAAATTATTTAGTAAAAAGAGTAAAGTGAATAAAAAGGGGAAATTTTTTGATCATATATAAATGTGTAACGGAAAATTTTTCAGATGTCGTATATGGTTGGTTATTTAGATAATTATTTTTTGTATAAATAATTAAATCATATATTCCCTTAATAATCAGGTTTTCAACAATAAAATTTTTAATCGTTATTTCTTCTAGAAAATAGAAATTATAAAATAGAAATAAAAAAATCATAAGTACTTATATATTTGTAGGTATAAAAAAAAAATTATTATTATTATACAATAAAGATATGAATAAATAATACAAATATTAATAAAGAAATTTACCAAGTTTTAACTGAAAAAGTAAGGGAATGAAAAAAAACTATTATATAAGTATATATGTGTATTATGTTCGAAATATTATAAAACTATTTTCTTTTAAAACGGTAAAAGGAATTAATACTAATCTCTTTAAAAATATTTTCTTAAAAAAAAAAGGATAAAAAATTTAGTTTTAAGTAAAATTTATTATAAATAACAAAATTTTATTTAATGTAAATTACAAAACAAAAAAGAAAACAGAATTAGTAAGATAAAAATGTAAGAAAAAGAGTAAATGTTTAAGTATGTTTTTTTTTATAATTTTAAATGTGTTTAACGATATTTATTTATTCCAAAATATGTGTAATTTTGTGTAATGTAGATCCGAAGATTGCGAAATTTTCCTTTTTAAAAAAAAAATGATTTTTTTTTCTCTGAGATTATAAGCTTCAATATTTTCGATTTTTCTCCCTCTTAAACTATTTCCTAATAAATATTTTTTTGCGGTCCTTTTTTTTAAAATTTTCAAAATTTTTTTTTTTTTTTACATTTATCGATTCCGTACATCTAACGATCATTCCAACATGACTTGTTTATGTCATGAAAACAAAAATCAAATTGAATTGTAGCATTTAATGCACATCAGACCTTATTTTTATAATAAATATACTTTTTTAAAATAACTGATCATAACAATTTAAGAATTAATGGAATATCAAAATATATAAAATGATTTTTTTTTTAAAATTATCTCGAATTTTCTATATTTAATTATATTAAATAGTTCAAAAATTTTGAAGATCAATTATAATAATAAAATAAATAATCGAAATTTTTAATTATTTTAATTATAATTAATCAAATAAAAATAAAAATTTGATCATTTTAGTTAACTTTTATATTAAAAAGTATACTCTTTTGTATATAATATAATTTTGTTTTATTTTTTACTTTGAAATAATAAAAAAATCCAAAAAATTTTTTCTCCTCTTTTTTTTGTTTATTGCTGCGCCTCATTATTTTGGCAATCGATCTTTGACTTTCCAAAAATGGGTTTGAGGCTAAGAAAAAAAAACAAAGAAATCTATCAGGTGACTTTTTTTTTATACGCTTTATTCTAAAAAAAAAAAAAATTTTCAATTGAAGACAATCGTTTCAAAAACTTTCAAATGTTTTTTGTCAATTTTTGGAATTAAAAATAAAAATATCATGGATTTTAAAAGTAAATGAATGCTATTTATGTTTATTATTTCTACTTACGTTTTTATTGTAATGTATCAGATGTATGCATTGTTTCTATAAAGCTGATTATATTGTTATTATTATTATTATCATTATTATAATTATTTAAAATTTTTTTTTTTTTTCGCCGAATATACGAAAATTAAAAAATTGTTAATCCATCATCTATAGATTATGAATAAAGGCTTGCATCGGTTAATGGTTATTGCGGCATGAATAGCGCCAAACTCAAGAAATATTGAAATTCTTTTTTTGGTAGCTTTTACAAATGTTATTTCAACATATACCCGGAAATTGAGGCTGAATATGCTATAGATCTTCTCAATACTTGGAGCCCATTAATTTAATAACTGTAAAAATGTCTGAAAAAAAAACATAGAGATCCAGAAATCTAGAGCTGAAAAAAAATTATTCCGCAAAAGATTTTGACGATAATGTCATGACTTGATTACATATGATACGTCTTTATAGACTTCCCGATTAACGGTGGCTTCGTATGACAATAAAAGATATATTATTATTACGGTACGCTAAGCCATTTTTCGTTATATTGTTTGACTGACGAATTAAATTACCTAAAAGTTTGTTTATTAAGATTTTCTTCGCGTAACAATTTTCTAGAAAATTAAAGAACGATATATATTATATATATGATGAGTGAGAAGAAATTTATTGGCTAAGAATTTTTTTGTGTCTATAAAAAGTTTTGGATAGCTGTAATAGCTGTATCAGTAGATTTTCTGCAAGGTGAAGCATCTCTCATGTCCTCTGTAATTTATCCATCTTATTCTATGCAGTGAGAAGGTCCTACAGTACTATAAAAAAAAAAATTGCGGAGCCAATAAAATATGCAGTATAATGTGAACTTAAGCATAAAGGTAAAAGAACGAACCCTCAATAAATAATTAAATCTAAAAAGAATAATTAAAATAACTGCAATCTTATGAATCTCATGTATTTTTTTTTAATTTTTTTTTTGTATTATAATATAATAATATATTATTTTTCTATATAACAATAATATAAAATTAATAACAAATTTATTTATAAACCCTATATTACATGTCTGAGTTTTTTCGGAGTAAAAACTAGAAATGATCATTTATCAGAGTTTATTCCAGAATTTTTTTTTATAGGGAAAGTATACTTAATAATATATTTCCGTTAAAAAAAAACTGCATTTATCGTTAATCTGCTAGTACGGATACATTGTTATTATTATCTTATCTAACTTCTAAAACAAGATAATAAAATAAATATTATTGACTTTTATGATTCCTATAATTCTCTTTTAACCAGCTGTTCCCATGAAAACCTTATAAGTTTTTAACTTTGATGATATAAGAAATACTTACTCATTCCGATGTTTGTTCAACAATTACGAAGAGTGGATAAAATAGCCGGGTAACACTATAACAAATGTACATTCAACAATAACACGTTCTGTGTCATATTGGACCAAGTTTTAGCGATACAACAAAAAAATACACAACGTAACTATCAGACTAGATTTGGATTATTACGAACACAATTACTTTCTTATACAGCTTTTTGCATAATAATGGCATCAACAATGAAATGTTCACAGTTGCATCTATCCAGTATTATTATGTTTTTCACTAACCACGGAGAATAAGGAGCAGTTTTAAAAAAATTATTTTAATGAACCGATTGGAAGGTGATCACCAAAATTTGTATGTTGTATTGGATGATCAAACTCTTCTTTCCAAATTAATATCAAACTTTATGCATGTAGATAACAATTCTGTTTTGGATTGTGGGATGACTAAAATTGAAACAAGTAATTGTTTTACAATAATATATTTATAAAAAATATATATAAACAATATTAATTGAATAATATATTTAGTTATTTATTTATTTATTTTATTTTATTTTATTTAAATTTAGAACATTCACTCTAGAAAATTTGTTACAAAATAGGGGATTGATACCCGTAATAACGTAATAACTACTAACTTTTGCTTGATCGTTTAATTTTTGGCCCGAATTAAATTTAAAAATAAAAAATAATAGTAAATAAATTTAATAACAAACAAATAAAAAAAAAAAATCAATTAATCAATTTAACGTTAAATCATTTTTTGATCCTTTACTAATATATATTAAGTGTAATAATTCTTTAACCAATAAAAGTCATGGATTATTAATTACTATTGGCGTGAAGTCATTGAGTCACTTAAGTGACGTCTCAAGATGATACGCATTTAGCCGAGATTAGAGCAAAATTAGCTAATTTCTGGTTATTCAGTCATTTAATGAAACCATTTTAAACACCTTTTTTTGGTATCCAAATATGTATATATTAAAGTGACAACTATTGAAAAAATTCTAATTTTGAACAATTCATTCATTACTCATGAAATGAGGGAGTGAAGTTGTATGCATGTCCTTCCTTCCCCTTAATGGAAGTTCTCATTTACTTTAGTCT
This sequence comes from Rhizophagus irregularis, assembly GCF_026210795.1. Lineage (NCBI taxonomy): Eukaryota > Fungi > Glomeromycota > Glomeromycetes > Glomerales > Glomeraceae > Rhizophagus > Rhizophagus irregularis. The sequence goes on along the minus strand of NC_089451.1, from coordinate 1,485,061 downwards.
TTAAAAGGAATAATAATACAAATTCTTAGTAATATATCATAATAGAATTTGATACACAAAAAGCTCCGCCATCAGAAAAGCCTCAAAGATGCTGAGCTGTGGTGGGAAGGCTTGGGTTTTTCTGAGTGGATCATTAGTTACTACTAGTTATTAATTATAGTAGTTGTATGTTGATAAACAATGAAATTATTGTTTCGCTTTTTTTGGAATTGATAATCAAAAAATTACACAACTTTGAAAAGAAAATAAGTTGCATGTAAGAATTAAAGAATATAGACATTGAGATCATCGTGTAACTAATATTTCATATTATTTTTTAATTATAAAAAGAAACGATTAAAATTTTTATAAAATATTTTTTACTAAATTGGAATTTTAGTTAGTTATGTTGTTGTATACGCAATTATTTGGGAATTTTTGAAACAGCATATGAGTTTATGCAGTATATGCAACACTGCATTATTATCTATGGTTATTATGATTATCAGATGCTTTGGGAAATTACCCATTGTATTTTATTTATGATCCAATGAATCTGAACGATCTTAACCATTTTGTAAACGAGATTTACGTTTTCAATATTAAATTTTTTATTTGATTTTTTAAATGTCATAAAATCCAATCCGCAATATTTTTAATAAATTTTTATGAAATGTTAAAAGAATTTATTGATTGAATGAATAAATAATAATTCTAACAACAGAAAAGAATGTTAGTACCGTTATAATACTAATTTTCAATAAAAAAAAATAATATAAAATGAAATAATTGTTCTATTAAAAGATCATGATCTCTAAATGCAGTACTTTTGTTGTGAATTCTGAAAGAAAATAATAATCATCATGGAAATACTTAGAAAGTTTGTCTTTACAAAGGAAACAAATAACAAAATAACAAGTTAAACAATCGAACAGATTTACACGTGTAAGTATTTATTTGTCTCAAATTTATATTTATCCAGTGTTCATAAATTCTGGGGTTAGTCAATAATTCAAACTTTGTACTATTTATTAATAATATATATAATCTTGTCAATAATTCAACTTTGTACTATTACTAATAATATATATAATCTTGGCAATAATATATAGACAAACGATATAAAAGCACTTACGAAATACAAAAGCAAGTGCTTTTTTAATATCCCCCCTTGCAAATCATTTTTACCGTAAAAAGATTCCCACGCTTATCAATAAAAGAAAAAAAGAAAAATAATTATTGTGTAACATCTTTTTTAAGTGGTTTGTTTGCCACGTGATCCTATTACGTAAATCTAATATATATGGGGTATTAAGGTACCATTATTAATTTTTTTTTTTTACATTTGTTTACTCTAACTGTGATTCAGCTATGATAATAAAGTCTGCTTTTGGTCCTCAGGTTCTTGAAGATTTGAAAACAAGTTTTCTTCAAAAAAAGAACTGTGATGTTATAATTTATGTTGGAGAAGAACCAAACGTTGAAGTTGTTTACGCTCACTCTTTTATCTTGAGGATGCGATCATCATATTTTGATTCTGCACTTTCCCCAACTTGGGCTGAAATGAAAGACGGAAAGTTTATATTTAAAAAACCAAATATTTCTAAATTAGTCTTGCAAAAAATTTTATTGCAAGTATTTTTATTTATTAAATTTATAGACAGATATATAATTATTTTATATATATATATATATATGCTGAAAAATTTAACATTTTTTTTTTATTTTTTGTAGATATTTATATTGTGGAGAAATTGATATAAATCCTAATGATGGAACATTAGCTTTGGATTATTTGATTGCAGCAGATGAACTTAATCTTGATATGTCATTTATTGAATACGTTCAAGAACTTTTGATTAAACATATAATGGAATTTTTTTCATCGGACCCTCTCGAAATTTTACGCACTATTTTAAAATATGATCATTTATTTTATAAATTGAAGGATCATTATTTAAACTATATTTGTGATAGGGCTAAATATATCTTTTCTTCTGAAAAGTTTTTATTATTGGAAGAAGAGATGATTTGTACGATCCTCGATCAAGAAAATTTAAATATCGAAGAAATTTTTATTTGGGATAAAATGATAGAATGGGGTATTGCGAGGAATCCTTCACTTGCTGAGAAAGAAATTGCTAAATGGATGGAGGATGATTTCATCATTTTACAGAAAAGTTTGAAAAGATTAATCCCTTTAGTTCGTTATTATGATATTTTTTCAAAAGATTATTTTGATAAAATATCACCTTATGAAAAAATCTTACCTGAAGAACTTAATAATGATATTTTTCAATATCATGTTATTAAAGGGTATATACCAAAATTTACAAAATATAAACAAAGGAATAGAAATAAGAATAGAGTTAGATATGATATTCCATTGGATTTAAAAGAAGATTTGTTTTTTTTATAATCTGATTTTTTTTTATTTATTTGTTTTATATATTGAAAAAAAAATTGTTGTTATTAACTCATTTTTATTGATTATTAACTCATTTGTTGCTATTTTAGATATGTACATGCATTGACATACATTATATGTATATAGTTTTATTTTTATATATATTTTTTTTTTAACTATCCAACATTTTTAACATAAATATTGTAGGATATCTTATTTTTTTTATTTAATTTTTGTTTTTTTTTTATATTCCATTTAAATCCTGATTACAAGAGTTAAATTGTATGAATGCAAAAAGAAATCATTAAAATGTTTTAAAAAAGATCTCAACGTGGTGATGTTCATATAAAAAAAATATTTTATATAAATTAAATTTTGATGCATTTTGTTATTTTTGCAAAAATTGATAAAAGTTAACCAAACAATTACTTCCTAACGAACATTTAAGTTAAAATAAGAAAAGTGAGATAAGTTGTAGGCGTAAAAGTTGTAGAGTATTAACTGTTAATCGCATTAATTAATCATTCTTACACGATGATGATGTAAAAAAAATATTTTTTCCCATCACGAAATTTTTGTTCCGTCAAACTATAATAATATTAATACGCGTAACTGCGTAAGTACTGCTAATCGATTTTACTTATACGTTATTCTTTCGCTTATATTTAATTCTTACTCTTTTTGAGAGGATTTCTTTAATTAAAAGTCGCACAAATTCATTTGTTTTTTAAAATTTTATTAATTTGTATAATCAATTAATCAAATTTCAACAAGATTAATGAAACATGATTTGGTTACTTTTATTACGTGTTTCTATTCTTATATAATACATCGTTCACTAATGAAAGATTCAAAATATACATCAGTAATTTTAGCATTTTCACGTAAGAGTTCATTTAAGCTACATTAATTTGTGAATTAATTAACTAGCGTTGCATTTAAAGTTGGCGCATCAACTGTTTTTTAACTAGTTGCGAAATTACGGCTAAATAAAAAACGTAAGAGTTGCGGTTGCGAGTTGCGAGTTACGATTAGTAAGGTCTAGTTGCGGCCACATCTCTAGTTGCATTGCAAATATTAATTATTAATTTCTTTTGCGAAATCGTCGTGTCGTCGTAGTCAAAAATAAGAAAACCAGTTTCAAACCAGACTAAAAGCAAATTCAACAATTTGATGTTGAAAAAATCGTCTGATGCGATATATGCAGCCCGTATTATCTACATTTACATATTAGTGTATGTTGAAAGGGTAAAAAGGACGTTCTTCTGATTCGGAAAGTGTTTTTAATGAATGAAATATGTAATTAAGGTAATTAAGTATAATAGCATTGACATTAAATCTACGTAAGCGAGGGGGGGCAAGAAAAAAGGTAATGGTATTGTAAAAACCTATATTGGAAAATGCGGGCTTGGATGAATATTCAGTGCGACCAGGTCTTTCCGTCTTTATTTTTTTGATTTGATGATAATAAAAGGCGTTCAACCAAAGAGATTAACAAAAAAAAAATTGCGTCACTTTTACGTTTAGATTACCCTATAAATTGAATTGTGTAATAAACAAAAAGAATCTACTAGTAATAAAACGAAAATCATTCGGGCGTGATGTGAATAAAAAAGTGAAAGCATGATTAGTAGAACTAGCTAAACATCCTATGCCCTCTAAAAAATTTCGGAATTTTCGGAATTTGAAATGCTCTCAATTACTTGAAACCTAAGTATGTCAAATCATAACGTCATTATAATTTTATGTTGGCTAAAAGATTTATACCAAACATTGTAAAACAAACTATGAAAAAGCTGGAATCAATGTAATAATAATAATTCGAGTATATTGAGAAAAATTTGGAAACGCGTCAGTCAATTTTGAAATTTGGTCCAACATATTCTACATATTCTATTACTAATATCATATCGCCTAAACTCCAAGGAGTATTTTACAGAAAAGTTAGTTATTCGATAAATGATTCATCTTTGAATTGATCTTAAAAAGTAATAGTTAATAGATACGTGTACATATATATATATATATGTTTTTTCTTACGGCAATAATTTTTTTTTAGTACATATATACTATATACATACAAATATACTGTGTATTATTTTTTTTGCAATAAATTTTTTATGCAAAAATCGAAACGGAAATTCACTATAGTTATAAATGTAAAATCTTGGAACAAATTTTTTTAAATCACTTAAAAATACTAGTAAATACTAGCTATTCATTTTCTATTGGTAGTATTCGTATAATAAAAACGTTTCTTATCAACTTTCAATTGAGCTGTTTTGATCACGTGATTTATGGAAGTTCGTAGTTCTTCCTTCGCGAACGATATCAAGGTATATTATCATAATTCAGAGAAAAAAGACAGTTTCAAATGGTTCTAATATAGACAATATAGACATATAGTTAGATTTCTAGATTATACATTTTATATGGGTTAGTTACATAATTCAGTAAAGTTCTTTTAAATGAATAAATAAATATTTTCGGGAACGAAAAAGTTCGAGGTTGGACACAAAGTTTCGATCACAATTTAATGTTAAATAATTTTCATATTAAAAACTATACAATTTATTTATTACTTTAAATTGAAATTAATCGATATAAATATATTAATATTAGTCTCACTCTTTAAAAATGACTCCACATAATAACTAAGGAACATGAAAGTATAAAATTGTATTTAAGACATAATGAACATATTACAAACTGCCAAACTGATCATTTCATTTTTAAAATTTTGCCAATACTCATCATTAGAATAAAAGTTTTTCCTGCTTTTACATAAATCATCTTTTTGCAATTTATATTTAAATTTTTTTGTTTAAATAGGATTGATGATTTTAATTGCATTTTGAATATTTTGCTATTTTCATTATTATATTAATGACAAAAGTACTCCGACCCTACCACGAAAAGAAGTGCACTATGCTCCACCCTATAAAATTATTACGCATAGTTCCACACCAACCTGATCCTATCGCAGGACTGCAGCAATAGCTGAACGAACTTACTAAAAGTAAGCCAACTTCGCATAGTACTATACCGTACCAAAAAATTCCCAGTCAGCCCTACCTACTGTGAGACTGCAGCAAAGCAAGCTGGTATTCACATGCTTACAAGGTAAGCATGCTATGCTCCCACCCACGCATAGCATCATGCTGCTCCAACAAAAGTATCCAATGGATTTACTATCGTAGGACTACAGCAATAGCTAGTACCCACGAGCTTACTAAAAAAATAAGCGCCTATGCTCCAACCCTTATGAGACTGCAGCAAAGCTGGAGTATGCTATGCTCCCACTCACGCATAGCATCATGCTTCTCCAAAAAAAGTACCCAAAAAAATAAGAAAAATTTGTGATCACCATATTTCATTAGACAGTTAAGCGTAAGAGAATATGAACAAAAATAAAAGAAGGGAAGTGAAAAAGGAGAAAGAACAGAGAGAAGAGGGAGAGATGGAAAGAATAAGAGGAAGAGAGGGAGGAAGAGAGGAAATAGAGGGAAGAGTAGACAGAAAGAGTAAGCCAGGCTTAAAATGTTAATCGGAATAAATAACGGAATTAATAAATTTTCACACATTTACGCGTGAGTCATTACAAATTTGGCATATACAAAATGTATGAGATTGATAATAGTGATTGATATAGTAAATTATCCCATGATCGATCAGTGAGTATAAGTATATTCGCATGAAATGCAAAAATCGTACCATGGTTCGATTATACTGATACTATTACGACATATGTATCTCTATAACCTATATTTGTATTACATATACTAGGACGTTAAAATCTTTATTATATGTCCTCACCACAATAGGTATTCCTGTGGACTAGGTTTTTTTATAATTAAACTGTAACGTATTTTTATGCATTTACTTAAAGAGTAAAATAATTAGAGATTATATACATTAATATTTATAGAAGAAAGGATGTCGCGAGTCATAACTCCTCAATATTTATTCATGGAGTAATGTCACGTGTGATTTAATTCGAGTTTCAGGTAAAAAAATTGACAAAAATTATTCTTAATTTTGCCTGTCAAAATTAAAAATCGTGAAGTACAGTATATTTATATTTCTAACTTTTTATACCGGTTCAAACTGAATTTAGTACAAAATAATATTAAAAATTATTACTACACTTAATTCTAATGTCAGACACAAACAAACTAAATAAATATTTCCCAAAAAGTTGCATTATTACTAGATTTTAACAATAAATGATATTATTAAGAGATAATAACTCGAAAAAATGAAGAGCAAAGTATATATTAAAGAAATATTTAAGAAATATTTTGGTGATCACGCTTTAGAAGTGTTTCCTGGTGAAGTTCTTCCTGACTATGCAAGCAAGAATGAGGACGAAGGATGGCATCTTCATCATTGCATGAGTTACTTACTTACATATAATAGGATCTCCTCAATTTTTAATATTAAGATTTATGGAAAGGCGTAATTCTGCAAAATCTATCGCGTATACCAAAAAAGAAAAATCTCAAAGATTGAAAGAGCGAAAGTAAGAAGGGATGTGGCGTTCTTTGAGATGACAAATATTTAGATTCGATAATCAATTTTTTTATTTATTTTATTTTTATCTTTTTTTTTATTATTTATATTTTTTTTTTTTTGAAACAAAATTTTTTCATCTTCAGAGAATACAATAATTTGTACTTGTAATTGGATTCAAAATTGGCATTTTTATCTTGCACATCTTGAAAGAATTTGCGAATGATCCAAAATTGGCAGTTTTTATCTTGCATATCTTTGAAAGAATTGTGAATTTTAGTTCTTTAAAAAGTACCTCCGATTAAGTTCAAACGGTGTGACGATAGTACGATAGTGGGCTATGTGTGCGGGGCTATGCATATTTATGGCAAATTTCTATGGCGTACTATACGCGTTTTTTTTAAAATAAAAAAAAAGTAAGTAGATCACATACTGAAAGTTTATTATATTTATATATTAAATTAAAACAAGAAAAAATAATCAAAAAAATTAAAAAGAAAAATAAAAATAAAAAGTAACAGCTAAAAAAAGTAATGTGATACAGATAATAAAGTCGTCCAGTGAATCTTATAAAAATTATTTTAGTAACTGATACAAGATACTTTGAAGATTGGACGTTTAAAAATAAAAAAAAAAATTGCATGAAATTGCAGTAATGGATGTATTACACAAATTGTCTTATTGCATTGTCGCAATTCTTTACACTTCAAAGCTGGTTAGAAAAGGTGAGTGAAGGATTTAATAATATTTGTTATCAAATATCTATAAATTTTTTAAAAGTATGAGAATGGAACGGTATAAACCGAATATAGGGATGCGTTACACGAATTTCATTTAGTGCTTGAATATTCGTGTATCATAATTTCCTTTTATATACTAATAATATAATAATATATATAGTCACTATAAATAATTACTAATGACGTATCTTTAAATTATAGACAACAAAAATGACAATTTGAGCATGAATGAGAACGCTATTAAGGATGATTTTATAGTTTTAAAATATGGTCTAGATAACAATTATTTTAGCAATTGTTTAGGCTAAGCATTATTTAATTTTTGTGAAATTTAAAACAAACGCTGATTGGCGAGTTATCACGGTCATCATTGGTTTATGTTTTTGGTTTGTATAACGACCTATTTTTATATCTTTTTAATAATTAATTATTACCTAAAAAGGCTCCTTTGGCTTCTTGTTAATAAAAGTAGTATTTCATTGAAAATTTCTTTTTGTAATTAAAAAAATTCTTCATTATAAAAAAATTCATGGAGCTCCTTGTTTCTGATCGTGCGGTTAGTATTGATAGTGCAACCTAAAATACCGCGGTTTGTGATCCATTCTTAGTTAGCGGTTAGCATTGTCGAAAATATCATAAAATATCTAAATTAGGATTAACGGAATTTTTCGAATCTAAAGATATTTAAACACCATAAAATTTCTTTTGAAAAAAAAAAAACAAAAAACATTTAAAATTTGAAAATTTGAAAATTTGAAAGAAAAAAAATAACAAAAAAGAAAAAATGACGAAACATAATAATACCAAATCTTCAATTCTTACCACCATCTTAATTATTATTATATACGCCACGTATTCTGTTATAACATTTCCAATTGATAAGTTACCGGAAAGGAGAGATGTTGATTCTTTATCACCAACACTTGATCATCCTGATCCTTCATTCCCCACCTTGAAGTTAATCGATTTCAATTCTATTCAGCAATCTGGAGAGTTTTGGGAAATGATTCATACTGATGATAATTCTGATAATAATTCAAATGACAAAAAAAATTTTGGAACCATGCTTTATTTTACTCCTGTATGGTTCAATAAAGCTTATAATAAATTCGGTCCTCATTTATATTATACAAACAAAGAAAATATAGATCAAAAGTACAAAAATAAAGAATGGTACGAAATTTGTTATTTAAAAATATGTATGAATGTAGTATTTAGAACATATTAGTAAATTTTTACTAAGAAAATCATATTTTTAATGTAATTTAAAATTTGTATTATATTATATAGTAATTATTTTTTTTAATTTTATTGTAATATATTTCGATATATCGACTACATGTATTTTATTTTCCGAATTTCTAAATAAAATTCTTATCATAAAATTTTTTTATTTTTTCCTTCCAAATGTTTGTGCATTTTACAAGTCATCTGATAAATATAATTATTATATTCGGATTTAAAAATTATTGAAATATTTATATGGGAAAAAATTAATAAAATTTATATATACTGTATATACAGTATTCACTTATGTTACATTTAAGATTTTTATTGTTTGGTTAAATTTAGAGTAAATGAAAAATTTGGTAATTATAGCATTTTTTTTTTAGCCGAAATCTTGTAATCTAAGGTTTAATCATTGAATGCATTATGCTATCACAACATTAGGATTGTCAATAAGGTTCTGTCTAAATATGTTTAAATATGAAACGAAATATGTCGCTTTTGCAACCATTGCATGATTATTTAATCTTTTACTGCAGAATTCCGCGGAATTCCTTTGAAAATTGGTATTTAATCAGCAGGCACAAGAGAATAAATTAGACCCTGCAGCGGATTTCTTACTCCGACAATACAATACATATATTTATGTAGATATTTGATTTTTACAGATTTTCCTACTGAATAAAAATGAAAGTCATTGAAAAAATTCTTTGGAATAAAGTTATAAGAGGTAAATTATCTATATTATCGGTTAGTGAATAAAATTAATATAAAAATAATTAAAAATCTAAATGAATTCTTCTTTTTTTTTTTAGAAGCGGAATATGATAAGAAGGAAATGGAAGAATGCGTAACAAAATTTCAGAAATTAAGAGTGGAACCTTATGAAAGATTAGTGAAGAGATTAAAATCTTTATCAAAAGTTTTACATTTAATGGGTATTCATACTTTAAAGTATCGTAATTTTGATTATCTAAAGTATGATCGTAAAGGTTTGGTGGAATTAATTAAACTTTATGTAAACCGTATAAAACCAAGGTATTATGAGACTTTAAATGATCAAGAATTTCAAAGACTTAAAGATACATTAGATTTTGGTAAATTTTCAGTCAGAAGGTTAAAGACAAATTCAAAAAATTGGACTAGTGGAAATGAAATTATTGATAAATTTATTAATGATGTTCGATTAAAAGCAATCTCAATATCAGGAGTGATCGAATGGATCGATTTTGATAAATTTGAGAATATAGAATATTTAGCGGAAGGTGGATTTTCTAAGGTTTATCGTGCGACTTGGATCAACGAATTTTTCGATAAGACAAAAAAACGTCATGATGGTGATGATGATGATGATGATGATGACGATTCATTTTTCCATAGTTGTGTCAACAAACAAGTAGTATTAAAAAGTTTACATAATTCTAAAAATATAACAAAAGATTTTTTAAATGAAATTAAAGCTCATATTATGTTATCTGATGATACATTTATTATTCGATGTTACGGTATAACTCAAGATCCTGATACTAAGAATTATATGTTGGTTATGGATTACGCACAAAGTGGAAATCTTCATGATTATTTAAAAAAATTGTAAATCGATAGATTTTAGAAAAAAATTTCAAATAATTTATCAAATTATAAAAGGTATTTATGAAATTCATCAAAAAGAATTAATTCACAAAGATTTACATCCAGGAAATATTTTAAAGAAAGCGAATAAATTTATGATAACTGACCTCGGATTATGTCAACCCGCTTACATTAAACCTAAAAAGGATGGCGTATACGGAGTTACACCATATTTGGCACCAGAACATTTACGTGGTAGTCCTCGTTATACTACTGCGTCTGATATCTACGCATTGGGTATAATAATGTTTGAAATTATTTCTGAACGAGATCCATACTCATGTGATTCTTTACTTGCTTTAAGAATATGTGAAGGTCTTAGACCTAAATTCAATATTAAAGTACCACAATTACTTATAAAAATGATTAAACAATGTTTAAATGCAAACTATTTGGAAAGACCCGTAATTACTGAATTAGAGGAAACCTTTGGCAAATGGTGTACGGAAATTCAAAATAAAGAGGATACGGAAATCAATTTACAAATTAAAGAGGCAGAAGATCATAATAAAAATTTATCTCTTACATCAACTGTAAAAATTTATATTAATTCTAATTCACGAGCGTTTTATTCAACTGGCTATATAGATTTTCAACCAAGGAATGCCGATAATTTTGACGATGATGATTTTTTTTACGAATCTTCTACAATAAGTAGCGGTAAGACATGATTAATTTTTGCTTTTATATTAATATTATAATTTTAAAATTAATATGATAAATATAATACAAATTTAGTGAAATCCGAAGCACTTGATTGTAAAATTATCTCTGATGGTAAATATATGATTTGCTATTTTATCTGTAATTCCTAACTTTACCGATAACTTACCTACTGTACATACATACATATATCTTTTTTTTTGTAGAAGTAAATTCTGTTGATTTGTAAATTACTAATTAAAAATGTTAAAATTTGAAAAAATTATCTAATTATTTTATTTTAGGTTTAAAAATATATTTATTTATTTATTTATTATTTTAGGATTAGGAATTTATTGTAAAAAAAAAAATTACGCGCGGGCGCGTTGTACTTGTAAAAAAAAAAAAATAATAAAGAATTTTGTATTTATGTAACTTTCATTTTAAGACTACTATTTAAACTCCGTGAATTAAGTGATTATAATTACAGTAGGACAAAATTGAATTTCTTCATATTTTTCAATTTTCGTTACCAGTTTCCCGCGATCAAAATTTATACTGCTCGAGAAAGATTTTCATAATTTTTAGCCATCCCGTTATCGTAACTCTTATAAGCTCCAGGATGTTAAACTTGAGTTATCATGAGTATTTATTTAAAAAAAGTGAATTACTGTTACGCAATCTTTCAGTTGTACAATATAAATTGAGTATTGTACTACCAACTTAATGTGATAAATGCTCTGCGTTATAATTTTGATTGTTTCTTTTTTGTTAACTATAAATAGGAAATATTGATTACTTCTTTCGCTGTTTCGCAGCAATCCGTCGAAAAGTCATGTGACGGCAGCAATGTGTGTAGTACCTGTTAAATTGAATTTTTTGTTATATGATCGAGATTCTTTGACCAAAATGTATTTTTTTTACTGATGAATAATTTTTCTTAAATTGCAGTTAATTTTTTACGCGATTGCAGTAAACATATTTTTCTTCTATTATTTTTTTTTACTACTATATTACATGATTTTTTTACTGATAAATCAATTTTTTTTTACTATTTTTTTTTTCGCGATTATAAATCAATTTTCCTTTACTACTGTATCATTTTTTTTTCGCCATGATTTTATCAATTTTTTTTTTACTATTTATAGATCTCGCGATTGTGATCACATTAATTTTTACTATTATTTTTTTTTTTCACTGTGATCTGTGAAAGTCGGAACGTTTAAGTAAGACAAGTAAAACAAGCTATTAGAATATATCAGTCATTAAATCGTATTCTTTTCACGATTGTTCGACTTTTATTGAAAAAAAAAAGAAAATTGGTACAACATTTAAATTATCAGCTTAAATAGATGGTAGGACATTATGTACTGTAGATATAGATAAAGTGAACTCAATTCATGGAATACAAAATTTTTAAAATGGACGAGTATAAAATAGCTTATTATTTTTCGTCAATAATGGGTTCGTATTACTTACTTTTTCGTATATACTGTATATCTCTCTCTTTCATCCTTTAATACACAGTGAAATTCGATATAATGGAACCATCCGTTCCATTAGTAAAATTTGTCAAAATCCGTTATATCGTTATATCGAGGGTAAATTATATTAATTATAGATTATGATAATCCGTTCCAGACCCCAATTCCGATATATCAAGACTTTACTTATGTTCCGTTATATCAAGGTTCCGGTATATCGAATTTCACTGTGTACTTATCTTGTTCTGTTTCATCCAAGTTTTTTTTTCTCTATGTCGAAAGGAGAATTATCACATGGATTTCTATCCTAAGTTTATTATCGCGGTAAGTGTACTTCCAATGCCCATCTACTGATTCTATGCTCTTGTAAAAATAAATAAGAAAAAAATACAAGAAAAAAAACAACTCAGGAATATTTTAAGTCTCAATTTCAAATATTCTAATTTAAAGGGAATAAATTTTTGTAATATGATTGAACTCAATCCTAGATTTCAATTAATTCAATTAAGAGGTAATTAAGATTTGTATAATATTTTCAATTAAATTAATATTCTGACATCAGTCAACTAATGATCGACGCGATCGACGACGTATTTGGTTTTTCATTTAAAAATAGATGATCTTATGATCTTTGAACCTTTTATAATACAACCAAATTTAGATTCCTTCTAATATTTATGAGGAAAGCGGTAGAATCTATGCTATGTTTTTGATATTAAAGCACAAAATAAGGTAAAAGTTTGCAATATTCTCCTTCAAATCTAGCATTTATAATAACATTTCTAACCTTTCAGTTGCCGTAACCATGGTTTGTCATTGTTTAGATAAAAAAGGGACTTTATTTGAAAGAAGTGATAGTTGTGCAAAAAACACTATGTATGACCATGTGTTAATATGTAATGATGTTGTTTAATTTGGGAATCGTACTCTTTCAACTCTTTTCTCTATCACAAATTTACTAAAAAAAATGACAGAAAATTTTTTAGAAGAATTATTATGTGATTTTGAAAATTTACTTATCAACGGAAATAATTATGATGTAATTATTGAAGTTGGAGTTAATGGAAATATTAAAAGATTTTATGCGCATTCGTTAATATTAAGTTTAAGGTCGACTTATTTTAAAGCTGCATTATCAAATAATTGGATCCACAAAGAAGATGGGATGATTCTTCTTAAAGAACCAAAATTTGATCCTAAAATTATGGAATTATTACTAAAGTAAGTGAAATTTTATCTTAAAAAAGACTATGAATACGATATATTAGTAATAAAATTTTAGAAATCTCATTTAATCTTTCACTTTTTTTTTTGATGATGGAAAGGTACGTTTATGCCGGAACGATCGATTTGAATAAGCAAAAAGGATCCGAAATATTGAAAATTTTTATGGCATCAGATGAACTGTACTTCTGGAGATTAAACGATTATATTCAAAGCTATATAATTAAAGTTCAAGCAGATTTTTTACAAGATAATCCTGTTGAAGTTCTTCAAATTTTATTTCAGTATGAATCTTTAACTGTATTAAGGGATTTTTTCTAAAATTAATTTGTGATCATCCCGAAATACTATTTTCAACAAGAAATTTAGCAATAGATAGATCTATATTAATTTTACTTATTCAAAGAGGCGATTTATACGTGGAAGAATATAATATTTGGGAATATGTGTTAGAATGGGGAATAGCGCAAATGCCAGTCTCTGTTGATATTGATAATCTTTTTAATTGGACTGAGGAAAATTTCATTGAACTTGGAAAAATTATCTCAGATTTTATTCCGCTTATTAGATGGGTTCAAATCTCTCCAAAATTATTTTATCAAAAAATTTTTCCATTTAAAAGACTTTTTCCGGAAAATATTTTTGATGATATAGTCGGATATTACATAGATCCTGATTCATTACCAAAATCGATAATCTTGTTGCAACCAAGAAAACCGTCTTTTAGTTCAGAAATTATTAATAAAAAACATTTTGCCATAATTTCTAGTTGGATAGATAAAGAAAATAAATATTATGAAATAAAGAATATACCTTATTCTTTCGAATTATTATATAGCGCAACTAAAGATGGATTTGATTCAACAAGGTTTCATGAATTATGTGATGATAAAGGACCGACATTAATTATCGCTAAAATTAAGGATACTGGAAAGTTAATTGGAGGGTATAATCCAGGAAGTTGGAAATTTAATACAATATCAGATAACCATTTTTTATTTTCTTTTAAAAATGAAAATAATGTTAGATCACCAATTATTACAAGAGCGGTTAATTTAAACAGTTCTAGCTCTATTCATGATCCTGATTTCATTAATTTATTCGATCTGTTCATCAAAGATAATACTCTTGAATGTAATTCTACAAGTTCATTTCCTGGAACAAAATTTTTTATAAATGTTGGTCAAAAGTTTTTGATGGAAGATTATGAAGTTTTTAAAATAACAAAACTGAGGTAAGTACTAACTAAATTAATATTTTACGATAATGTTAAAATTAATTAAAAGTTAATTTAATTTCTCATAGCAAATTAATAAAAAATGAAAAAATTACGAAAAGCCAAGTTAATTTAACGACGTAAAGTGATCAAGTGATCAAATACTTGAAGTTGATAATTTACGTACGTAATGATTCTAACTTTTCTTTTAATCATCTTTGTAGTGAATTTATCATCGCGAAACACAAAATCGATAAGATTTCTTCGTTCGTGTAAGTGATTATAGTATAATAAATTTTTGTTTATATCATATGAGACGTTATTTACTTTTTTTTTATTATTATCTTATAGTAAATTTACCCTCCAAGAATGCGCTAAAATATTAGTTAATACTTTTGGCAGAATTAATTCCATCATGTGAGTAATTGAATTGGGTTACTTGGAAAATTGCTAAAACTAATGGGATTATTTTACGTATTTTATATGTAATCACTTAATCCTAATCATAGACAGGTCTTTGTGAATTAATCCCGCATTCCTCTTTAACAGAATAACGCTAACTTACTTTAATTACTTTATAATAGGAAATTTAGCGTTCAAATATGTGCTAATTTTATATTCCAAGTTTACTCAATTATGTAAGTGATTAATGTTGGTTTGTCTTTTTATTTAAGGCACCGCTAATACTTATGAGAGATTTTTACAGGCTCTATATGTAATCATTAGCTCGTGTTTTAATACATATACGTATTTTGAAATATGCTAATTTCCTTAATCTTCTTATAGCAAATATACTTTACGAAAATGTGCTGAAATATTATTTGATACTATGTAAGTAATTCGTTTTTCATTATTTTATATGAAATAATAATAATTTTATTTTATTATTTTTATAGGAAATTTATCTTTCGAAGATGCTCTGATATTGTATTTCAAATTTGTTCAATTATGTGAGTAGTTACTTTTTGAATCTTATATTCTCTTTAACAAAATAACTTAAATTACTCTATAATAGGAAATTTGGCGTTCGAAGTTGTGCTTATTTTATATTTCAAGTTTATTCAATTATGTAAGTAATTAACCTTTATCCAAAACATTGCTAAAACATATGCGATGATTTCTATACGCAATCACTATCCAGTAATTAATACTCACCAATGAAAATTCTTTATTATGAAATAATACTACCTTTCTCTTTAATCATCTTATAGCAAAAATACCTTACAAGAATGTGCTAAAATATTATTTAATACCATGTAAGTAATTCGTTTTTTACTATTATTTATATGAATTCGTACTAATTTACTTTAATTATTTATAGTAAAATTATCTTTCAAAGATGTACCGACGTTGTTTATAAAATTTATTCAATTATGTAAGTGATTTGTTAAAACTGTTGGGTGATCTTATGAGCATTACTCTTAATATTCACGATTCTGTATAGTCACCCATATATAAAACAACCCTAATTTTCCTTTTAATTCTTTATGTACTGATGTTATATTTCAAATTTGATCCTAGCTTCCTTTATATTATATTTAGCGCATTGTTAAACTAATTTTCAATTTTTAATTATTTTATAGAAAATTTATTTTTCAAAGATGTGCTGATATTATATTTACAACCTATTTAATTACGTGAGTAATTGCAATGCCGTTATAAGGATGTTTTATATAATTAACGTATTATTTTTAAATTAATGCTAATTTTTTTTTATAGCAACTTCACTTTTCAAATATGTATTACTATTATATTTCAATCTTATTCAATTATGTAAGTAACTTAGAACTTTCCTTAATTTTAATACCTATGAAATTACCTTGCTAACTATGTTCTTTGCTTTAATCTCAATCTAGTAAATTTACTTTTAGAAAATGTATTGATATATTGTATACTATATTTCAAAAAGGAAAATTTTATTCAGTTATGTAAGTAATTAATATCAGAATGAAATTGTCCATTATTCTATATTTTAAAATACTAATTGATCTTTTAATCAATTTACAGTAAATTTATGTCAACTATTGCAATCTTTCAAGGATGTGCCAATATAGTAATTATTTTATATCAAAGGGATAAAATTAATTCAATCGTGTAAGTATATTTATCGTTAATTATATAATACAAGTTATAATATAAAATAGTAAACATAGTATTAATTTCCTTTAATTATTTTATAGTAAATTTGCAAGTATCCCAATTGTCTCACTGACAAGTACATCAACTGTTATTAGTAGTTCAATTAGTATTAATCTTTCTTTCCAATATGTAATTAAATTTTTTGTTATATTTTTTCTTTTGTTCATTCTTTTGTTATTTATAAATAATTTCTTTAAAATAGACTTAATTAAATTTAGATTTATTCTTGGTCTTGTAATTTATATTTACCAATTATAATTTATCCGAGATTTTTATTTACATAGATATATATTGATGATAATTTTTTTATATGTAGAATAGAATAATTTAAATAAAATAAACAAATGAAAAATATTATTTTTGAAAATTAAGTATTAAATTTATATTTAGTGTTCTTATCGAGAGATTTTATTAAGAAAATATAAATAAGGTTTAAAAAAAGTATTTGATGGAAAAGAAAATAAGCAGTTTATATAAGGGCAATTTTAACCAAAATTTTAATAGAATTTAATTTAATCCAAAGGCGCGGCGTTCCATCTAGAAAGAACTGATTGATGTTTAATGTAATAATTAATTTTTTGTACACTATTAAGTTCAAATCTTTAATTATAAAAAAAACCAAAAATTATATATATATAGGTAATTTAGCAATTCTGTTATTCAAAATTAGAAAAAAAAATTAATATGAATTACATAGGAATTCACTTTTAGCTTTATTGAACCCACTTTACCTATTTTAATTTTCGTATAAAACCTCTAATACATTAAAATCTTTACGCTTTGTTTTAAGGGTTTTAAGGGTTCGTCCTCTGCACAATCTAAGGACAACCTTGGAAACTTTGTGCGTATTAATAGATCCTCATCATCATCAAATTTTCTTTTATTATATTCATCAAATTCAATAGTATCGGATACAGTTTCTTGCTCAATGTCATCAATAACCCTAGAATTAATGCAGGACTTATCTTGAGCTACAAAGGAGTAAATTATTCAATTAATAAACTGAAATAACAAGAAATGAAATTTTTTTAAGGATATATATATAGCTTACAGTCAACAATTTGGTCCCGAGATGGATCATAGAATTGAATTTCATCGTTAATCGTACATTTTGATGGTAAGTTGGTTTTAAATGTATTATTTGAACAGTTTGACATAATAAGCAACAGCCAGTCGTCCAAACCAATATCTTTTGCGATTTTTTCAACCTTTTCGTATTCTTTTTTGATCATAGAATCATCAATTTTTTGTTGATTCGCTGGTTCAAAGAAGACGTACCATTTACCAATGTTATTGGTGGGCAATGTTATGATGATATGAATGTGCTCATCTTTGGGTTTGTGGAAGTAATGATGAATTTTCTTAACCGATGAAAGCTCTTCACCTCCAAGTTCTTGTTCAATATTAATCTCTGTATGAGGCTTATTAAGTATTTTCAGCTTATCGTCTTCAATAATAGGTATATCAACTTTCCATAATCTCAGTTTGTTAGCGTCAATATTAAAAAAATCATTTTTTTTTTCATCCCTTATAACGTTTTTGAGGCGTGAAATACTATCGTATTTATTGATATTAACTTCGAAAACGCAACTATTAATGGGTTTTTCTCCAAGAACAAGACAGAATATTGTGATATTTGTTTCGGACATTGTATTTTTCTAATAAAAAAAAAATAATTTTTAGATATTTTTTAAATAAGTGAGAAAAGGTGAAAAAAGTTTGATCTATCAAAAGAGTTTACTCATTTAACAATTATTTACTCACGCTAATTTAGTTGATAATTTTTATGTAAGTGCATATTCTTGACCGAATCTAGTTAAAATTGAAAAATTTTCAATTTTTTTGAAACCATTTTTTTTCGTATTATTAGTCATTATTAGTTTAGAATCAATGAACTTTGAATGGATTAGATATCTCATCTATAGTTACAATATCACGTTCCGCTTACTAATTCTTGATTAGTTGATCGATTGACTTTGGGAATCTGAAATAAATTCTCGTTAAAGAAATTTTGATTTATATTAAATGTTTGGTTATTAAATGAATATGAGATGGTAGTTCAACGATGGAATATACAGTATGATAATATGGAAAGATGTAAGTAAACCTTCCTGAGAAATCAAAATAAAGAATCGAATGACATTTATTTTTTTTTTTATGAATGAACGCCTTTGATTTTTTGCCACGTAATAAAAAAACTATAAAATAGACTATTTGTATTATAACGATCTTGAAAAGATTATCAAAAATCATTTTATAGGAAATCAGTTAAAAAATTATGTCATCGAAATTCAAATTTTTAACATATCTTATTATAATAATTGATTGTTCGATCTTGGATTCTTGGTATGTTGACATAATGTTACACCATGATTTTGCCGACATTCATTTTTCCTTTCCGAACGTACCCTTTCCCTTTTCCCCAAAACGATTTGCCTGATAACGACATTTACGAGAATGTAACTTCGTTGATTTTAAGCAAATAAAAATTTTTTTCCGTCTTTTAAAACATTTTAAAGAACATTTTATAAATTGTAAATTTTTTTTTTTTTGAAAATAAAATGCGATGAATGCTTATTAATTAATCATGTGAAAAATCATCACCATGAAAGTTAAATATAGTATATAAATAATTACATGTTTAATCAATTTAAAGTGATAGTTCGGCACTCAAATAGGAGAAAATGATCGGCAATCTATGTACTGTATAATTAATTTTACGGGCTTCGTTATTAATAAAATTTTTTTTTTTTGAAATTTCATGTTCTTTATTATACAAATTTTTTAATGAACAAAAAAAAACAGTATGCAGTAACTCTTTTGGCTAGGGGAATTGTTTTAAAACTCGCACTATGGGATATATGCATAAAATCTGTGGGAACCATACAAATATAAAAGATAAAAAAAATAAAAAAAAAGCTAAACTAAAACTAAATAAAGGTTTAAAAGCTAAATTAGAACCAAAATTAACTTATTTTTGGTCAAAATTGGTTCAAAAATAAATCATTTAAAATTTGAATTAACTGGAAATTTATGATCGGAATTTTACGTTCCTCCATAGTGAAGTCGAAGACGAGACGTGGAACTTTTAGCGACTTCAAACTCTGCAAGTGGCTTAGCCAGGATTGACACTATTAATTACTATCTTTAAAATTTGCATATCATATCACATGATGGGATGATGATCCAGTAAAAAAGGGGATAAAATTTTGCGTAAATCAGAATTATTAAATTTCTCCTGTTGAGTGGCAATTCGTCCCTTAAATCTTTTTGTTAAATCGAGTTTCTTGTCGAGGATTGCCTTTCGGAATATACTGTACGTGTCGATATGGCGTACGTACCTAATGTCAGAAAGATAGAGATAGTAAAGATTAGTAATACGGAGTAATTGAAAATGAACTCTCTCTATGGTTAGGTCAGCAGGCTGAACAAACAGATCAATATAGTCTAATCATGCTTTAATCTTTCTTCCTTTGATCACTTTAAAAAAATATAATACTATGTTTACCTGCTGTTGCTAATTCGTAGCAAATATTGTTTGATTCCTAATAATATATATTATATAGCATTATATAGCATTTTATACTGAGGTTCGAACAAATACACAATATGTAACGAAGTGATGCGCGACAAGTTTGAATACGAAGATAAAGACTTGTTTGATTAGATAAAATGATGCCCAAATTTGCATTGTGTTCTCCAAGAAGTCGATTTTTATATTCTGATTCAAGATAGAGATTAAAGGATTCGAGGAAATTCAATATCATATTGATACTAATTTAACATTCAAACACACTGTGTCAATAAATTGTTTACACTTTGCAGACTTCTTTTTTCAATTGAATCTGATATACTTATCAAAATGTAACATGCACACGACTAAATTACATTTGATTGGCTATACATAATATTAACTTGTAACCTGTACAACGTGCTAACTTGACCCGCATAATATATTTTACAGTAAGGAGGGTCCACTAGGAGGGTCAAGTCCGATACTTTTGCAACTTGTAAGCACAATAGCACATGTCATGATCGTCACATGATTTTCATATTAAAGATCATCAGTCTGCTGAGCCAAAGTTTAATAACTTGCTTTCCCGGCAACATATTTCTGAAAGATAATATTTTGACAAGATATTTCTCAAACCCGATTTACCGAAAATAATTTATCACAGAAAAAAATTTATTTGTTTATGTTTATATAATCTACTTACTAAGATATGTAATTATCTGCCATTAAAATATTTCATATTCTTTCTTAAAAATGATTATATAATAAATTAACAACTTTATTATTTTCTTTTATTTTTCGCACTCTTATTTGTTGTAAATATCAAATCAAATTTTATTTGCAAAACATCATTATTAATAATAATAAATAAGAATAAAATGTCAGGGATAAAATAATAACTTTTGGGAAATGTCATGTCAGGAAAATTTTATGTTTGTGACTAGGCCCATTCAAGAATATGTCGTGTCTAACAATTGAAAGGAAAATGATATCGAGAGCAACAAGATACATATAGTATGTCGTACGCTTTATTAATATGTTATTTATAGCAAAATGAATGTACTGTACTGTATGACTAACGTCTATTATAATGTTTCTATTTGAGGCTTCATAATTGATTGATCTGCAATGTTAAAAATAATATGCAGGCACCTAAAATGATCAATTCATTTAACGCTCTTTCTTCCATCATACGAAAAAAACATGACACCAGATGAATTATTAAATGATTTTGAAAAATTACTTTCTAGCGGAAATAATTATGATGTAATTATTAAAGCTGGAAAAAATGAAAATATTAGAAGTTTCTATACTCACTCTTTAATATTAAGTTCAAGGTCAACTTATTTTAAAGCTGCATTATCAAAGAATTGGGCTCGTAAAAAATATGGAATTGTCGTTTTTAATAAACCAAATATTAATCCAAAAATTATGGAATTAATATTAAAGTAAGTTAAAATATTTCATCTTATTTATTAATTTTAATGAACTTATAATAATTTTATATATGTTCGTTTAAAAGGTATATTTATACTGGAACCATTGAATTAGATAAACAGAAAGGACTAGATATATTAAAATATCTTGTAGCGTCAGATGAAATATGTTTCGGAAATTTACAAAATTATATAGAAAGTTACATAATTGAGAAACAAGAGAAATTTTTAAACGAAGATCCAACTGAAGTTCTTCAAACGATACTTCACTATGAATCTTTAACTTCTATAAAAAATTTTTATTTACAGTTAATCTGTGATAACCCTGAAGTATTATTTGAATCTTCCACGTTTTTAACAATAGATAAGACTATTTTAATCTCTATTGTTAAAAGAGATGATTTATACATGAATGAATATAATATTTGGGAATATATATTAGAATGGGGAATAGCACAAATGTCAAAATGTATTAATATTAATGTATATTCCAATTGGACTGAAGAAGATTTCGTTGAACTTGGAGAAATTCTTTACGATTTTATTCTACTTATTAGATGGGCCCAAATCCCTCCAAAATTATTTCATCAAAAAATAAGCCCGTTTAAAAGGATTTTTTCGGAAAATATTTACGATGATATAATTGGATACTATTTAGATCCTGATTCCCCACCAAAATCTTTATTCGTATCACAACCAAGAAATCCGTCCTTTAAAATTATAAATAAAAAACACTTTGCTATAATTACTAGTTGGATAGATAAAGAAAAAGAATATTACAATATTAAGAATGTTCCTTATTCTCTTGAACTACTTTATAGCGCAACTAGAGATGGATTTGAAACAACAAAATTCCATGAATTATGTGATGATAAAGGACCAACACTCATTGTTGCTAAAGTTAAAGATACTGGAAGGTTAATTGGAGGATATAATATAAAAAATCACGCAATGTTAGGCGATAGCTTTATATTTTCTTTTAAAAATCAAGATGATCTTAGTTCACCTATAATTGCAAGATGTGATGATTACGACTCTATTTTTACTGATTATCCTAGCTTTATTAACTTATTTAATTTGACCATCAAGGATCCTGGAAAAGAATCTTTTATAAATGTTGATTTGATGGAAGATTATGAAGTTTTTAAAATTACAAAACTTAAGTAAGTGATTACAGGAAATAATAAATTATGATAACGTGAAAATTAATATTCACTTTGTTACATAGCAAATCAGTAAATCGTGAAAAAATCGTAAAAAGCAAAATTGATTCAATGATGTAAGTAATAATTTATTAAAATAAAATAACTTAATATAAAATAACATTTATTTGATTTTTCTATATTTCGAAAATACAGAATTGATAAAATTTATTCATTCGCGTAAGTAATCAAAAATTCACTTTTCTCTTGAAATACAATAACTAATATTCTAGTACATCCTTGAAGGATAAAAATTACTATAAAACGTTTTATTATTTTACGTATAAATAAAAGAATTTATTCAATCAAGTATGTTTATTTAACAATAGTGAATTTTTCTTAATTATTTTTATAGGAAGAAATTCATCATTCAAAAAATATTGTTTCAAAAAGAAAGAATTTATTCAATAATGTAAGTAATCTTATCTGTTATTTTTTTTTTATACGAAATAATAATAATCTTAAATAATAAATCTTTTAAATAATTCTATAGTAAACTTGAAAGCTTTAAACGATTGAATAATTATAAATTTCTTTTTTTCTATTATGTAATTATTATTATTCTTTTCTTTATTGTTCATAAATATTTCCCTATTTAACTTAAGGGAAAAATTGATATGAATCATATGACCATCTCGCATGTAATTTATGTATTATAGATAATATAGGAATAGATGATATTGTTATTGGTTTTGAACTTTTCACATAAAAAATCCCTTATATATGTAATAGTCGAATATCAATGATTTTCACGGCTGCGCCGTGAAAATCATGATATTTATGCGACACGCGAAATAACTCGTCCAGTGATGGGAAAGAGTGGGAAAGGTATAAATAAACTATAAAAACACGAACAGGCATGAATATATCATCAAAAAAATCACTGGCGACCAATTAGTAAACATGAGATAAATATATTTAATAGATCCAAAGAGGCAATTATTTAATAGTTAACAAATGAATGCATTCAAATAAAATGATCTACAAGTACGGGTCCTTATAATTCAGATTATTGTTTTTGAAAAATAGTTTCTCCGGAAAAGTATTAAATTTAATTAATCAGATCAAGCATTTTGACTAAACATTCTTATAAATTTACATGTTGATCACACAATTAATTAATTACCCTACATGAATATATGAAGAGCTTGTGCGACGAGCAATCCCTCATATAATAATAGGAACTTTGATATTTTTTTTTTCGTAAAATTTACATATACTATAGAATATATTATACAGATGGCATTAGTAGTCGATCTAAATGCTGGTCAATTAGCTGCGCTAATTGGTGTCATTAACGTTTTATTACCTATTCTTATAAGTGGAATAGGAGTTCTAGCAATATTTATGAGTACTAGTGATAAAATGACAGCCTTAGAGTGGACAACTCTAAGTAAAATATCTCAAAATATTCCACTTAGTTATTTTGGAACCGGTGGTCAACCCGCGTTAACAGGAATTAGATTGTGGAGTTTAGGATCGTATAAGCGTAACGTACTTTATTTACTTATTGGGATATGTCCAATATTATTGTATGGAGCATCTGCTATTGCACCACTTGGTATTCATACTTGTTCAGTAATGTCTAATACAAATACAAATTCTATAGATATAATTATGTTAGTCCTGATCCATTACTTAGTAAAGCGGTTAATAATTCATTTTCTTCGAAAGAATTATCACAAGTTAGAACTTGTGGTTTATTTGAGTTTAAATCATGTTTGGGAATGATCGATAATCTTCATGTTGATGACACATATTTAACCGACTTTAACAAATCATATAGTAACTTTGCAATGAGATATCGTCTACTGGATTCTTATAGTGATGATAATATTACATTTCCTACCAATTCCTTTAAGATGAGTGTGGTAACAAGTACAAAAAAAGGTTATGGAATTGTTGATACAATGGTAGTAGATCATGATAATGGTGGACTCTTGATGAATCATGCGATTGGACCTAAAGAAAAAGTTGGCGAAAAATACAACTGGTCAATTAAAGGCATGTGGTTACAACCACACGTCATTTGTAAATCAACTAATTTCACACAAGTTTCAAATAAAAATGGAACTTTCGATTGGCAAGCCAAATTGTACATTAAAAACACTGATATGTATCCTCCTCAGATAAATCCAATTGGTGATCGAGGTCAGATGACAGATCTTTCATATAGAAGTTCCAGATATAGTACATTTATAAATTTAGCTATTAGGAAGAAATTTAATTTGACAAATAATGGAAATTATCTTGAGTCTTCAGCTTATAGTCTTTTAACATCACCGGAAACTATCAATAAATATTCTCTTCCCAAGTTACCTAAAATACTCACTTCTGACGATGATGATGATGATCTTGCTATTGATATTTCGTGTGATGGATTTGGTGGTATAGACAATCTTGCAGATAATATAGTTGGTGTCAAATGTTGGAAATTATTAGGACCACCAAAACTTACTGCAAGTGGAACAGAACAAATTTTATATGGATGCGCTAGTATGATTGAAGCAAGTGTTAATATAATTGAATTGCAAACTAATGCAACTCAAGAAATAAATATAGTAAATAAACAAACTATTCCAGCGCAATGGTATATTGAGAAGAGTAACGTCAGTATTCGTGATATGGATCCTTGGTGGGGAGGAGTCGAATTTGGAGAAAACGTTCCTAACAACAGCGCGATAGTAAGTGAGAATAATCTTTTGTTACCTGCAGGAACTGCCTTCTTTTCTGGAAACGGTGATGGTGCACAAAGTGCTTCTGCTATTGGTGGATCATCGTTTTTTATGTCCAATATCAACTTTGATGTTTATGGTTATAATGGAGATGGTACCGGAAATTTGGCTCTATTAAATCAATGGAAAGAGGAAGGTACAACTGAAGAAGGTATAAGTCGTATGTTTCAACGTCAATGGACTGATATTATGATTAATATGGTAACACCTACCAATGATGCTAAGATCATTGGTCAAGTCCAAATTATGAAAGATAAAACATGCTATGACTTACGTTACGCCACACAATATTTTATAGCTATTATTGGATTAATAATTATAATTCTTATATCTTTACCAAGATCCATTTGTTGAACAATATGTTTAACTGTGGTCAATGATCTCGTTTCTTTAATTTTTATTAGAGTAATATTAAACCTACAAGGTCGTTCAGAAGCAAGTACAGACAAAAATTCGATATGGATAAAAATAGATAGTAAAAAGTTAATATCAATGGTTGAGGCAGGTATTTTGAATGAGGAATCCTTCGACTCCTTTACAAAAATAGTTTGAAGATGTCGCTGATAGTACCGACAGGAGTATTCGGTATCTTAAAATACTTTGATAATTTTACAAATATTATTAAGGTATCAGAGAAAAATTATACAAATAATTTTAAATACAGCCATAATTTATATAATTTATTGTAAATGTGAACTCTTAATTTTTTTTTGGTTATTCTATATTTTGGATAAATCAATAAATAAATATTACTATTATTATGTAAATATCAAATAGTGACGGGAACAGTTAGAAAGTCTGAAGCGAGCTACATCCGGTTTCTTATGGTTTTTGATTTATTTTAATAAATTTCTCTTAGTGTAATTGAATAAACTTGAATAAGATCGAACAATAAATTAAATGATTTTCTATTCGTGATTTTTTCACAATTAAATATGATACATAATAAGTGAATCAATAAATAAATAGAATTCAATACTTAATTTTTTGATATTTATAAATTTTACTAAACTCAATCAATTAAGAAATAGCTTAATTTAAAGTCTAAAAAAGCTAATGGTAAGTGCACGAGTCAGATATAAAGTCTAATCGCCGATGTTTTTTCCTAAATCACCTGCTCTAAGCGGTCCGTCGAAAGCAAATTCTGTGTGTAACTTTTCCTATCCTTAGTGAAATTTTTGTGGAGTCATATTTGTCGCGCGTGTATGTCAATTTTCCTTCATAAGGTTTACTACAATCTAAGCTCAAATTTACGACGTACCCATTTACCCATGTACGATTAAAATTGACAGTATAAATTGGGTCGTTTATATCATCTGTATAAAACTTATAGTCACTCATGATCTGTTGCAAATAGCATATGACACTACTAGGATTTTCTACTTTTCCTGAGTCAAATACCATCTTTTTTATAGCATGAATGTAAAAAAAACAGATGAATTATTAATATTACGCTATTTTGGATAAATTAAATAAAAGTCGTTTTTAGATAACTTACCTTCATCATTACAAGTGGGGTAGATCAAGAACATAAGAAATGATACAACAATAAAAACTATATGTTTCATGATAGATGAGTTGTTTGTATAATGAAATTAGAATGAATAACTGTAAAGTTTCGGATTTGGGAGTATAAGAAAAAGATTATCACATTAAACATCCATTATTGGTATTTCATTTATTTCATTCACAAAATGAAAAGAGTAATTAAATTATTAATTTTCTCTTGTTTTCCAAACCACCAACACATGAAAATGAAATAAATTGAATAAAAAAAACGTTTTTTTTAAAAGTAGTGAAAAAAGAAATTCTACTCACTTTATTCGTGTACATAATCACGTACCGAACGGACATCAAGACATTCGTATTATAGTCCTTCGTTACACTTCGAGCTAATTACCGAAATGAGTTTATTATGGAATGTTCCACTGTACAAAGTACTCAAAATTCTATTATAATTTTTTCACATTCCATTTAAAAAAATTTAACACTAAAATGGGGAACCAATAGACATCATTCCCTTGTTTATAGTACAAACCTGTCAAAATTCTATTATAATTTTTTAACACCAAAATGGGGAACCAATAGGCATCAACCCTTGTTTATAGTACAAACCCGACATTCACAATCCTGGACAATTTATCATCCCGAAAATTCATAACAATTAATAATTAATGTTCCACTAAAAAATCTCATTCTTGTTATAGTACAAACCCGACATTCACAATTCTAGAAAATCATAATCCCGAAAATTCAAAAAAATGCCGAACCCGGAACGCTGAACTAAGTCAGTTCATATGTTCATATCAAAATTTTATTAGAACCGATGAAAGCGGTAAGTACCAAACCGAACATGAACGAACCGACTCTGACCAACTCAACTTCGAACTCTTCCCATCCCTACATATTATAAGTGATAATCAAATTTTCGATAATGTGATTTGACGAATTCTAGAAAACGTCTACAGTATCTAAAATATTTATAAAATTTTTTTTTTAGTAAAATGAGACGAATAATATAATTTTTATACTGTATTAAAAAGTTTTTTCGAAACTTAAATAGTTCAACTTCATACACCTATACTTAATAGAGAAAAAAAACGCGTTTTTATTTTCGAGACAAAGTAAAATACAATAAAAATAAAAAAAAAATAGAGTAGAATAAATTAAAATAAAAAATGATTTCAAGACACGAGGTGAGAACCGAAAAATATTACAGTGTCCTACTATTTTTAGATTTGTAGTACAAAGTCACGTTACCGAAAAATTTTTTGGTAGTAGCTCTTCTGAATTTGCAATTCATTATGGACCAAAAAGCTCAAATTCCGATGGTACAATCACGGTGGTCTGTTTGCATTTGCTTGTACGACCGAACTTTTAGATTAATATTAGACTTGTTCATCCCATTAGTGAGGCACGCTCAAAAAATATTGTCCAAAAAGTTGAATTCAACAAAGACCCGGCTAATCAACCGACCGAAATGAACAAGATTATTTGACCTTGTCCAATTTCGGTCGGCCGCATGTTTCGGTAAGTTGTGGTTGGTCAGATCTTTCGTGCAAAAACCGACCTGTTTGATCCTTAAAGTTTTCTATCGACCGTGTTAAACTTATTATCCCGCACATCCCAATTCCAAAAAACCACAAAATCATAATCCAAAAATCATAATGCAATATACAAAATTTTCTGAAATGAAAAAAAATTCTCTAATTCATAATCCCAGAGAAAAATATCAAAATAATTTTCAAATATAAATTCTTAATCCCTAATGTCGTCTTCAAGAACTCGGAACTCGCAAAGTAACTTTTGATTCTGATAAAAATTATTAAACATTTTGATAAAAAATTATTAGCGTAACTCAATATACTGATAAAATGGATATATTTTTGGCGTTCCCATATTTTGCATACTACGTTACAAAATCCTCCAATTATTTTCAAGGTAGATCCATTCGTTATATTTTTTCGGGCATTATCAAAGAATCCTACAAGTATATAATTAATTCTCATTCCTACTCCTACTAAAAATAAAAAAGAATAAAAAAAAGTTATTAAAAATCGAAAAAAATATATATATTTTTGTTTACACTCAAAGTTATGGACGCAATTGAATTATGACCTTTAATTTAACTACTATGTACTAATTAAAAGATGTCCAATATTTTGACGGATAATTGGAATTTGGCTTGTTTTCAGACATTAACCATTAAAAGTAAATTTTATCGGACCGTTCGGTCCGTTATGATTCTCTATCTCTATCCAATGTATTGTTGGTTGACATCATGAACATATGACCTCATGGAAATTCACTTCTAACGTAAGATTTTTATGTAATAAAAAACTCTATTTTTTTTTTCTATTAGTCACCGCAGTGAGATTGCATGTGTTATCTTCTTATCTGTTCAACATTTACATATTATTGGATGGAGATTAAAAATATCTAACATATTCTAACATATTCTAACATATTTTTTAACTTTATACTAATAGAATAATATATGAAGTGTACAATATGACGATCGTAAACAGTAAAGTGGTTGTGTGGTTGTGACACGAAACTATCTTTTCAGATTTAAGGATGTTTGTTTGACCAATAAAGTTATGATCATATGATTCAAAAATATGCATCCGAACATTTTTTTTTTTTGAAAAAAAAGGTAATATGACCCTTATACAAATATGTGTCTTTAAATGTTTCTATTTTCGTTGTAATGAAAAAAAAAGTGATTAACTTAATAGCCCACAGCCCTTAAGGTACTTAATACGTATCTATTGGTGAATATCTCTGCAAGGAAGTTCATGTAAGTTACAGCTATTTTAAGCAATAAGATCTCCGCTTATCCTAAAGTGGATTTATTTTTGTTATTTTATTAGTTTTAATTATACTATGCTTATAATATTTGCTCTTTTTTTTGATAATTATTTTAAAAAGAAGAGGGATTATATATATATACAAAAATCAAAATAATACAGAATTTTAGAAAAATATGTCGAAACGCTGTACTACTAATGTCAATTGAAATTCATCTGAAAGAAGCAAATCACCCTTCGTATCTTTTTTATATATCACGTGATCAGTGATCAGTGATCAGTATGATTCGGCCGAACCGGCATAAATAAGACCCGACAACAATAAGAAGAATTTTCCCTTCTGGCAAACAAATTCTTTTTTATTAAGGAGAGGGAAATGAGATTATGAGAATCATTACTTATAAAAGTAACTGACACAAATTATAATTTAATATAAACGGATAAATAAAATGGAGTATAAAATATAAAATTGTATAGGGTATAAACAAATTTGGATAAAATTTCGTTTATCAAATTAATATTATAAGTGACGAATTGGTATAAGACTTACGGATAACCTTGGTTAGATTTTTATTGAAATATTTACATGTACTTGTTGAATATTACATGTACATTTCGTCACATAAACGAAATGTAAATATTTTCAAATGCTTTTTTATTTTTTTTTTCAAAAAAATTTTTTAATTTTTATATTTAAAATTTGTTAACTGTTAAAGATTAAAGTTTAAAGGTCCGATATAAATTCACCAAATACGTGGGTGATCAACTGGCTGAAGTATAAAATTAGCATTAAATTTACTAATAAGTACAAATAAATGAATTCCTATAAATTTATCAGAGGATGAACAATAATATAATAATAATTTCACGCCACAATATTAAAATTACATTAGTGTGTACAAATAAGACAGGTTTGTCAGGTCGGCTTTCTCAACAATCGAGAAAAAAAAATCTATTTACTTGACCAAACGGATTAACAAAAAAAAATATATATTTATATTTATAATTATAAACTTTAAAAATATAAATGGAAATTAAGCCAAGCACATGTATATATATTTTTTAAGTACTCCTTTCTTATTTGTAAAATGAGGAGTGGCTAGACATTGGATTACTTACTCAATTGTTTGTTTTAAACGAAAAAAAAAAAATTGACGAAATATTACACAAAACAAAAATAAAGGTGTGGTAATCCATACTGTGACACAGAATATTATTAACCTAAGGTTTATAAATATTCTAGACCGATTTAACGATAATAAGACAAGTTAAATAAAAATATTATCATTCAATTTAGAATAATCGGAAATTTTTTCTATTTCTTTTTTAACAATGTTTAATTAGGTAAACTAAGACAATTGAGTGGATTAAAAATATGACAAAGGCTTTTTTTTTCACTGCGCCAATTTGACGAATATGGTAAAGGTAAAGTAAAATAATGGAAAATAAATATGCATTATTTAAGATACACGTTACTATTCTTATTGGCTTATTTGTCATACAAAGAAATATCATGAGATAAGCTTTTTTTGATAATCGAGACCGAATTATTTAAAGTACGAAAAACCCCGAATTACAAAAAAAGCATAATGCACAATATATAATATTGTACGCTGCAGAATTTGTGACTATGATTTTTTTTTTTTGTTTAAAATAATATAAATTTTTTTTTTTTGGGTCTCATTGCTTTTGCTTTCTTTTGCATTATCCTTCTTTTTTTTTAATTTTATTTTTTTTTTCTTTTGAATTTCTTTTTTTTTTTTTTTTTCTTAACAATAACAAAAACAATATTATTAATAAAAAAAAAAATTTACCCCACACGAACCTTTTCTTTAAAGAACACAAATAAAGATGGGTAACTTGGATAAATTATTAACAAGTGAGAATACTACTGAAGGAACTTCTATAGCGATAAAATCAACTTCAACGATTGCTAAATTAGACATCGAATGTTTGGAGAAAATTTTAGGAAATTTCTGTGATTTATCTGATGATATAGAAACATTATTTAGTTGTACATTAGTTAATAGGTTATGGTGTAAAATTGCTATTCCTTTTCTTTGGAGTAATCCCTTTGGATATTTGAGATGTCAAAAACATGATCGTGGATGGCAACTTATAAGAACTTATTTAAGTTGTCTTCCTGATGATGAAAAGACAAAGGTAAATAAGTGGATCCTTCAAGCAGATTTAAAAAAACCTTTATTCGATTATCCAATTTATCTTAAATGTCTTGACACTTTTGGTTTTCAAGAAGCGATGACAAAATGGAAGAGACATCATTGGAGAACTGTTTGGGAAAGACTCGGTCATTTTGATATGGATAAAGCTATCGGTGATATTCTATTTAGTAGATGTAGAGGATTGGATAGTCTTGATATAATATTCTTTGCTTATACTCAAAATATAGCTTACTTTGAAGAACCTTCAAATGGTTTAACAAAATTACAATCTTGTAAAATTATTCATGATTTACAAGGAAGATATTATAATTATACTGAAAATAGAGAACAAGTTACTTTAAATGATAATTTTAAAATTATAACGAAATACGCTCATAATATTAAATATTTAGAAATAAATTTACCAGAAAGTCGTTCAGGAAGGACTGGTCATGAATTGGTGAAATTATTGAAAAATCAAAAAAATCTTGAAGAATTTGTTGTAAGAGAATTTTGGGATATTTCTCTTACAGCTGATGTATTTGATACTTTAAGATTACAAAGTAATTTTTTAAAAGCTCTCTCTCTTATACGTATAACACATTTTCACGAAAAATTATCTCAACTTTTAAATTCTTGTCCAAATTTAAAGATTTTAAGATTTTTAGAACCTGATATTCGAGTTGATTCAGAAGTTCCTTCTTTTAATTGTGAATTAACCAATTTTTGCGTTTGGGGTAAACCAATGATATCTCACTTTATAATTAATCCTAATATAACGTTCGATCTTGATATTGTAAAATCGATCCTCGAATCTAGTTCTTCAACTTTAACAAAATTAGTTTTAGGAACTTTTACAAAAGAATTATGTTTAACGATTTTTAAATGTAAAAAATTAAAATTTTTAATAATACAAGCGAGCGAAGATATTTCTTCCTTATTACCCTTATACCTTTTATCATCAGATTTACAACAATTAACATTATTTGGTAAACACAAGAATTACTTTAATCAACAAACTTTGGTAGAATTTTCTAAATCTTTACCTTCAACTTTATATCATCTTGATCTTTTACTTGAAATTTTACCAAAAGATTTAATGGTCTTGATTTCTAATTGTTCTTCCCCACTTAAAAAAATTTCTTTACATCATCAACAAAATATTTTTGATGATGTTCTCTTATTTTTAAAGAAATATATTCAAAAGAACAAGAGATTTACTGAATTAAGATATATTATAGATAACAAGGTTTATGGTGAAGTTTATTTAGATCCTATTTTACATGCTTTAAAAACAATACCAAAAATTAATTACGTTTTAGGAAAGAATAATTTTTATCCTTTTTATTTTCAAGACACTGGTTACTTTTAGCGAGAGAGGTTTGGATTAGTTGGGTTGGTGATTTGATTAGTTGTTAGTTATAGAGGATTGATTTCCATTGGTTATTAAATTTTTAATGATTTTATTATTCGAATTTTTATTATTCGAATTTATTATTTATTAATTCGATTAATTACAACTAGTCTAATAAATTCACTAGTATACCTAGTATACTAATAGTAACATATTACCCAACATATCACATACATTAAATACATTAACGACGTTTTCCTATAATTCTGATTATTTGTAATTAAAAAAAAATTTTTTTTTTTTTTTCCTTTTTTTTCTTGGATTCTGGATTTTTTTTTATCGTATTTTTTTCCATCTTTTTTTTTTTTTTTAAAGTTGTATAAAAGTTACAATAATTATTTATATTCATAATGATGAAATCAAAGTTTTTTTAATTGTTAGTTATAAAGAAATCTAGATAAGACAAATTCTTTCTTCGATTTCTTCGATTCGAACGATCGATTTTGAAATTTGATCTTAGAAATTGTAAATTATTTTGTATAAATATGCATATATTCATTATACTTGAACAAAGAAAAAATTCACTGTAATAAATAAAGACATTTATCATTTAGAAAGACATTTAATTTAATTCATCTTTCTTTATTATCAGCACACGCCCTAAAAAAAAGAGTAATATTTTAATAAAGGGCGCGAGTTAGAAGGGCGCGAGTTAGGTTTAGGATTAGGATTAGTTTGGAAAAATATCTTAAAAAATACCCAAATGCTTAATTTTTAAATATCTCAAATACCTAAATACTTTATCTCATTTCGAAATATCACTGAAAATTATAATATGTGGCGCGCAATAAAAATAAAAAATCATTCGTTGTGTTGATACTGTACGGGTTTGCGCAAATTAACTATATTAACTTAAAAAAGAATTATGCGTGGAAATCTTTTCATTCATGTACAAGTGCACATGACCACCGTCGATTAAAAAATCAACAAATTTTATCGTGATATCGTTGATAACGAATTACAATTTATTTTTTCATTAGCGTAGTATTTGCTGCGACAATTTAAACATATGTGAATTAATAAATTATATGGAGAATTAAAGAAAAACTTTCCGTATAGTATAATACCCTGTAAAAATTTTATCCGTAATTTCCGTAACAACTCCGTGAATAATAAATAAAAAAAAACGGAATAAATTTTGTACATTACCATAAAATTTCAGGGTACTACTATGGTACTACCTAAGTGTGACGTACTGTAGAAATATTTGTAGAGAAGGAATATTTATGCATAAAAGAGAAATGTTATATAACTTTATGGTAGCATAATTTAGAATGATAAATGATGCAGCTTTGTTTTTCTTTTTATTCATCACGTAAGAATATTTTTTAAAAAATTTGTGAATAAAGTTTAATTAAATACAGTTAATCTTCGATATTCCAATATTCGATGTATAATGATATTTTTGTTTGCTTTTTTGTTATTTTATTTTTTTTTTGATTTTCTTATTGATTTATATTAAAAGCTTTGATATAACGATAAAATATAACTTTCTCACCCGAATTTCTGATTTATATTATATATAACTTTCTCACAACAGTCAGAACTTTGTTATAACGACTATGTAATATAACAAATTTCATGACAAAGCGATTTTTTTTAAAGATTTTAGAACATATAAAAATCGTTATATTAAAACTTATAAATTTTGATATAATGAACCGAAGGGTTCGTTTCGTGAGAGAGAACAAATAAATGTATCTGTATAATAATTTTAAATATATAACGATATTTTCATATGGTCCCGAAATCCCGACGATATCGTTATATCGATAATTAGAATTCGAAAATTTAAGATTTGGACACGAACTCATTAAGATCAAAACAAAAAAAAAAACAATAACAAAAAAAAAATAGAACAACGATCCATTCACCATATCTAATCATTCTAAATTTCTAATGCAAGTTAATTTTTAGAAAAATATTACTGGTAAAAAAAATAAAAAATTTAATTTTTAATTAATTTCTATAAAAAAATGATATAATAATACCATTATCAAATTGATGATAAATGTTACAATTACATAAATGTAATAAAATGTAACGTTAATAATTTTTCGGAGAAAATTCGTTCCGATTCTCCTATTTTAAACGCAAAAGTGACCAAATTGGACCAATCAAAATGATAAGAGTTTTGACAATATTTACAATATTTACAATATTTGTTGATATTTATCCAACTCTAAAAAAAAAAAATGATAATAATAATAATAAAAAAATACTTGTCCATTATCTAATCATTAATAAAAAAAATTCTGAAATTCGCAGCAGTATTATTATTATTAAGTTTTTTAAAGTTTTTGTTACACACCTGATACAAGGTTTTAATTTTATTTTTTCCGGTAACCACCATGCTTGTAAAAAAAAAAAAAAATTTTTTTTAAAAAAACAAAAAATTTGAATGAGATTTTCGAATTTTCTAAAAAAAATTTTTATATTTTGGGTTTTTTTATTTTTTATTTTTTATTTTTTTTAAAAAAAAAAATTCTTTTTTTGGACATTATCATAATAGAATGATACCATCGATCTTTACCACAAATAATTTTTAAGTAAAAATGTTTCATGTTGATAAACAGTTTCAAGAATTTTAGATTATTATTATTATTTTTTTTTTTTTTCTTTTCATCAAAAATTCAATTAATGTTCTTTGAAAAATCAATGATTGGATATAATGTAAATTAATGGTTGAATATTAAAAAACCAATTCAATTAATGTTCAATTACTTATTATTATATTATTAATACTAATATTAATTTATTATATAACCAATCGATCCTATTGTGGCGTAAGATACAACATTTTGTGCTATTGCAAATATTTATCTCTTAATACGCGAAAAATTCTATCTAGATTCTAGACTAGAAACTTGGAATATGTTTAAATAATCTAAACTATTCCTATCCAATCAGAATTAACCCTAATTAAATGCATCTCATCTCATCAAATTCAAAAAGCAAATAAGGGAAATCTAAAAAAAAGTAAACAATAGTTAAATAACGGTACGGGGCACCAGATAACAAAAATATGAGCCTGACTAACTAAATAGAGGAAATTAACTTAGATAATCTTTGCTTTATTGAGAGTAATTTTACGTCCAATATTATGGTTTAATATTGTAATTGATGCTTATATATATGGTAAGTATGATACGGTAACAATATGGTAATAGCAAGTTTAAACGCGTCAATCAGTTTGAGATGAATCTTGTGAATGTTAAATAAGGTAATAACATATGAAGAAATTTATTACAAAAAGAAAAAAATCAAATATTTTGTCTTTATGTATAACAATAAAGAAAAGGAAAATTAGAAATTTTGGTTTATTCGGTTTATTCAAAAGGTTTGTGATATCATAAACCTCCTGAAACGGGTAAAACGGGTAAAATATAAATAATTACATAATTACAATAACAGATAATTATAATTAACAACATTGTCACACCAAATTTTATCATTATTTTTATAAAAGGTTCTTTCGAATTTCGAATTTTTTTTTTTTTCATCCATTCTCACAATACGAAGATTTCGTATAATTATTTAATATATATATATATATAAACATCTTTCTTTCCAAGAAAGAAATAATAAATCTTTATATGCTAAGCCAAAAAATTTATTTAAAAAAATACATACATACATATACTTACTTTTTATGAACGATTATGGACGAATATAATTTTTTACAAGAATTATCAAATGATTTAGGAGAATTATTCTCTAGCGGAAATAATTGTGATGTAATCATTCAAGCTGAAGAGAATGACAATAAAAAAGAATTTTATACACATTCTTTAATATTATGTTCAAGATCGACTTATTTTAAAGCCGCGTTATCAAAGAATTGGATACATAATGAAAATGGAATGATCATTTTTAAGAAACCGAACATTTCACCCGAAATTATGAATCATCTATTAAAGTATGTTTTATTGTTACTATCGTTATTATAGCATTATTATAGCATTATTATAGCATTATTATAGTATGTTTTATTATTACCTATAGTATGTTTTATTATTACCTTTTTTTATTATAGTATGTTTTATTGTTACCTTTTTTTTATCGTTACCTTTTTTTCATCGTTACCTTTTTTTTATCGTTACCTTTTTTTTATCGCTACCTTTTTTTTATTGTTACCTTTTTTTTATCGTTACCTTTTTTTTATCCTTACCTTTTTTTATCGTTACCTTTTTTTTATCGTACCTTTTTTTATCATTAACTTTTTCCTTTATTATAACAATATTAATAATTATTTTTTTTTAAAGGTATCTTTATAGTGGAATTATTGAATTGGATAAACAAAGAGGAGTAAACGTATTCAAACTTTTTATAGCATCAGATGAATTAGGTATTAAAAAATTAAGTGATTATATTTTAAATTATATAATTGAAAAATATGAAATTTATATAAAAGAGGATCCAATTGATATTTTACAAATTATATTTAAATATGAACATTTTAATTCATTAAGAAATAATTGTTTAGAATTTATAAGTGAAAATCCAAAGATTTTTTTTGAATCAACAAAATTCTTATCAATTGAAAAATCTATTTTAATTAAATTAATTCAAAGGGATGATCTTGAAATACATGATGAATATGAAATTTGGAATTATATATTAAAATGGGGTATTGAAAGAATGTCATCATCATTAACAACAACAGAAAATAATAATAATCATCATAATAATATTGATAATAATAATATTGATATAAATAATTTTTCTAATTGGAATTTAGAAAATTTTTTTGAATTAAAAAATATTTTACATGATTTTTTATTACATATTAGATGGTTTCAAATTTCTTCAAAAATTTTTTATCAACAAATAAGTCCTTTTAAACCAATTTTTCCTGATTATCTTTATAAAGATATAATTACAAAAAATTTTAAATATTTTTCATTAAAACCAAGAAAATCTATTTATTGTAATTCAAAAATTATAACAAAATTTCATTTACCTATATTTTCTAGTTGGATTGATTATAAAGAAAAAAATTTTTATAATATTAAAACAATGCCTTATCATTTTGAATTATTATATAGAGCAAGTAGGGATGGATTCTCTTCAACAAATTTTCATAATTTATGTGATAATAAAGGTTCAACTATAATAATATGTAAATTAAAAGATAATGGAACAATTATTGGTGGTTATAATCCTAATAGTTGGAATTGTAATGATAATGAATTTTTAGTTAAATCTGAAGATAGTTATTTATTTTATTTTAATAATAATATTATCTTAGATGATGATTTTGATAAATCTTTTACTGATGATGATGATGAACCTATTATTGCAAGATTAGCAAATAAAAATTATGATAAGTATCTTTATAATTCAAATTATGGTCCTACTTTTGGTACTGGATTTGATTTAATTATTGAAAATGATATTATTAAATGTGATAATATTACTTCTTATCCAAAACTTCTTGCTTTCATTAATCCTAGACAAATTTATTTTTTGGAAGATTATGAAGTTTATAAAGTAACAAAGTAAGTATAATTTATATATAAATATATATTTTATTATTATTATTATTTTAAAACTAAGTTATTACATATTTTTTTTTTGTGTAGTAGATTAATTAATAGTAAGATTATCTCGATATTAAAAAAATATATTACGTATGTTAATTATTAACGAAATTTTTATTATTTAAGTTTATTATAAATAAGAATATTTAATATGTTATCAGAAATTTATGAAATTTTACTAATCAATTAATAAAAATCTTAAGAATAATTAATTTCTCAAGTTTTTCTTTTTTTTCTTTGGACGTCAATGTCCGCTCTGGACAATAAAATTAATTCAATAGATAATTTGTATCGTACCCTGATTAACTGCAAAATTACATGTCTTTGACGACTAAGTACCACGAATTAAACTTTTTTTTTGTGTCTAAATAGGCTAAATAGGCTAAACAGGCTAAATAGGCTAAATAAAATCTAGTTAAATAGATAAATTGGATTTAATTATCCCAATTGAAAAATAATTTATTATAAATTAACAAATATATAATTTACAATCGAATAATTGAAATTCTATAAAAATAAATAAAATCTTATAATATGAATATTTAACCTAAATTCCCTAATGATCACACTTATTGGATGAGAGATTGACTACGTGATCACATGGTCCTTCATCATCCGATCATTTGGTCTTGTGACTGATATTTCATGATAAAATGATATAATAATATATCTACCAAGGCAAATAATATGTGAATCAACTTTATTTATTAATAGAACTTGAATATTAACGACTTAAAATGTTTATTATATTTTGATAAATCTAAAGATAAAAAAAGAAAAGAATTATACTTACTAGTTAGAAAACTATTTCACATTCCTCTTCTTCAGCGTTATTCAACAATTCTTTTAATTCACCACGTTCATGTAAAATAGAAACATATTCTCGAATAAATGGACCATAATCAAATGATTGACGTGTTTTTTCCATCTAAAATTTTTGAATAATTATTAATCAAA
Source organism: Rhizophagus irregularis (assembly GCF_026210795.1). Lineage (NCBI taxonomy): Eukaryota > Fungi > Glomeromycota > Glomeromycetes > Glomerales > Glomeraceae > Rhizophagus > Rhizophagus irregularis. The sequence continues at coordinate 1,444,586 of NC_089451.1, read as the reverse complement.
CGAATCACATATTAAAGGGTTACAGAATTACGATCTACTTTACCTGCTTCAATTTATTTTCTCGTTCAATGGATTTTTGTAAAAGACGAATCTCATCAACCCACTTTGTTCGTAATTGTACGAGTTTATTTATATTATCTCTATTAGAATCGAATTCTTCAATCTCTTTTTTAATACCATCTTGTTCATTAATTTTTTCTTCTTCATCCGTAGTTAAGACTTCATCGATCTGTGATTTAATTTGTTTTTAAAAAAAAGTGAGAGATGTTAACAAAAATGGATATTAAATTATGATAAATATAATTTAATACGTACGGTTGGTTCATCAACAATTGCAGCTCTCCATTCACGATTTAATTCGTTCAACCTTGCTTCAACAATTCTATTGAGATATAAACATTCCTTTACTCTCTCTTTCCTTCTACCTAATTGATCTTTTGTTATCGCTAATAGAACAAAATTAACTTGTTCTTTATAGAATCTTTTAATCAAATAAAGAAATTATTTTATTAAAACGACCTTTTTTTTGTGATTATTTTCGATTTACTTAAGATCAATATCATACCCTTGTGTACGTGTTCGCATAACTTCGCGTGCAGCATCGTACCATTTTTTCTTATCTGTATATTTTCCTAAATAATAATAATTTATTTGTCAATTAATTTATTTCCAAATAAATTCCGTTATTATATGTAAATTATCAACATACCAACGCTTACAGGATGCGGATATAAACCATCTAGCTGCCAAACTTCACCATCAACAGGAACATAAGCAATATAATGATACGCTTCAGCAGGTTCATCTTCTGCAGAATTAGATTTACCAATAGCTTCTTCTACAACCAGGGCTTCTTCAGGATGCCTATCCAATTTAACAACATAATTAGAATTATGGTAACCATTAAAGCATTAAAAGCATTATCAAGAAAAAAAAAAGACAAAGAACGTCCGGTACCTTGCCATTGAATTATGGATTAAACGGAATGCTGGATGATTCGTTATCGCGAAACCTTTCATCTAATAAATTTATTTGATTTTAGCAAAATAATCTATTCTCGATTGAAAATGAAGAAATAGAAAACCAACAGGAGGAGAGAATTCTTTCGTAAATTCTTTAAATTCTTTTAAATCATCACCAAGTTCCATTTGCGGGTTATTTAAAGCTATATTCAACATTGCCAAAGTTGCACAAGCATTATCAATGACCTGAGACCAGCCATAAAAAAAAATAATAATAATAAAAATTTTGGTAAACAATCTTTTATAAAATATCTATCGACTAAATCAATAAATAAATAATTATCAACCCTCTCAAACCTGATTTGCGAAATAAACATTACTTGGATTTTCGACAGGTGTATATTCCTCGTCTTTGTATAGATTTTTAACATCTCCCATCATCCTGAAAAGGAACACGAATCCATATATTTCGCTAAAAGCCAATTTAACATAATTAATATAAATTCAAATAAATTAAGAAAATAATATAAATTATAATCATTTACCCCAAATCGTCAAAATCGAGCGTATCATCAAGTACAAAAACTTCTGTAGCTTGAGCTCCTCTTACACCCAAATCATACATTAATGCGGTGAATAATTCTGTAAAAAAATAAGAAAATTTAATATCCAAACCAGAATAACGAATAAATTTAAAAAGTTTATTGAAATTTACTTGGCTCAGACTGTAATTTAACCCACGGCCCATGAGCTCTTTGTTCGTGCGACAACATAAGTGAAGACATTTCGACTACTTGAAATGTTTTATTAGCGCAAAAAAAAAAAAATTTAAAATTATCTACAGACTTGAAACTTTTAAAAAGAAACTGCGTTAAGTAGTTCAAATTTATAACTTTTTGTCAAATATGGTAATATATCACAGATTATTTGAACCTAATTTGGTTTGAATTAAAAGTTGTTACTTTAACAGAAATTAAGAAATACTTCAATTTTTTCTAGCAAGTCTTTGATTTTTGGTCATTGTATTTGTATGCAGTTTTTGTACAAACTAGGAATTGTAATTTTCTTCTCAAGGAAGAATTTACCATAATAAGTGTAATATAATAATACATTAGTTCTCTGTAAGTTCAATCTTGAAATAAATAGCTAAATCAAGATTATGTAAAACACCGTGAAAATGTTACCTCAAATGTATATTAAGGTACCCGCATCATGATGGTGCAGTAACACAGCGTCCACTTCAAAAATATGCTCGATTTTTAATAAGGGAGTAAATAAATGGGACTATCATAATATCTGAAAACTATTGAAAACAATGAAAAAACGGATCAAAATTGAGATAATGTAATCTATAAAAACCGCAGTAAGTTTTGTTCTTGTGATAAATTCGTGTAACATCGCTTTTTCATTTCGTCTGCCTGTGTTACACACAATTAATTTATTGCCTTTTTTTGTATCGTTAAAAATTTCTCTTTCATTTTCGTTTTCATTTTTTACATTTATTTTTCATTTTTTTTTCTCAATTTTCTACAGTTTTACAATCAATTGATGACATAAATCATTGATTTATTAGAATGATACACTTAGTACACATAGTACATACATATACATAATATATATCAGATATGTATATGTATTACGTACTTAATAAAGATATTTTCTTTGCAATCTTTATGTTAGATCTTAATACCAATGAGATCAATGTTTGAACCATTCGATATGATGAAAGATTGATAACTTTCAAAATCGAACCGTTTTTATTCTCATTCATTGATGAAATAAATGAAAAAACAGTGCTGTAAGTGGTTCATCAGATGTGCTTTTACGATTACTCTTTTTGTTTTCATTCTGCTTTCATACGAGTGCATGAATAAAATTGCTGTTATAATTAGCATTAATTATGATATAACACAAGGTTGAAACAAGAAATTAATTTTCAAACTTGGAAAAACTGCTCACACAGAGAAGGTTCCAAAACAGCCATCAAACTTAAAAGTTTTATTATTTCGAACCTAATGGAAATTAAACAATGGTCACATCGTTTATTTTCTATCAAAAAAAGAAATTTTTGAAAGCCCCTTTTAAAATATCTCTTTTTGAGTATTGTTGAAAGATATATGTTAAAAATAAATGTAGGCAAACGATTGGTTATATAATTGATTCCTTTACCTATTTAAACGGACGAGGACACTTCATTTTTTTTTTTTAAAAAGAGTATAATTTTTAAAATCTAATAAAAATAACAAAATAAATTAAAATTGAAACATTTTCACAAAATTAAACAAACAAAATTAATATCAATAATGTAATTTCACAAACCAAATAATTATTCATTTAAATATTACACTTCTTTTTAATTCCTATAAATTTTAAAATATTTCATTAATTACGAATGACTCTTTATTATAAAAAGCAAAACCAATATCAATTGAATCCTAAAATAATATTGATACTCTTTAAATTCTATAAGATTTATACAATGTTTAATAATTTTCATTTATCGAAAAGATGTATCTTTCATTTTATTTATGGAAATGACCAATACCCACTGGCCAGGGCCCTTCAGAAATTTCAGATGAAAGTTCTGTTGCTGGCCTGTGGGTACAATAATACTTTAACTATATTGTAAATTAAGATATTAAATAGTTAATAGTTGAATTTTTTTATAATATATTTTTGTAAATGAGTTACCACCTTGTTTTTTCCGATTTTTTTTTTTCGGGAAAATCAAGGTGGTCGCTCATCCATGAATACATAAAATACACGAAATAAATTTTTTTTTATTTTTATTTTTATTATAATTAATTATAATTAACTAATGATTAATGTAATGACACGAACTCTTTGTTATGCCATCGCGACATATTGAAGTAAGAATTACACAAAAAAAAAATTGATTTATCTGAGATTCTGATTTCAATAATATTAAACCTATTTTGGACAAATTACATAACTGTAGTCTGTTATTGCCATTAGTAATTTTCCCATGATATAAAGGATATAAAGTCAGAAACTTATGAAGTATGATTTATTATACTATTTATAGCTTACTAGCTTACTAATCAGACGCGTACTTCGCAAACTCTATTAAACTTATTTTTTAAAAAGGTATATATATACCCCCAAACATTTAATAAATTTCTTAAATTTCCTAGAAACGTTTTATATTATAAAACAAAAAATTTAATCGAAATATAAACTAATACCATATTTTTTTTTAAAGAAAAAAATATAATACACGTAAATATACAAAATGAGCGGTCTAGGTATTGGCAAAAGTGTATCAGCAGAAGGAAAGAAGAAATATTCAAGATCTGCAAAAGTATGTTTGGGTATCGAAAGACAAAGTACTTTACTTTGTAAAATTTTTTTAAATTTTTTTTATTTTTTTTTAATTTAATTCTTCGTTAATATATCGATTATTAATCTTTTAGGCTGGTCTCCAATTTCCAGTCGCGCGTATTGGTCGTTATCTTCGAGATGGAAACTATGCACCACGTACTGGTGCTAGTGCACCCGTCTATCTTGCTGCAGTTATTGAATATTTGGTAGCTGAAATATTAGAACTTGCTGGTAATGCCGCTCGTGATAACAAGAAAGCAAGAATTGTTCCTCGCCATCTTCAATTGGCCATTCGTAACGATGAAGAATTGGACAAATTACTTGGAAACGTCACTATTGTTCAAGGAGGTGTCTTACCTAACATTCATGAAAGCTTGTTACCAAAGAAAACCACGAAAAGTAAAGGTGAGTTTGTAAGAATAATTTTTTTTTTTATTTTGAAAAAGTTGAACTAACGTTTATTTGATTAAAATAAAAGGTGAAAAAGGTACTTCTCAGTCAGCTCCTCAGCCGGTCCCTGAGCCAGAAGTAATTGAGGAAGAATAAAATAAATAAATATTTATTCTTCTTCTACCTGGATATTTCTACAACATATTTTTTATAAACGATTTGTTATTATGCTTACATTTGTTACATTTGTAAATTCACACATACTTATACAATAGCTGTTTACTAAATCTTTTAATGTAATTTCTTGCAAAAACTTAAATAAATAAATATATATTCTTGCTTTAAACAAATAATCATTTTATTGTGCACAAAAGGCTTGATTTCTTTTATATGGTCTATCGACAATTTCGACATTTCAAATTAACAAACTTATCGATTCTAACGTGACATTTAGAATAAATCTGCCGAATAGATTGGAGTATCGAAAAAAAGTAAATATATATTCTTTTATTAGATAGGACGGTCTTTAGTGCCACTGATTAATTTTTTATAGTATGGTGCTGCACGGTGAAATAAACTAAGAAAAACTGGCTAAAAGTAATCTTTATCTAATTGAATCAAACGACACAGTTAATTAGTCAAAATGTCTTCCGTTTTGGCAAATAATTCTAGTCATCGAAGTGTAAAGAAACGAATAAAATGATATATATCAGCATTTGATCTTTTGCCGAGAAAATTTTTAATCGTCACACGATCAATTGAAAGATACTTAACGGCATTTCTAAAAGAGTTTTGAATGAATAATTATTATCGTAATGATCTTAGATCAAGGTTAAGTCTTGATTGCCTGATTTTTACAATTTTAACAACCTAAGTCCAATAATTTTATTAACATTTTTTTTTTAAAATCGTGTTATAATAAAGATGATAATAATCAAAAAATTTATTAAATTGAATATGCCAAAATGATATCAAAAATGTAGTCAGATTATGCAATCTACATAGGCTTTTGGGTATTGCATGGAATGCAGTGATGTGCATTGGAAGCTTCCAATGATTTCTATTGAAATTGGTTCCAATTCCAATCCTTTTCAATATTCCAATAATTTTGTGTCCTTATTATTATTGCATATATATGTATATGGTATTGGAAACTTCCAATGCAAATTATATTGAAAGAATTGGAAGTTTCCACTAATCTGATGCACATCATTAATGGAAATGTTACACAGATAATATGAATTCCAGTGTTTTCTGTTACACACTGTATGTAAGCTTTAGGCCAGACAAAGTGGGATTCTCTTTTCCATACCTAAACCAAAATAAGCACTTTAACAATCATCTTGGATGATTGGCCAAATTCTTTTATGCAAGCCTCCCAGTTTTTGGATCTGATCATACGATAAATATGATAAATGAAAAAAAAAGATGAGATGTATCAAAATGAGACGATACATATAGTAAAAAAAGATTTTTCATATTTTAATTTTAAAGTATATTTTACGTTTCGTCGTTTCGTGACGATTTATTTTTCATAAAAGTTGTATCTCGAAATAATTATTTTTCAATCAAAAGTCATGAATGATTATAATAATGGAAATTATTTATGCAGGAGAATTTTTACTTTTGTTTTTTTTTTCAACAATAAACCAATTATTATTTAAAGTAAATATTAATTCATTTAGACAATTATCTAAATTCTCGAATCATGTTTTGGACTTTTGAGAGAAATTTCATAGAATAATAATAAGGAAATGTGAAAATGAAATGCATGAATTTATGATAATAAAATAACTTTTTCTTCGGAGTCTACGAAAAAAAGAAAATTAAAAATATTTTCGTTTTTTTATTTAGATAAATAAGGATTAAATTGATTAGTTTGGATTTCCATTTAATAATGAAAAAACGCAATATATAATAACCCCGCATTTTTTTGATACCTATTTATATACATTTTCTGTATGACATGATGATCACAATAAAAAAAGATATCAAAAGAAATAAATATTTTCGGTAAGAAATGTCCTGAAAATGGTTTGATTTTTATATTGATTAATTTGACTTAATTTGATATAATTTTGATTATGTTTACTACTTTGTTCTCATTCGCTTTATGGAAGAATCCCCATTATAGGAAATTTATTAATTAACTAATTTTGGAGAAATAAAGAATGATCTCATGACACAATCATTACAATTACAATATCTCTTTTTATGATAATGGCGCAGAAGGTAAAATACATATAAAAGTCCCATTTTTCGCTTTATCCAAAAGTCATCCTCAAGATTTATTTCTTCTAAACAATAAATTAAAATAAAGGATATAAGAATAATACATAAATATTATACAACAAAGATGAAGTCTCAATATCTTCTTCTCTTAGCATTACTCGCGATTTTTGTAATCCAAATTCAAGCCCACGGAGATTATGATGATTATGAACAATGGAAACATGATTTTCCTGATACTTGTGAAGAACTTTTCAAAACTAAAAATTGTAATAAATGTCAATCGTTAATGTGGAGTCATTTCAAAAATCCTGGACAATGTGCCACTGCTTTCAACCTTGGCCGTGATATTTTTGAAGCTATCAAAGATTCCGGGGAAACACCAAAACCTTATGATCTTAAATTCTTTAAGAAAGGGTTAAAAGATTATTGTCATGAAGGTTTCCATTGTAGTCAACAAAAAGTTGAGAAGATCTATAATAACATTCAAAGTGTCTGTAAACGTGAATTAAGTGTTAAGTTTAATTGGAGTAATAACCCTAAGGATTTTGAAGATAAAACCGCTTACGCTGCTTATGGAACTTTACTTACCTATTATACTGGAATTCCCGCCCGAAAAGCTCTTTGTAAAAAGAATAATGATGGTGGTAAGTTATAATTTTAAGGTGCTCACAACATAAAAAGTTCTTTTATATATAACTTAAAAAATGTAAACTCTCTATTATATAGATTTCTGCAGTATTAAAATCGTTGAAAAACTCACTAAATGGGTAAAAGAGAAAACAAACGCTGATCCAAAGGCTATTGTTACTCACGATCTTAAATTCGTTATCAAAGGAAATGGAAAGAAAATTCGTATACCAAGATCGTTCTTTTGCGATCCTTGCTTTAGAAAGATGGCCCATATCTATGTTGATTATGTCAAAGATCATAGATTGAAGAAATCTGTTGAGAAGAATATTTGGGGATCTTATCATCATTTGGAAGAGTTATATCTTCCACACTGCACTTATCATAGACGTGGTTTAGGTGAAATATTGAAAGAAAGAAGTGTTTCTCAACTAACTGAACGTAGCGCAATTCCCGCTCTTGGCATTTTAAGTCATCATATGAATAAATTACATTCTTTGGCAATTTAAATTCTTTTAATCATTTTAATAATTTTTTTAGATAATAATGAATAATCTATATAGACATTAGAAACAATTTTAAGATTTTTAGAATATTTTTTTACATATAAATATTTTATGCTTTATAATAAACTCTCGTTTAAGTCGTCCTTTTATTCAATTATTTTCATTGGAATGTTATATTTGTAAACATTATACACATTAATAAAGTCGTCATAATGATATATCTGATATTTTAATTAAAAATGTAAATACAGAGCAAAAGATATTTTTATTTTTCTTAACGGAAAATATATTGGTTATAAAATAACGTGAACATGTTAAACATACGCCTAATTATTGCCGTTTTCAGAAATGTTGACATTAGAATGTCGATCATTTCTATAAATCGAACACACCGAACACACACCGAACACAGCAATTAAAATTAAAAAAAAACAAATTTTCCTTTAAAAAAAACAAAATTAAAACTTTAGTAATATATTTTTAGGTAGTGTGCATAAAAAAATGTATAAAAATTATATTATTTACATATATGTATTCACTTGTATTTGCTTGTATTTGCCAATGTTCGGTGTGTTCGGTGTGTTCGTTTGTGTTCGGTGTGTGTTCGGTACAAATTTTCATATTTTCAATTTTATTCATATCTAAAAAATGACAAAAATAATTTTTATATAAAGTTATGCATGAATACTTCAAGTTTGCATAATTTTTTGTATGTGTTCACGGTGTGTTCGGTGTGTTCGGTATAAAATGGTCAAAATTTTAGATTGTCAACATTTCTGAAAATGGCAATAAAACCCAGAAAATATTTCGTCATATTCAATGATTCAATGAACCATTGATATATCATTGATCGTTAATTATCAATGTGATAAATATAGTTAATGTATGATGCGCAGATTCGTATTACTCAACCCCTTATTCGTGGGAAAAAAATTCAATTGCTACAAATTCATATTAAAACGGCAGATCTTTTTTTCACAAACTACTCATCTATGTTAAGCTTTAGGGTTATCATCATAAATCATAATACAGCTAACCCAAAAATTTATATAGGACCCTGAATACGATTATATCACACTATTTATTTTATATCACCTTCGTTGTACTGATTGAATTTTTAGTACTATGATAGTATATGAATAATGTAACCTTGTACGGATTCAGCCGGTTTTTGTCATTTGACTCACTTGATGTCAGAATGTCGATCATTTTGGCCAAAATTAACGTTAATTTTAGTCAAAATGATCGACATTCCGATCATCAAATCCGCTAATTAACATATGTGATATCTTTCTATTATCACCGCGGAAGGGTATATATATGTGCAACGTACCAATTATTTTTTTTTTTAAAAAAAAAAAATGTCGATTTCAGAGTTGGCAAATTCAAAAAATGAAATTGAAGCAGAAGAACAAGTATTAAAAGAATTCACAAATATCAATAATAATCAAGCATATGATCATGTTTTTCGTCTTCGTGTATTAGCTTTAAATGACGGTGTAACTGAAGTTACATCACCAAATGATTATTTTGGAGTTGATAACCGTGCAGGAATGTATCCTACTTTAAAAAAAGCACTAGATGATTCAATTTTGGATTCCTCTAAAGAATTTCAGTTGTTAGATGTTGGAGGTGGATCTGGATCACCACTTGATTGGATTTTTTCTAAAGAATTATCAAAAAATGTAGGAAAAAGAGAAAATCTTATAAATGTAATTGAACCAAATCCAGATTTATTAAAATCATATTTAAAAACGTTAGAAAAATATCCACATTTGAAAAAAAATATCGTTTATCAAGGTTACGTTCAGGATTATTATGAAGTTAAGGAGAACAGTGAGAAACCTCCTTTACCATCAGATAAAGTAGATTTTATTAGCGCTATACATGTGATTTATCATTTGTAAGTAAAATTCAAAAATAAATTAATAATTAAATTGAAATTTTTATTTATTTATTTATTTATTTTTTCATTTAGTACCGATTATAAACAGAACAATTTGGACCCACACAAAGATATTATAAATTTCATCACTTTTCTTTACTCTATTCTGAAACCAGGGGGTGCAATATATATCGCTTATCGAGATCAAGATCAAGATTTTGGTGGAAATGTGCAAAAAAAATATTATGAAGAAGTTCTTCACGAATACAATTTATTTCAAAATATTGCTAAAATAAATCAAGCTAGGGACAATTTGATATATAAAGGGCAAATTATCGAATATCTTGAATCAAAAGATGAAGACGGATTCAAAACTAAGCCAAAAATAGAAACATTGAAACATAAATTTTCATTTTATGCAAAATCTTTAGCAGATATGGCCGTGTTGGGATTATGTGGTAATCTTTTGGAATCAAATGAAAAAGAATTCGATAAAGGAAGGTTAGAATTTATGTTAAATGAAATTAAAAATGCAGCGTTAATGAAGGTTGAAGATGAAAAAGAAAGACGATTCGGATTGGGAAGAACTGAAAGAGATGGAAAAATGGTTTGGAAAGTTGATGCTAGTCATGTTATATGCATTATAAGGAAAGAAATTATTTCTTAGTTTGTGTATTGTTGTTTATTTATGTATTATAAGGAGAGAAATTATTCTTGTGTATTTTTATTCATTTATTTTTAGATATTACGCTTTTTAAATAAATTCATATTTTTAACTTATCTAATTATGATTTGCTAATAATGTATGACAATTGACAACATAGTACTATATCTCATATGCATTGTAACATTTACAATGTGTTATTAATCAAATAAAAGACGATATACATGATTTTGTTTTCCCCTATAAAGTATTTTGTTGCATTTGAACTGTATCATTATGATATCTTTGGAAACTATGATATACTTTATTTTTTAAATTAAATTAGGTTTCATGGATATAAATTTGAATTTGGTTGGTTTACTTATTTCTCAGTCGTGAGTTTACGTAAAAATAGTTGAATTTATAACTTTTTTTACTTTCAAAACAAAATAGTTCCAGCAAAAGTATCGTTGGAACAACTTTTTTCTTTAGCTAGCAAGTTGCATGTCAAAAGTATTTTTGTTAATTGGACTTAGTGTAGCTATGGTAAGTTTATGGAACGTGTGGAATTTATACAGTTCATACAGTTCAAAACGTACTCAGGAAGAGAAAGAAAAAGATAAGGTAAAGGGTAAAAAGAGTTTTTCTTTTTCGTTACTAATTTTATTTAAAACTATAACCAACTTTAATTAATTATATTTTTTTTTTGGATTTAAGAATACTTTTACTCCAAAAACGAATAGTCAAACAAATAAAATTACAAATAAGACAGCATACTCTTCATACTCTTCAAGAAGAAATTCTATTATACCGATGTAATTATGTGCTTTTTAACGTTCAAAAAAATTTTGTTTTTTTTTTATGAAAAAAATTCGTATTAAAATAATTCTTTAAATTTTTCTTATAATAGATCAAAGAGTATATTGACATTTGAATTTATAAAAGAAATTGGAAAAGGACATTATGGAAAGGCTCTTTTAGTCAGAGATAAAATTTTTAATAAGAAATTTGTGTTAAAAGAGATACCGTTAGAAATCTATGAAAATCATGATTTATTGAAGAATGAACATATAATACATAGTATATTAGAGTAAGAAATGATCAATCTTATTTATTTATTTATATATTTATATTTCTTTAATAACATATATTTTCGAATTTTTTTTTTAGTAATAAGTTTATTGTCAAATATTATGGAACAATTGTGTTTGGAAATTATATTTATCTTATACTTGAATATGCCCCACAAGGAGATGTTTTAGAATATATTTTAAATAATGGATCGTTAGATGAAGTTGCAGCTGCAAAGGTAAATGAATCTATAGTTTATTTTTTTTTTCAAATTGTTGTATCATTTATTTAATGTTAATTCTTATTATTTTTAGATAATTTTACAAGTATTATGTGGAGTCGATTATATGCATCAACGAAATATTGTTCATAGAGATCTAAAACCAGATAATCTTTTGCTTTTTGATAAAGGCCTCGTTAAAATTTGTGATTTTGGACATTGTGGAGTATTGACAAATGATAAAGAAAAGTACGTTAAATTAAATTAAGGATCTTTTAGAATTTTTTTATTTTTGTTAATAATTAATTTATTACTTAGATTAAAAGGTGTAGGAGTTGGTACGCCTGTTTATAGATCTCCCGAACTTGTATTAGGTTTACCACATAACGAAAAAACTGATATATGGAGTATAGGAGTATTAACATATATGTTTCTTACAAATGAATCTCCTTTCGAAGATGATGATGAATTTAATATAACCAACAGGATTCTAAAGGCTGATTATACTTTACTTGATGATGGTGTTTCTGTTGAAGCTAAACATTTTATTTACTCGGTAAGTATTTATAATATTAATACTGTTCATATTTTGATTCGTTTTTCTAATTAATATAATTTTTTGTTTTTAATAGTGTATGCAAGTGAATCCAATGAATCGTCCATCTACTCAAGATTTATTAAATCATCCTTGGATTCTGAATTGTGTTTATAGTTAAAAAAAAAAAAAAATTTATATAATCAAAAACGAACATTAAACATGAACATTTATTATTCATTTATTATTATTATATCATAAAACTTAAAATTTTATACACACACATATATATATCCACATTATTAGTAATTATAACGTTAATATTAGGAAATTTGAGTATTGGATTATTGGGTTAAGGCTTAAAAAGAACTAAAAAGCTTTAAATATACTGGCGCTGGCAGCTGGCGAGAGTTATTTTTAGCATCAATTGAATAATTATTAAAATACTTCAAAAATCCGGAAATAATTGTAAATAGGGATGGACATTTTAACTATTTTTAATCGGTCATTTCATTAGGGGGTTTAGCATTGAGGGGGACTATGAGGGTTTGGGTTATTTTTAATCGCTTGATTATTAAAAAAAAAAAATTGGAATATTTATTGAAAAGTTCTGTCGGGATTGTAGATATAGTCGTACATTTTCAATCATGTTGTTATTGATAATCTTACTAAAGTATATAATAATTTATGAATAAATTAATAATATACATGATAGTATGTGATTATAAGGCATGAAACAAATTGTAAATTCTACAGGTGGATTTTTTTTTTGACTCCATCACGCTTCACGCTTCATATTTGTTTCTATTGTTAACAACAATATCATTACATACAATACTATTTTGAGAAAAACTAATAATCAAAAATAAAACTGGACTATTGGACACTTTTTGTTTTGCCTTACGGTACAAAATAAATGAATTTGGTGGACGAGGAATTCTTTACTCGTTTAGTGACTGAACTTATAGTCCAAGTCCAATCAAAAATAACTGGGACCAACACTGAGTTAATCCGATTTCGTAATGTTGTTAAAAATCTTGAAATGGTCCATATACACTTCATGCTAATCGTGATATTAATTAGCACGTATGTCAAGAACATTATTTAAAATTCTTTAGCTCTCCGACATCCAGAAATCTCACATTGGATTAAACATATTGCCATGAATCTCTTCATAAATAGGATCACATGTACGTATGGAAATTGTCTAAAATCTTCCAGATTTTTCAAAGAAAATTGAGAATCGTACCCTTTCGTTCACATCTACTGAAATGAAGAGTATAAATTCATAAATTAAATGAATAAATGAATAAATAAAATAAATTTACTTTTTGTTTTAGCAATTATAAGCTAAAATCTTTTTTTAAGATCTCACGAAACAACTAAAACGGTAAACAAAGGCACCCAAAGAAATGAATACCATTTGAATGATACAATAAAAATGACAGTATTAACTAACCATCGGATTTTTAAAGGTAATAATAAAGGCCAGTTGACTTTGAAGAAATTTTGTGCTTTTATCAGTCCTGAAGGAACGAATGATCTCCTCCTTTTTTGGCACCCAACTATTTTCAATTTGTTTCAGACTTGGCCCTTCAACCCATTGCACATTTGGTCGTATTGGATCGTCATCCAGGTTGCTATTCTCGTCTGAATCTTTGGAAGCTGGGACAATTTCTTCCCAAATATTACCAGTATTAACATGACCTTGCGAGTCTTCATTAGATATTAGCTTCAAATAATCCTGAATTAAGTGTAACTCCCCTTCATTTATACAAAAAACTACCAGTGCGCAGTTAACAGTTCTTAAAGTCATCGCTTTTTTCAATGCCCAAATAAGACAAAATTTAAGATTATCACCAATATAGAAACTGCGATGAAAGCCGAAAGCATGGTTAAAATGACTGCATACAGTAAGATCAATTCTTCGGGCGATGTTGGATGCAGCAACACTAGTCGTTCCATGGTACCAAATATTTGAATCATCTTGCCCTGGGTGTTTAATCTCCATAATCAAATTAATAAATTCCCTAAGTTGTTTCAACTCTTCATCTTTAATTTGTTTAGAGATAGTTCCTTGGTAATAAAAATGTTGAAGATTTTTTGGCAACTTAGTCTTGACCGAATTGAAAGGACATGGTGCTGGTGTACTTGTGGACTTACATTCCATACGAATATACCAGGAAAACCATTCCCAAGGCGTATAATCATAAAAAATTGGCAAAAAATTATTGTAAAAATCCAATAATGCAATCTTTGTTTGTTTTGAGAAGTATTTATCATCGACAATGTCCATAAAGTCCTTCACATTACCAAATTTCTCCCTAAAGAAGGATAACATAATATCATCGTAACTGTCCTCTTCATAAAATTCTTTTTCTTCTTCCCACCATGAAATAACATCGTTTAAATTGAAATATCCAATGTCTACAAAACTCTTGACTGGTGAATCTGCTTTAGCTGTCGTTAAATCTGCTTCAGACGTCTTTATGTTAATACTCTGTAATGAAAAATAATATCGAGATTAGTGATGAAATCAATAAATTGAGAAAAGTAAATTCTGAATTTGGTTTACTTACGTTCACTGAGGAAGCCAAAAGAACGTATTCAGTCTTTTCTTGTGGAGATGCATTCACCCACAAATGTTCGACTACACTTGCGATTGTTTGTTTAGTTAAGTCTTTACCATATAATGAGACGAAATATTTTAAAAGTTTACGTCCGTTAACAGGATGATCTCTGAGATCTATCTTGTTTAAACGTTCGGTCAACTTATCAGGTTCCTTAACTGGGGGAGGAAAAACAAGCGTTCTGTCTGAACGTATAACTTCCAGCATAGTTTCATATTGTTTGTGTAGATCGGTCATTTCTTTTAGTGACAGAATAATGTACGAATAAAACAGTAACTGCTTTTTTTTTAAAAAAAAAATAAAAATAAAAATAAAAATTAAGATTTCTCATAAAATTTTCCAGAAAAATTGCGTTTTAGATTTTGGCCAGAATTATCGAAATTCCAGATGATCACTTAATCAAACAACAAGTTACGTGTCACATGATTAAAATCGTAACTTATTTCCTAATGCCGTAATGCCAGCCGAGATTAAAAATATTTTATGAGATAGAAATACAGCACTAAACGCTATAATTTATTGCTTTCAAAAAAATTTTTACATACTCGCGTTAAAAAATATTTTTTCTATTATTCTTGTGTTCACCATTCTTTAATATCTAAGACTTATGAAATCGATCCGTATATTGGATAATTCAAAAACGGAAGATGAAAGATAACAATGAGAAGGTTTCAAGTTATCAACCAGAGATTAAATCTAACCGCAGGCGTCTATTCAAGTATTCAAGTATCAACTAGAGATTAATTCTAATCACAAGCATCTATTCAAGTATCAACCAGAGATTAATTCTGATCGCAAGCGTCAATGCGTTTATTCAAGTATCAACCGGAACTTCATTCTAATCGCAAGCGTTTATTCGGCGAAAAAATATTACTTTACGAAGTAACACGAGAACATAGAGAATATAAATGATAAATTTTGACCAGATAGGTATGAATTTATGAAAATTAATACAAGTGCCACCCGTTATAACGACATCTCATTATAACGACATATTATTGTATAACGACATACCATTTTTTGGATTCCTTCCTTTATGTCGTTATATAAAACATAATAAATCACATTACAGTCAAACCTTTATATAACGATATGTCGGGACATATATGAAATTTTTAGGAAATACCGATAATTGTATGTCCTCACATATAGTAGGAAAATAAAATTTTATCGGTATATCAAGTTTTTAATAGTATATCGGTATATCGAATATCAGGCTGCTGTCATTTACCTTATATTACTACATGGTTACACCGATTTTTAGGATTTTTTTAAAAACAAGTCTTATTATATATTATAATCTACAAAAAATAAAAAATAACATTATAATATTTAGCACGTAAAAAGTTGTTCGCTTTCAAAAAAAAATTATTAAAAAAAAAAAATAATCTTTCCTTTTTTTTTTACTCCCGATATAGAAATTTTAAATATATATTTCGATTTTAACTATGAAAATATGAAAATTAAATATTTGATTTGAAATAATCTCAAATCTCAATAACTTCGGTGATTCGAATATTCCGAATTTGAAATTTTTTTTATCGGATTTCAAGTTTAAAAAAAAAAATTTTTAATTTTTAATTAGAATTTAGAACTTTAGAACTTTTTAAAAATTTATTTATTATCATTTATATATTATTATTTATTATTATTTTTATTTTGATTAATTTAAATATTTTAAAAAAATTCAATAACAGAGAATAATTGTGTAAAAAATTTTTAATATGTACTTGTAAAGCATGAGAGATAATTGTGTAAAAAATTTTAATATGTACTTGTAAAGCAATGAATTGGAATAATGAAAAAAAAAAAATAACACAAAGACAAAAAATTTTTCGGTAAAAAACGAGAGTGAGAATGTACAAAAAAGCAATAAAGCATAAAGCAATAAAGCAATAAAGCATAATAAAACATGATTGGTAAATTATTTTAAACCACCAAATATTTTTTTTTTGATTTTTTTCATTTTTATTTATTTTTATTTTCTATTTTTTTTTATTTTTTGAATTTTTTTTCATTTTTATTTATTTTTATTTTTATTTTTATTTTTTATTTTTATTTTTTTTTAATTAAAACCTCGCATTCTCGCATTCTTTTGACCAAATAAAGATAACTAAGAAACCAATTTATATTTTTTGATTGGATGTTAAAGACGCTACTGCGGCAACTGAACATCCAAAATACTTCATAATCACGCGATTAATTTAATTTTAAATGATGCAAAAATTATAAATTTTAAATAATTAAAAAAAAATATTTTGTAAATATAGAAAAAACCCTCATGCTTTTTGAATATTTGTAACTCAGCATAGTTAAACGCAACATTAAGCAGATAGATAGTATTATTAACGCACGACATAATAAGACATAATAAGCGCATAATGTTTACAAAACATTTTCCCTCGTTAGATTAAACGAAAAAAAAAAAATATTTTTTTTTTTTTGATCTAAAAATTTCTTTGTTTAAAAAATGAAAATTAATTTAAAATTACCATATACCATATCATGAATAATCATAAACAATTCACACCCCTTTTAACTTTTTTTTCAACAAATTAAAATTATTAATTATTACAAATTTAATTTAAACGATTACTAAACGCGATATCATACATACAGTAATAAATGATGCAGCATAATTAAATAGCAACACAACTTTATCTCGCTTTTTTGGCTTTTTTTTTTTGTGCATGTGTATTCTCCCTTAAATGATCTAAAAAAAAAGGAGATGTAAAATATGTAAACTATGTAAACTTATATAAACTATATAAAAACTATATAATCTATTTAAACTTGCCAAAGAAAAATCCGAATAATCATAACCGAATATATACCTATTGCCTATAATTCATCTTTTTTCTTCTTGTTCTCCAAGATTAGAAATGTTCAAAAAATGTTCTGTAACGAAATTCTTCACTTATTGGTGTAAGTAATAAAAACTTTTAAAGGAAATATTAAAAAAGTTTGACTCGCGTCGAGATTGGAAAATGATGATGAAATTTGGGGAAAACCGAAATCTTGCGTTATTTTCACTCCTTACACTTGCGCATAAATGGGAAAATAAAAAATTAATTAATTTACCTAAAAAAGACGCGATTTCAATTAGGAATTTTCTGTAAGAGATCCTAAAAAAAAAAGTTTAAATAACTTTTTTAAATTACAATCAATTAAATCAATTATTTAATCAATTTATAATATTTTATAATATTTTATAATATTTTGTAATAATTTGTAATATTTTTACAATACAAGTTATTAAACTTTTAATCAAAGTTAGTTTTCAATCAACGAAGAAGATTTTATCCATCATATTTAAAGAAGTTTTTTTTTTTCATTGATTCTTTTGAATTCTCAATTTAGAATAAACGAAAAGTATAAGTTATATAAAAAAAGTAATTTATTTTAATAAATATATATTTTGATTAAATAAAAATGATTTTAAATGAAAAAAATTTCTTGAAATCTTGATTTATTCGTCTAATAATAAATTTATTACAGTATTTTTTCGTAGATCTTTTTCATTGATCAGAATATATACCGTATGTGATACAATACGTAATTAGTCTTTTTTTTTAAACATGGGTTTCAAAACTATTTCGATTTATAGTAAAATTTTTATTTTCCGAAAGGGTATAATGATTTCATGTATTTTCATGTAAAAAGTTTTTTTTTTTAAAAAAAAAATGAATATCCGAAATGCAAATCATAAAATAATAATGAAATTTACCAAATTTATCAGCCTTCTTTAAACTCTATGTAGACATTGATGCAATAAATTAAAAAAATTAAAAAATTTTTTCAGCCTACTTTCTAATTATGGTCTTAACATTTAATCATTAAAAAGTAAAGTTGGAAGATCCTCACGCCTGAAAAAATTTTAATAAATAATTTTTAAACCACGAAACAGCGAAAAAAAAAAAGAAAAAAAGGTTCGGTGACTGACATATCGGCCGCATAGGATTTAAATTTACTAAATCTGGTAAAAATTTCTGACAGCGGATCATACGATGAACAAAAAAGACAAAATAGTATTAGTCATTATGTCGTGTTACTACTTAATACAGGGGTCTACAGGGGTCATCAAACTCATTTACAATGAGTACATGACACTTTAATGACACTTAACTCTTTAGGTAATTTCTAAATTTGTATTACAAGATGCATTGTATTACAACAAAAGTCAATGGGCGAACAGACTATACGCCCACCCACCCTTGATCGATTTTTCTGTTTCATTATATATTAAATAAAATAAATATATATCAATAATGGGTATAAATTTAAATTTAGGTTTGAAACTGTTAAACCATAGTCAGATGTGTTGAAGATCTAATTCTATAAAAGTATATATAGAAATTTTTTGAGTAAACTTTTTTTAAAAAAAATCATTAAGTCATTTAAGTCATAAAAAGATAAAAAAGAAAAAAAAATTTTTTTTTCTTATCGTTCAAAAATATTATTATGGATGTGATAAATATTTACCTTTAATGTAATTATTATAATGAACTTTACTTTTAATGTAATTATTATAATGAAATTTACTTTTAATGTAATTATTATAATGAACTTTAATTTTTAATAATGAAATATCCGATTCTTTCCGTCCCGATATATTTCCTATTTTGCGTAGTTTTTTTAAGGAATTGAGTCGCGCTTTAAAGTTTATTCCGAAATAGAAATTCCGAATATTCAATTTATGGTAAACAAGAAGGCTGCGCGTATCTTAAGATGTTTAACCAATGACTTTTTTTCTTTTTCATCATTAGAAGTGGTATGTAAAGTTTTGGATACAGTAAGATTAATGAAAAAGTACAAAAATTGATGATATATAATTACTATAAATAGAATTATACGGAATGTTATTTACGTATTTTACGTAAGTTCAGAAGAAAAGAATTAATGACAGACTTTTTAAAAAATTTAATTTGGAAAACAAAACAAAAAAAACCTTTCTATCATTGATGAAATTCTATTGGATGAAATTTTATTGAACGTATGATAATGCCGGTAAAATAGTTTAATATAATTTAAGTTAGAATGAGAATATAAGATTAAGTATTTAATTCTTTTATTATTTTAGGAAAAAATGCGTTTCTCACTTTCCCATGCGTGATCTAATCCATCACATCTATTTTATAAAGCGTATGTAATGTTTTGTAAATAAACAAACAGCGTGTAAATGTAAATTCAGAACATGAACTTTTTTTAATAAACAAATCTGCTGCATGTGAATTATAAAGTAAATAACATGAATGAAATTAACATTCATGGCAAGAAAATGAAATGAGAATTTGTAAATTTATTCGTTCATTAATTTATTCGTATAATAATTTATTAACTTATTCGTTTATTAACTTATTCGTTTATTATTTTATTCGTTTATTAATTTATTCGTTCATTTTTTTAAAAAAAAATATATCTCTTTTTGAATAGACAAGGAGATATACGAAATATTAAAATAAATAAATTAGAAATTAAAATGAAAAATAAAAAAAATAAAAAATAAAAAATAAAAATAATTTTATCAAGAACAAATCAAAAATTGATATCAAGTAGTACGATTATTAGTTCGTACTGTAAATAGTAATTTCATATGAATAATTTTTATATGTTCTACACGATCATATTTGAGAAGAAAGATAATCGTAATATCGTTAATAATTCATATTACTGCGGTAATAATTTGATGGTTCATCCCCCCTAAAAATATGTTGATACAAATATACAAATATACAAATAGATACAAATAATATAATTAATGCAATTAAATACAATCAAATACAATTAATACTATTAATATGATTAATACGTAAAATTTCGTAAGTATTCATTCATACACCTTTCATTTAATTCTACATATGTCAAAAAGAAACAATAATATAATTTTTTCTTATTATCATTTTACCGTTACATAATTATATATATACTGTATATTATATTATTTATTACTATTAATAATATTATTATTAATATTTTTAGTTTCTTTAATTTTTTCGACAGCATGCAAAAGCAATCTCAAGTCATAATTATAATTATCAACTTACAAAAAAAGTAATTATGCAATTATTTTTTTAAAAAAAACAAATAAATAAACAATTCTTAAAACAAAGACCATTATTAAAAATATAATTAATATAATTTGATCATATTTCCAAGAAAAAATGGTAAATACTTTAACATTGTCAAAAGTACAATGGGAATTTTGATTCGTTTGATTTCGTAATGCATGTTTGATTGCGTAAATAATTAGTGACGTTAATGACGTAACAAGGTTGCTGCGCCTCTTAAATGTGACCAAAATTAAGACTCCTTCTTTAACGCGAACCAGTATACACATAGTATACACATAGTATACGTTACATGTTCTATATAGAAAAAAAATATTTTTGGGAGGGGTAAATTTCTTTGTTAAAAAATTATAAAATTATACAAGGAAAAAAACAATTAGACATCTAGTTCAATATTAATGTTTTACAAATATCTTATCAATTCAAAAACAGTAAAACCAAATAACCAATCATTTGAATAAATTTGAATAAGTTCAAAAAGAAACAATTTTTTTTACACTTGGGTCATTTTAATAATATTAATTAACATACTATTAATAAGTCAGTATATAGTATTAAAGTTATAAACCAATCAAAATAATTAAACTTTTTCTAATATTTTCGTTAAAAAAAAAAAAGTCATATTAGATACATTTATTTAATACATCATTAATTAATTAAATACGTAGTTAACCGGATTTGATTTTTTAAATCACTTGTATTCCTTGAATGGATATTCCATTTCTGAATTTTTTCTCATAAATTTTGAATTATTAAAATTATTTTCTAAATTTGGTTAATCTTTACAGAATATATTTGGATAAATAAAATGGAAAAAAAAAATAAATGAATATAAAAATAGTAAATCTATTCATTCCAGATTTATTCGGTCACTTTTGTATAAAAACTTCAATGTTAGTAATGTAGTAGATCTTTTTTTAAAAATTAATGTTATATTCTTCACCCCCGGTCCTCCTAATACTCTGTATCCCCTGTATAAATTAATTGATGATCCTTATTTATTTATAGCATTATTTATAGCACATCGGAAATTTTGTATATCAAAGATCCCCGTAATACTCAATAATATCTCCTATGGTAATTTATATGTTTTCTTTAACAAAATAAGTAATTTGAAATTCCATAAAAGCAAAAATCGCATAAAAATGTTTGTAGTACTTTTGTCCAAATTAACATATTAGGATATCATTATATGATTTTATGCTATTTTGCTTATTTTTGCTGTTTTATGCCAAATAGCCAAAATTATACATATAGTAGTTATAGGGTATGATGCATTCTATATGTGGATTATAATTAATTGATTTTCATATCGCATATAAATATATTCGATGAAAACTAGTTTAACTTTTTAATATTTTAATATTTCTTCTTTTTTTCTTTTTTGAAATGATATATATATTTTTTTTTATTGGTATATGAATTTCTAATTATAGGTCAAAGATTTTTTGACGAATAGAAATTTATTTCTTAACAGCTGATGAATTTTATTTTCATCATGCAAAAATATGATTTGCATCAATGAATAATCGTACACTATATATTCACTTGAAATCGTGACAAAATTCTTTGGAGATATGTTAAACCAATTACTATAATAGAATATTTTATTTTAATTTGTTAAAAAGAAAAAAAAAGAATTATTTTTAATGTTTTTTTCGTTATTTTATTTTTCACTGGTTTTACTGGTTTTTCTTTTATAATATATACCCAAAAACTAAATTACCCACTAATTGGTGAATCTTGTTTTCCATATTAATATATTCCAACCATTGTAATAACTTCCCCGCAAAAAAAAAGAAAAAATAAAAATAAAATAACAAATATGTTTCGTGGATTATCAACTTACGCAATATTACCCAAATCCCCTGATTAACAATAATCAACCTTCTTTGTAAATAGCCAATGTTAACTCGTAAAAACTTTTCCCCACAAGGAAATTGGACCAAATATAAACAAAAATTAGAGTACATGTAAACTAGACCTAATTTATTAATAGATATATTGTTACATTTAAAAAAATTATTAACAACGTCTACCTTGTCATATTTGTCATAGCATACTTT
Organism: Rhizophagus irregularis; assembly: GCF_026210795.1. Lineage (NCBI taxonomy): Eukaryota > Fungi > Glomeromycota > Glomeromycetes > Glomerales > Glomeraceae > Rhizophagus > Rhizophagus irregularis. The sequence continues at coordinate 1,421,409 of NC_089451.1, read as the reverse complement.
CTTAAAAGATGCAGTGTAAACTACGTGACTAAGCCTTGCGTTAAAATTTAATCGTTAATTTATCGTTAATTTATCGTTAAATTTTAATTAGATTTTTTGATTACTACTTTTTAGTTTTTACATGATCAAAAATATTAATTAATTTATTGCGTATGGGATTAGTACGATTGAAAAATTTAAAGTAGTTTCAAGCGAGTTTTCAACATGTGTGAAAACAAAACATGAATACACAACATTACCACATTACCGAAATCTCAATTTGTGCTACCTTCCTAATTAAGCTTGTCATAAAATTGCTGTTCACTTAATATGGTAAATCAAATCGTACATTTTGTGAGTATAAACAATAAAAGCTTAATTTTTTATTATATAAAAAAATTTTCGCTTTAATAGAGGAAACTGATTCTTAATATGGTCTGTTCAATGTTCTAAAATTAAAAACCGATATTCAATCCGATATTTTCGATCAAATATTTGATGTTTATTCTTTCTAAGTAAAGGATTTTATTTTAAAACATCATTATTTTTTTTTTTCTTTGTTTTCCAAAAACGTAAAACAAGTCTTTTTTTTTGAATTCTTTTTTATTTATTTTATTTTAATTTTTTTTTTTTATTTTTTTTATTTATTTATTATTTATTTTATTTTATTTCATTTTTTTTTTTTCGATAATATTCGCAAAACTTTTCAAGAAATAGTCTCCCCTTTTTTAATAATAATAAAAAAAAAAATTAATATATATTCAGACTCCCCACCAGAAATCATTTTTCTTCCTCTTCTTTTCAACAGGAACAAATTTCTACCGATTTTTCTACGGAATTTCGGTATCACCTTTTAATTTCTTTATCTAAAATCCGCCCAGTCGTATTAATCCATCACCCCCCTCCCGTGATAATTAGCTTCCTTTGTTCTTGTCTTTTTTAGTGTGTGTAATCCATATTAAACCATTGCCACTCTTTTACTACATAAACAATTTATTCTCTTTGTTATATTCCCCTAAAGTTGTACGATATATATATATATACATGATAATTTGTTTTACATAAGGTAATTAATAAAAAAAAAATTTTTTTTTATATTAAAAATATATATATATTTCTTTATATACAAAAATAAATTGATTAATTTTTTTATATAAAATAATAAATTTTGCGTCTTTTTTTTTTTTTTTACTTTCATTTCATCCAGTTCAGTCCTGTCCTGTCAATTTTTATTTATTTCGAAAAAAAATAACAATTAACACCAATTATATTCATATTTTGGCTTTGAAAAGAAAAATTTTTTATATTATATTTTATTAATATAAAAGTTTTCCTTTGTTGTTACTTTTTTTCTTTTAAACGATTATTTATTATTTATTTATTTATTATTATTATTTATTATATACTGTTGTTGACTAATAGGTAACGTATAATGTTTATTATAATCAATTGTTTTATAATCATTCGTTATTATATATATAATTTTTTTGTCTAATTATTTTTTTCTTTTTCATTATTTTTTTTTTGATACGCATATATATATATCCATGATTTCCCGCTTCATTTATTTTCCGTATTATCCTTTCATTTCCTTTTTTTTCTTTTTTCTTCCTTTTTTTTTTTATATTTATATCATTTAAATCTTTACCCTACATTTTTTTTTTTTATTTTATTCGAATCTTTTAATCGAATTCGATTATTGACCTATTTGACCCCCTCCCATGGAATTATTATAATTTATTAATACTAATATTTTTAAACGGTTCAGCAGGACTGATTATATAAATACAACGCCCATTTTAAAAATCAATTTACTTTCTCTTAAAATACATGTCCTTTTGAGCTTAAATTATTAATATATATATATAATAGATAGACATAAAAAAAAAAACTTTCCTATAATTTCCTAATATATAAAAAAAAAACACAACCTGAAAAAAGAAAACAAACCAAAATCATCTCTCTCATCCATCGAAAAGAAACCCTACCTTTTTTTTTACGAGAAGAAAGAAAAAAAAATATAGAAATCATGAATAACGATACAATAGCAAATGCAACAGAAGTACCTTCAGCATTAACATTTTGTGACTGGCGTATAGAAGTATATAATTGTGTAATGAGTGAATTATGGGTAGCTCAAGTAACAGTCTCAGTTATAAGTTATTTTATACTTGCAATATCTGGTACATTTGTTTTTGGTTATCGTTATAAACATATGTGGAAAGGTTTATTCGTCGATCATGGTCATGGGATTAGACCTTTACCTGTAGATAATTTATTATTCTTTTGGACTATCGCTTGTTATCTTAGAGGTTTACATTCTCTATTAATGTTAACAAACGCATATACTCGTTTCTGGCAAAAGGAATTCATGCAAGAAATTGGTTGGACTATGCTTTGCTATGGTGGTATACTTTATCTCGTAGGTAAGTTTAAAAAACCTTAATTTATTTATTTTATTTATTTATTAAAAAAGGATCGACTTGATTACATACTTTCTTAAGCTTAAAAATATCATATCGAAACTTAAACTATTAAAGAGTGACGAGTTAAAACTTATATAAAGGATTGACTTGTGACAAATTTAAACTTCAAATTATTAAGGAATGACTTTAGTTAATAATACCCAAACATTAATATTACCCAAACATTAATAATACCATCATCTTTTTTTAGGTATCATATATACAATTCCGGTAAATTACACGCGTGGAAAAGCAACTTTAAAAATTGAAACAAAAAAAGATTCTCTAAGTTATTTTACTTCGCGTGAAATTTATATTCCAACACCAAACACTTTAAATATTATCCTCGGTCTATGGTGTTTATATCCAACAGTAACAGCTTTACCTTTTGCTATATTATCAGGTTTATCAAGAGATCATGGTAATGCTGCTGCTGCTGCTAGATGGACTGGTGCTCAATATATATCATATATAATTTTTGATTCATCTTTTGCTCTCATTGGTGCTTATTATGGAATTCATTTTATGTTGATTTTAAGAAATTCGATGAAACAATTTTCAAGACGTTCAGGAGGTTATTATCAATCTCACAGTAATGCTACTCGTTCAGCTCTTGATCGTCTTAAATATACTATGACATATATTGCAGTTTTACCAATGATTTCGGCTCCTTGGTGGGGAATTTTTGGAATTTTTCATGATACTATATTAAGTTCAATTAACGGTGTAAATATTTTTTTATCAACTATGTGGCATATTGGAGGTGCTCAACCCTTAATAGCCGTAACTCAATATATTTTGGCGAAACGTGTTTATCAACATTTTACTGGTCAAGTTCCGGCTTCTGATGATGTGAATTCAAGTACAAATTCTTCTTCAGCTGATACAAGAAAGAGCGCTTTAAGTCCTGTTACTCCAACTTTTCCCGTTACTATGAGTTCTGCCGTAATAAAACAAAATCAACAGAATCATCGAACAAGTGATTCTTATGATATGGAAACACTTCAAAGTAAATTTGAAGGAATTAATTTATCATTAAAAGATGATGGTTTTCCTGATTGGGATAATTTGGAAGTTCAAAATAACGATGGTCGAAATTCCAATAGCGAACGCAATGTCGTATAGTATAGTAAATATAACTAAAAAAATTTTTCTTTTCATGACCAATCAAATGCATAATTTATATTTAAACAAAGAGCTCTTTAATCAGACAATCAATTTTTCCTTTTAATGTAATACATCATTAATTAACGGAATTAAGTATGCGAAAAAGAAGAATTTTAATTTATTCTACAATGGACAAATATGCATCATTTTATATCATTCACTTTTATATTTTCTTGCGTATATATAATTTCTCCATTTACAAATTTTTTTTTTATTCTTGTAATTCTTACCATTTTTTTTCTTTCTTTGTATTTACTTTTCAACCAATCATTTTTTATGTAAAATATCGATTCAGTTGTGTTTTTTTTTTATTATTCTATTTTTATATCATAAATTTTTATAAATATTTACATACACATACTTTTTTTTTTTTTATATACTATTTTAAGCATTTTCTAAAAAAAAAAACTTTTTGAATATAGACGTGAAAGAATCAAATCAAATAAATTTCTCGTGGAGCGGGGGATTAAAAATTTTTTTTAAAAAAAATAATAATATAGAAGAAAAGAGCAAAAAAGTGGGAAATAAAATTTTTTTTTAAAGGAGGAAAAAAAAAATTAGAATTTTTGTTTATATATTTTTTTTTGTAGATTTTTTTTTTTCTTTTCCTATATATATATTTTTTTTTATATTTTTAATTTCCCGCTCTTAGGCTAAAAAAAAAAAAAAATAATTTTGATTCTTTCACAAATTTTTTATTATTTTTCAATTTTTTTTTATTATTGCATTCACAACAACAACAACACACACACACACACACAACACGATCATATCAAAAAAAAACGACAAAAAAAAATTTAACAAAAAAACAAAAAAAGAATCTTTTATGTTTTCTTTTTGCATGTATTTTTTTTTTTTTTATTATCTATTATATATATATATATTTTAACTTACTCAAACTTTTTCTTTTACCTTATTCTTATTTTATCAATTTCAATTTTATTATTATCAATTTTATTTTTTTTTATTCCATTTTTTTATTTTTCAATATTTTTTTTTAAAAACAAGCTGAGGTGGCACTTGGCAAAAAAGATATTTACAATTTCTTTATTTTATTTTACATTAACGTTCAATTTAGTTTCTTTTTTATGAAAGTTTCTTTAACTTTTTTATTTTTTTTGATAACATAGTAATCTAAAAAATATGTTCTTTTCAATTTTATGAATGTTCTTTTTCAATTTTTATGAACGTTCTTTTCAATATAATGAACGTTCTTTTCAATTTATGAATGTTCTTTTTTTTTAATAATAATTAATTAATATCAGATATGTACTTTGATCTCTTTATAATTTGTGAAATTTTTTTTTTTTTTTTACAAGTTCAATTCAATTCATTCAATTTCGGTTATTTAATAAAAAAGATAATGTTTTTATTAATTTTTTAACAACTTTTTGTATTGTGTCTTAAAAAAGTAATTTTTTATCGTTTCATATTGCATTAATTTTTTCATAAATTATTGCGTCTTAAAAAGTTGATTTTTTCGTTCGTTTTATATTGCGTCTTAAAAAATTAAATTTTTTCGTTTTATATTGCGTCTTAAAAATGAACTTTTTTTCGTTTTTATATTGCGTCTTAAAAAATTAACTTTTTTTTCGTTTTTATATTGCGTCTTAAAAATTAAATTTTTTCGTCTTAAAAAAATAAATTATTGCGTCTTAAAAATTAATTTTTTTTTCGCCTTATTTTTGCGTAATTAAAATTTTCGTCTTAAAAAATAAATTATTGTGTCTTAAAAAAAGATTTTTCGTCGTAAAAAAATGTTTTCATCTTAAAAATAAATTTTTTCACCGTAATCTTGAAATGTATTAGATAATAATATTTTTTGTATTAATAAATAAATTTTTTTATTCGCTTATATATATATATATATATATATATTAATATTATATATATTAATATTATATATATACATTTATTAACGCGTAAAAATCCGACATTGCAAATAAAACTTACGTTACTCTTGGTATATTTGTCATATTTTTACTACGTTATTCTACGTAGTATCTATGTTGTAATGATGTTGGTCTACGTTGTAGTCGTTGTATGATGTGATATCAACTAATTTATTAAATTTATTAATCAATTTTAAAAATCAATTTAATCAATTACCGATAAATCAAAAGAAGCATAATTCTAGTCTTAGATTATTATAAAATGACATTATTTTCATTGTTTTTAATACTAACCTTGTTTTTAATACTAACCTTTTAATACTAATCAATATTTGAAATAAAAAATGACAAATTCATTTAAAAAATGACATTTTGAATAAAAAAAACAAAGAAATCCTTTATACTTACACGGTACCTTTCAATGATTGGATGAAATTATTTACCATATGGGTAGATCATATGAAGATTATATATATATACTGAAATTTTTTAACTCAGTAATTTTTCTTTTTTTTGTTTTCTGTTTATTGTTTATAAGAAAGTTTTTTTTTTTTTCTTTATCAAACAAATAAATTTTTTCTTCTTTATTTAAAATGAAATCTTTTCTTTGTTCATATATCAAAAATGTCATAATGTTCATAATGTTTAATGTTTAATGTCTATCATCAAAAGTTTCAGGATGAAAAAGAAAAACATTTGACGAATTTATTTATCATCATCAGGATGTTACAAATAACATGATAATCATTATATTCATTAATAATGCTTAATGCATGAAATATATTTTCCGATAAATAATGTAATGTAATATAATATTTTTTTCTTTAAGAAACAACAATAAAAAAAAAAGTTTTCTGATTTCATTGTCATTATTTACTATAAACTTTATTATTAAAAAAGAAAGAAAGAAACTTTTTTTCTTTTTTAAGTCATACGACCCATACGTAGTAAGTAGTAACAACAATGTAACAAGAAAAAAAAATTTAAAATTTAGAAATTTTTATTTCCATTAAAATTCCGTTAAATTCCGTAATCTCATCTTTGCAAAGTTAACTTGTTTAACTTGTTTGTTTTAATTTTTAATATTTAAATATTTAAAATATTTATTTATTTATTTATTTATGTCATGTTATTTTATCTTGTTACGTTATCTGTTTTTTTTTTTGATATGGGCTGTTTTATTTATATTAAATATTTATTTAAATATTATTGAGTCTTTAAAAAAACTTTAGTAAATCTTTAAATTTTTTTCATCAACCTTTTACTGTGTTTACTGTGTTTATTGATCTTCACCTTAAAAACCTATGCACATGGTAACACGGCTTCTCTATTTGATTTCATTATTTTTGGATAACAAGGGAACCTTTTCTTTATGAAGATCCTTATAAACTATTAGTAAATCATAATTTTCAACGAAGATGAAACATAAAAAAGAATTTTGGAATTTTGAAAATCTGGTTCTTCGTTTGGGTTTATTCCAAAAAAATAAAATTATTGTAAATCAAATTAAAGGAAATGATCCACTAAAATTTCCTTCTGTAAATTATGACCTACATGGGCCAATCATTTAAAATTCACGTGATTTAATCGTCACAATTAGCGTCATTAGCGTTACTATTAGGACGAGGTCATCATCCAAATGTACCAATCAATCAAAACTAAGGAAATATATATTGTAAATCAAATCTTCTTTTTTATCGTATGACTTTGATACTATTTTCTTTAATATTTCTTTATTAACGAATTGGACAAAGAATTTATTTCATATTAGATCATTATTAATTGACTTTGTAGCAATAATAGCAATAATCAATTGTAATTTATCCAATTTATCTATAAAAAAATTATAGCGTTGTCGGACCGATTCCCGACATCCATTTTCTCGGCATAACCTTTTCACCGACAACAATTTCCCGAAAAGACAAATTCCTGAGTGGACATTTCCTCGAAAAGCATTTTTTCCTGACCATGACATTATCTCGACATGAAATTTTCCTGAAACCAAATTATTAAAAAGGATTGAGTATACAATAAATAACAATAAAATAATAATACATTATAACTGATAAATCGCAAATATTTATTAAAATATTCTTTTGCGAGACTACACAAACAATGTTTTACAAATAGACATACAAAATAATAAACTGAGCAAAATAATCAATTTAGAAAATAATTGTTGACCATTTCATATTTTTTTTGTCATTAATATCTAATACTTTTTAAATATTTCGTTAACGTTAATTTTTCAAATTAAATAAATTTGACGATATTCCTAAACTGTAAATAATTTATGATAAATTTCATGAAATTTTTTAGCCGTAATATTCTATAGAAAAGTTTTTTTTATAAGATCATTAATTTATTTATTATATAAAAAAAATTTATTTTTATTTTTATTTTTTTCGCAGTAAAATAAAGTATTTTTGTAAATCATTTTTCGTAATTTTGATTTTGGGAAATTGTCATGTCGAGGCAATATCATGTCGGGAAAAGTTCTTTCGGGAAAATGTTCATTCAGGATTTGTCTTGTCGGGAAATTGTTGTCGGGAAAACGGTTACGTCGGGAAAGGTTACATGGGAAAGGTTACATGGGAAAGGTTAAATGGGAAAGGTTACGTCGGGAAATCGTTCCGTAACCAATTATAGATTGTGAATATAGGAATTTTTCAGCAGCAGTATTATTAATTTTGGCCAATGAAGGGAGAGTCTTATAAGGAGAATCAAAAGTAAAGAAAAAATTATCATATTTGAAACATAAGCTTTGAACAGAATGAGTATTAGGAGTTAGTATTGGTATATAATAATGTTTAAAAAGTACATACGTACGACACACATACATGTCTTAAAATTTTAAAGTAATCAATGTTAAAACAGTCCTAGTTCCATTATAAAGTGGCCAATACTGATTTTAACATGTGACTTTTATTTATTATACGGATCATATGAAAAATATTAAAATAATTGTCACCCACCCGCTTTCCCATTTTTACTAAGTACTCGTATTTTTTTGGCGTGTGAAATCTTATTTGCCACAATTATTTGTCACATACTACTTCGCCACCAGTTAACAGCAAAAGTCACGCGATAGTAATTGACAGTTTGACGAACCAAATAAAGTTATTGTCACATGATGTTGACGATTTAAAATTGATAAAACAAACTTACCGGTAGTCGGTAGAATATAGTTTAAAGTGACACATTGTAGTGCTTACGTTAATAATAAATGGCACAGTTTTTATTCGAAGTTGCAATCTGATTGGTTATATTTTTTTAACCATTTATCATATCCATCAATTTCGCATTGATTATCTATCGACGTAACACTATATCTTATATTCATTGTAGACTTACCGTTTATGAATGTCATTTGTTAAGAAAAACGTGTTACTAACAAAAAAAAAAAATTTGCAAATTTGCATATTGTCACACGTCAACTTTCATTTTTATTCTTCTGTAACCAATTTTATTTTTTATTATTTTTTCGTTATCAAATACTGATTTCTGTTCAAAATTTTATATTCAATGAAGAAAACAGGTAGTAATGGAAATAATAAAAAATAATTTTAAAGGAAATAATTTCAAAAATCGGTTTACCAGTGGAAATAAAAAAATTGATGATTTTATTCAAAGAGAGAATGATAGGCGGATGGTTAAGTTTGAATGGATATCATACAATCAATTTATTGATATTGAAGAAACGGACGTACAAGGTTTTGTTACGGCAATATGGAAAGATAGCTCATTAGAGTTTTATGAAGATTTTGGAATGTATATAAGAGATTTAAATAAAAAAGTTGTTTTAAAAATTTTTAATAACTCTAATAACTCTCAAAATATTTCTTATGAATTTTTAAACAAGGTATGTGGTATTTATGACTTTTTTTTTAAATTTTACTTACTAAATATATTTTGTGTTTATATGTTTAGGTAAAATCATATTTAACAACAGAGGATGAGTTTATTACAAATTCATTATATTATGATGGTAATGATAATTATAATTATTGTTATGGAATGTCTCAAAATCCAGATACAAAAGATTATATTTTAGTTTTTCATGAAAAATATCTTGAAACATGTTGTAAGAACTGTGGTGAGAATTACTCAGATGTAATATATGAGTGGTGTAAGCCATGTCAAATTAGTTTTTTGAAAAATAATTTTACAAATTGGACTAGTACTAGTGGAAATAAGCAAATTGATGATTTTATTCAAAAAAAACAACTGCAAATTGAAAACCAATAGAATATAATATTTGAATGGATACCATACAATCAGTTTACTAGCATTCAAGAGATAGGAAATATTGGTGCTATAGCAATATGGAAAAATGGTCCATTATATTATAAACCATATTTAAATAAATATGAAAGAAAATTGATAAATGAAAATGTTAGTTTAAAATATTTATCCAATATATTAGATATCCTTGATGAATTTTTAGATAAGGTATGAAGTCCATTTATAATCTTGAATTTAAAATATTTTATTAATATATATATATATATTATATTATTATAGGTTAAATCAAAAGATATTGCCAGTTATGGAATGTCTCAAAATCCATATACAAAGGATTATATCCTGGTTTCCCATAAAGAATATTTTGAAATATATTGTTTAAAATGTGATGAAGAATATATAAATATAAAATATAAATGGTGTAAACCATGTCAAATTGATTTTTTGAAAAATAATTTTATAAACTGGACCAGTGGTAATAAACAAATCGATAATTTTATTCAAGAAAAGCAATTACAAATTTATAATCCATCAGAAATGGTATTTGAATGGATACCATACAATCAGCTTACTGGCATTCAAGAAATAGAAAATATTGGTACTATAGCAATATGGAAGAATGGTCCATTATATTATAATTCAAATTTAAATAAATATGAAAGAAAATTGGAAAATGAAAATGTTAGTTTATCTGATATATTAGATATCCTTGAAGTTTTAGATAAGGTATGAAGTCCATTTATAATCTTTAATTTAAACCATTTTTATTAATATAATATATATTGAATTGTTATAGGTTAAATCAAAAGATATTGTCAGTTATGGAATGTCTCAAAATCCAGATACAAAGGATTATATTTTGGTTTCTTATAAAGGATATTTTGAAAAATATTGTTTAAAATGTGATGAAAAATATACAAATATGAAATATAAATGGTGTAGACCATGTCAAATTGATTACTTGAAAAGTAATTTTATAGACTGGACTAAAATTAAACAAATTGAAGCTTTTATTGATTTTCTTCAAAAAGAGCAATTCAAATGGATACCATATGAACAGTTTAGTGATATCAAAGAAATAGGAAATATTGGCGCCACAGCAATATGGAAAAATAAGCCATTAATATATGACTTCTTAATAGGCCAACAAAGATCAGTTGCTTTAAGATATTTGTATAATTTGCAATATATATCTGATGAGTTTTTAAGTATGGTATGAAGTTATTTATGAATTTAAGTTATATAAACATTTCCTTTTATACTATATACTAATAAATGAAATATATATTATATCATAGATTAAATCAAAAGATATTACCAGTTATGGTGTGTCTCAAAATCCAGATACAAAAGATTATATTTTAGTTTTTCATGAAAAATATCTTGAAAAATTTTGTAAGGATTGCGGGGAGAATTATCCAGATGAAATAAATAAATGGTGTAAATCATGTCAAATTGATTTTTTGGAATGTAATTTTGCAAGTTGGACCAGTGGAGATAAGCAAATTGATTGTTTTATTCAAGAAAAGCGATCACAAATTGATAGTCCATTAGATATAGTATTTGAATGGATATCATACAATCAGTTTAGTGATATTAGAGAAAGAGAAAATGGGTTTGCTGCAGCGGTATGGAAGGATGGTCCATTAAAATTTGATAGATGTTCAAAAAAATATGTAAGGAATTTAAACAGAAATGTTGCTTTAAAATACCTATATGACTTTCAATATATTACTGATGAATTTTTAAACAAGGTATATAAATGTTTATAAATTTAATTTTGCTTATTAAATATATTAACGTTATGGTATAATTACTATAATAGGTGAACTCATATTTAACTAGTTATGGAATATCTCAAAATTCAGATACAAAAGATTATATTTTGGTTTTTCATGAAAAAATGTTTGAAAATTCTTATGAATATTTAAATAAATATTTAGAAAAGTGTTTAGAAGAACATTTTGAAAAATATTGTGTAAAATGTGGTAAAGAATATACAAGTGAAGTATATAAATGGTGTAAATTATGTATGATAAATTGTAAGAATATAAGAATTGTTAACGTCATTAAAATTAATTCTAAAATTAAGTGGATACCATATAATCAATTAAGTGATATCAAAGAAATAGGAAAAGGTGGTTTTGCTACAGTATATTCAGCAATATGGAATAATAGGAAAGTTGCTTTAAAATGTTTACATAATTCTCAAAATTTCATTTATGAATTTCTAAATGAGGTATGAATATAAAATATTTTTATGATCTGATTATTTTTTAATCATTGTAATAATTTATATATACTTATTTTAATAGGTTGAAGTTTATTTAGCATATACAAATCAGAAATTTAGTAATATTCTTAAAATATATGGGATGTCTCAAAATTCAGATACAGAAGAATTTATTATAGTTCTTGAATATGCAGAAGGTGGAAACTTTAATGATTATTTATATAGAAATTACAAAAGTTTTAATTGGTCAAATAAATTACAAATATTAATGAATATTATTAAAGGTCTTAAAGAAATTCATCAAAAGCAGATGATCCATCGTGACTTTCACACGAAGAATATATTGTTTAAGCATATAGAATATATCAATATATGTATTTCAGATATGGGATTATGTGGAGAAGTTGGTAATATTGATGAAACAAAAATTTATGGAGTTGTAGCTCCTGAAGTATTAAGAGGAAAACTTTATACTCAAGCAGCAGATATATATAGTTTTGGAATGATTATGTATTTTGTAGCAACTGGAAGTCAACCTTTTGCCAATCGTGCTCACGATAAACTTTTAGCTTTAGATATTTGTAATGGAATTAGACCTGAAATAAATGAACCAAGAGCACCAAAATGCTATATCGACTTAATGAAAAAGTGTTGGGATTCAAATCCAAATAATAGACCAAATGCTGTTAAGATAGAAAGATTTATTTGGTTATTTCATTATTCACTTACATTAAGCGCATCAGAGTTTAAATTTTTTATGAAAATTGAAAAAGAGCAACATTATGAAATTGAAAAACAATTTAAAGAAGCAGAAGAATATAGTAAAGAAAATCCTCTATTTATTGAAGATATCCAATCAACTACACATCCACAAGCTATATATACATCTCGATTACTTAATCATTTCACAAAAGATCTTCCTTCAGAGTGTTTAGATTGCGAAATCTGATGTAAGTTAATTTGAGTTTTTGCAATTATTGATTATTATATTATTAACGTCCCTGTAAAAATAGTCGATCCGTTTTTTATATTCCATCTTTTTTCCGTAAAAGGCTCATATTTCCGGAATTAATAACTTTATATCATGGAATTTATCGAATTATTTATATTTTCCGTGAATAGATCCATGAAGGCTCATTTTTACGGAGTTTTTACAGAAATAACGGATAAAATTTTTTATAGGACGTATGTGGAATTGATTACATAATATGTTTAGTTTACCTATGTAAAATTTCTTGTACCTGGTATAATATTCAATATAACTTATACTTGATTTGAAATCAAAGACAAGAGGCAAAACTAGTCAGATATTTTATAACAATCTAAATTAAGTTCCTCCAGGAATATTATACAGTATATCGTCTCGTCATTTTTTTTTAATTTTTGATTTATTTATTTCGTTATATTTTATTTATTTACATATACTGTATTATATATCAATTATATATATTTATTTGTTATTATCTTATTTAATAAATATAAATTTATTGTTTGTAAATACTTTCTTTGTTCACTAAAAATTTTGTGGATCATGTTAATATAATTTAATTCACAATAAATAGATTCCAGTACTTCATATTTTTAAATATGAAGCCACTTATTGTATAAATTTTACAATTTGTATAATCAAAAAATTAAAAATACTAAAATTTGGTCAATATCAATCCAATAGACATATACTTACCACCATTTGAATCGGTCTCAATGAGATGAATTCAGAGAACTAAAATCGTGAAAATCTAATCACTGGATCAAAAAATATCGTAAGTAATATCTTAACTTTTACAGAGCAATCACAAGATAAACATCGATCCTATAAAATTAAATTATTATCACTCAATGATACGAATCTTATTTAATCCAAAATTATAAAAATCCAATCACCGGACCCAAAATATCCTTAGTATATAATTTTAAATTTTAAATTTTGTGAAACTTTTGTAAACTCGCAAAACTACATAATGCTACGTTTACATAAAACTTATCCTTGCGCACCTTATTAAACTTTCTGTCAAAAAGTCTATCAATAGGTTATCTCATAGTAATTATTGCAAATGAAGAAGAATTTATTAATATAAAATTTATTTAAACTAATAAAGACATAATGAATTTGTTTAGCTTAAATTTTTTGTTATTGCTATATTAACAAAGTTAAAAATTGGTTCTCATATCCCGCCCGCGTCTATTATAACCGAAATTTTTTTTTTATGATAACCAATAAAATGCTTCACATTTAAATCACATGAGTTTAAATCACATGAATGTACCAGCGTAAAATTTGAACTTTATTTATTTAAACTATATTTTAAATTTATAAACTTATATTTAAATGTTTAACATACATACTGCGTTGCTAAACACGAAATTAAAAGAAACTGTCTTTTTCAAGCATAAACGTTCAACTACTATAGTAAGAAATAATCTTTATATGTAAACGGTATGTTCAATTGAAGAAAGTATATGTTGACGCGTTTTAAATTTCTCATTCTATTAGAGGCACAGTCAAAAATGAAACCCAAATAATCATTTAATTTATAATATAATAGTACATGCAAGAATTAAAAGATGTATGTTTGCTTTATAAATTCATGTTTAAAAATGAGTATTTTTTGGACAAACATTTCTATAATTTATATATTTAAAAATGATTCTCATGCCAAACCCATATTATATTTATTAAATTGTTCGAATTAACTTGATATATAAATAAATACACAATACAATCTTTTTTTAATTTATATAAAGGTTTGCTTGACGATATCATTTCAATTCTCAAATTTTTATTGGCTTAAGATTTTTTTATTTAGAAATTAAAATCCGCGCGTCCACATCAAATTAAAGCAAATTTTGATATGAGAGCCAAATTTTTACTAACTTTATATTCCTTATATATATATAAATTTTTTCACTTTGAAAAGTGGCCAGATAATTTTGATCACTATCTGCACACTATATAAAGTTATTGCTGTTATAAACACATGTTTAGCCAAAAGTGGATATTAACATGTGTAAAGTTTTTACAAAATAATTGTACTTATTATTGTTCAGTCGATTTAAGAGACATCCAATATTGAAAACGTTATCAGTAACATTAATTCCTATTGGTCACCGCAGTATTCCTAATGACGGATGGAGATATCAGACTTCGACTGATATCTCTTTTCCCCATCCAATAATTATTTATTATAAAATTATGTAAATTCATATTAATAACATGAATATTCTAATAGTTTATTTCTTTTTCATTAACTTTGTGTATTATATTTTTTATAAAAAAGTTATTCACATCAAAACTAATAAAGCCTTCTATTTATCTTGAGATAAATTATTAAATTAAAAATAAAATTAGCAAAACACTGTATATAGGATACATAAATGATTATCTTCCAGTTAAATTACCAATATTAGTTGAAGAATGCAAACAAGAGACTTTAAAAGTAAATATTAAGTGGGTCATATAAAAAATTTTCTGGGAAAAATGATCATTTTTTAGTTTTCATTCCAAAAAAACTAAAATTTTGTGATAGTGAATTTTTTACTAATTAGAGGGACGTGCAATACATTTTAGTCAACATTGTGGTAATACTTGCATAAATAAAGTACGAGAAGCCTTAGATGATCAACAAACTAATATTATGGTGTCATGATCACAATTAGGTTTAACCATTCGATATCTTAGAAACTGAAGAAAAAAGGCAGCGACAAATAAATGAAAGATGAAGTTTTAAAGGAAAAAAAGGATAAGGAAAGAGAAGTCGGCATGTACAAAAAGTGTAATGGTGTATAAAGAAAAGAAAACTAAATACATGCTAACTGTTAATAAAGAGGTAAATAAATAAAAGTAATATCAGATATATATATAAATGTAAAAAGTATAGCTATCATTACTGTAAGAAATAAATCTTCATACAGCGTGATCATGTGAAATATAAATTTATGCAATCTATATCACGCGTAATAAACAACTACAGTCAACCCTCGATACAACGAACCCTCCGGGTTTCACCTATAAGATTATAGCGAAGGACTTAAAGAATTTAATTGGCTGATTCGTAATATTCATTTATTTTATTTATTATTTATTTTATTTCTTAAAAAGTGGTTATCGGGATCAATCCCAAAAATAACCGTATGTGCAACAAAAAAAAATACAAAGAAGGTTCTATGTAGATAGAAAATCGATATTCATCCCAGCGGCAGGACCTCATCCTTCGATAGTAACTATTTTAACAGTAAAACTATCGCTACTGAGAAAATTAACGCACTAAAAAAAGGGACCACAACCCTAAAAAAAAAAAATTTATTAAGATCCGTATTTTGCTTTCGGCCAAAGGCCGCTACTTGTCAATACTGTTAGAAGTGGAATGGTTCACACTATTCTAAATTGTTTGAAATTTTGAATGATGTAGTAAAAAAAATTAATAAACTACATGTGTAAAATTAATATGACTCTAAAATTATTCCCAACTATGGTAAGTACTAATCCCCCATCTGAAGAGTCATCATGTTCAAAGAGATCGGTCGAGGGACAGGGTTTTTTCTCTGCATGTTCGAACCTGTGTGAATTCAGGTTATAGTTGTCGTTAACGTTTCGTTTGTATGGACGCGTTTCGAGAGTTTTGGTGTCGTCCGAGGTGATACCTTTGTAACGGTAATGTGCTTGGTTTGGTTCTATAACTGAGAAGTAGTCTATTTTAAAATTAAATTCCGACTCAAGTTCGGCGATTTTGAAGAATTTTTATTTTTGTACGACGTTGGGAAAACGAAGTCACTAGTTTGTTGGTATAGTTTTGGAATTGTGTGAGGTCACGTGTCATATCGACGTGTTCATCTTTTTCTGACTTCTCAAGAAGTTCTTGTTTGTGTTTTACATCTGCATCGTAGCAACGTTTGAGTCTTTTTAATTCATCGAATCATTTTTTGCTGCCTGGTTCTAAAAGAATTTGCTTTCTGCATCTTCGTTGTATATAAAGGACTGTTCGGTACAAATGGTTTTAAATCATCCGGAATGTCTATATCTTGAGGAGTAGTAGCGACAGCCGACAGGAGTGATAGACGGATGTTGAAGAGGGATTTGATCGTAAGTCGAGACCGAGGTATTCCCATCGGTCGGGTATTGATATCTATAGGTGGATTAAGTCTCATCGTTCGATTAAATAACGTCGTAGGGAGTAAAAATTGTTAGGATTTATCAAATTTGTGATATCTTAAATGTTTAATCGATTTATTAATTAATAACGTGTGATTTAAAAATAAAAATCGATGTTTTTTGGTCACGGCCAATTTGTATTCCATGTCCATATGGATCGGATCGGTGATTTGTTTATGAGTAGAATGGAAGACGCGATCACAGCGTCGTTTGAAACGAGCATGTTGTTTCTTTGCGGTACGATTATTTAGACTATACTTTTGACGAAAATTGTCAAACCGTTTTCGATAAATATATCTTTTGTCGTGATTGATGAAGAATTGACGGTTATTAGCTTGATAACGGACCGTATATTCAATGCCGATTGCCGAGACGACGAGAGTAAACATTTTTGCCAGGTTGTGTAACTCATCTTTGACAAAGTAGATTAGCGTGTGATACTTTGTCGTTGTTTTGTATTATAGCCGTAATAGATATATTTGGTTTTTTGAAGTTTTTGAAAACGTGGTTCGCGAAAGGTTTTTTTGATAATGGACGCAAGCGCGTCGGTCATGTGACATGATGATAGGACTAGGTGTAAAGGAGGTCTGGAGTGAGTCGGTAACGTTTGTATGTGAAGTTAAAAAATGTTTTTGATATTCTATTATTTTTTTAACTGAGACGTTTTTCGTGAGTTAATGATGGAAACGCGTTCCAGTAATTTACTTCTAATCATGTCGAAATATTTTTGTTGAATTTGTCGTGGTAACACTTTTTGAAAAGAAAAATATGTGAGAGCATTTTACTGATTTGGTATTTTATGTTTGAAGATTGCTCATGGTAATATTATAACAGGGTATTTGATTGGTTAAATGTCACGTGTTAGGAAAATACGTTATAAAGAGGGTTAACTGTAATTTTTTGATATTATCTATCAGCATCAAAGAATTGTTCTTGAGCTTTAGCTACTTTTCTTTTCTAATAAATTCAACTAAGATAAGCTAAGGAGGCACTTGGCAAAGATATTTACTAGTTTTTTATTAAATCATTAAATTTAATGTTAACTTTTGAATTCTTTTTTTTTAATGATTATAAGCTTTTTACTTTTTGATATATCATTACAAATACAAGTAAAATTTATTTTTTTCAAGGTAGTGCAATTTGTAGTTTATTCGTTTATCAAGATACAGTAGTTGTACAAAAATCTTATATCAAATGCAACTAAACCGATTCTAAAAATTGTTCCCATTCCCTACCATCACCATCATATTCTACATATTCTCTGAAGTAGCTTCGCAACAATATGATATCCCATACTCTGTAGCTTCAAGTTAACTTTTAAAATTAATACGTTTGATTTTTTAATTTATGACTAATAAAAAGATATTATTAATTTTTTTTTTCGTCTTAAAAATAATTTTTATATTTTATATTAAAGAAATAATTTTTTTTTCATCTTAAAAATAATTTTTTTATTCGTTTATTACATTTATTGACGCGTAAATCCGACAAAAATCTTTTATCGCATATAAAGCTTATGTTTGTCATATTTTCTACGTTATTTTACGACGTAATGTATGACAGTATGAACTAAATTTCTTATCAATCAAATTAACCAATTGTAAGCTAAGCTATAACCGATGAATCTTTATTTTTTAAAGAAGCTTAATTCTAGTCTTAGATTTCTAATGTCATATTTTCATTGTTTTAATAATAACCAATATTTGGTATAAAATGACAAATTAATTTAAAAATGTTGTTTGAAAAAAAAACAAAGAAATCCTTTGTACTTACACGGTGCCTTTCAATGATTGGATGTATTATTTACCATATGGGAGCTTATGAAGATCATATTATGAAAGATTGTATATACTTGATTTTTTTAACTCGGTATTTCTTTTTTTGTTTTCCGTTTTTTGTTTATAAGAAGTTTCCTTTATTAAACAAAAACAATAAATTTTTCTTATTCAAATGAATGTTTCTTTGTTCATATATTATAATGTTTAATGTCTATCATCAAAATTTCAGGATGATTTGAAATTCAAGAAAAACATTTGACGAATTTATTCATCATCACATGAAATATATTTTCCAATAATAAATAATATAATATAAAAAAAAGAAAGAAAATTTTTTTCTTTTTAGCCATACGGCCCATACATAGCAACAATGTAACATAAAATTTATATCAATTTTAAAATTTTATTTCCGTTAAGTTCCGTTAAGTTCCGTAATCTCATCTTTTTTTTGCAAGTTTTTTTTTTAACTTGTTTGTTTTAATATTTAATATTTAATATTTATTTATTTATGTCATGTTATGTTATTTGTTACGTTATCTGTTTTTTTGATATGAGCTATAGAATTATTTTTATTAAATGTTATTTATATATTATTGGGTTAAAGTTTTTAATAAAAAGCTTTAGTAAATCTTTGAATTTTTTTTATCACTTTTACTGTGTTTATGATCTTCACCTTAAAAACCTACGCATGGTAATTTTTAAATAACAAGGGAACAATTTTTTATGAAGACTATTCGTAAATCGTAATTTTCAACGAAGATGAAACGTAAAAAAGAATTTTGGAATTTTGAAAATCTGGTTCTTCTTTTGAGTTCATTCCAAAAAATAAAATTATTGTAAATCTAATGAAAGAAAATAATTGTGGTATATTTAGTTTTAGTGTATAAATTTTATATTTAACTGATGTAATGTTTAGTATTACATAGTTCATTTATTTTATTTTATTTATAATTTTTTTTTTATCAAATGTGGGATTATATTTTTATTATTATTTGGTTAGTATAGTGGGAAACTAAAATAGGAAAGTGTGGTAAACATTATTAATTATAAAAAGGAGGCTTATTCGACCAAGTGGGGAGCAATTTGAATTATCCTATTTTACCCATTATTTTATTTTCGATTCTTTTAACCTTTTTCTTATGATGAAAAAGACTAGTAATTATATTATTAGTTTATAGGACGTACTAATAGGGAGAAATTATCGCAATTTGATTTTTGGGATTAGAAAATAGTTTTAGATCAAGCATTGTTATTTGAATTTAATATGATACTAATATTTTATTATTGAATAAAGCATTATTTTGTTAACGCTCAAGATGGCAACATGGGCTTGAACGTTACAACATTAAAATTCACGTGATTTATACCCACAATAGCGTCTCCATACAAATGTACTAATCAAAATTAAGGAAATATACATAATTTTAGTTATTTTACTTATTTAAAATATACGTTTTTATCATATAAACTTTGTATATAGTGCAAATCTTCTTTTTTATCATATGACTTCGATACTATTTTCTTTATTACTTTATTAACGAGTTGGTTAAAGAATTTTATTTCGTATTAAATTTATTCAGCATTATTAATTGGCTTTGTAGCAATAATCAATTGTAATTTATCTATAACTGAAATTAAAAAAAAAATTATAATTTTTTCAGCAGCATTATTAATTTTGGCTAATGAAGGAAGTGTTTTATAAGGAGAATCAAAAGTAATAGAAAAAATTAATCATATTGAAACATAAGCTTGAACAGAATGAGTATTAGGAGGTGGATTGTGCTAGTATTGATATATAATAATGTTTAAAAATATAAATACTGAATGCATACGACACATAATTTAAATTCTAAGAAATCGGCCTTTGCGAAATTTACTGATCTTCGTTCTTGTACAGCGCAGTTGTGATATCTCTGCTCAAATCTAAGCTTTTACCTGTCAAACAAAAGCATATCACCGCCCAACTTCCATACATGTCTTAAAATTTTAGAGTAAAACATGTTGAATTTCTGGTAAATTTGTCTAATATAAAATTGATAATATAAAGTAAATAAATAATTTAAAATGTATTATTTATATTAAAAATTAATGTAATACTATATATAATATTCCCCCAAAAATATGCACTTTTACTAGAAAATTTACATATAATCTTAAAAAAATTTGTAAACTTTTTTAACTGCGACCTAATTTGGACTTATAAAAACTGACATATAGGTCCAGTGACTGGACTTATATTCCTAGTTCCAATCAAAAATACCAAAGTGGCCAATACTGATTTATCATGTACTTTTACTTATGACCTTTATTATAAATATTCGGGTCATATGAAAAATAATTGCCAGTCACGTCACCCTCTGCTTTGGGACTTAAAATTTTTTGGTGTGTGAAATCCTATTTGCCACCAATTATTTGAACTACCCCAGTTGCACCGACAAAAAATTTAATGCAGGGCTGGCGTTACAGCATTATACATGAACACGTGAAAATAAACAGTGACGAATAAGTTTTTAACTACTCGAAAAAAACTAAGTCCCTCAGATAAATAAACAGTGAAACTCGGATGAGGGTGTGACGATGTGATAAATTAAAAATATGTCACGTGATCACTAAATTTGGTCGGTGCGACTGGACTAGTTAATTATTTGCCACATACTTCGCCACCAATATACCACTGTTAATACAATTCCACCCTGTAAAAAATCTGATCCGTGCTTTTATTTTTTCATGTTTTTTCCGTGAATGTATTATTTTAATGGAATTTATAGCCTTAAATCGTGGAAATTTTCATCTCGCTAACACGGATATCCATGAATGTATCATTTTCACAGAATTTTTACGGAAGACACGGAGAAACAATGGAAATATTCGGATAAAAATTTCTATAGGGCCAGCCAAAAGTCACGCGATAGTAGTTTTTTCTGTGGTGATGCTAAGTAACGATCCAATAAAGTTATTGTCACATGATGTTGACGATCTAAAATTGTAAAACAAACTTTATAGTTCAAAGTCGACACATTATAGTACTTATGTTAAAAATGTCACAGTTTTTATTTAAAGTTGCATTCTGGTTTATATTTTAGCCATTTGCCATCATATCCATCAATTTCGCATTGATTATCTATCGACGTATATCGATTACATCAGGAGATTATATGAGGCGTAAAGTTGTCAAATATGTAATCCCTGAAAATTTATACTCCATAAAAATCTATAAATATACAATTTTGCATAATTTACACTTAAAAAATGGTTATTTGATAAGGCGTACTTAAAAAGTTTCATAAAAGTTTCATAAATTCTACGCAAGTAGGTAGTTTCAGCAATCTACGCTTTAGAAATTTGCATAAATACATGATTTTGCATGACTCACACATGAAAATGTGGCTTAATAAATTTGTATCTAAAAAAATTGTGTAAAATTTACATAAATTGGTAGCTTCAGTATTATACACTTTAAAAATTCGATAAATACATGAATTTAAATAAACTGCGCATCAAATTACAGGCTAAAATATTTTAAAAAGTTTGTATCTGAAAAAAGTTGAGTAAAATTTACACAATAATATTTTCATGCCTAAAAATTTTATACAAATTGGTATTTTATAATCTACAAAAAAAAAATTATATAAATGCATTTTATTCTAAGATAAATAATATGAAATAATACTAATTAAAAAAGAACAAATAGTGTAGTGGTCGACTTAATATATTGATAGTTTATCTTGAGGTATTCAGTTCGATTCTTAGTGTAAGTAAAAAAAAAAAATAATAATAAAATGTGGAAAAATATCGGGAAAATATATAGGAAAAAATTAAGAGGATAATTTGATAATCTTAATTACATTATTTTTTACTATTAAAAAACTACGTCGTTTTTAAAAATACACTATTTTATACTATTGAAATTTCTCTAAATTTTTCACACTCGTATATCATCGCGAGTGGTGTAGATTTGCGTAGTTTTTTCACACGTGTATTATTTTGTAGATCTACGCTTATTTTATCCTCCTGGTGTACAGACTACAGACTTGCCGTTTATGAATCATGAAATGCATGCAAAGAAATTTGCAGTACAACATACAAATGCCTTAATCATATTTATTTATATACTCAATAAAGAATACGTGTTACTAATAAAAAAAAAATTCGCCAATTTGCATATCTTCTTTCTTATCGTTATTTTTTTTTTGTTCGTTATCAAATATATAATCAATGGAGGAAAAAAATGACAAAGATATAAAAAAATATTTGAAAGATAATTATATCTTAAGGAAAGTTGTATTTGAATGGATACCATATAATCAGTTTAACGTCATTAAAAAAATAGGAAATGGAGTCGCTACAGCAATATGGAAGGATGGCCCATTATATTATAATGTATGTTTAAAAAGATATAAAAGGGATTCAAATAAAAAAGTTGCTTTAAAATTTATTAATAACTCACAAGATGTTTCTAATGAGTTTTTAAACAAGGTATGAGGCTTGTATTTTTTTAACTTTTACTCATTAAATTTAATTATTTTTTTTAAAAAGTATTTTATGTTTTAATAGGTAAATTTATATTTAACAACATCAGGGAGTAGTCCTTTTAAACTTTTAGCAAATAATATCGAATATGGAATGTCTCAAAATCCAAATACAGAAGATTACATTTTGGTTTTAAACGAAAAATATTTTGAAAAATATTGTGATAAATGTGGTGAAGAATATACAAATAAACACTATAAATGGTGTAAACCATGCCAAATTGATTTTTTGAAAAGTAATTTTACTGACTGGATTAGTAGAATTGAACAAATTGAAGTTTTTATTGCTTTTATTAAAAAAGAGCAATTTAAATGGATACCATATGATCAGTTAAGTTATATTAAAGAAATAGAAAATATTGGTGCTACAGCAATATTGAATTGGAAAAGTGATGATACAGATGGTTCATTTAAAGCATATGACTCAAATATGTACTTGCAAAGAAGATTAAATGAAAAAGTCGCCTTAAAATATTTATATAATTTACAATATATTTCTGATATGTTTTTAGATAAGGTATGAATTTTATTTGTAAATTCAAATTCAAATTCAAATATTCATATTAAAATATAAAATATATTATATTATTATAGGCTAATGGATT
This sequence comes from Rhizophagus irregularis, assembly GCF_026210795.1. NCBI lineage: Eukaryota > Fungi > Glomeromycota > Glomeromycetes > Glomerales > Glomeraceae > Rhizophagus > Rhizophagus irregularis. The sequence continues at coordinate 1,397,367 of NC_089451.1, read as the reverse complement.
AAAAAATATTACTAGTTATGGAATAACTCAAAACCCAAATACAAAAGATTATGTTTTGGTTTTTCATAAAGAATATTTTGAGAAATATTGTATAAAATGTGGTGAAAAATATAAAGCTGAAATAGATGGAATATATAAATGGTGTAATCCATGTCAGATTGGTTTTTTGGAAAGTAATTTTACAAATTGGACCAGTGGAAATAAGCAAATTGATTATTTTATTCAAAGAAAGCAATCACTAATTAAAAACCCATGGGATACAATATTTGAATGGATACCATACAATCAGTTTAATGCCATAAAAAAAATAGAAAATAGAATTGCTACAGCAATATGGAAGGATGGTCCATTAGAAAGTAATATAGACTTAAAAAAATATAGAAGGAATTCAAATAAAAATGTTGTTTTAAAATCTTTTAATAATTCACAAAATGTTTCTGATGAATTTTTAAACAAAGTAAATAGATTTTTTTATAATTTTTTATTAGGGAGTAGTTCTTTTAAACTAGCACATAATATTGGACATGGAATGTCCCAAAATCCATATACAAAAGATTATATTTTAGTTTTTAATGAAGATTATCTTGAAAAATATCATAAAGAATATTGTAAAAAATGTGGCGAAACATATACAGTTGAAATATACAAATGGTGTAAATCATGTCAAATTGATTTTTTGAAAAATAATTTTATAAATTGGACCAGTGGAAATAAACAAATTGATGATTTTATTAAAAAAAAACAGTTGCAAATTAAAAGATCGTGGAATATAATATTTGAATGGATACCATATAATCAGTTTACTGGCATTAAAGAAATAGAAAATATTGGTGCTATAGCAATATGGAAGAGTGGTCCATTATGTTATAACTCAAATTCAAATATGTATGAAAGAAATTTGGTAAATGAAAATGTTACTTTAAAATATTTGCATAATGAAATACCAGATATCCCTAATGAATTTTTAGACAAGGTATGAAGTTTATTTATAAACTTGAATTTAAAATATCTTTATTAATATAATATTTATATTATAATATCCTTATAGATCAAATCAAAAGGTATTATCAGTTATGGAATGTCTCAAAATCCAGATACAAAAGATTATATTTTAGTTTCTAATGAAAAATACTTTGAAAAGTATTATAAAACATATTGTAAAAAATGTGGCGAAAAATATGCAGTTGAAATATATAAATGGTGTAAATCATGTCATGTTTATTATTTGAAAAGTAATTCTACAGATTGGACGAGTAAAATTAAACAAATTGAAACTTTTATTGCTTTGATTCAAGAAAAGCAATTTAAATGGATACCATATAATCAGTTAGGTTATATTAAAGAAATAGAAAATATTGGTACTACAGCAACATGGATGAATGGAAATGATTTATTTGAATCATATGAAAGAGTTGTTGCTTTAAAATATTTACATAATTTACAATATATTTCTGATGAATTTTTGAGTAGGGTACGAATTAATTAAATTTAAGTTCTATGAACATTTCCTTTTATATTATATACTAATAAAGATGATATATATTATAACATTATAGGTTAAATCAGAAGATATTTGTTTAGGAATTTCTCAAAGTCCAGATACAAAAAATTTTATTTTTGTATTTTATGAAAAATATTTTGAAAATTATTGTGATAGTTGTTGTAATAAATATACTAATGAAAATTATAAATGGTGTAAGTCATGTCAAATTAATTATTTGAAAAGTAAATTTACAAACTGGACCAGTGGAGATAAGAAAATTGATGAATTCATTCAAAAAAAGCAATTGCAAATTAATAGCCCACAGGATTTAATGTTTGAATGGATACCATACAATCAGTTTAGTAACATTAAAAAAAGAAAAAATGGATTTGCTACAGTAGTATGGAAAGATGGACCATTAAAGTTTGATGAATGCTCAAAGAAATATGAGAGAAATTTAAATAGAAACGTTGCTTTAAAATATTTGTATGGCTCCCAAAATATTACCGATGAATTTTTAATCAAAGTATGTTAAAAGTTGATAAGTTTAATTTTTAATTATTCTTTTATGTATATTAATGTTGTATAATCACTACTGTAATAGGTGAAATCGTATTTAATGGAAGATATTAGTTATGGAATATCTCAAAATTCAGATACAAAAGATTATATTTTGGTTTTTAATGAAAAATATCTTGAAACATGTTGTAAAAACTGTGGTGAGAATTATACAGCTAAAATATACAAATGGTGTAAACCATGTCAAATTGATTACTTGAAAAGTAATTTTGTAGATTGGACTAGTAAAATTAAACAAATTGAAGCTTTTATTTATATTCTTCAAGAAGATCAATTCGAATGGATACCATATGATCAGTTTAGTGATATTAAAGAAATAGGGAATATTGGTGCCACAGCAATATGGAAGAATAGGCCATTAACATATGGCTTCTTAATAGGTCAACAAAGATCAGTTGCTTTAAGATATTTGTATAATTTGCAATATATATCTGATGAGTTTTTAAGTATGGTATGAAGTTATTTATGAATTTAAGTTATATAATCATTTCATTTTATACTATACTATACTAATAAATGAAATATATATTATATTATAGATTAAATCAAAAGATATTACCAGTTATGGAATGTCTCAAAATCCAGAAACAAAAGATTATATTTTGATTTTTCATGAAGATTATCTTGAAAAATTTTGTAAAGATTGTGGCGAGAATTATTTAGATGAAATAAATAAATGGTGTAAATCATGTAAAATTGATTTTTTGAAAAGTAATTTTATAAGTTGGACTAGCGAAAATAAACAAATTGATGATTTTATTCAAAAAGAGCAATTTCGAATTGAAAAACCATGGGATATAATATTTGAATGGATACCATACAATCAATTTACTGATATTAAAGAAATAGAAAATATTGGTGCTATAGCAACATGGAAGAATGGTCCGAAATATTATAATTCAAATTTAAATAAATATGAAAGATATTTAATAAATGTTACTTTAAAATATCCATATTATAATATACTAGATATTCTTGATGAATTTTTAGACAAGGTATGAACTTTATTTATAATTTGAATTTAAAACATTTTTATTAATATAATAAATATATATTATATATATAGATGAAATCAAAAGATATTATCAGGTATGGAATGTCTCAACATCCAGATACAAAGGATTATATTTTAGTTTTTCATGAAAAATATCTTGAAAAATTTTGTAAGGGCTGCGGTAAGAATTATTCAGATGAAATAAATAAATGGTGTAAATCATGTCAAATTGATTTTTTGAAAAGTAATTTTACAAGTTGGACCAGTAGAAATAAGCAAATTGATAATTTTATTCAAAAAGAGCAACTGCAAATTGAAAACCCATGGAATATAATATTTGAATGGATACCATACAATCAGTTTACTGGCATTCAAGAAATAGAAAATATTGGTGCTATAGCAATATGGAAAAATGGTCCATTATATTATAATTCAAATTCAAATAAATTTGAAAGAAATTTAATGAATGAAAATGTTATTTTAAAATATTTATATAATACTATACTAGTAAATATCCTTGATGAATTTTTAGACAAGGTATGAAGTATAATTTGAATTTAAAATATTTTTATTGATTGCATTATTAATCACTTGTTTAAAGTATTAATACAATAATATTATAATATTATAGATTAAATCAAAAGATATTATCGGTTATGGAATGTCTCAAAATCCGGATACAAAGGATTATGTTTTGGTTTTTCATGAAAAATATCTTGAAAAATTTTGTAAGTATTGTGGAGAGAATTATTCAGATGAAACACATAAATGGTGTAAACCATGTCAAATTGGTTTTTTGAAAAATAATTTTACAAATTGGACTAGTGGAAATAAGCAAATTGATGATTTTATTCAAAAAGAGCAATTACAAATTAATAACCTATGGAATGTAATATTTGAATGGATACCATACAATCATTTTACTGGAATTAAAGAAATAAAAAATATTGGTGCTATAGCAATATGGAATGATGGTCTATTAAAATATAATTCAAAATCAAATAAATATGAAAGAAATTCAGTAAATGAGAATGTTACTTTAAAATATTTACATAATATACCAGGTATCCTTGATGGATTTTTAGACAAGGTATGAAGTTTCTTTATAATTTGAATTTAAATTTTTTATTAATATGATATATATTATAATGTTATAGATTAAATTAAAAGATACTCTCAGTTATGGAATGTCTCAAAATCCAGATACAAAAGATTATATTTTAATTTCTCATAAGGAATATTTTGAAAAATATTGTGAAAATTGTGATGAAAAATATACAGATGAAATATGTAAATGGTGTAAATTATGCCAAATTGATTGTTTAAAAAGTAATTTTACAATTTGGACCAGTGGAGATAAGCAAATTGATTGTTTTATTCAAGAAAAGCGATTACAAATTGATAGTCCATTAGATATAGTATTTGAATGGATATCATACAATCAATTTAGTGAAATTATTGAAAGAGAAAATGGGTTTGCTGCAGCATTATGGAAGGATGGTCCATTGAAATTTGATAAATGTTCAAAGAAATATGTAAGGAATTCAAACAGAAATATTGCTTTAAAATACCTATATGGCTTTCAATATATTACCGATGAATTTTTAAACAAGGTATATAAATGTTTTCAAATTTAATTTGCTTATTAAATATATTAACGTTGTGGTATAATTACTATAATAGGTGAACTCATATTTAATGGAAGATATTAGTTATGGAATATCTCAAAATTCAGATACAAAAGATTATATTTTGGTTTTTCATGAAAAAATGTTTGAAAATTCTTTTGTATATTTAGATGAATTAGAAAATTGTTTGGAAGAACATTTCAAAAAATGCTGTGTAAAATGTGGCAAAGAACATACAAATGAAGTATATAAATGGTGTAAATCATGTATAATAAATTGTAAGAATTTAAGAATCATTGGTATAATTAAAAATAGTTCTAAAATTAAGTGGATATCATATAATCAATTCAGTGATATCAAAGAAATAGGAAAAGGTGGTTTTGCTACAGTATATTCAGCGATATGGAATAATAGGAAAGTTGCTTTAAAATGTTTACATAATTCTCAAAATTTCATTTATGAATTTTTAAATGAGGTATGAATATAAATATATTATATAATCTGATTATTTTAAATGTGATAATTTACGTATACTACTTATTTAATAGGTCGAAGCTTATTTAGCATATACAAATCAGAAATTTAGTAATATTCTTAAAATATATGGAATATCTCAAAATTCAGATACAGAAGAATTTATTATAGTTCTTGAATATGCAGAAGGTGGAAACTTTAATGATTATTTATATAGAAATTACAAAACTTTTAATTGGTCAAATAAAATACAAATATTAATGAATATTATTAGAGGTCTTAAAGAAATTCATCAAAAACAGATGGTCCATTGTGACTTTCACACGAAGAATATATTGTTTAAGCATATAGAATATATCAATATATGTATTTCTGATATGGGATTATGTAGAGAAGTTGGTAATATTGATGAAACAAAAATTTATGGAGTTATGCCTTATGTAGCTCCTGAAGTATTAAGAGGAAAACCTTATACTCAAGCAGCAGATATATATAGTTTTGGAATGATTATGTATTTCATAGCAATTGGAAGACAACCTTTTGCTGATCGTGCGCACGATAAACTTTTAGCTTTAGATATTTGTAATGAAATTAGACCTGAAATAAATGAACAAAGAGCACCAAATTGCTATATTGACTTAATGAAAAAGTGTTGGGATTCAAATCCAAATAATAGACCAAATGCTGTTAAGATAGAAGAGTTTATTTGGTTATTTCATTATTCACTTACATTAAGCGCATCAGAGTTTAAATTTTTTATGAAAATTGAAAAAGAACAACAGCATTATGAGATTGAAAAACAATTTAAAGAAGCAGAAGAATATAGTAAAGATAATCCCCTATTTATTAAAGATATCCAATCAACCACACATCCACAAGCTATTTATACATCTCGATTACTTAATCACTTTACAAAAGATCTTCTTTCAGAGTGTTTAGATTGCGAAATCTAATGACTCATAAAGCTAGGTTAAATAATTTTTATACATAGTTTATTAAAAGTTATTGATATTAACGTACACGGTATTGATTACGCACAAATATTGGCCGAACCTACGTAGAGGAGCAATGTAAGAAAATATACTTGTACCTGGTATAGTTTGTAATTTTGATTGTTATGTGTCTATTAGGACTAGAACTAAGGATTTTATTTAGTTCGTCTTTTATTTTTTTTTTAAAATTTAAATTAAAATTTATTTGGAAATATTTCTTTTTGATTTCGTATATTATTTATTATGTTATATTTATTATTTACTATACCATCTTATTTTAGTAAATGGTATTTTATTTCTTATTTTAAATTTGAAGTTATAGCAGTTATATTCTTCGCAATAAATAGTTTGTTCAACACCAATTATAGAGTAGTATGTAATTTTACATAATAAATTGGTCTGTAATTGAACAGGATTTTAAATATATATAGTACAATATATTATGCTTCATATGTATAGTGTATAAAGTTAATATATTAACTCTGTTGTAACAAAACTCAATAGTTAAAAAAAGAACTTTCAACTTAGGTATTATGTTTTTAGCAATTACATCACAGATATTAACCAGCGTTAAGAAACGGCGGTGGCTTGTAGTATAGCTATTTTTGAAACATCTGGTGCCTTGGAAATGGCACTAGCCGAGTACGTGATAGAACTTTCTTTTAAACGTCTAGAGACTCTGCAGGATTAAATCTAAAGGTAAATATATCAAAGTTTTTTAAAGTTGAATACAAATGAAGTACATTCTTAATGATAAATTGATAATCATTAATATATAAATATTATCCCAATAATTCTGATTTTACAAGGCTGTATTTACAAATCTGTTATCCGATAGTTTAATCAAAAAAAAAATATTTTTTTTTTACCTCGTTATTATTTTTATTTTTATTTACGTTACATCGAATAAAAATTCTACACAAGGAAAACTTTTTTGGAAATCTCAAGAATTTTAGAATTTCGTTATTTTAATTAAACTTTAATTACCATTTCAAATTACGTGAGGTTTATCGCCGTTTTCGAATTACTGTGATCAGGTGATGTCGATCATTTATAATTAAAAAATACTGAAAACACTGAAAATAACCGAAAACAACCTAAAAATAAGCCAAAACACATGCAAATATTCCTTGTAAAATTTTCTAAATAATTATTGGTCAATTTTTTATAAAACTGGTCATTTACTTAATATAGTAATTAGTAAGTAGATTATATAATACTTACGCGAAAAAGAAGTTGAAGTAATTTTTCGCGTTTAGAGTTATTTAAATGGCGGAAAATTTAACTTGCAATTACCTTCCCGGTATTTGTTATATATGTCAAAAGTGTTTGCGTTGTTTCAAACTTCCACAAGAAAATCCGTGCAAGTGTCAGAAAGATAAAATATCAAGAGTTAAAAAACCACTGCATGGACAACAAATATATCAACGTGCTTATACTACAAACCAAATTTTTCCAAAACTCAATAATTTTTTACTAGATATAAATACTAAATTTGGTTACAATAATAATTTTGAAAAAAACTTTTCCTATACTACTTGCAGTGCTTGTAATAGTAAACTTCAACGATTAAAAACTAGTGATAAAAAATCTCAACTAAAAAGTAACAAAAAAAGCAATAGGAGAGCTCAGATAAACAATGAAGAAATCATTTCAATAGATGATTTGCCAACAGAAAATAGTAAAAGAAAAGTGGGAAGTTATAATAATAAGAAAGAAAACGAAAAAGACAATGATAATGAAATAGAAGATGAAGGAGACGATGATAAAGATTTTAATAATAAAGATGATGATTATTATGACAAAGATAGTGATGTTAATGATGAAAACTATGAAGAAGACGATGATAATGGAGATTATGATGAAGAAAGTGATAATGACAATAAAAAATATGAAGAAGTTGATATTATTGAGGAAATAAAAATACAATTAGTTGTAAAAAATAATAATATAAAAATCCCTACAGCAAAAACTCTAACTATTCGGCCTGCTAGTTATAAAAATTTTACAGAAAAAATAAATTTAGCAACTAAAAAAATTCTAGAAAAAGAAACAAAATCAAAATACAGTTATACTATTTCGTATAAAGCTGTAAATGCATGTAGACCATCAAATACACTTGAAGATAAATTGGATTTTCAGGAATTTATTAGTGAATATCAAAAGGTAACATTAACTGGGAAAAAAATGTCAGTGATAGTGGTAGTAATTGTGAAGAATAACGTGACAGAAAAAAAAAATAGGAAACATAAAAAGGTAAAGTATTTTATGTATAATGCGAGATAATAGGCAAAAATATTTAACATTTATAATTTTTTAGCATTCTGATGATAATATTAGATCATCTTCTGAAGAAATTGAAATACAAACCAAAAAGAAAAAGAAATCTCGTTCACTAAGAGAAGATGATTTATCAAAAGAGGAGAAAAGAAGATCCGAAGTCATTGCTGATTTGGTTGAAATGTATAAATGTGATTTACATTCTACTCCATGTTTTATTCAAGATGGTCGGCATTTGCAGCTTAATCCTTCTAGATTACAACTTTGGGCTCGTGAAATTGTATGTAAAGTATGCTTTTTTATAAATTCAAATGAAAAATGATACCTACTAATTATTAATTTTGTTTAGATAAACAAAGGAACAACCTATGATATTCCTCCATCTTATCCAGTATTTGATATGAAATCAAGTGTATTTATCAATAAAAATAATTCTGCAACGCAAATGCAAAATAGTCAAACATCCAATACGCCTACTCCTATTTTTATTCAATTACCAAGTCAAGTTTATCAAAATCTGACAAATACTCATTTGGAATTACCTTCATCAAGCAAATTACCATCAATTGGTGAGTTTCTTAATAACTTAGACCTGAAATATAATTGTAATAATATATATGCTAAATTTGAAGATGCATTTCTTGAAGAAGAAATTACAGTTAATGCTATAAAAGATTTAACAGATGAGCAATTGCAAAAGTTAGGCGTGGTGAAAATTGGATGGCAAAAAAATATTAAACAAGCAGCGCAACAATATTGACTTAATGTATTTTGATTATCATATAATATAATAAAGATAGTATTTCAAATATAAATTCTTGTTCCAGTTTTTTATTTTATTATTCTAAATTGGTTATATTTCTATTTTTTTTTATTCTAATTGATTATCAAATATAAATTGATGCTTCAAAAAATGCTTGTGCCATTTGAGACGTTATTTGACTACATGCAACTAATAATGCATGTATAGGATCATTATAAGCTTCCATAAAATCACGATTACGCCTGATCCATGATTTGATAGTTGAAAATGCAGTTTCGATAGGATTGAAATCGGGTGAATATGGTGGAAGAAAAACAACATGGCATCCTAATCCTCTTAATAGTGCTATTAATTCATCATCATGGTGTATTTTTGCATTATCCATAATAATTACACTATTATTATCTGGATATGGGTTCATTATTGGTACCTAAAGATAAATTTATCAATTAGAATATAAAATAAATAAATAAATAAATAAACTTGTATAATTATTATTTACCACTTGATCAAGAACAAAATCAACAAATCTTTTTCTATCACATGCTCCTTCAAATATATCAACAGCAACAAATCCTTCTAATGTAAGAGCAGGTAAAATTGTATATCTTTTTCCTCGTACAAACACAACTTTTTTATGTGCGCGTATATTGCGAGGAGAATATCCATATAATCTTGATAGACTCCTCTCATCTTTAGCACTTTCATCAAGGAAAATCAACTGGTTTGGGGTGTAATGTTCACCAATAACACCTAAATAATGTGCACGTATAATATCATTTCTTTCCAGTGCTGCCTTATGTAACTGTATTGAATAAAAAATAAATATTTATTTCAAAAATTCATAATATAAATAAATTACTTACTTTTTTTCGAGTAATTCCCATGTATTGAAGTGAATGCCAAAGAGCTGCAATAGATGCTCTTTTTCCAGTTAGACACTCCATTTCATATACTAATTCGTCCAAATACCAGTCTGCTTTTTCTGCTACAAGATTTCTAAGTACAGCCATATCTGCTCTACTAAATAGTTTTCTACAACCAGGAATACCTTTGAAAGGATTTTTAACACATGCCCAACGGTTATATCTCCTTATTATCTTATTTACAAAACCCTTACTCATGTATAATGTATTAGCAATATCTGCAGTAGAAAATCTATCAATGTGAAGATAAATAATACGCCAGCATAAATCTTCGCTAAATTCTTGAGGCATGTTTGAGGCCTTTTAGCAAAAAAAAAATATATTTATTATGGTTTTTGTCTGTAAATATTTTGAAATCGGATAGAAGGGTTGGAGCCGGTTAGGAATCAGTTAAAATCGGTCTCTAAGTTACTTGTAAAAACACGAAGCGAATAGCAAAAAAATACAACGAATGTGATACAATAATGGCTTAACACTACGTAGATCAAATTTACACAATTTTATATGTATAACGTGATCAATTTTTTTTTGAAATTCTGGAAATCAATTTTTTTTATTAAAATTAAAAAATTGCCGATCACAGTAATTCGAAAACGGCGATAAATTAGTTTAATTAAATTTTTGTTGAGTATTTAATATTTAGTTAAAAAAGAAATAATGGAGAAATATTAAATTCTAACCCATGGGAGAAATGAAAAACGGTTTTACCACAGCAGCATGAAAGGATGTCCACAATACTATATTTTCGTTTTCGGTCAAAGAAAAAGGTTGAAAGAGAATAAAAAGGTTGTTTTAAAATATTTATATAATTTGTATTATTTAATCGTTTATTTATGATATGTTATATGATTTATATCATCTTGTTAAGTCATCTGTTTTTATTTTATTTATATTAAATGATATTTTTAAATATTATTTATGATAATATTATTGCATCAAAGTATTAAGAAAGTCTTTAAAAATTTTTTTTATCGATCACCTTAAAAACCTATGCACATGGTAACACGATTTCTCTATTTAATTTCATTATTTTTGGATAACAAAGGAAAAATTTTCTTTATGAAGATCGTTATAACTATTCGTAATTTTAAACGAAGATTAATTTTTTCCCTTCCCTTTCTTTCCTTTTTTTCACATATCCCTCTCTTTCTCGTCTTCCTTTCTCTTTGCTCTTTCTCTCTTTCTCCCTTTCCTTTTTTCTAGGTGTTCTTCAGTCTCTTTAGACGTGACATTCTGCCTTAGACTCGCCATTTTGGTATAAAGACTTGATTTTTTTTTATTTTAATTTTTTTATTAATTTTAACGAACTTTACTAATAGTTCTTTTCTTTTTTATTTTGTAGGTGATCAATTCTTTGGATTTTGAGGGGAGGGTATTAATATTTTTTGAAAAAAATAACGAAACGATCATTAATGTTTTGTTATTTTATTTTTTTTTTATTTAAAGAAAATACCATATTTTACTTATGAACTTTCATTAAAAAACATATCTACATCAAAATATTGAAAAACTCTACGGTAAAATCCTCCAAAGTTTTTTTTTCTGGTCTAAAATTTTTACCAGTTATAGAGTTCTTAGTACTATACTTTTATTAACGATGCAAAACATTTGGATTTATTAGTATAAATAGACTTGAGGTTAGAGGTCATAAGCTATCCCACCAGCTGGCAAAGTGTATGAAATTTCTTTTAATTCATAAAGAAAGCCTTACTAAAGTCATCTTTAGTGTAGGTCTAGTAATACATTGCCTTAATTGAGCGAGGCTACGAAGTTTATGATTCCTAAATGTATAAAAGTCACAAAATTTGTTATTATACATTTTTGCTATATATCAATAAATTAAAAAAATTGTTGCATTAACATTCTTATTGCTTCTATATCGTCGAGTTGAAGTGAAAGGATAAAAAGGATAAAAATCTATAGACAACTTTCATTTACTATTAAAGTTGACAATAATACTGGTAGATTTAAATTTCAACTGAATTACCTGGATGTTATTCTAATTTGTCAAAGATTTATCTTATGAAAAGATTGTAATACTTTGATATAGTATCTTAAGACAAAGATAGTTAGAAATAAAAATTTGAAAAGTTAATTTATATACATATACAGTATATATTTGCTTTTATTGTTCAAGTAATGCATACAAAATTTTATTTGATACTTTAAAGGCTTGCTATTTTATTCAAATGTTCATTTATGTTAGTGTATGAGAATTGCTGACTACTGTTTCAAATTGTGTATACAGAAATAAAATAAATAATGAGTTAGTTTATTTAATAGATCATGATATATAATACATAATAAATGACTATTTGACTATTTAATAAAAAGAAAAAAAAACATATTTAAGATTAATTATATAATGAGTGAAAATTTTTAAATAATCAATTAAAAAATATAATTTAAAAGTAATACAGCTCAGTTCAGACCAATAAAATTTACTTATCATGATTTTGTTCTGGAATTTGCTTACACCTTTAGATTCATTATTTTGATCTTAAAAAATTAGAAATTTTAAATTAAACAATGTCTTAAGTTTAATAAAATAGCAGGTTATATAAAAATTTACCATTCTTCATTAATTTTTAATTGAGAAACATCAATTTGCTGAGATTCTTTAAAATTAAATAAATTTATTAGTATTTAATATAATATTATATGTTAGTATTACAAAAATACCTGAATATTCCATGGATGTTATATTATCATAACATTCGTAATAATCATCAGAATTTTTCGGTTCAGGGAGATTATTAAAGTCAAGTAATCTACTAGTATAAATCGCTTCTGAATGTGTTTTATATGATATTCCTAAACTAATTAAAGGCATACTGCTAATTGATACATTCTCATTGGCTTCATTTACTTTTCTAATTTGTTCTTGCAATTCTGATCGGTTACCTAAACTTTTCCACAGGTATAAAATTTCATTAAGTTCTTCTGAAGATGGTCGATTTAATGGTCTTGCATCTAAGCATCTTTTAATTAGATGGACAATTAGTTGGGGCACTTTAATATTAAACCTTGGTCTTAGCCCTTGGCAGATTTTTATTGCTAAATTTTTATTATGGCTTACATCATGATATGGAGGTAATCCAGAGATTACTTCATACATAATTATACCAAAACTATATATATCAGAAGCTTTGGTATAATTTTGTCCTCTTAATATTTCAGGAGCTATATAAGGTAAAACGCCATATATTTTGTTTTTTGTATCCTCCGATGCATTGTAATCTGCAGGTATACATAATCCCATATCAGTTATACTAGCATTAGTATAATCATGTAATATATTACTAACATGTAAATCTCGATGGATTATTTTATAATCATGAATAAAGTTGAGTCCATCCGCAATTTCACATAAACAATTAAGTTTATCAGACCAACTTAATTTATTATAATTTTCGTCTAAATAATTACGTAAACTTCCAGCACTTGCATATTTGAAAACCATCATACAATTTTTTGTTCTGGATCTTGTGTCATTCCATAAAGTCTAATAATATATAAATTCCATTGTATTGTATGATGTGATATAATCTACATTTAATAAAACAAAATGTATTAGTATAAAATATTAAAATTATATAAAAATTACAAATTAATAGTACCTCATTCATAAATTCTAATGAAACATTTTCTGAATTATTTAAACTTTTTAGAGCTACAATTTCATCTTGATTTCTCTTCCAATTATCATTTTCATAATTCCATTCTTTTATAGGTCCATCAATCCAATTAGCTCTATACACTTTACCAAACCCACCCTTTGCAATATATTCAATATCATTAAATCTATTATAAGGTATCCATTCTAATACTTTTGATACATCCCAATTAGAATGTTTTGATAGCTGAGTATTTTGAATAAATTTATCAATATTATCATTACCACTGGTCCAATTTTCAAAATTTTGTTGGAAATGTTTTGCATTACATACATGTTTGCATTTTCCGCATATCTCATTCCAAACCACTATATAATTCTTAGTTTCTGGATTTTGAGTTATTCCACAAACTTTATTAGGTACTGTCTACAAATATAATAAACTAATTAAATATAAAAAAAATCAAAAATTTCGAAATATCATTTAATAATAAATCTACTATACTATACCTCTTTTGTAAGTTCTGATATGGTTTTTGTTGGATTATTTGAAATTTTCAGAAACACAGATATATTTTGATTATTTCTCTTCCAATTATCATTTTTATAATCCCATGTAACTATATATCCATCAATCCACTTTGCTTTATACACTTTATCAAATTTGTCTACTGCAATATATTTAATATCATGAAATCTATCATAAGGTATCCATTCTAATACTTTTGATACATCCCAATTAGAATGTTTTGATAGCTGAGTATCTTGAATAAATTTATCAATATTATCATTACCACTGGTCCAATTTTTAAAATTTTGTTGGAAATGTTTTGCATTACATACATATTTGCATTTTCCGCATAACTCACTCCAAACCACTATATAATCCTTAGTTTCGGGATTTTGAGTTATTCCACAAACTTTATTAAGTACTGTCTACAAATATAATAAACTAATTAAATATAAAAAAATCAAAGATTTCGAAATATTATTTAATAATAAATCTACTATACTATACCTCATTTGTAAATTCTGATATGATTTTTGTTGGATTATTTGAAATTTTCAGAAACACAGATATATTTTGATTTTTTCTCTTCCAATTATCATTTTCATAATCCCATGTAATTATATATCCATCAATCCACTTTGCTTTATACACTTTATCAAATTTGTCTACTGCAATATATTTAATATCATGAAATCTATCATAAGGTATCCATTCCATTACTTTGTGATGTATATAGTATTTATGAGCTCATAATTGAGTATTTTGAATAAATTTATCAATATTATAATTACCACTAGTCCAATTTTGAAAATTTTGCTTAAATCGTATTGAATTGCATGTTTCTTTACATATTTCACATTCTTCATTAAAAAATGACTTTTTTTTATTCATTGAGATCTTTTTCTAAACTATGAATGATTTTAAATTATAAAATGTGGGAAAGAGAAATGAGGTTATGAAGTAAATATTAAAAAACCTTTTTTTCAGTCAATATTTAGCCGACAGTATATTTAAATGGAAAGTAGTGTTACAAAAAATTATTTCACAAAAATTATTTTCACATCATCACATGATAATTTCTTTATCACGTTGTTTAGTACAACTTGTGATACTTGTGAAACCCTCAAATTACTTGAGCAGTTATAATAAATAAAATATAATTTTGTTTCTTTTTTATTAAATTTACATCAGAAAACATTGCTGCATTTTTAAATTTCATCTAAAAAATAAACTTTTTTTAGCTATAAAAAAAAACTAATGATAAATTATCTAAAGTTACTATAAAAGAAAATTATAATTTTACTTCGTACCATTATGATGATCATCATAAGTATGATATTACCATACAATGTTTATATTTTTTTTAACTATCTTCTGATTGATATTTATCAAATAAATTTAAATTATCCAATTGAAATAATGTTCCATAATGATAATAATATTTGAATAAACCAATTAGCGATGACTTTGTTAATATTTCATTCCAATCAAACTCTATATCAAACTTATTCGTAACCGATGATATACCCTTGACCAAACTTTTTTTATTCAGCCGAAACGCAAACGTAATAACTAATAGCAATCGGATAATAAGAATTCATTTATTACAGTAATATTAATTACGATAATTGTTAAACCAAAAACTTTTAAATAAAATAATTATTGAAAATAGTTATGCTTTATGAAAGGAAAAAAGAAAATTTTAACCGCTGGTACATATTATTATAATAAAACCGGCAAATTAAGATTGTTATTTTTACTTCTTCTATGAAATAATATTACTTTTGATGTTTAAGAAATAAAATAATGAAGTTTTTAACGAAATTCTTTCTCTTTTCAACCTCCAAGATATTTCATTTTACCTTTCCAATATTGCTTAGCGAGTTAGTGTGGTAAAAAGGAAAATTATTTAATTAAAGAAAATAAAAAAAATAACTACCCTGAAATAAATGACGTAATTACTGTGCCTATACTGCGGGTATAGCCACTCCTCACGTGATGCAAAGCGCAGTAGCTCAAATAAAAAGGGAGCAATAAATGTAACCTCTTTTGCAATAATATTACCGTTTGGTGTTCAATCGAAAATAACGCTTCGTTCGTAAATCTTTTTTTATGGTTAAATATTATATTCAGTTTTTTGATTACCGGCTTGCAAACCAAAATTAATTTTTAAATTCGATCAAACAAGCTAATTTTTAAACAGAAAGAACTGATTATGTAATAAGTCATGTTTATATTAAAAGAAATATTGCAAAATAGGAAATGATCACAGAACGTATTTACTAGTAAAAGGCGTTATTTGGTATACTTTTTATTCTAAAGTGCGATTTTTTTTTAATTTGTGAATCGCATAAGAATCGGCAAAATGCATAGTAAATTCACGATTCACAAAATAAAAATTTATTTCTAATAAATTATTTTTAATTTAAAGAAGATTATAATAAACTTAATTCAAAAAAGTAGATTGTAGCAAAGTTTTGCAAGTTTAATAAGAAAAATACCTCGTTATTATTTTTATTTTTATTTATGTTACTATGTCAAATAAAAATTCTTTGAGTGATGCTACACGAGGAAAACTTTTTGTTTTTTGAAAATCTTAGTAAATTTCAATTTAAGAATTTTTAAGACTTTCGTTGTTTTTAATTAAACTTTAAATAATAACAATTTAACATTTCAAAATTACGTGAGGTTTAAGTTAGTTTAATTAAATTTTGTTTTTTCTTCGTTATTAAGTATTTAATATTCAATTAGGAAAGAAAATAATTAAATTCCAAATTGGACTCAAAAAAAGCAATTAAAAATTGATAACCCATGGGAAGAAGTATTAAATGAATACCATATAATCGATTTAATGACATTGAAAAAATAAAAAACGGTTTTGCTACAGCAACATGAAACTATATTATATTTCGGTCAAAGAAAAAGGTTGAGAAAGAATAAAAAAGTTGTTTTAAAATATTTATATAATTCAAAACTATCTCGATCTTTTAATCTATGCCAGATCTGATAAAAGAATAATTACGATTATCTAAGTTTTTTTTTTCATCAGAAGTTAAGCTAAAAATGATCATCTATTATGCCGAAAATGATCAGAAAATTTTTTTTATCAAAATACAATTTTACTTCGCATGGATTTTAGTAGTAATATTAATTATATATTAATTATTATTTTTTTTTATTGATATGTTTTTATTATTTCAATTTAATTGAACGTTTGAACCAAAAAAAAGATATGAATTTCTTTTTTAAAACAAAATTAGTAATCTAAAACTGATAGAAAATCGTAATATATTACTGTATAAAAAAAGCATAGATCATGTGTTTGTTATATGATCAAATTTGGAAATAGCCATTATGCAAAAGCTATTTAATATAATATTAACTTCCTAAATTAAGTAAAACTAAAATCATTTTTATTATATTATTTTTATTGCTCCAATTTAACTGAACCAGAAAAGATATAAATTATTCTTATTTAAATAAAATTGGTAATCCAAATGTCATAATATGGTCAGCATATAGTTACTTTAATAATGTTGTCATAACGATCAAAATTTATCAAAAAATAAAAAAAAAATACTTATTTCTCTTCTTATATGACTTTTTCTTATAGTGTTATATGATAGTCAAAGATTATAATAATATTCATTTATTGCCATTTTTCAAAAATTTTGACAAAAGAGAAAAAAATATTTATACTGATTGCCACAGCCACATCGGTCACGTGCTGTCGGTGCTGTAGACAAATTTGATTGATTCATCATGTTTCAGCCACATTATTTATTTGTTTATTGTTTATCATAATTATTTTTTCTCTTTTTATTTTTCCCTATATTATTAAATGTTGTTATAAAGCAACAATAAAATATTTAAGCTAAGTAAATTTTTATTATAAATTAATTTTTAATATTAACTTAATATAACAATAGCTTAGCTGGAACAATCTAGTAATGTTAAAATCATCATAACATGACGATTGAATATTGATTGTAAGGTTGATTAATAAATCAATTTACTACTTTTGGACAAATTTCATTTATACTCACCTCGAAAAATAATAACAAATAAATTGTGACTGTACCCATATGAAGATTGCATATTTACATTAATTATTGTCTTAATAAATTAAACAAGGGAGAAGATAAAGTTAATTTGAAAAATATAGACTAATTTCGGCGCAATGTAATTTTTTAAAATCACTCTGGGTCTGCATAGTGTAGTACTAATTGACACTTTCAGAATTTTATTTTTAAAAGGCCATAGAACAAACTACGTGAATATAGCACATTTGCGGAAATAATATGAATTAAAAAACACGGAATAAATTTTTATAGGGACAATAAGTCTTCCATACTAGTAAACACCTTTTTTTATTAATTAATTTACTTTTATTCTATAAACAAAATTTTTTATGAGCCAATATATGCCAGACCGTCAGACCTTATCAAATATAAAGGTCATTAAATAAAAAATCAAGTTGGTTTCTTTGCCAATTTCTTATTAAATAAGTTTAACAAAGAAGCTTTTCTTTTTTAATTAGTAGTTCATAACCAATTTATTAAAATACATATCTTAAATTTGTGATACTTAAAAAATATTTTGTACTTATAGTACAGTATATATTCTAGATTGTGTTTAATGAGGCATCATTTTATAACAATTCCAGTTAACAAATATCAATAAGAAAGTAGTATAACCAAGATAAATAAACTGTTTGAACTGAAGTTCTTGTGATGGTAATAATAAATCAAATTTCATGTTTAATAAACTCTATAAAGAATAGATACGTTTTTAATACTTAGAGATATGTCTTTAATATCGAAAAACATGTTTTTAATATAGAGAAATAAGAAAAATGCACAATTTTATGAATAGTACGTTCTTCATATAAAATTATACTAAAAAACGAATATTTGAGATATGGAATTGTGCATTTTTCAGTATTAAAAACATATTTATTTTTTTATAGGGAAGCACTAAGTCTATACTTCACATTAAATTGTTCTTAAAATATTATTTGAACTCTGAGCTCATACTATTCAAGTTCCAAAATTTCGTCAATATTTGTCTTAAAAATGTATGCTTTTTTTTCCTTTGATGTTTAACTAATCATACTGGCAAACCAAATCTTAAATAAATAAACATGATTTGTGGTCCCTAAAAAGGATCATTTGCACTAAGTGTCATATCAATGGTCATGATCATTAACAAGCCATGGCCAGATTGGCCAGTCATGACCATGTCTGATATCAGCCAGTCAAAAGCTTCTGATCTGACCAGGACCCAGAAATATACATACAGGGTACACAGATGCGTCGCCATCATAGTGGAATTAGATGGAGTAAATTTTGATTTGCGTACAATTTAAGAATTTTTCATCCATAGTTAGGTCATAAAGATTGCATATTTTTTATCAAAATTATTATATGTAAAAAATTAGTTTGCGTATTTTTGGGCTAATCTTATATATATATAGTAATATATTTACAGTACGTTACCTGCATTGTAATACACATTTATTTTAATTGAAAGAAAATTTTAAGGGTTAAAAGTGAAATTTTAGAAAAATATTATTGAAAAAATGGTAAATAAGAATAAATTCTATTTTTTCACATTAGTATTTGATTTTATAAATAATATAGAAGTCATGATAAAATAATTTATAACTTAATGTCTGAAATTTTATTTGCGTATTTTTGCAGGATTTTCAATATCAGATGTCAATTATGCGTACTACTCATATAAAAAGTCTCAGCGTACATTGCGAAAACCGGTTTTCCCTAATATGCAGTAACTGTATTGTAACTGCATCATAGTCATACAGTATCTACATAGTGCGCATAGTGGAAATGTGAATATGCAGTTACTGCATATTAAGGAAATTAAGTTTCTGCAATGTACAGCTCATAATAAAAAATTTTTCGTCACCTGACCTTTAGGCCGGGCAAAGTTAATTTTTAGATTCTCGTGACATAAAATTTTAAAATTGACACGGTCACCCAGTTTTTTTTTTTCTTTTTCTCATATGTAAATTTTTTTATATGTATTTTGTATTATATTTTGTATTACACAAATATATCTTGTATTACACAAACAAGAATAAACTGTTAAATCTATCTTTCCAACACTTTTTTTTTTAAATAAAATCTGATAAACCAATAATAATTGTACGTGTTTTTCTTTGTTCTAAAACAGTATTTGAGTGGAAATGGCTTCCTGTTGAAGAGGATATGAATATAGAAGATTTTTTCAATGTAAATATTGTACTGCATATTTTAGTCCTACAAAAACGGGTGAAATGGAAAAAATAGGACTGAAATGTAATGCATGGGAAATTGAATGTTGCGAATGCAACAAATGGCGTGTATTATATAGTAAAAGTAAGTTGTCTTCCTTTAAAATAGCAACTTTGGAAAGGTATTTAGATACAATTCAATATACATGTGGTGATTCTTTTGAAGCTTTAGCAAACTTAAGCATAGAAATGGAAAATGTTGGTTATGAAAATAGTGAAAGTGATGATATAGGAATATTTTTGAAAATGTAAAAGTTGATAATAAAATTAATTGCTAATTCGGTTAAGATCGGCAGTGTCTTACTATGCAAAATCGGGGCAAAAAAAGAAAATAATTATCTCTTGATCCAATGATCCAATTTCAATGAACTTTTTTTTGTTTTATAGATCTTGATTTCCTCAATAAAATAAAAAATTTATTGAAATTGAAATACTAAATTATAAGAAAATCGTGAAAAAGTATTTCATATTATTATTATGACTAAATTTTAGTAAATCATAAAAAAAGAATTGATTCCTAATTCAGTGATCCAATTTCAATAATTTTTTTTTGTCTTTTAGGTCTTAACCTCTTCTTCATAATAAAAAAAAGTTTGTCAATATTGGACTGCTAGATCGGAAGATAATCACAAAGATATATTTTGCCATATCATGAATCTAAAAATCGTCTGGCAAAATATGTTTTCACAATTATCTCACGATCTAGAGGCCCAATTTTGACAAAATTTTTTTATTATGTAGAGATTATTGAGATCTAAATAACAAAAAAAAGTTTATCGAAATTGGATCACTGAATCAGGAGATAATTGTCTGCTTTGTTATTAATGGAATCTGATCGTTGTCAGTAAAATATGTTTTTGTGATTATCTCACAACCTAATGGTCCAATTTCAATGAAATTATTTTTATTTTATAAAGGTAATCCAGACTTACAGAACAAAAAAAAGTTCATCAAAATTGGATTATTAGATCATATGATAATTATTTTTATTATTTGCACCAATTTCCCCAATTTTACATAGTAGGACACTGCTGATCTTAACCGTATTAGCAATTAAGCTTTTTACTGGGGTGATCATACCCGTTGGCCAGAATTATCAATTTTTACCGGCACTATATTTTTTAATGCTGGTGATCATCATAATTGTGTGATCATCACCCCGGTGATAGTTGGAAAAATTCATAAATTAATGTGTAGTAATCCAATGGAAGTTCCAAGTGGTGTATTTGAAGACATTTGCTTTCAGTGTGGAAAGTAACAGAAGATGAATTCAATGAATCTGAAAAAATTAGCATGAATGAAATATATTACCACTATTGTGATGAGTGTTATACAACAGTTTCAAATAAGAAGAATCAAATTTCAAGTAAAAAAAGGTCACAAAATAATATGTAACCCGCTTATTGAATTTTTATATAATAAAGTATATACCATTTTATTATGTTAAGTCACGTGATAAAAAATTTTACTATAAAAAAAAAAATTCCCGAATTTTTGTAAAACTGACACGGCCGGGTCACGAGAATCTAAAAATTAATTTTGCCCGGCCTTATATATATATTTCTGGGTCCTATCTGACCAACCATCTGATTGATCGTTTTTAAAGAATTTCTAGTAAAAAAATTTTAGGTATTTAATTGCTATTATAATTTATAATAAATAATGATTGTTATATTATTCTAAGGAAATAATACTAGTAAATTTTAAAGTATAGATTTAAATATTAAACTTAAATTTGCTAAAGAAACTGCAAATAAAATATAAATAAATATTATGTCACTATACTTGTATTAATAATAATAATATTTAATCTTTTCATTTATTGTAATAACTTCATACAATTTAATTATTTTCTATATAACTGATAAATATACGACAAATAAAAAATAAATAAGAGAATTATTAATCTTCAATTATTTCAATTATACATTCAAAACACTCAGAATTATCTTTGACTAAAATTTCAGTAAGTTTGCGACTTGTATAATATGCTTGTGGATGACGTTGGATAATACTAGTAGGAGTACTTGCTTTATTTGCTTCTACAAATTCAAACATAATATTTTTTAATTGATTATCAACATTAATTACTTCATATCTATAATTTCCATCCCTATTTATTATATAAAATTTATTGATACATTCAATCCATTCAGATATAATATTTTCAAGTGTTGTTATAGTTGGTCTATTAAAAGGATCTGGATCCCAACACTTTTTCATTAATTCTATATAACATTTTGGAGCACTTTCTATAATTTCAGGACGTTCTCCTTCACAAATACTCAAGCTTAGTTCAAGGTCATGTGCTTTATTTTTAAATGGCTGAATTCCGGATGTAAATTCCCACATTATCATCGAAAAACTATAAATATCACTTGCTAGAGTATAGGGTTTTTTTCTTAAAATTTCAGGTGCCATATAAGGCAAAACTCCATAAATTTCATTATCATTATTACCAGAATCTTGTGAATTGTTTATAGGTTTACATAACCCTAAATCAATGATAAATATTTCATTATAATTATCTGACATTAAAATATTACCATCATGAAAATCACCATGAGTTAAATTTGATTCATGGATCACTTTAAGTGCTAATATAATTTTTTTCAATAATTGTAGCTTTTCTTGCCACTTAAATTTGATTATATCAGATAAACAGTTTCTCAAACTTCCTTTTTTTGCATAACTCATTACTATTATATAATTTGAATTTCTTGGATCCTGAGTAATTCCAAAGAATTGAATAAATTTTGAAAATGATTTTTTCTGACAATTATAATGATATTTCCACTACATAAGCGATAAAAAATTATTTAATTATTGCAAAGGAAAATAAAATTTATAATAATTAAATATAAATACTATACCTCATTCAGAAATTTACTATCTAAACTTGATGAATTATTAAGTGTTTTAAGAATAACCTCATAACTTGTTTGTCTATTCCATTGTTGTTTGTCAAAATTCCAAGTAAAAATAGGACCATCTGACCAGGTAGCTTTATGAATTTCACCAAATCCTCCTTTGTCATAATAATTAATATTTAATAATTTATTATGAGGTATCCACTCTAAAATTTCATAACTATTTTTAGCATTTAGTTGTGCTTCTTGAATAAATTTATCAATAAATTCATTTTTACTAGTCCACTTTGAAAAATCTTGTTGAAATTGTCTAGTATTACATTGTTGGCACCATTGATAATCAGAATATGGTTGTTTGCACTTATTACATAATTCAGCCTTATTTTCAGATTTCACTTTACTACTTTCAGCTACTTTTTGATGCCAATAAAAAGCCTTTTCTAAATTCTTTTCTGTTCCTTCTCCATTTCTATAATATATGGATAAATTAATCATTGCTTCAGTATAACCATTTTCCGCTGCTTTACGATTCCAATAAAAGGCTTTTTCTAAATTCATTTCTATTCCTACTCCATTTTTATAACATGTAGCTAAATTAAACATTGCATGATTGTTATTATCTTTTTCTGCTGCTTTTTGATACCAATGAAAAGCTTTTTCAAAATTCTTTTCTATTCCTACTCCATTTTTATAACATTCAGCTAAAAATAACAATGCATTGATATGATCTTTTTCTGCTGCTTTTTGACACCAATGAAAAGCTTTTTCAAAATTCTTTTCTGTCCCTTTTCCAGTATAATAGCTATTGGCCAACAACAACATTGCTTCAATATGATCTTTTTCTGCTGCTTTTTGATACCAATCAAAGGCTTTTTCAAAATTCTTTTCTGTTCCTTCTTCATTACAATAACATGTAGCTAAATTATACATTGCATAGATATGATCTTTTTCTGCTGCTTTTTGAAACCAATAAAAGGCTTTTTCAGAATTCTTTTCTGTTCCTTCTCCAATTCTATAGCAATTAGCTAATTTAAACATTGCATCAGTAGAGTTTTTTCCTGCTGCTTTTTGATACCAATGAAAGGCTTTTTCAAA
Organism: Rhizophagus irregularis; assembly: GCF_026210795.1. Classification (NCBI taxonomy): domain Eukaryota; kingdom Fungi; phylum Glomeromycota; class Glomeromycetes; order Glomerales; family Glomeraceae; genus Rhizophagus; species Rhizophagus irregularis. The sequence continues at coordinate 1,372,861 of NC_089451.1, read as the reverse complement.
ATTCTTTTCTGTTCCATCTCCATTTTTATAACATTCAGCTAAAATAAGCATTGCATTAGTATGGTTTTTTTTTGCTGCTTTTTGATACCAATGAAAGGCTTTTTCAAAATTCTTTTCTATTTCTTCTCCAATATAATAAATGTTGGCCAAACAAAACATCGCATTAATATGATCTTTTTCTGCTGCTTTTTGATACCAATCAAAGGCTTTTTCAAAATTCTTTTCTGTTCCTTCTCCATTTCTATAACATACAGCTAAATTAAACATTGCATTAATATGATCTTTTTTTGCTGCTTTTTGAAACCAATGAAAAGATTTTTCAAAATTCTTTTCTGTTCCTTCTCCATTTTTATAACATACAGCTAAATTAAACATTGCATCAATATGATCTTTTTCCGCCGTTTTTTGATACCAATAAAAGGCTTTTTCAAGATTCTTTTCTGTTCCTTCTCCATTTTTATAAAATACAGCTAAATTAAACATTGCATTAGTATTGTTTCTTCCTGCTGCTTTTTGAAACCAATAAAAGGCTTTTTCAAAATTCTTTTCTGTTCCTTCACCAATTTTATAGATATTAGCCAAAGAAAACATTGCATCAATATGATCTTTTTCTGCTGCTTTTTGATACCAATAAAAAGCTTTTTCAAGATTCTTTTCCGTTCCTTCTCCATGTTTATAACATACAGCTAAATTAAACATTGCATAAATATTATTTTTTTCTGCTGCTTTTTGTAACCAATAAGAGGCTTTTACAAAATTCTTTTCTGTCCCTTCTCCATTTCTATAGCATACAGCTAAATTAAACATTGCATTAGTTTGATTAGTATGGTATTTTTCTGCTGCTTTTTGATACCAATAAAAGGCTTTTTCAAAATTCTTTTCTATTCCTTCTCCATTATAATAAATATTGGCCAAATAAAACATTGAATCAATATGATCTTTTTCTGCTGCTTTTTGGAACCAATGAATGGCTTTTTCAAAATTCTTTTCTGTTCCTTCTTTATTATAATAAATATCAGCCAAATAAAACATTGCATCAATATGATCTTTTTTTGCTGCTTTTTGAAACCAATGAAAGGCTTTTTCAAAATTCTTTTCTGTTTCTTTTCCAGTATAATAAATATTGGCCAAATAGAACATTGCATTAATATGATCTTTTTCTGCTGCTTTTTGATACCAATGAATGGCTTTTTCAAAATTCTTTTCTGTTCCTTCTCCAATATAATAGCTATCAGCCAAATAAAACATTGCATTAATATGATCTTTATCTGCTGCTTTTTCAAAATTCTTTTCTGTTCCTTCTCCATTTATATAACATACAGCTAAATTAGACATTGCATTAGTATGGTTTTTTTCTGCTGCTTTTTGAAACCAATTAAAGGCTTTTTCAAATTTTTTTTCTGTTCCTTCTCCAATATAATAGCTACTGGCCAAATAAAACATTGCATCAATATGATCTTTTTTTGCTGCTTTTTGAAACCAATGAAAGGCTTTTTTAAAATTCTTTTCTGTTCCTTGTCCATTTCTATAACATACAGCTAAATTAAACATTGCATCAATATGATCTTTTTTTGCTGCTTTCTGAAACCAATAAAAGGCTTTTTCAAAATTCTTTTCTGTTCCATCTCCATTTTTATAACATACAGCTAAACTAAACATTGCATCAGTATGAACTTTTTTTGCTGCTTTTTGAAACCAATGAAAGGCTTTTTCAAAATTTTTTTCTGTTCCTTCTCCAATATAATAAATATTGGCCAAATAAAACATTGCATTAATATGATCTTTTTTTGCTGCTTTTTGAAACCAATAAAGGGCTTTTTCAAAATTCTTTTCTATTCCTTTTCCAATTTTATAAATATTGGCCAAATAAAACATTGCATCAATATGATCTTTTTTTGCTGCTTTTTGAAACCAATAAAGGGCTTTTTCAAAATTCTTTTCTGTTCCTTCTCCATTATAATAGCTATCAGCCAAATAAATCATTGCATCAATATGATCTTTTTCTGCTGCTTTTTGAAACCAATAAAAGGCTTTTTCAAAATTTTTTTCTGTTCCTTCTCCAATATAATAAATATTGGCCAAATAAAACATTGCATTAATATGATCTTTTTCTGCTGCTTTTTGATACCAATAAAAGGCTTTTTTAAAATTATTTTCTGTTTCTTTTCTAATTTCATAACATACAGCTAAATTAAACATTGCATCAGTATGGTTTTTTTCTGCTGCTTTTTGAAACCAATAAAAGGCTTTTTCAAAATTCTTCTCTATTCCTTCTCCAATTTTATAAATATTGGCCAAATAAAACATTGCATTAATATGATCTTTTTCCGCTGCTTTTTGATACCAATGAAAGGCTTTTTTAAAATTCTTTTCTATTCCTATTCCATTTTTATAACATACAGCTAAAATAAACATTGCGTCAGTATGGTTTTTTTCAGCTGCTTTGTGATACCAATGGAAGGCTTTCTCAAAATTCTTTTCAGTTCCTTCTCCATGTTTATAACATACAGCTAAATTAAACATTGCATCAATATGATCTTTTTCCGCTGCTTTTTTAATCCAATGAAAGGCTTTTTCAAAATTCTTTTCTGTTCCTTCTCCATTTTTATAACATACAACTAAATTAATCATTGATGCAATATGATCTTTTTCTGCTGCTTTTTGATGCCAATGAAAGGCTTTTTCAAAATTCTTTTCTGTTCCTTCTCCATTTTTATAACATATAGCTAAACTAGACATTGCTTTAATATGATCTTTTTCTGCTGCTTTTTGAAACCAATGAAAAGCTTTTTCAATATTCTTTTCTGTTCCTTCTCCAATATAATAGCTATTGGCCAAATAAAACATTGCATTAGTATGGTTTTTTTTTGCTGCTTTTTGACACCAATAAAAGACTTTTTCAAAATTCTTTTCTATTCCTTCTCCAATATAATAAATATTGGCCAAATAAAACATTGCATCAATATGATCTTTTTCTGCTGCCTTTTGAGACCAATAAAAGGCTTTTTCAAAATTTCTTTCTATTCCTACTTCATTATAGTAGCTAATAGCCAAATAAAACATTGCATCAATATGATCTTTTTCTGCTGCTTTTTGAAACCAATAAAAGGTTTTTTCAAAATTCTTTTCTGTTCCTTCTCCATTATAATAAATATTGGCCAAATAAAACATTGCATTGATATGATCTTTTTCTGCTGCTTTTTGATACCAATGAAAGGCTTTTTCACAATTCTTTTCTGTTCCTTCTCCATTTTTATAACATATAGCTAAACTAGACATTGCTTTAATATGATCTTTTTCTGCTGCTTTTTGAAACCAATGAAAGGCTTTTTCAAAATTCTTTTCTGTTCCTATTTCTTTATAATAACTATGGGCCAAATAAAACATTGCATCAATATGAACCTTTTCTACTGCTTTTTGATACCAATGAAAGGCTTTTTCAAAATTCTTTTCTATTCCTTCTCCATTTTTATAACATTCAGCTAAAACAAACATTGCAATAGTATCGTTTTTTTCTGCTGATTTTTGAAACCAATGAAAGGCTTTTTCAAAATTCTTTTCTGTTCCTTCTCCATTTTTATAACCTACACCTAAATTAAACATTGCATTAATATTATCTTTTTCTGCTGCTTCTTGATACCAATGAAAGGTATTTTCAAAATTCTTTTCTGTTTCTTCTCCATTATAATAGCTATTGATCAAATTAAACATTGCACCAGTATTATCTTTTTCTGCTGCTTTTTGAAACCAATGAAAGGCTTTTTCAAAATTCTTTTCTGTTCCTACTTCATTATAATAACTATAGGCCAAATAAAACATTGTATCAATAAAATCCTTTACTGCTGCTTTTTGATACCAATGAAAGGCTTTTTCAAGATTCTTTTCTGTTCCTTCTCCATTTCTATAACATACAGCTAAATTAAACATTGCATTAGTATGGTTTTTTTCTGCTGCTTTTTGAAACCAATGAAAGGCTTTTTCAAAATTCTTTTCTATTCCTACTTCATTATAATAGCTGGCCAAATAAAACATTGCATCAATATGATCTTTTTCTGCTGCTTTTTGAAACCAATGAAAGGCTTTTTCAAAATTCTTTTCTGTTCCTACTCCATTTTTATAACATACAGCTAAATTAAATATTGCATCAATATTATCTTTTTCTGCTTCTTCTTGATACGAATGAAAGGAATTTTTAGAATTCTTTTCTGTTCCTTCTCCATTTTTATAAAATACAGCTAAATTAAACATTGCATCAGTATGGTTTTTTTCTGCTGCTTTTTGAAACCAATGAAAAGCTTTTTCAAAATTCTTTTCTGTTCCTACTCCATTATAATAGCTATTGGTCAAATGTAGCATTTCTTTTTCTACTGCTTTTTGAAACCAATGAAAGGGGTTTTCAATATTCTTTTCTGATTCTACTTCATTATAATAACTATAGGCCAAATAAAACATTGTATCAATATGATTCGTTTCTACTGCTTTTTGATACCAATAAAAGGCTTTTTCAAAATTCATTTCTGTTCCTTCTCCATTTTTATAACATACAGCTAAATTAAACATTGCATCGGTATGGTTTTTTTCTGCTGCTTTTTGAAACCAATGAAAGGCTTTTTCAAAATTTCTTTCCATTCCTACTTCATTATAATAACTATTGGCCAAATAAAACATTGCATCAATATGATCATTTTCTGCTGCTTTTTGAAACCAATGAAAGGCTTTTTCAAAATTCTTTTCTGTTCCTTCTCCATTTTTATAACATACAGCTAAATTAAACATTGCGTCAATATGGTCTTTTTCTGCTGCTTCTTGATACCAATGAAAGGTATTTTTAAAATTCTTTTCTGTTCCTTCTCCATTTTTATAACACACAGCTAAATTAAACATCGCATCAATATGAACTTTTTATGCTGCTTTATGATACCAATGAAAGGCTTTTTCAAAATTCTTTTCCGTTCCTTCTCCATTTCTATAGCATACAGCTGAATTAAACATTGCATCAATATGATCTTTTTCTGCTGCTTTTTCAAACCAATGAAGGGCTTTTATTAAATTCTTTTCTGTCCCTTTTCCATTCTTATAACAGTTGGCTAAATTAAACATTGCTTCTTGATCACCATTTTCTGTTGATTTTTCAAAGGAATTAATACATTTTTTACACCATAATTCTTCAAAAGGTTTATTACAATACAAACAATTTTTGGTGTTTATTGTATCAGTATCCCTATCTGGGATATTTGTTTTACTAAATTCAGTTCCCATCAGTTATTTTAGAAATTTGTAGAAAAAAATTTTTTTTTTGACAAGATTTGAACAAAAAAAAATTTTTTTTCTTAAGATATCGCTAAAAAGGTATATTTAAACCAAAAGTAGAAATTACTACAAAATAGGTTATGTAGCCGCTATGTTCAGCCCGTATAGATGATCTATCAGTTCCGTGATTTTATAATTTGAAATTTGGATCGACAGATACCGATGTTGATTATTTATTTTACTTATTAGTATTAGTGTAGTGTTACTTACTAAAAAAACAATCCTTGTAAAAAAAAAGTTGTTCCGATCTTTTTTTATTCCATCTTTCTTCCGTAAAAGGCATATTTCCAAATTTATCGAATTATTTACATTTTCCGTGAATGGATCCGTGAAAGGTTCATTCTTTTTATAGGGAATTATTAACTTTATAAGTAATAGATAGTCAATAAGATTTATTATTCGTTTAACGAGATTTTTTATCGATAAAAAAAATAATTTTGTAATAATAATAGATCGATATAATAAAATTTATTGGGGATTTTTTTTTTAATAACAATAGTTTTTTTGATTGATAATTTTATTTGAAAATTTTTTTTAACAAGGGAGATTTTTTTTGATAGAGTATTTCGTTAGAAAATTTTTTAACAGGAGAGATCTTTTTTTTTTTGATAGAGCTTCATTAAAGAAATTTTTTAGTAGAAGGGAATTTTTATTGATAAAGAATTTCTTTTGAGAAATTTTTAATAGATGAAAACATTTTTTAGTAGAAAATTTTGTTAGTGAATTTTTTTAATAGGAAGCTTTTTTTTGATAGAGAATTTCATTAAATAATTTTTCTTTAAAAGGGAGTTTTTTTACCAGAGTTTTTGTTGGTTGAAAAGTTTTTATAGATGGGTTTAATAGAAAATTTTATTGAAAATAATTTTTTAATAAGGGTATTGAGAATTTCGGCTTAAAAATTTATTGGAAAATTTATTGGAATATTTTTTTATATTATAGTTATTATTACCCCACGGTTCCTAGTTGAAATTTGTGATTTTTTTCTTGATATTCTCACGGGTGGTGTTAATTTAAAAAGATGGGTAAAAAGTCTATAAACATTAATAAAAAGTCTATCATTAATTAGTATATTAAAGGGCTTTATGGTACGGATAACGTGAAAATCATTGATACTGTATCTGTGAAATAACTATTACTTATTTAACTAATTATTAACTACTGTATAATAAACTCAACAAAAATTATAATTAGTATTACATAATACCTGATTTTTCTAAATATAAATCAGAATTTTCTTTTAGTATACAAATTTAATTATGATATTGATTTGAACTAAGTTCATTGGTCCTGGTACGTGGCAATATAATGGTGTAGTTAGCCGAAAAATTTAGCCGAAGACGCAGTAAATTTTCGGATAAACAACACCCAGCCGAAAAAAATCCATGTCGATCTTGAATAATTTCTTCATTCAACTACTACTATTTACGGCTAGATATTTTAATATAATGAAAATCCTGATTGTGCATATTACAATGTTTACCATTATTATGGTAAACATTATGTAATCTATACTAGCGTAATACAATAATTATATACTTTTCTTTGATAAATTAACAATTATTGAATGGTATTGATTGGTGTAAAATTGTTTAAGAATTTTAATATTTGCTTGTAAATAATTTTTAATTCTTTTTAAAAATTAAATGACAGTTTTTATTTTTGATTGATTTGAATTAGCTGTTTCTAAAATTATTAAAAGATTTGAATTACCTGTTAATGCATTGACGAGAATGCTATTAAATTATTGGATTGAGAAACAAAAGTAAGGCATTTGTAGTATAATTAAATTGAATAATAGTATAATTAAAATAAATTTTGTTTGAACATTTAATAAAGTATAAATGATTATAAAATTTTTATATATTTTATTATTAGTATGTAAATTTAATAAATTTTAAAAGAAATGTTAATTTTAAGTTAATAAATAAATTAATTATATATAAAATCATCACATTTTGATGTTGCCTCCTTGTCTTTTTAGTCTCCTGGAAAATTATATATTGGCGTTTCTTGCGCTCCCGGTTGGATATTTCGGTTAACTACACGAATATTCAAACATCTACTATTTTCGGCTTAATATTTTCGTCTAAAATACACTTTTTTTAATCAACGTGTATTACAGTCGCACAGCAGCGATGGGCGTTCAAAAATCAGCTGATGATCACAAAAGAGTTTCATCAAGAAATTTCTTTTTATAAACTCTGATAGAAAATATAGTACTTCGTAGTACGGATTTCACGAAAAAAAAAATAAATAAATTACTATTTTGGTATTATTTGTGACAGATACAGCACGTAGATTTAGATTTGAATATATTGTACAAAAATTTTTAATATAAATTTTTTAATGCATGTTACTATTGATAATGATAATTTTTATGATTAGTTTTATATATATATTTCAAGATTCAATAATAAAAAAAAAAATTATTTAGTTATTATTAGGTAAAAAAATGAATTCAGTTCAGTTATAATATAGTCATTTATGTTTATGAAAGAAAAATTCGATTACTAATAATTATTATTATTATAAAAAAATAAATAAAATAAAATAACTGAAATTAAAATTTCCTGTTTATCTTAATATCATTATTTTTAATATTATGAACTTTTAAATCATTAATCAAAAATTTGAAAGAGTTTAAATGTTTGAATACTGGTATTTATTTTGGAAGCACTAAAGAAATAAATTAACAAAAAAGATGGTTTTCAAAATTTTTTAACTAAATAATTTTTATAAATTTTACGCTCAAAAATATTTCGATTAAGTTCATAATATAAATTAAGATAATAATTACGTGAATATTCTTCAAATGAATTGGTTCTGCTAAAATATTTTTAATCTAAAAGTCTATTTAAGTAAACTGCTTGAGGATTTGTAATATTTGAAAGAGTTATACCATTATATAAAAATAACTAAAGTGTACATTTATTTTTATTGATGCATTTTTAATAATATTTATATTAATCATTGGCACATAAATCCCGATTTGTATTGTACGAACCGAGAGATCATACTAGTTAAATTAAAAGTTTCTTTTACTAATATATAATTGTAAATTATTATTTATCAAGGATTAAAAACACATAACAATCAATCAGATTTTTATCGATTGTTTCTTTAATATTTAATTAAAATATTTGTAATTATGTTTAAACTTTCAAATATTCCAAAATTCTTAAAAATAATTAAAAGGTCGATAAATATTTATTCTACAAATAATTGACTTTATTTATAAAGATCACATGACAAATAAAAACGTTACATAGTATATTACTAATAAAAAGTTTAGAAGATATCTTAAGTCTAAACTATTGCAGTTTCCCTTGGGAGATTGGATAAATAAGATAAGCATTTGCGACCTTTAAATATTATATAACACGTTGAAGTTTAGCTTCAAAAAGAAATAAAACAGTAATTTGAACGTTTATTGTATCTTGTGTGTATTGTATTGAGGTTGTAGTGTTAAATATAATAAGTATCATATTATTACTTCACGATAATTAAAAATTTTTGATAATAAAGAGCGTCGCTATTTCATTGTCTAGTACAAAATATTCACTACATAAAAGCAAATAATTTTAGTGAAATACGAACCAATTTTAGTTCGCTAAATTTCTTTGAATAAAGGTATCATTTCAAGAAATTGGTATTAGTCATTTCAAAAAGAAAAAAATAGGAATTCATTATTATTTCAATTCTAAAGTGTCATTGCCGAGAGAATTATAGTAACATCAAGTACGGAATCCAGTACGAGTCCAGTACAAAATCAATGCAAGTTACTTTCTAATTTAAAGAAAATTTAAATAAAGACAAGAAAATTTTATAAGATATTTGGAAAGAAAAGAAAACAAAAATCAAGAAAAAAAGGTGTGAAAAAACAACTTTTCTGCGAAATAGACTACTTAGACTATGACTAATTACTTTAACTAACTGAAATCTTTAAACTAAAGATTTAATATACGCAGTAAGAAATAGGGTAATTGATAATTAATGAGGTAATTTAATATTATAATGCGCAAGAGCCGATGATTCAGACAAAAGTATCCGGCCATGCCCTTTTTGTGATAGTCGCTTATCATCACATGAAAATCCTTCAAATAACAAATAACCAATTTTTTTTTTCATGCTCAAAAGAGAATAATTGTCTTTCATAATAAAATCTCGGCTTTAACAAAATTTATTTAAAATATTTTTGCCCGTTTATTGTGCAAATCATTTAGTTTTTTGTTAATAAAAAAAACGATGGTTTTGTTGAAGAAAAAAAATAGTAATAAAACTTTTGTTGGTTTTGTGTCAATAAAATGTTTTTGCTTGCAGAGATAACTGCTAAATTATAAATATTCCCCTCTTATAAATTCACATTTTTCAAAAAACAAAAAATTATATATTTATTTTCCTCTTTCTAATAATAATAAAAAAAGAATAATCAATTCTTCACAAAATGGAAAACCAAATGCAAAATTCCATCAGATATTCAGTCGTTTCGACCACTATTGAAATTTCTAAACATATTGAAATTGGTAAATTAATTGGTCGTAAAGGACGTAACCTAAAACCAATTGCTGAAAAGACTGGTACACATATACACGTGATTGACAATACAAATCCAGCACAGATTGAAATTAAAATAATTAAAGGTAGGGTTGGAAATAGTTCTCCTGGGAAGAGGATCGACGAAACAAAATTTCAAGTAGACAAGTTACTAAAAGATATCGAAACAAGAAATCAAAGAAAAAATATAGAAAAAGTGGAAAAAAATGTTAGAATTTCAGATAATAGTAACCATCAAAAAGCAACACCAAGAAATCATAAAGATAACGATATGAAGGAAAAAAGAAAAAAGTTTAAACGAAAAATGCCGCATACGACCAAAACACGACAAGCAAGATATTTTTAAAAATTTATGAATTTGTTAACATTTTATTTGATGATTTTTTTATTAATATAAAATATTCTTCATCTCCTCCGATAAATATTTAGTCACGAAATAAGGAAAATGTTAAAAGAAACGTTCCTGTAAACCACATGAATCACAATCAATCCAATTAAATCTTTTTTTTTTGTCTTTTAATTTTTTATTGTCAATTATCAATTATGTAGTTTTTTCATTTTATTATCTCTCAATTAAACATTTATTTTTTATCATTTATTTTTAGTCTTTATTATTTATTCATTTTTTTTTAGTTATAGAAAATATCCTTATATAACCTTTTTTTTAAAAAAAAAATAATAAATAAAAGAATTCCTAACCAAAATAGGTTAGTATTCAAAAATCAAAAATCAAATAGTCACTCCCTTCTAGTATTCATTGAGAAAAATGTTTCATCATAACGAAATTCAATTTCGTCATTAGGTAGTTAAAGCTCCTTAAAAAACTATATAATATCATATTAATTTTTTCGTTTCGTGAGTCTCAAATATTTTTTTACGTTAAAAAAAATTGTTTCATTATCTAGTAATATATCGAACTTAATACCTATATTTTAAGAGATAAAACATACGTATATCAAATGTTGGTCTGCTGGCCACATAATTGGCGAGAGAAAACTTAGTTGGGATCATGTAATTATTTGATATTAAAATATATTAAGTGGAAGCAAAATCTTTTTGAAAACTTAACACTCAAATCACTAGGATGTATGTGTTATACAGTAATTGGGTATAGCGGAGATGGTAGTAATGGCTTTGCATTATCTGATTAATTTCATCAAGTTTTTTTTTTGTGTTGACGTTCAAATCACTGCAAAATTTTTTCCTGTGAATGGCTGTGATCCCTTGCATAATCTGGCGAGGGGTATACTAATACAGTGTAACTAAATGCGAAAATTACTAAGTATGACATATATTCTTTATGATTATTCCTGCGCTGAGCTTTCTTTTTTTATATTCTAATTATTGTGGTTCCGATTCATTACCAGGTTTCTGTTCTGAAACGTTATTTTACAAGTAAGTAAAATTATTAAGTACATGAAGTTACTAGATTATTCTTTAAGCGTCTGGTACTAACATTTAGATTCCGGAAAAATTAATTTCTGAAGGCGTAGTAGCGTAGTAGCAATGATCTTCTGAAAGAATTAGCTTCTAGATGATCCTTTAACTGTTAAGTGTTACGGTAATTACTTTTTTTATTTTAAATATTTAACCCTTTAGAAATACGTCAAATAATATTCAACATTGTATTTTGTATTTTATCATAGCAATAATATTATTAAATTTCGAAATATAATTCCTTGCTATTTTAGAGATAAATTAAGACCCCGAGCTATACATAGAACTTATTAATGAGCCAAATCATGTAGATCGTTTCCATTCGTGGATAATGCCTACCAGCATTACATAGTGCCAACCCTGAAGAAATGCGAAGAGCTAATAGTAAATGTGTTGCCGATCTTCCCTGACCATAACTCGGGGTCCTGATAAATTATCACTTTTTTTTTAAAAAAAAAAAAATATTCGTAAATTGTCAATGTTGCACAAAACAGAATTCGAAGATCGTTTTATGGAATTTCAAGTAATTCATTAACGTCCCCGCGTCATTCTTTCAGAAAATGATATCCGATTTATTTGAATATCTTTAATAGTACAATAACATTAATACGTAATTGAAAATTAAACAAATACAAAATTAAATAATAACATATTTGCTTTTATTAAAGATATGAGTGTATCCTCTTCGTTACTTTATCACTTTTTTTACAAAATGGAAAAACAAATTCAAAAATTATCAATTTCGATCCCTCAAAATATTGGGATAGGTAAATTAATTGGTCGGGACCTAAAACCTATTTCCGAAAAAACTGGTACCCATATTTTAATATATTGATACAAAAACAAATCCTGCACAAATTAAAATTTATGTTAACAAGAAAAAAGAAAATCCCCATTCGAAATAGAAATAATGTTGCAAGAAATCAATTAAATAATTTAATTTGATGAAAAATATTTGTCAATATAAAATTCATTCTCCCAAACATAATGAACAGGTCAAGTATAGATTTTCACAAGTTAAAGAAAAGATAAAGCGAAACCTTTACTGACAACAGCAAATATATTAACGAAGATTTGCTAGTAGAAAAATTTTCATAACCCATTTTTAAAGAGAGACGTAATAAAGATATGATTAAAAAATTACCAATTTCCGATGATCGAATGTGTTGGTATGGAGCTAATTGCAAAAAAAAATTTTGTAGAATTAAACATCCACAATAGTATATTATAGATCATCACTAAATATTAAAATATAAGAAATTGAAATAAAAAAAATATAAAAAAGATTTTAAAAAGGAATCTAGAATTTTTTTACATAAATATAAGAAATAGAGAATTATTAAAAAATTTTTTAAAGGTATGATATTATAATATTATTTACTTTTGGGATTACTTTATATAATATTTCAATTTTTAAATCTTTTTAGTTAAGGAAAATGTAAGTTTACAATATAATAAGTTATATCTATTAAGCATTTAATTATAATTATTAATAATATTTTTTTTTTATTTTCTATTCTTAATGGAATAAATAAATTTAATATCAGATATGATAAATATAAATAAGTATAAATTACGCCAAATACATGCTTCTTGGTACTACTATGCAAATAGGTTACCGCTAGTTTGATATATTAGTTATGGAATGACTCAAAATCCAGGTACGATAAATAATATTTTGGTTTATCATGAAGAATATTTTGAAAAATATTACTGCAAATATTGTAGTAAGGAATACACTTATTATAAACAATATAAATGGTGTGTATCATGTCGAATTGATTATTTTTATTTTTACAAATTGGACTAGTGAGGATGATGATTATATTCGAGAAAAGCAATTAAATGCATCAGACAATATAATAGTTGAATGGATACCATATGATCAATTTAATGACATTGAAGAAATAGAGAGTATTGGTGCTAGAGCGGTATGGAAAAATGGTCCATTAAAATATAATGTAGATTTAAATAAATATGAAAGGAATTCAAATGAAAAAGGTACTTTACAAAGTATTTCATCATCTGATGATAAAATTTTAAATAAGGCATGGAATATGATAGGTTGATTCAAGGATATTAATTATGGAATTTCTCAAAATCCAGTTACAAAAAATTATTTTCTTGTTTTCTATGAGAAATATTTCGAAAATTATTGTAATATTTGTGGTGAAGAATATTCAAACAAACAATATGAATGGTGTAATCCATGTCAAATTAATTATTTAAAAGCTAATTTTGAAAATTGGACTAGTGGAAGTAAACAAATCGATGATTATATCCAAGAAAAGCAATTACAAATTTATAACTTGTGGGAGATGATATTTGAATGGATACCATACAATCAATTTAATAACATTAAAGAAATGGGATATGATAGTGCAACAGTAACATGGAAAGATGGCCCATTATATTATAATTTTATTGAAAGAAAATGGATGAGAAAATCAGGTAAAAAGGTTACTATAAAATATTTAAATGTTGAAAAAAATTTCATGTATGAATATTTAAACAAGGTATGAAGCTTTATTATAACTATATATATGAGATTTAAAATATCATTTAATATAAATATACTATATATATACACTTGTAATACTAGGTAAAACCAGAAGGAATTAGTTATGGAATATCTCAAAATCTGGATACAAAAGATTATATTTTGGTCATTAATGAAATATGTTGTGAAAAATGTGGCGAAAAATATACAAATGACTTATATAATTTATGTAAACAATGTTTAGTAAATAATAGAAATATAAAACTTTTTGACTTTATTAATTATTCTAAATTGAAATGGATAATATACAATCAGTTCAGTGATGTTAAAGAAATTGGCAAAGGTGGTTTTGCCACAGTATATTCAGCAACATGGGATCAAAAAAAAGTTGCTCTGAAATGTTTACATAACTCTCGGAATTTTGTTGATGAGTTTCTGAATGAGGTATGAAATTTACTAATAATTTAAATACTTATTAATAATAATTTTTACAAACAAATATTCTCTATATAGATTAATGCATATTCAGCATATTCAAACCAAGATTTTAGTAGTATTCTTAAATTGTATGGAATATCTCAGAACCCAGATACAGAAGAGTATATTATAGTTCTTGAATATGCAGAAGGTGGAAATTTTAATGATTATTTATATAGAAATTACAAAATATTTAATTGGTTAAATAAAATACAAATATTAATTGACATTATTAAAGGGCTTAAAGAAATTCATCAAAAGCAGATGGTCCATCGTGATTTCCATATAGGAAATATATTATTTAAGCATACTAAATATAACAATACATGTATTTCTGACATGGGATTATGTGGAGAAATTGGTAATATCGATGAAACGAAAATTTATGGAGTTATGCCTTACGTAGCTCCCGAAATATTAAGAGGAAATCCTTATACTCAAGCAGCAGATATATACAGTTTTGGAATGATCATGTATTTTATAGCAACTGGAAGGCAACCCTTTTCTGACTGTGCTCATGATGAACTATTAGCATTAAATATATGCAATGGAATTAGACCTGAAATAAATGAACCAAAAGCACCAAAATGTTATATTGATTTAATGAAGAAGTGTTGGGATCCAAATCCAAGTAATAGGCCAAATGCTTTTAAAATAGAAGAATTAATTTGGTCATTTCGTTATTCATACATGTTAGATGCATCAGAAGTTAAACTTAATATGAAATTTGAAAAAAAACGACGGCATTATAAGATTGAAAAGCAATTTAAAGAATCAGATGAATATAGAAAGGCAAATCCTTTATCTATTAAACATATTCAATCTGCTACACATCCTCAGGCTATTTATACATCTCGGTTACTTAATTCCTTTACAAAAGATCTTCCACAATGTGACAAAAATATGGACAGTAGTTTGCTTAAATATGATGATAATATGAATAATAATTCAATAAAAATTATTGATTTTTTTTTTATTTATTTTATTTAGCAAATTATATTTTATTTACTATTTTATATTTAAATTATATTCTTCTTGATATATAGTTTGTTCAACACCGATTATAGAGTAGTATGTAATCTTTTTTACATAATAAATTGGTATGTAATTGAGCAAATTTTTCAAATGTGTCAATGATTCATATATATATAAAAAACTGTTATAACCCAAACTCTATTATATCACAAATTAACCTTCAGTTAAGAAATTAAATAAAAAAATTGTAGTTTTCAATTTAGGTGTACCAAAATTTAACTTAAGTTCCATAATCCAGGAATGTAATCAAGACAGATATTATAACTAATACATACTTTTTTAATTGCATATCTCGTATCTTGGAAACTGAAAAAAAAGGAGACCACAAAGAAATGAAAGATGAAGTTTTAAAGGAAAACGGAGAGGAGAATTCAAAGAAGGGTAATAATAATAAGTATAAAAAAAAAGAAGACTAAATAGTCTAAATACCAAAAAATGATACACTATATAGAAATCATAGAAGGTTTAAAGAGTTTATTAGCGAAAATGATCACTAAATTAATAGTTAATTAGGGTAATAGAAACACCATAAAGATAGCCGAGGTCCAAAGGTAATTGAGAAAATGTATTATCAAACTTCCTCGAGTGAAACCTTCCCAAATCATCATGGGAAGCTTACTTTTATGCTTCTAATATTTCTTGCTAACTGCTAATAACATATTCCTTGAGGGCAACTGACCTTACCTTACGATAACGGCGTATAACCATTAGTGGGTTGGCTGGGTAACCATACCATGTGAAATATAAATTCGTTCATTACAATTTAAATCACGTGCAATAAACAATGAAGTTTCGATAGTAGAATTTTTTACAATAATTCTTTGTCTATTATTTGAATTTTTGAATTTGGGATAATTAGCTAGTTTAAGATGATTGTACAAAAATTCTTATATTAAATACAACTAATCCGATTAAAACACCAAACTGATCCCGTCCTAAAGATTGTTCCCGCTCTACTATCACAATCAATTCTCTCTGAAGTGGCTTCAAGTTAAAAAAAAAAAATTAATTATTAATTATTAATATTCATAAATTTACTAATATCATATTTGGTTTTCGATAACCGAATTTTTATTTGTTCATAAATTATAATGTTTATCATTAAGTTCAGAATGATTTAAATTCAAAATTCAGGCTAAATAAAAAATTTAACGAAAAATTTCTAATAAATAATCAGTATTACTAAATTAGTGCTCATACTGTAAATATTTTTTCATATTATTTTATTAGAATCATAAATTTGTTTATGTTAGATGTTATTAATATTAATTATATATTATTTAATATTGTTGCGTCAAAGTTTTAAAATTCCTGCGGGTTTTATTTGTCAAGACATTTCTTTTATTGTGTTTATGATTTTAGCCTTAAAATCTATGCACATGGTAACACGAATTCTCATTACTTGGGAAAAATTTAACGATGATGAAATGAAAACAGAAAAAAAAGCTCGTGCACATGATCCATGATTATTTTTATATTTTATTTATGGAAACATATATAAATATTGTCTTTTCTTTACTCCCTATTTATTTATTCCAGTATTTTTATCACATATATTATTAATAAATAATAAATACCAATATTTTGTGTCCCTTTGAAAATTGAGCCTTATAGGCGTATTTTAGAATTTAAAAATAACCGCGATGTTTTTATTTTTACTTCCAAGTTAAATGTTACACAATATCAACCAATAAAAATTTAGGCGCCACACTATAGATCACGTGCCCGAGCTTTTTTTGTTTTTGTTTTTTTTTTGATTTCGCTTTCGTAACCTGTTTTTTTTTGAATAAAACCTACAGTAATTCAGCTTTCATAATCATAATTTCTATAGGAACAAATACCTTCTCTACAAGTTTGATTGGGTTAAAAGAAAGGGTTGTATACCATTTTTTGCTTTTTTATATTTAATTTTGTTAAAGTTAACCATAGCAAAAATTGGCATTCAAAATCCATGTTTTTCTCCTTAAGTAAACTCGCAGAAAAAATAAAAACAAAAAATTTTCTCGTTAACCTATTTTTGGAAGGTTCAATAAATTAATCAACCCATTTTTAAACATGATCAGCAAAATCGATCATGTGCCAATGATTTTGTTTTTTTTTGTTGATGATCTGCTGGTAATACTGTGATGCGAAAAATTACAAATATGGTCGCACAAACGCAATTGTCGTTGTACCCTTTTTTTTCCCATATTAGTATTGTAAGAATTT
This sequence comes from Rhizophagus irregularis, assembly GCF_026210795.1. Classification (NCBI taxonomy): domain Eukaryota; kingdom Fungi; phylum Glomeromycota; class Glomeromycetes; order Glomerales; family Glomeraceae; genus Rhizophagus; species Rhizophagus irregularis. The sequence continues at coordinate 1,355,340 of NC_089451.1, read as the reverse complement.
TGATATAAATCTAATTTAATACAATATAAACGTAAAAATAGTACACTTTTTTTTGTCACACCCACAATTTTATTTTATTTTTTTATTTTATTGAAATTTTCCAATGGAGGAAATAGATAGTGAAAAAATATTTGATTATTTAATAGATAATTTCAAAAATTGGACCAGCGGAAATAAACAAATTGATTATTTCATTGGGGAAAAGCAATTACTTACTATGCCTGATGACATAGTTTTTGAATGGATACCATATGGTCAATTTAATGATATTAAAGAAATAGGAAATGGAGTTGCTACAGCAGTATGGGAGGATGGTCCATTATATTGTGGGATTTGGATAAGGAAGTCAAATAAAGAAGTTTTTTTAAAATGTTTATGTAATGTTTCATTGTCTGATCAATTTTTTGATTATTTAGACAAGGTATGAAATTTACTATTTGTTTGAATTTTAAAAAATTCTTTTTAATATATATGTTTTGTGATATAATAGGTTATACCAAAAGGTATTATTTATGGAATATCTCAAAATCCGGATACAAAAGATTACGTCATTGTTTTTCGTGAAGAATATTTTGAAATATATTGTAAAAAATGTGGTAAAAAATTTATCAATGAGCAAAATAAATGGTGTAAATCATGTCAAATTGAATATCTAAAAAGTAATTTTACAGACTGGACCAGTGGAGATAAACAAATTGATGCTTTTATTCAAGAAAAACAATCACAAATTGATAGTCCATGGAAAATAGTATTTGAATGGATACCTTATAACCAATTTTATGGCATTGAAGAAATAGGAAATGGTAATACTACAGCAATATGGAAGGGTGGTCCATTAAAGTTTAATGAAGATTCAAAAAAATATGAAAGAAATTTAATAAATAAAAAAGTTGCCTTAAAATATTTATACAATTTGCAATATATTCTATCAATTGATAAATTTTCAAAGGTATGAAATTTATTTATATTTATTCGTTTGAGTTTAAATCATTCTTCTTGAATGTATATATAATACATTATTTTATTATAGGTTATATCAAAAAATTTTTGTTATGGAATGTCTCAAAATCCAGATACAAAATATTATATTTTGGTTTTTCATGAAAAATACTTTGAAAAGATTTCAAAAAAATATCGTGAAAATCATGGTAAAAAATATACAAATGAACAATATAAATGGCATAGTCAACGTCGTTCAGGTAGTAATTTCATGAACAGGACCTGTGAAAGTAAACGAATTGATGCTTTCAATCAAGAAGAGCAGTTTAAAAGTGCTAAAGATATAGAAAACATTAGTACTACGGAAATATGTAAGAATGGTCCATTGAAGTGTAATGCAAGTTCAAATAAATATGAAAGAAATTTGAATGAAAAAATTGCTTCAAAATTTTATCATAACTTTCAAAATACTTTTGATGAAGTTTTAACCAAGGTATCGAGTTTTAATTTATTTTTTGGTTAAAGTATTTTTGTTTTTAATGTACTTATATATTTATATATTGTATTTGTGTTTAAATAGGCAAAATTATATGCTTTATATACAAGTGATCCTAATGAATTTTTAAATAAGGTATGAAATTTTGTTTAAAACTTTATTAGTTTAAAATATATTTTTTAAGAATATACCATATATTATATGAATGTCCTAATAATATAATTATATTTGATACATATATGTACAGTATATCTAATATTCTTTTTTATAATATATTTGGATATTATAGGTTAAATCAGAAATAAAAGATTATAGTTTTATTTTTCATAAAATATATCTTGAAAGGTATTGTGAAAAATGTGATGAAAAATACACGACAAATAAATGGTGTAAACCGTGTCAAATAAATTATTTGAAAAGAAATTTTACAAATTGGACCAGTGAAAATAAGCAAATTGATGATTTTATTCAAAAAGAGCAATTGCAAATTGAAAAACCATGGAATATAATATTTGAATGGATACCATACAGTCAGTTTATTAGTATTGAAAAAATAGAAAATATTGGTGCCATATCAATATGGAAGGATGGTCCATTAATTTATAATGCAAAATCAAATAAATATGAAAGAAATTTTAATAAAAAAGTTGCTTTAAAATATTTATATGACTCACAAAATATTCCACAATTTCTAAATAAGGTATAAATTCAGTTTTTTGTAAATTTGAAGTTTAAGCATTATTTTCTAATGTATAGTATGTATTTTAATCATATTATTATTATAGGTTAGCATTAGTTATGGAATATCTCAAAATCCAGATACAATGAATTACATCATTGTTTTTCATGAAAAATATTTTGAAGAAAATTCTAAGTATTGTGAAAAATGTGGTAAAAAATATATAAGATATAAATGGTGTAAAACATGCCAAATTAATTATTTAAAGAGTGATTTTACAAATTGGACCAGTGAAAATAATCTAATTGATGATTTTATTCAAAAAAAGCAATTACAAATTGAAGGCCCACGGGATATAATATTTGAATGGATACCATATGATCAGTTTAATGAGATTAATGAAATGGGGAATATTGGTGCTATAGCAATATGGAAGGATGGTCCATTAATTTATAATGTTAATTTAAATAAATATATAAGAAATTTTAATAAAAAAGTTTCTTTAAAGTATTTATATAACTCACAAAATATTTCACTATCTAATGAACTCCTAAATAAGGTATGAAATTCAGTTTTTTTTCTGTAAATTAGAAGTTTAAACATTCTTTTTTAATATTGGTATATATTGTAATCATATTTAGGTTGAATCAAAAGACATTAGTTATGGAATATCTCAAAATCCGGATACAAAGAATTATATCTTTGTTTTTCATGAAAAATATTTTGAAAAATATTGTAAAAACTGTAATAAAAGATATGCAAATAAACAATGTAAATGGTGTAAATCATGTCAAATTGATTTTTTGAAAAATAATTTTACAAATTGGACCAGTGGAAATAGACAAATTGATGATTTTATTCAAAAGGAGCAATTGCAAATTGAAAGCTCATGGGATATAATATTTGAATGGATACCATACAATCAGTTTACTGGCATTGAAAAAATAGAAAATATTGATACTATAGCAATGTGGAAGGATGGCCCATTATACTATAATTCACATTCAAATAAATATGAAAGAATTTTGGTAAATAAAAATGTTACTTTAAAATATTTACATAAGATACCAGATATTCTTAATAAAGATTTAGACAAGGTATGAAATTTATTTATAATCTCGAATTTAAAGTATTTTTATTAATATAATATATGTTATATGATTATAGATTAAATCAAAAGACATCATTTGTTATGGAATGTCACAAAATCCAGATACAAAAGATTATATTTTGGTTTCTCATAAAGAATATTTTGAAAAATATTGTTTAAAATGTGATGAAAAGTATACAGATAAAATATATAAGTGGTGTGAATCATGTCAGTTTGATTTTTTGAAAAGTAATTTTACAAACTGGAATGACAGATTTAAGCAAATTAAATTTATTATTCAAGAAAAGCAATTTGAATGGATACCATATAATCAATTTAGTAATATTGAAAAAGTAGGTAATACTGGTGCTACAGCAATATGTTTATTAAAATATAATATGGCATATAATAAATCAAAAACATGTAATTCACTCGTGAAATGGAAAAGATCAAATGGAAGAGTTGCATTAAGATATTTGTATAATTTACAATATATTTCTGATGAATTTTTAAGTAAGGTATGAAGTTACTTTATAAATTTAAACTATATTGAATACAAATAAATATATTTTATAATAATATAGGTTAAATCAGAAGACATGTGTTATGGAATAACTAAAAATCCAGCTGTAATGAATTATATTTTAATTTTTCATGAAGAATATTTTGAAAAATATTGTTGCAAATGCTGTAACATAGAATACACCTATTATAAACAATATATATGGTGTAAATCATGTCAAATTAATTATCTAAAGAATAATTTTACAAATTGGACCAGTGGAAATAAGCAAATTGATGATTTTATTCAAAAGGAGCAATTACAAATTGAAAAACCATGGAATATATTTGAATGGATACCATATGATCAGCTCAATGATATTAAAGAAATAGGATATGGTAGATCCACAGCAATATGGGAGAATGGCCCATCATATTATAATTTTAGTGAAAGAAAATTGATAAGAAAATCGAATAAAAATGTTGTTATAAAATATCTTTGTAACTCACAAAATATTTTATCATTTGATGATTATTTTAATAAGGTATGACGAAAGTTTTTTATGAATCTGAATTTTAAAGATCCTTTTTTGATGTGTATTTAATTAATATTGCAGGTTAAATCAAAAGATATTTGTTACGGAATTTCTCAAAATCTAAATACAAAAGATTTTGTTCTTGTTTTTCATGAATATATTGAAAAGTATTGTGAAGCATGTTATAAAGAATATACCAATAAAAAATATAAATGGTGTAATCTATGTCAAATTGCTTATATAGAAAATAATTTTACAATTTGGACCAGTGGAGATAGTCAAATTGATCGTTTAATTCAAGAAAAGCGATTACAAATTAGTAGCCCACAGGATATAATATTTGAATGGATACCATATAATCAGTTTAGTAATATTAAAGAAATAGGAAATATTGATACTATAGCAATATGGAAGGATGGCCCATTATACTATAATTCACATTCAAATAAATATGAAAGAAATTTGGTAAATAAAAATGTTACTTTAAAATATTTAGAAGGCAAGCTAAATAACATTGATGAATTATTAAACAAGGTATACATAGTTTTTTTTGCATTTGTGGTTTAAAGTATCTTAATATTTTATAATTATATAATTTTTATGACAAAATAGGTCGAATCAGAAGATAATAGTTACGGAATATCTCAAAATCCAGATACAAAAGATTATATACTGGTTGTTAATGAAATGTACTGCGAAAAATGTGGTGAAAAATATGCAAATGACTTGTACAAATTGTGTAAACCATGTCTATCAAATGATAAAAATGCAAAAATTTTTAATTTTATTGATAATTCTAAATTGAAATGGATTTTATACAGTCAGTTCAAGAATGTTGAAAAAATTGGCAAAGGTGGATTTGCCACAGTATATTCAGCAATGTGGAATAATAAGAAAGTTGCTTTAAAGTGTTTACATATTAATTCACATAATCTTATTGATGAGTTTCTAAATGAGGTATGAAATTTATAATTTAAATATTTTTTGAAAATAAATTTTACAAATAAATTTCTTTTATAGGTTAGTGCATATTCAGCATATTCAAACCAAGATTTTAGTAGCAATATTCTTAAATTATATGGAATATCTCAGAAAGATACAGAAAATTATGTTATAGTTCTTGAATATGCAGAAGGTGGAAATTTTAATGATTATTTATACAGAAATTACAAAAAATTTAATTGGTTAAATAGACTTCAAATATTAATTGATATTATTAGAGGTCTTAAAGAAATTCATCAAAAGCGGATGGTTCATCGTGATTTTCATATAGGAAATATATTATTCAAATATATTAAATATAATGATACATATATATCTGATATGGGACTATGTGGAGAGGTTGGTAATATTGATGAAACAAAAATTTATGGAGTTATGCCTTATGTAGCTCCTGAGGTGTTAAAAGGTAAAAATTATACTCAAGCAGCAGATATATATAGCTTTGCAATGATTATGTATTTTATAGCAACTGGAAGACAACCTTTTGCTGATCATGCTCATGATAATCTTTTAGCATTAAATATATGTAATGGAATTAGACCTGAAATAGATAAGTCAAAAGCACCAAAATGCTACATTGACTTAATGAAAAGTTGTTGGAATTCAAATCCAAAGAATAGACCAGATGCTACTAAAATAGAAGAATTAATTTGCTTATTTCGTTACTCATATATGCTAGATGCATCAGAATTTAAACTTAACATGAAAGTTAAAAAAGAACAACAACACTATGAAATTGAAAAGCAATTTAAAGAAGCAGATGAATATAGAAAAGCAAACCCCTTATTAATTAAAACTACACATCCACAAGCTATTTATACATCTCGATTGCTTAATCCTTTTACAGGAGATCTTCCAGAAGATGATAAAGGTGTAGGTGATGATAGTTTGGTAAAATGTGATGATAATATGTATAATAATTCAGTAGAAATTACTGATTTTAGTTAAATTTTGGTCTATTTTTTTTTTCATTTATCAAATTATTTAAATTTTAAATTATCTTACATTAGTTTATTGCTTAAATGGTATTTATTTCCTATATTATATTTGAAATTATAACATTTGTATACTTCATGATAAATAGTTTGTTCAACACCGATTATAGAGTAATATGTAATTTTTTTACATAATAAATTGGTTTGTAATTGAACAAAATTTCAAAATATATATAATACAACTGAAGATATCATACTTTATATGTATAAAAATAATATTATAAGCTCTGTTTCAATTATATCACAAGTTAAACTTGAAAAATTTTTTACAAAACAAATTTGAATATTATATGCCACTTTTAAAGATATACCCTGTTTTAAGTGTAAATTATGCAAAATTGTATATTTATAGATTTTTACGGAGTATAAATTTCCAGGTATAATACATATTTGACACTATATATTAATATTCACCTCATATAATCTCCTGATATAGTTTGGAAATGATAGTAATTAGGGATTAAATGATTTTCAAAACTTATACCCAAAAATAAAGTTTAAATTTAATGAAATGAGCAGGAGTGACAAAACTATTAACTTTCTATTTAGCCATGTGAAACATCAGATATACAGTTGCTTATTTGTTTTTTTCTAGTGTGAAAAAATATATAGTTATAGAAAACACCATAAAAATGACATATGTAAAATGCAAAATTTGGCCTTTTCTAATAAAATAAGACACCAAGAAGCATGTTGGAAAGCAATGAAAGATGGGTACTGACACTATGCAGTCAAGGCATTAATTGACATCTTTCAGTATAAATAAAATTAGGAAAAGCTTAGCCAATAAGCTTGGAAAAAAATATGGTAAGCATAATAAAAACAAAGAGTAAAAAACTTGTTAGGTACTATAGGATGCCTAATTTATCTTTCCAATATAAGGGAAAAGATAGATTAGTATCTGGTGGACAAAATTTTAAATGATTTTGAGATTGTTAAAAAGCCAAAAACTGAACTCATATTAGGTTTACCATGGCTATGGCTACGTGAAGCAAAAATTGACATACAAAAAGATGGGATAGAAATCTATGGTGACTTTGTACCATTTTGCAAGTATCCATTTAAACCCAAGACTTTATCTGATTTTGAGACAGAGACATCCGAAAAATCCAATTCAGATTATGTGCCATCAAAAAAGAAGATTTACAAGCCCGAAGGTGTAGTAATCTGGTAATAAGATCTAGAAGGAACTCAGAATCGGTAAGATGAATACCAGTGGTGTAGGTAGACCACCTGTGTAGTGCATGGTGATATTTAGCAATGTGTAACAGTGTGTAAAATAAGGGTGTGAAACACATACATTTAATGAATAGCATTTTGGCCCACTCCAAATCACGTGTTTGGCCCATCATGTTTAAAGCTCTACATGAGCCAGCTTGAGCTGAACCAAGGGCTAGCTCAGCTTGGCTCAGCTTGGCTTGTTCCAAAAGCTCACAAGCTAGTTCATTTTCAAAATCATATAAAATTTATTATAACTAAAATTTCAATATGTGACAACTTCGCCAATATTGCTCTAAATTTACTGATATTACTACCATTAAATTCTTCTCATCAAGAGGAATCGAACGGTAGTAAATTCATTAAATTTGGAGCAATATTGGCGAAGTTATCACATTTTGAAACTTTAGTTTTAATTTTCAATAAATCGAGCTAAGCCAGTACCAAGCCAAGCTATAACTGCAGCTTGGTTTAGCTCGGCTTGGCTCAGCTTAAAAGTTCATGAGCTGGCTTGGCTTATGTAGAATACTAGTTATGTTATTTATCACTTATGTAAACTATCACATAGGAAACCATACATTACACAATCTACACATCTCCTTGACCCTACATCACTCATCTTCATAGCACTCAGAAGGAATCTGATCTGAGCAGTCTGATCAAACAAATCCAGAGTAGGTCAAATGCGCTTTGCATAATCATCAGGTCAGATCAGATATTTTTTGCCCAGAAATAATTTGCGCAATGACATAATGGCTGATCACACAGCAGATATACTAGGCTTTGGTATTTTTTTTGCAAATAAAATTCTTTTTTACTCTTATCCACACATACATTGGTTGCATCAATGAAATTTCACAAAAAGTACTATATAAGCCAAAAACATGTCTATTACTTTACTATGTTTTGTCAAAGGAAATAATACTGTGAACACCTTCTTTGTCAATAATGATGGGAATAGTCTTGTTGTAAGGGTGAAAAGTCACCAGAGTTTGATAATTTTCTGCAGACAAGCTCAAACTATGGAAAGTGGAAATCTCTGGCAATCACAACAATCTCTCACTCTAGGATTAAGACGAACTTCTTGCAATAAATAATATAGGAGACTACTGGCCGCCAAGAACCCGCCTAAGAAGAGTATTCATGTTCCAGTCAAACCGCCTGTGACATCCTTTATTTCAAATCGTGAACAGGAATTACTTGGCCATATCATCTCATTGGAGACATTACTCAAAAGTCTGTTGTTACCCCTAGTCACATGTAGAGTTACAACTTACTACACCAGAAGATCATGTGGAAAATTAGAATCTACTGTACCCAACTGTGCCAAGCCAACCTAGCCGCAGCCTACTTAGCCTATTATTTCTATTATATTTATTATATTAATTATATTTAATATAATCGATATAATTATTTTATTTATTATATTTAATTTATTTATTATATTTATTATATTTATTATATTAGTTATATTTATTATATTAATTATATTTCTTATATATATCTATTATATTTATTATATCTTTATATGTAGTAACTTTTATATAAATAACGTTGGTATTTTCCTTCATTATAATTTAAGTTCTTAGTTCCTTTAGTTCTTATTCTTGTAATTATAAAGTTCTATAATAAAGTATAACCTTTTACACTATAAACGAACTTCCTATTTTAAGCGTGTCCTGTTTAGTGTTCCAATCCGAGGATATCCGTCACCATTTTATCCGATCCGATTAGAATCCGCCATTCGTTTATCCGATCCGATTAGAAATCCGTCATCCAGAATATCCGCATAAGTATCATCCGGATCATCCGGATTATCCTTAATTAGTAATCCATGTACCAATCGGACCACCCCTTAAATCTGCATTTCCAATATAGGGATATCCACCAATTTTTAATCGAATAGATTGAAATTTTTAATGAAAAAACTTTGACATTTGCTTTATTTTATTAAAGTATCAAAAATAGCTCTTAAAAAAGTCAAACTTTCACCAATAAACTTTAAATTTCTTCAATTCGTAATTTGTGTAACCATCGACACAAAACCGAAAAATTTTTTCACTTAATAATTTGAAAATAAATGCTTTAAATATGTTCAGAACTTATATTTTAAGATAAAATTACCATTTTTAAATTCCTAAAGATTGATTTATAAAAGTTTCATATAAGCATTAAAAATGGGAAAATGGATTATTGTTAGTTAACCTTAAAGTAGGAAATATTTTTACATTTATTATATCATTTTTTTTTTAATATTCTATTAATATACGTCCAAAGTATATATGTGTGAATTTTGAGACTTCTTGCTAGTACTTTTATTAGAAAAAAAAATGATAAATAATTTTTACTAAAATTTCGCTAATTGATGATATTTAAAAGCAATTCGCAAAATTTTGAGTTTTGAAATACTTAAATTTATATTTTTACAAAATAGATTTAATCTCTAAGTTTTTTTTAAAAAAAAATTTAATTGGTTTGGCTAAAAATTGACCGACTTTACTTTTTTTGGAAGTGGAGATTTGATTTTGCCGATCACTAGGTCCGATTCATTCGTGGATCGGCAATTAAGGATTATCCGGATTATCCATTAATACCATTAAAATTTGTATAAGATATAATTACAGCCGGCATTAACTGATCGGCACTGGAATTTCCTTTTTTGGATCTTTGTACAACAAGAATTCCCAATTTTCACAGAAATCAAAATTTCCTTTTTTGGAAATTTGTGTAACATCACGTGATTTGGCGGATCCGAATCATTATAAATTAGATTTGTCGGATATCCGTCGGATGAATCCGTTATTATCCGTCATCCGAGAAATCCGATCCATTATTATCCGTCATCCGTGTGATCTGATCCGTTAACTTATCCGTTATCCGTATAACCACCAATATCCGGATATCCGTCAAAAAATCTGGATAGCGGCTAATCAGATTGGAACACTAGTCCTGTTTGATTGGATTTCAGTCATAGTTAAATGTACTTAATCTCCCTGACTGCAAATCATAGTTAATCTATTCAATATACCGAATCGGTTAACACCGTCTATAGTATGTATAAACTAGTGAAAGAAGTTGACTGGGAAAATTTTTTCTAACTAAACATCTATTGCGATATATACAAAAGCTTCAATGTCATCATTAGCCCAAAATGGCATGGAAGTCATCTAAGTGGTCAGTGAATGTTGAAACTGTGACTCTTATGAAAAGTACAGTTTGCCAGTGCTTGAAATGATAGAGCAGTACTAAAACCTCATGAATAATACTGATAGATATTTGATATATAGCAATCAAGATCTCTGTGAAATATTCATGTCAAAAAACAACCTTAAATTTACTGCACTCATTGAGATGCTATCAAAACCATTCAATTTCTAAACCTTTCTGAAAGTATGTGAACTCTACGATCTTAGCGTTGTGTATAAAAATGAGAATTTGCATGCTAAGGTAGAAAAAGTTCTTGGTATATTGCATGGTTATTGGAGGAGGCGCAGAAGTTGAACTTAGTTAACTCTTGATGTACACAGAGAGGAAAATAAAAAGGGTAAGGTCAACAGAGGTTTGGGATAGCAAATAATTAATCTGCAGTCATAGAATAGAAATTTCTCATGTACCACTGGTTAAGACCCAATATGTATTTATTTTTCACATTTATTGATAAAAATTTTCTGAAAAGTTCTAGCATAAATTAATGTTTTATGCAGATTAAATGATTTTCCCTTGATGATTTTCTTACAAACGGGATAGCGTTATTGATAAATTAAGGATAATAACGTAATTTTCCTCAAAAAGAATATTTCCAAATCAATTCTAGGGATTATATAAAAAGGAGCTGGCCCAGTTAATAAATCCTTTTAGCTGTTTTACAAAAATAAAAGTAAACTAATAAAACTAAACTTACCAATATTTACATCGTTAATATTCCTAACAAATGATCTATATTTTTTCGCAAAATATAATAAAGTAATAATAAGTTGTTTTATTGTTCGGCTAACTTCTTGAAACGTGACATCACGATGATAATTGATTTTCCCAGATGCTCAAAGCAGATTTAATACCTTTTTTATTATATATCGGCACCTCACATACCTTAACAAACATATGGAGCAAAAAATCAAATAAATTTTCTGGCAATCAAAATATAAGTACCATGTTTGGCATAATATGATACAAAAGCCATTAGGCAACACATACAGTATTTTGTATTTCAGAATCCAAGCTATATATTGCAAGGTCAAGTCCTGATTATTTCAAAATTGTGTAGTTCACTTCCATTTGTGAATAATGCCGATCAGCATTACATAGTGCCAGTCCTGAAGAAATGCATAGAGCTAATAGTAAATGTGTGCCGACCTCCCTGACCTATATATATATAACTCAGGGTTGGTATTTCTATTCTTCGGTACTAGACTATGTGGGCAGGAGTGAAACAAGTGAGGCGAAAATATTGGCAGGATAGATTATTAGAGTGTGGAGCTGTAGTTACTATGGTGCAACTATACTTGACAATCACGTGATGATGTTTCAATTTTCTGGCGCAAGTTTCATATCACGTGATCAGACATTGTCCAATAAAAAACAAGAATTTTTATATGTTACACTGTTTCGTACATAATATTTTATGTCAAAACGAAAATTTTATTCATTGAAACTCTTCATATTTGATTGTAATATATAACGACCTTTTTTTCTAGGTATCTTACTAACTTGTTGTTGTTATTTTGTTTTATGTGGCATCAGTAAAGTCAGATTGAAATTTTCTTATTAACATGTGATGATTTTCTCATGAATCAGAAGGTTTTCTCATTGTTAAAGGAATTTTCTCATGATCAAATGAATGTGATAATTCGGGCCAGCATTGAAATATCATAATTTCGGCCTGAATTATAAAAATTTTTGACCAATAAGATAGGGCACATGTGATTCAATTTGTTTCAAATTTAAGCCGATCATATAAAAATTGGTTAGTTTTAAACATCTATAACTTTTTATACAGATCTTTTTTCAAAAATCTGACTGGTAATTTGATAGTACTTGTCTTGAAGAATAAAACTACCAGTTTATTTTCTTTAAAATTTATTTTTTAAAATTTTATAAGATTTTTTAGTACTACAATTTTATTGTTAAATATAGTTTACTTGCACCATAGTAGCAATAGAAACAAATTGGTTAATAGAAATATTTCATATATTTTGAAAATAATAAAGTCAAAAATAATAAAGTTTCGCACATCTATTTTTTTATGATGTAAAAAAATTAAGTCATATCATGTAACGTATTGGGTGAATCCAATATATAATAAATACAATATTCACGATGACTCAAATTTTATAATTATTTCTTATCAAAATAATTGATACATCAGTAAGATCAGTAAGATCAGTATAAAAGATCAGTATAAAGAACTTCACTTACAAAACACGTCCTTATAATAAAAGTTTAATCAGATTTAAGACATGTCATACTTAATACAAGTTAACCTTAAACTATATATAAACCTCATTTTTTCTTTTTAAAGTCTTATGACTCTTATCTATTACTTTTTTTCCTCAACTCATAAAATAAAAAAAAATGTCTTCTATCTTTACTAATATTGACAAGCTTACTTTACTAGTGAAGAAAAAACTGAGCTACACATTTTTTTTATTGACAAAGACACAACAAAAGTGGAAGAAGTTCTTTCATCAATCACAAAGGATGAGGAGAAAGTTGAATTCTTGAGAGAGTACAAAAGAGAGTACAAACTAAGAGGTAAGCCTTTGTGCCGTAGTAATTGGTCATGACATGTCAGTTTCTTGTCCATTAACTAACATTGCCTTTTTTGGTCTTAATCCAATTTAGATAAACATCAAGGTAAGCCTTTGCATCGTAATGATTAGTCAACAAAAATGTGAAGTGCATTATTAAATATTTCTCACATATTTATTTCCTATTATGCAGTACAAAGTAACATTTGTAAAGATAGAAAACTTGAAAAATTCTGGAAAGACTTAAAAAACGCAAGTATTGTTGATAATTTTCTCTATCTACCTGATAGTAAAGAACCCTATCTGTTTATCCGTGAATGCTATGATGATTTGAAAAGCGTTATTCTTGATGATAAAATAAAAAGAGTGCGAATTACTGGCAATCCAGGGATTGGCAAAACATATTCTTATTACATATCCTTTCAAAACTAAAAAAAACAGTAATATACCATAAAGCAAACAAGAACCCGGCCCTTTTTGGTGAAGAACGAGTCTTGTATAGTGAAACTATGTTTGCGTTTAAAGAATATTTGGATGATCCAGAAGTGTGGTACATTGTTGATGGACAACATCCAACAGAATATGATGCAAAGACCATTGTTGTTTCTTCACCAGAGAAGAGTCATTATAAGGACTTTGACAAATGGGGGAAGAAGCTGGTGCGATATATGCCAGTGTGGAAGTTTGAAGAGATCAATAAATGCAGGGAAAAGCTCTTCAATGATCTTGATAAAAAACAGGTTATGGACTTATACTTAAAATGGGGAGGAATACCTCGGTTCATCCTGGAAAATGCTAATGACAAAACTGAACAAAAAAAGCTTGATAATGCGATCAGCATATGTACTGAAGACATAATTAAGTATATTGGTGAAGGTGATACTCAGGAAGATACAAGCCACAAGCTTGTACACATTGTCACGAACCCTCTAGAGGATAGAACTGAATATCCCTTATATTCAGAAAAAATTATAAAATTTGCCTCCCGTTATGTGGGAGAGAAGGTAACTTCAAAACTTTTGAGATATAGATTGATTAGTGAAATGAATGTAGCCCTAAAATTTGGCAAAAGTAATCAAGTTTTTGGTAATTTATTTGAAGAAGTGGCTCTCAGACTATTACGAAATGGAGGAGTTTTTAAGGTTTGATCTTTAGATACCAAGGTGGAAGGAACTTACAGGATAAATCCACAGAATGGAACATTACCGAACATATATGTTTTTTGATGTTAATGAGATCGAAAATGGAAAATACTACCAACCATATGAGGTAAATTTTCCATCGATAGACGCAATAATTGCTCCAAGTTCCCTCTTCCAAATGACCACTTCTTTGAACCATAATACTAATGTTGCTGGTTTGAAAAAACTTGACAGTAAATTATCGACAAATAGAATCAACCTATATTATGTTGTGCCAACTGTTTTATTCAATCAGTTTCAAAAACAGGATTTTGTTGGTGATATCCAGGAACAATATAAATGGAAATATCATATTAACCAATATGTTTTAGGGATTGATATAAGCTCTATTGGACCAAAGATGGATTTGATAATTGATCCTGGATCAGATTTTAATGCCATTAGGAGCCGTAATGTCAGATAGTACTTGGAAATATGATGATAGAAAATGTTATAATTGTGGAAAGAAGGGTCACAGCTCGATATTGCAAATCTTGGAAGCAATAACCATTCGTTTAGTCCACTAATATGCTCATAAAAACAAAATTTTTATTATTATTTACAGTTTATAAATAATAAAGTATTTTTGCAGTTGTCTTGTATCCATCATGTAATAAATACTTTAGAAAAAATTCTAAGATAAATTTGCTACACGTGTTTGGGATATATGCGAAATGAAATGTAGTACTAGTATGTAATAAAATGGATATTTGGGATCATTTGCTTACCCTTACAAATTAGATGGAATTTAGCGCAAATCCGGTTAGCAATCACTGGCTGAAGTAGGAGGATGTGCAATACATTTACACTAGAGAAATTTTATATACACGTCACATTTCAAATTGATTTACCAGTAATTTCAATTAATTCCAATTAAAGTGTATATTAAGGAAATTTGTTGTAAACTTGTCCAATTTCCATGAAGTGTTTATGTCATTTGAAATTTACAAGTTTCTATTATATAAATGTATTTTAAATTGTGATAAAACCTTCTTTATATATCATTTAAACTTATAATACATTAAGCAGAAATTTTTTATGATATAAGAAATGTTAATGAAATTTCACTCATATTTGCAAATATGTAGCTAAAATATTAACAATAAATACAATAAATTATTATAAATTTTATGTATATTATAATGAAACTTCACTTCTATTTAAGAATCATAAACTTCATAGCCATGCTCAATTAAGGCAATGTATTACTAGACCTACACTAAAGAATACTTTAGCAAGGCTTTCTTTGTGAATTAAAAGAAATTTCATACACTTTACCAGCTGGTGAGAAAGCCTATGATCTCTAACCTCAAATTTCCACAGGTAAAACGCTGACCAATCGGGTACCTACCCGATTGGTAACTTTTTTTTTGATCGGTCACCTGATTTATTCAATAGTTAGAAATTGGTGTACACTTCAATCGGGTATCAATCAGGTTAATACCCGATTGATAACTATCGTTCAGTTTAAATTTACCGATTGATTTCTATTGTTTCAATTAGACTATTGATAAACTATTTTTCTTTAACTAAAATTAAACTATTTTATACTATTGAAATTTACACTAACATTTTTTTCGAACATTTACTTTTGAAACTTAAAAAAAAGTTTAAACTATTTCATACTATCTTTAACATTTTTTTCAAACATTTACTTTTGAAACTTTTAAAAAAATTTTTTTTTTTAAGAAATTGGTTCCGATTTGGATACCAGAATCCCACAAAAGTTTCAAATATTTTACTTTCGAAACTTTATTAAACTGAAAAAACCATTTATTTGAAGATATTAATAAACGATTTTTAACATTTTTTTTTAACATTTTTCGGTTATAATGAATCCCATAGGTGAGTTTCAAAAAATAATTTTTTGAAACTCACTTTTTTTTTTAATATTCAATTGTAGGGAATCGGTTATAATGAATCCCATAGGTGAGTTTCGAAAAATAATTTTTCGAAACTCACTTTTTTTTAATATTCAATTATAGGAAATCGGTTATAATGAATCCCATAGGTGAGTTTCGAAAAAAATTTTCAAAACTCTTTTTTTTTAATATACAATTGGTTATAACGAATCCCATAGGTGAGTTTTGAAAAATAATTTTTTGAAACTCTTTTTTTATTATTATTCAATTGTAGGGAATCGGTTATAACGAATCCCATAGGTGAGTTTCAAAAAATTCTTTTTCGAAACTATTAAAAAACGTTTTTAACGTTTTTTTTTTAATACACTATTATAGGGAATCGGTTACAACGAATCCCATAGGTTAGTTTCGAAAAATAATTTTTTGAAACTATTAAAAAACGTTTTTAACGTTTTTTTTTATTATTCAAATATAGGGAATCGGTTATAACGAATCCCATATGTTAGTTTTGAAAAATAATTTTTCGAAACTATTAAAAAACGTTTTAACGTTTTTTTAAACCGTTTTTTTTAAATATTCAATTATAGGGACGAATCCCATAGGTAAGTTTCGAAATAATTTTTCGAAACTATTAAAAAACGTTTTAACGTTTTTTTAAAACGTTTTTTTTAATATTCAATTATAGGGACGAATCCCATAGGTAAGTTTCGAAAAATAATTTTTCGAAACTATTAAAAAATATTTTTAACATTTTTTTTCTAATACACTATTATAGGGAATCGGTTATAACGAATCCCATAGGTAAGTTTCAAAAATTATTTTTCGAAACTATTAAAAAAACGTTAACTAACGTTTTTTTATTATTCTATTATAGGGAATTGGTTATAACGAATCCCATAGATAAGTTTCGAAAAATATTTTTTTGAAACTTTTAAAAAAACGTTAACTAACATTTTTTTTTTTAATTCTATTATAGGGAATCGGTATAACGAATCCCATAAGTAAGTTTCAAAAAATATTTTTTCGAAACTATTAAAAAAACGTTAACATTTTTTTTTTAATTCTTTTATAGGGAATTAGTTATAACGAATCCTATAGATAAGTTTTGAAAATATTTTTCGAAACTTTTAAAAAAATGTTAACTAACGTTTTTTTTTTAATTCTATTATAGGGAATCGGTATAACGAATCCCATAGAATCCCATAAGTAATAAGTTTCAGAAATTTTTTTTTGAAACTATTAAAAAAATGGTAATAAACATTTTTTTATTATTCTATTATAGGGAATCGGCTCTGATAGATGTATATACTGAAATCCTATAAGTAAGTTTTAACTTTTGAAACTTTTTTTAAAAAACTTTCTTTAATGTTTTTTTATTTCTTTTGTAGGGAATTTGCTCCAACCTGGATACCGGATTCCAGATAAAATTTCAGTATTAGTAGTATTTCTAATTTTGTATTTTTAATAATTAATAAATTTAAATTATTAAATGTAATTATTGTAAAATATCAAATAAATTTAAATAAAAATGTATGCAATCGGCAGATTTCTTATTGTTATAAATTTATCAAAAAGTTATCAATCGGTATACTGATATGTCAAATAGTAAATATCCAGTAAATATCCTATTGGTAACTATTAATACCCGATTATACTCTATTGAATATCCCGATTGGTACCCGAGTATCCTCCTTTTGCGCCATCTTTTGGCAGCAATTGGGTTTACCGATTGATGAAAATTTTTAAAAAAATAGGGACCAATCAGGTGGAATTCGGTCACCTGATTGATCCCCGATTTGACATCGTTCGACTAGTGTTCTTTTCTACAAGATCCCTAAACATTTGATTCAGAGACCTAGACCATCTAAAAAAAAGAAAATTGAAATGTTAGTAAAAACATTTCATTGAAATGCATAATTAGAAACAAATCTCACCAAGTTTTCACGTGTTTAAAGAGTCAAAGAACCAACCATCTAAAAAAAGAAAGATGATGAATATTTGTGATCATTCTTTGTTAAAAGAAAAATTAAAGAAAAAAATTGAACTTACGAAATCCATGTTCAAAAATATCTCTGGATACCAAAGAGCAAGTCATCTATAAAAGAAAAAAAAGTTAGTAATCATTTTTTAATGTCAATGAAAAAAAATATCTTACCGAAATCAACCTCCAAAGAGCTGAAGACTTATCCAAATAAGAACGAAAATGAAGTTGTTAGGTTAATATTATATTAAAAAAAAAGTTTAAGAATATAAAAAAAAAGTACACTATAACTTACATGTCTAAAGATCCAAATGAAGCCATCTAAAAAACTGAATTCATTAAAAATAATTTAAAAATCACTTTCCCTTTTTTTAAATTTAAAAAAAAAGAACTTTAAAAAAAGAATTACCAGAAGTCCATGTGTCAAAAAAATTCACGTTAAAATAAGAGAAAAAACTTCATCTTTCATTAACAAAATTCTGCTTCAAAGATCCAAAGTAGAGGTCTGCAAATGGGACCCAGAACCTGGAAATCCTAACCTGGCCTGGACCCGGATCTGGGTTTGAGCCGGCAAATTTTCTTCAAAATTCACCCAGGCTGGGTTCGGGCCGGTACATGAATCTTTGTCAAACCCGGATTTTCGTAATTCTGGCCAAAATCGTCTTAATTCCGGCTGAAATTAAACTGGCCAAAATTAAGTTGGCCAATTTTTTTGTTTTTACAACAAAATAATATAATAAAAGTCCGGGTCCGGTCCAGCCAGGTTTTTGATATTTTAAGTCTGGGCCAGGCCGGGCTGGGCACTTTATGTTAATTTCCAAGTGCGGGCCGGGTTGTAAAATAGTAGTCAATGCAGACCTCTAATCCAAAGTACCATAAGGCTAAAAAATAAAAAAAGAAAAATTTCATTAATAAAATTCTTTTAAAATAGGTTTCTTAAAGTCAATTCTGAATTCAAATAGCTTACCAAATTCTGGAAATACAGAATCTATAAAGATTAAAAAAAGAAGCGTCAGACATTTCTTACAGATAAATGACGAATTCCTCTCAAAAGAAATAACTCACCATCCAAAAGTCTTCCACAGACAAGTCATTACCTACAAAAAAATAAAAAAAAGGAAATTTAATATGTTCCTCATAATTAATGGTGAAATTCTTTCCCAAAAATTTTACTTACTGTCCAAAAAGTCCCGTCAGAGAACATTACCTACCGAAAATTTGTAAAGTATAATTTTTACTTTTGTTTTCTTCAAGTCCAGCTATCATAGGCTTGTAAAACATTTTATGAAAAATAAAAAGAAAAAAAAAGAAAATTATAGTAAATAACGATAAAACAAAAAAAAAATTCAAAAAATGATAAAAATAAAAAAGAAATCACCTAAGAGAGCACTATTTGCAAAAATGTTCAGTTCGTTCTCAGTTGAACCTCAACTTTGAGCCATTGGAGGCATTTGTTCATTTCCTTTAATTTTTGTCAGTTGTTCATACCAATAGCTCATTGATGTTATTGTTGTGAAAAAACAAATTAATGAAGGAGAAAGAAGGAAAGGAATTATGGGAAAGAACAAACTTTTTTTTTAAAGAAAGATTATCCGTCATTGAACTGCGCCTATCAGTTATTATATCATGTGATACACATGACATTAATTTTTATGTAGATAGTAAAATAGGAACTGATTCCATTTTAAGGATTGATATAACACATTAAACTATTTTAACTATTTTAACTATTTTTAATCACAAATAAACTATTTTTTTAATTTTCTTTACATTTTCTTTTATACTCTTCAAAATAATAAACTGCAATTATGGTTTTTGATGCTTGGTACATGTTCAACTTAACCATCACAAAATGACACAAATAGCAAATATAATAATATAACATTAATTATATTTCTCACAAACATTCTAGATTTTTTAATATAAATTGACTTGAGATTATTAGAGGTCATAAGCTTTCTCACCAGCTGGCAAAGTGTATGAAATTTCTTTTAATTTCACAAAGAAAGCCTTGCTAAAGTCATCTTTAGCAAAGGTCTAGTAATACATTGCCTTAATTGAGCGTGGCTACGAAGTTTATGATTATCTCTTTGCTTTTTTTTGTAATTTTGTAATGATATAAATTTTGTTTTAGTATAGCAAAATTTCAATAATAGTAAGTAAATGGCTTGTTGCAAATTTAATATCATATTTCAAGTAAATTTCAAGCTATTATATGCGTAATAAACATTGATATTAAATTTAATTAAAATTTATTTAGAATTTATACATTATAATTAGCGAATTAGTTTTAAAATCATAAAATTTACAATAAATTTTACCCGTTTCAATCTATAAATTAAATTTGATGGAGATTTCTTAAGCGTAATTGAGATCAACAAATGTATAAGCTATTTATGGGCAATAAACTTCATGCAAATCATCCCACTTCGACCAGTGAATAATGCAACGGTTTTCTTCTGACCAGAATATTGTTTTGCCAAATTATATGAGCGTATTTTCACATATCAGATCCGCATGCATTTCTTTATTGTGCTCATTATACTAACTCTCAGATTTACCTTCCTTATAAAGCCGATCGGCATGTTGTACTTCATTAAAACACTTGAACATTACATAGATTAAGTGTAGTAACTTCGTTAGTTACTAAATGGCAGACATCGAAGAGATTAATTATTGACTTATATGAAGAAATCCGGCCTTCTTTTCATGAAAAGTATTCAGGTCTCCTTAAATAGCTGCCCATCAACAATAATAAATGAGGCATGGAAGTGTTTAAGTATATAGACACTCTTAAGACATGAAATTGAAAGATATGATCAAAAAAAGAAACGGCAAAGTTTATATATATACAGCATGGATACTGGGACACAAACCAGATTTTTCAAACAAAGTGGATAAAGCAACGCAAACAGAAGAGGTGCGTTTCAAAGAGACCACTCAGATATTGATTTCTCAAACAAAATGGAACAAACTAATACATTATTAATAGATGCAATAAATATTTTGGCAAGCATTCGCACATAAATTTGTGCAACTTTCTGGGCATTTTTTTTTCTAGGAATAGCTAGCCCATAAATTTTTTAACAAGAATTTCTTAGCAAAACTCTTAACTTACAGAATACCCAAATTTTTAGGACGTAATGGACTTCCAGGAATATTTGGATTCCTTCTTCCCTGGGAATTCTTCAAGACATTAATAATGTCGATTACGCTCCATTTCATCTATTTTATCTAAGATTTCACCGTATTGACGTGAGACTGTTTAGTCCATTCAATCCTTGACGAATAATAACTAATATTTCACTTTTATTTGGCTACCTTGTATAATTCGACTCATATGGGCTATATAGACTATCTTTATTCTAATGCCTCCAACTCTCTTCTATAAACTTCACTAATTTGGTCTTCGATGTCCTCAAACGTGGCTAAAGGATCTGCTCTATAGGGTAATTTTCTGGAATAATAGCATGATCAACACTCTAATTTCTACTAACATTTTCGGAGCTAATTCTTCTATCAATTTTATCACAATTTTGGAGTTGTCACGATTTTGATAAAATTTCACGATTCACGTTTTATTGGATGGCTGGATAACCTTGTGATTATGATTTTGCAGAAATTCTGGACAAAATAATTCTGGCTAAAATTATGGCACCTACGGCTTTAGGAATTGGGCCAAAATTACGTTAATTTCAGCTCAATCGTGAAAATTACATGCGATTTTTGGGTCATAACGACAATCCATCCTGGACACCCTACTTCTAACTATTTTAGGATCTTCAGGTTCGGACTCATTATCAGACTCATTATCAGAATTAATTCTGCTATATCTCCTCCTTCATCGGTAGTCTCATAGCTGCTTTTCTCTTCCTCCGAATCTTCTGGTTCTGGTGACTCAAAAGTTTCGGGTAACTCAGGTGGTTCCGTGGTTGTGGAGTCAGGTCTTCCCAGCTTTGTATGAGATTTCCAAATAAACTTCCTAATATGCCAGTTATGCTACCAAGAATTCCGCTCATTTTTTCCCAAAGGATATATAGTTAGAAAACAGTTTAAAATAAAATTATTTATTCAGATAATTAGAGTTAGACATTTATTCAAAAGAACTTACTAGTATGGGATTTATCATTGCTCTTATATTCTACGAAGTGGCGCTGTTTGCAATGAAGGGTGCTATCGGCCTGATGGGTGCAAAGTTCATTGTAATTCTCCTAGACGAGTTCCCTGTATAGATTGCAGTAAGTTGACTTCCTCTGCATATGATGCTTGTAAAAAAACATGCAGGCAAGTACCATTTTTGAGAATTTATCTTTAGCATAAGCTTGCAAAAATTCTGGCTGCACATTCACCAGCACTATGCCCGAAGCTTGAAGGATAGGAATAGGGTAGAGAGCAGGTAGGGAGTAAGGAATTCTGGTACAGTTTTGGATCGGTTCCGGGAATGTTCTGGAGATGTTTCCGGAACCCAATATATATGCATTTATATTACATTATTTTTTTTCATGTTTTGCTTACCAGTTGCTTCTCATCCTTTGGGTGCACCGCAACTCCTACTTTCGTATTTGCCTCATATAATAGCATACAATAGAGAATGGTCGAAAAAATAAATATTAGCTAGCATCTACATCGCCCTAAAGGGCTTATGTTCCTGCTAATATTTATTTTTTCTCTTAGAAGCATCCACAATCGCATTAAGGCTCTGCGGATATAATTTGAATGATTTCATAATTTTCGTTGCCAAAAACTATTTTGTAATACCTGATAGACCATCACTTGACTAAATAATAAGTCTATTTGTGAAGCTCAACATGCAAAAAACCCATTTTTTCACCTGCACAGTAATATTAATATGTATTATTAAGGCTCATATTATTAAACATTTACTTTCAATTTTTAAACTTTAAATCCTATAAAGTGAGATCCATGACGAACATTATCAATATTACTAATGATCATATTTATTGTATTTTGGCTTAAAAGAAGTATTTATCAAATTATTGTATTAGTAAAATCAAATAAAAATTTTTTTAATGTTTTACGTCTAAATCCTACTGCGCCAAATGTACTAATTCGTGTAACAAAAAATACCATTCCAAAGTTTGGTCGCGCAAACGCAATTGATATAGTACGAATTTATTTTGTCATACTATTAATACAACCTGCAAACTCAAATTTTATTTTCTTTATTTGTTATTAATTCAATACATAAAAATCTTTTGAAAATGCACATTTACTTTGTTTATTTAATTAACTTGCTAGTTCTATCGACCACTTTCATATACGCATTTGCTATTGGTAAGTTAAAAGTTTTAGTATACATTATACAGTACATTATAAATACCTATATTGACTCATATTTACCAAATTTCTTTTCAAGCACCAGAAAATGAAAAAGTAGAAATTTATGTGATTTTTTCTTTAGTAATGATTTTTTGTCAAGTATTGTATTACAGTATCTACGGAGTAGGAAAAAAAGTAAGTATAAATCTACATTTTAATGGCATATTATGACTTCTACACAAATAATAATCTCATTTTATTCAACAGAGGGGCTATGAAGTAATACCCTAACTTCAAATAAAATTTTTTTTTTTAATTTACTTATTGTTATACTTGCTTCATATTGATAAATTATTTATAAGATAGAATTTTAATTTTCAAAAATTTAAGAAATTTCTTTTTTCTTAAATTTACGTCATATTATTATCGCTCACCTAATATTGATGATAACGCGAAGCTTTTTTTAACATGTCAAGTTTAAATAATTCTTTTAATAAAATTTATTTCATGCAAAGAATTTGTGGTGCTGAAAGAATATTTCACATCACATAAGTGCATATTCAAGTGTCCTTTCTTAATGAAAAATTATGTCATAATAAGTAATGAGACATGTTATTATCCTCCAATAATTGTCAAGGACTCAAGGTATTCCATAATGGCCGTTTCGCACAATAATGATGCTCAGACAAAAACTAATATGCTCATCAACCTTTTCCTTGTAGATAAGCTACTTTGATTATGGGTGAAAAGTAGTACAATACATTGATATTGTATTTGTAGGCCATCATCTAAAGAAACAAAGTGATCACTGTAAAGAGACATTCAATTACATTTCATATAAACCTAATAATTACTATCTCAAATAAACTATTTATTCTATATCATTACCATGAGGGTATAACATTTAGTAAAAGACCAACTTATGGGATCCGAATATAGTAAGGGTCTCTGTTCCAATCTTCCATTAGTACAAAGACAGATAATTTATCTTTGTTAAGTGGATGATATAACAATTTATATTACATAATAAAATTTGTATGCCAAACTGAATATTATTCGTGAAAATGCATGTTTAATCAATGGTGGTAATTCACATCAATATATGGATGATCTATGAACGTAATAAAAATTATTTAATATAATGATACAATGCAAATATATCATTTTCGATTTGACCAAGCCCTGTTGGGATCGGGTGTGAGATTGATTTTTGAAAGTAATACAAGAAAGAAAGAAAAAGAAAATAAACAAAATTAAAAAGTTTGTAGCAAAAAAAAATTTCAATTCAACCTTTAATCCTTTTAAAAGGATTTTAATAAGTTTATGAGTAATGAAAAGATGTATCTAGAATAAATTCTTTCGCTATTTAATTATTAGAGAACACTTAATTATTTTATAAAGTTTCGTAAGTTAGGTTTTATAGATGATTCACAACTTAATATTAATAACGTAATAAACTTTATTTGTACTATGTCTTTTTAAAGTTCATTTAAAAGACAGAACCCCAGGCTTTCTAACGAATATTTTTAAGCGGTTTTAAAAACATATTGAGAGTTTTAATTGTAACGAATCAAAAAAATGACATATGCAGTATAACGTAATACACTCTACCCTTGAAGAAGAAATTGCTTTTAATGATCCAATGATGAATTTGAAAAATAATAATTTTCTATTTTAAATAATTTTATATAATCAATATAAAGTAATTTATTATTATCAATTGCATTTATAATAAATAATATGATATCCAGAGTAAAAATAGTTTATATATATATAATATAAATATTCGTACTCTAAAATTTTTAATCATAAAAATGAAAATTTATTTTTTTCAGATTCAATTTAGTGAAATAGTAGCAAATCTTTATTCATTTTTATACAAGTATGAAGTATGAAAAGGTCAAATTAATATAATCAAATGATATAAATAAATCATTCCCGCGATTCGTTTAATAAACAACCCATGAAAAAATGGTAGCCCGATTTGTTGCCAGGTTACATATGATCCGTGGATAGTATACTTATTTATTTTGTTTGTTCCTTTATTTTAATTTTACGAAAATGTTGCTTATTTATTTGGTGCTATTTCGTAAAAAATAATTCCATTTTCCTTGTTATAGTATTATTTTTTGCTTATTTCTTTCTATTTTTATTGCATATTTTATTAATGGAAATGCTGATTTTTTTTAGAGGAAAAAAATTGCGAAGTATTAGTTATTAGATTTATTATATTTAAGTACTATTATCGGCTGAAATTAAAACTTACTATATATGTACAATAACCTTAGTGAAACATTTTAAAGTAATCATTATGTAAAATTAATAAAACAAAAAAAAATAAAACCCGAATTTTATTTTTCTTATGTTGCTGATAATCCAAAATATCATTACTTCTGTATTTTCCAAGGACAACTAATTAATTCCCTCTTTGCCAAAAATCTTAAAGGATCAATACAATGTATCGCTGGATCAGTCGATAAGAACTCATCATTAAAATCATTATCCAGCATCTGCTTCAATAGTCTTATATAGATTTATTCAATTTATTTTTTTTATGCGAGTTGGATAGAAATAATAAAAATTAAAAAATCATTTTGTAATAAATTGAACAGATGAAAACAAGTTTTTTACACTTACCATTATGGCAAATTATTTAAAACCTGTTGAATAAAATTAGAATATTATTATTTGTAGAAGTTGCAATATGACATTAAAAAAATAGATTATACTTACTCGTCCCCTTCGAAAATTGAGATTCAAATAGTATGCCATTAAAAAGCAAAATGACGAATAAAGAAACACGTAGTTTGGAACTTGAAAAAGATATTTGATAAAATATGAGTTAAAATCAGTATTTTCTCGTTAGAACCGTGAAAATATATACTGCGCAAAGAAGGAAAAACTGGTAAAATAAGAATTCATGTTTAAGCTTGACAAAAAAATTAAAATACTAAAATGTAAATAATATTATATACTTCTATATATATATCTATTTAGAAGAAACTCTCACGATAAACTGATTATTATTTATTTTAATTGTGATACAAAGATATAATAAAGATGTAATAATTTACATATTTGTATGAGACAATGAGACATTATTATTGTAAACTTACAATCAACAGGAGAAATTTAATAATGCTAAAATCGGTTAATATCTCGTCATGTGATATGATATGCAAATTATAAAGATAGTGTTTGAAGAAGTCCCACATCTTCGGAGGAACGTACCATAAATTTCCAGCTAATTCAAATTTTAAATGATTTAATTTGAACCATTTTGACCAAAAATAAGTTAATTTTATAAACCATACATGGATCTAAAATACCATCAATAATTTTATACATGCCGTATTGCCATAAGGTCCTGAGATCTAAGGAAAAATCTCGAGTTATACGGACTTGAAAAAAGTGCCTGCAAAGAGATTTAGACACTATAATTCCATACATGATAAGTAACATAACGCTGACGTATTCCTTTTCTTTATAACTGCGTTATTTAACCATTACTCTACAATAGTTTACCTGAAAGATATTTTTTTTTCCCTTAGATTAAATATTTGTTTCAAGATAATAAATAAAGTAAAATAAGTATATGAATACTTTTTTTAAGTATTTATTATACTGTATAATATAATTAAAAATTATTGAAAAACATGTAAATTAAGTTTATAATATATGATTATTCCGGAATGCTGGATTAATTCTTCTAATGTACTGTATAAATAAATTTATAATATACTTTTTTTCTTATTCTGCTATTTTAATATTTTTTTTTTAAATTCTAACTTCCTGACTATCAATCTGAAGATAAGTAAGACCCTATAAAAAGAATGTCCGGCAAGACACTTTCTGGATACTGGGGCATCCGGACATTTCCGGACATTCTTTTTTTTATAGATAGAGCGGAAAAAGTACTAAATTATAATTAGCATTCCTTATATATCGGATATTCTTTAATATCTTAAGTGATTGTTCGGCACTCAGGAGAAAATGATAATTAATTTTACGGGCTTCGTTATTAATAAAAAATTTATTTTTTGGAATTTCGTGTTCTTTATTATACAAACTTTTCTAATGAGCGAAAAAAAAAACAGTATGCAGTAACTCTTTTGGCTAAGAGAATTATTTTAAAAATTCACACTATGGGACATATGCATAAAACTGGTGAACCAATGCAAATATAAAAGATAAAAAAAATAAAAAAAAGCTAAACTAAAACTAAATAAAAGTTTAAATACTAAATAAGAAACAAAAATAAAGGTTAAAAGTTTAGAACTAAAAATGTAATATCATCATTTACAATAGTGATAATTTCCTTTTGCAAATTATCCTAAACCGGTATTATAAAAATAATTTATTTATTTATTTTTTTCGATAGAATGCTGATGATCATAGACCTCTCGGATATATTTTTTTTGCACGAAAGCGCATTTCTTTTAATTTATATCGTAATACATATCATCTTGGATATAAAAGTTATCCGATGATGACATTATTTTACTTATTAAAGGTAAATGTAAGAGTTTACAATATATTTATATATATTTTTTTACGATAAAGAAAAAATTCGATTGATTTTTTTGTTCATAATATTTATCATCGGTATCTGGATATTAAAACATTAAAATAACATTAAAAAAAATACACTAAATTAGTTTTTTCCCATTTAAAGATAAACTAATGGTAAGATAAATAATTTATCTGTAGAAAATAAAAAAAGTAAATTATTATGAGATTAAATAAATCATCTTTTAATAATTTGAACATATTAAACATAATATTTTTATATTTCTGGACTTTATTTAATGATGTGATTATGCGAACGACCATTTCGTTTTTTGTGAATGTTTTTGTTAATTTATCATAATAACTACGAATTAAATAAAATTAAGTATAAAAAAAAATAAGTAAAAAATTATAAATACACGAGAAGTAAAAATATTTGTAATTACAATAAAATATGAAGTAAAAAATATATATAAAGAATATAAATACAAAAATAATAACTAAAAAATTACAAAATATAAAGCGAAAGTACAAAAAAAAATAAATAAAAATAATGCGATGCTTAACCAATAAAAATCAGTTAAAATATAAATGTTCATAATAGTTAGATGATATATAGTAATTAGATTGCGCAGCTTAAACATTCAGATTTAGTATATGGAAGACCATTTGTAAAGGGTTGAGATGTACAAATAATTTGAGAATGTGTAGTTAGCTTGATATTTTTAAAAGACAAGGGGTTTGCTTTTCTATATTCTTCTGCTTCTTTAAATTGCTTTTCGATCTCAAATTGTTGATTACTTTCAATTTTAGTAACAAATTTATATTTTAATTCATCAGATACATATGAATTATAAAATAGTAAAATAAAATTTTCTATTTCGATAGCAGTTGGCCTATTCTCTGGGTTCGAGTCCCAACACCTTTTCATTAAGTCAATATAACATTTTGGTGCCTTTGGCTCATTTATTTCAGGTCTAATCCCATAACATATGTCTAACGATGCAAAAAATTCGTCATGAGCATAATCAGCAAAAGGTTGTCTTCCGGTTGCTACAAAATACATAATCATTCCAAAGCTATATATATCTGCTGCTTGAGTAAAAGGTTGCCCTCTTAACACTTCCGGTGCTACATAAGGCATAACCCCATAAATTTTTGTTTCATCAATATCACCAACTTCTCCACATAGTCCCATATCAGAAATGCATATATTGATATATTCTATATGCTTATGCTTAAACAATATATTCTTCGTGTGAAAGTCACGATGGACCATCTGTTTATGATGAATCTCCTTAAGGCCCTTAATAACATTCATTAATATTATAATTCTATTTAACCAATCAAGTGTATTGTAATTTTTACATAAATATTCGTTAAAGTTTCCACCTTCTGCATATTCTAGAACCATGATAAATTCTTCTGTATCCGGGTTCTGAGATATTCCATATATTTTAAGAATGTTACCAAAACCTTGGTTTGTATATGCCAAATGTGTTTTAGCCTATAAGAAGAATATATATTCATATGTCAATATATTAAAAAAATATTATATTCATATGTTAAAATATCTAAATTTTAATAATCATACCTCATTAAGGAATTCATCGATTAATATTTGTGAGTTATAGATACATTTTAGAGCGACTTTTTTATTTGATTCTCTCATCCACCATTTATTTTTGTTAAAACTATAATGTAATGGTCCCTTCTTCCATAATTTATTTTTATTGAAATTATAGTGTAACGGACCATTCTTCCATATTGCTGAATATACCGTGGAAAATCCACCTTTACCTATTTTTTTAATATCATGAAACTGATTATATGGTATCCATTCAAATAATATACCGGAACCACCAGAATCATAATTAACTTTCAGTTGCTGCTCTTGTATAAAATCATTGATTTTTTCATTTTCATGGTGTTGACATGATTTACACCGTTTATTTTCAATTTCAAAGGAATTATGGTATTTTTCACCACAGTTTTCGCAACATTTCTTAAAATAATCTCCATGAAAAATCAAAATATATTCTTTTGTCTCCGGATCTTGGGATATTCCATAACTAATATCTTCTGATTTAATCTGACAAACGATAAAATATTAATAATTATATTTTTTAAAAAAATTATTTTAAAAATTAATTTAATTATACCTTATTTATATATTCATAAGAGTTACTTTTTAAGTTATACAAATACTTTAAAGCGACCTTTTCGTTTGGTTTCCTCTCATACTTCTTTGAATGTCTATTATATTTTAATAAACCATTCTTCCATACTGCTGTGGTAAAACCTTTTCTTACTTCTTCGATACAATTGAATTGAACGTACGGTATCCATTCAAATACAAAATCATCTGGGCTATTGATTTTTAATTGCTCTTTAAGTATGAAATTATAAATTTGTTTATTTTCATCAATCTTGTTAATAAGATTATTCAACAAATTTACTTGACATGGCTTACACCATTTATATATTTCGTCAGTATACTCATTGCCACATTTTTCACAATATTTTTCAAAATATTGTTTATTATGAACAAGAACGTAATCTTTTGTATCCGGATTTTGAGATAATCCAATGCTGATACCTTCTAACTTGACCTATTGAATTATAAAATATTTATTAGAAAATTGATTAAAAAAAAAAATTTTAATTTTACAAAGTATTTCATACCTCGTTCAACGTTTCATTAGAAATATTTTGTGAATTACGTAAATATTTTAAAACAACTTTTTCATTTAAGCTCCTTTTATTATGCCTTAAAAGACCATCCTTCCAAATTGCTGTGGAAACTCCATTTCCTATTTCTTTAATTTTATTAAATTGATTATATGGTATCCATTCAAATACTATGTCCAATGGATCATCAATTTTTAATTGATTTTTTAGAATGAAATAATCAATTTTTTCATTTCCACTGGCCCAATTGGTAAAATCATTTTTTAAATGAATGATATGACATGGTTTACACCATTTAAATATTTCGTTTGTATATTCTTCACCACATTTTTCACAATAATTAAAATCTCTTTCAAAATAATTTTCGTGAAAAACGAAAATAAAATTTTTTGTATCTGGATTCTGAGATATTCCATAACTAATTCCTTCTGATTTAATCTGTGATGTATAGATACAACAATTAATATATATAAAGAAACCATATTTAAAACTCAAATTTATCAAATAAATTTAAAATTTGTGCGCACCCCCATAGATATATTATATATGAAAGTCAAAAATGACATTCTAAACCCTTCATGACTCATTAAGTAAAGTTGTAAAATAAACAAAATACGCATAGTAAATAAATTTTTAAGGCTCTATATTATGTACGTAAGCGTTGCGACACGAATATTTAAAAAAATCGGGATTTTAATAAAGTCATGGGATAATTAATGATCGACAAATTTACCATATAAAAATGAAGGGTTGCGGTGCACACAAATTTTTATTTTCCAAATTTAAATACCTTATTTAAGAATTTATTTTTTAGTAAATACAATTTCACCTATTAAAAATAAAAAAAAATTTTAAAAGATTATATTCTTAGTATACAATATATATTGATTTCTTTAAAAAAAAAATATTTAAAAAATATTTCATACCTTTGTCAATAATTTATCAAAAATATTTTGTGGATCACATAAATATTTTAAGATAACTTTTTTATTCGATCTTCTCTTCCATTTTTTCTTATTAAAATTATAATATAATGGCCCATCCTTCCATACTGCTGTAGAAAATCCATGTCCTATTTCTTTAACGAATTTAAGTTGATCAAATGATATCCACTCGAATATTATATTGTCTGATGCGTGTAATTGATTTTCTTGAATGAAAGAATCAATTTGTTTATTTCCACTTGTCCAATATTTCTCTCTTAAATGGTTTATGATTGCCCTTTTACTATAAATTTCATCCATGCAAGTTATTATTTAATAATGGAAATAAAAAATTAAAGTATAATTTTTGAAACCATTTACAAAGTAAATTGTCACGCAGTTATAAGAATTAATTTATTTAAGGAGAAAACGGTAACACATTCCTTTTTAATCCTTATAATAAAAAAGCTTTTTGTATAAAAATTTATAAAAGGAAACTTCAATGATTTTTTAAAAACAATATTAATAATCTGTAACATAAATAAACTTTTTTATGACGTAATACGATAAAGTATAAACTCCGACATTTTTTAAGTGTCGATCACAACTATATTAGGAAGGGTGATATTTACGAGTCACTTATCACGTGCAAGCTCGAGTTCAAAAACACTAATTATCTGATTTTTTTGGTGGTCCAAACCTTATTTGTCACCCGTTATTTGTCACCGGGTACAAATCAACATACAATGAAAAAGACGTAAATAGTCTAATAAGATCTCTTGTCACACCAATCATACCAATGATGTAATGATGCACAAAAAGGGGCAACATATCACGCGATTTTGTTTAGTATTATTAATAAAATTTTTTTTTTACATTTTTTAGGAAAAGAAGGAAAAGAAAAGAGAAAAAAAAAATTATATTATTTTTTTTTTGTCGTTTTCACCAATGCAGCAAGTATATTATGTATTGGCAAATTGCATATTAATTTATGCAATGTAAAAATATTAATGGATCATGATAAACGTGATTAGAATGACAAATTGTTCTTTGGATAATATATAGAACGAGAATACAGACATAGTTTTATTATAGATGAAATATTTGTTATTTTACGTCAAACTCGCGAATAATTATTTTTTACATTCCTTAAATGTATCATAATGACGATTTTAACTAGAAATATTACTCAAAGAAATCGATATGTTACATTATCAAAATTTGAATTTGATCGTTGTTATAGATTTGCTCGTGCTCAATTATCTAAAGAGATATCATTCAAAATCACCGAATCTTACGCTCGAACATTATATTCTCCTTCTTTGGAAGATATTGAATATGTTAATAATTTAAAAGCATTACAAGATATTTTTTATACCAAATTAAAAAATAAATATTATTATTTAAATAACCATGAACAGACATTTTTATGTATTAATGATGAGTAAGATGGAGAAAGTGATGAATCTATTTCTAGTGAAACCACGAGTAGTGGTTATGATACATCAACTTCTACTTCTACCTTCTCAAATTTCTCAAATGATGATTATTCAATTGCAGATCATGATATTGATTGGATTAGGAGTTCTTTGGACGAATACGAAGATGATGATCATGGAGAATTTTGGGATCATCATCGTAAATTATTTTTTTTTAATATAGTTGCTCCATTTATATTTATAATTTTTATGATTTTGTTAAAGAAATTTTTTGATTTCAATGATTGATTAAACTGCGGTTACGATTTTGTTAAATTTTATCACTTAAGACCTATTTCATCTTATTTTATAAAACTATTGGTATTGTTACGCAGTAAAATGTCACGTAGTAATCACGTGATATAACTGGACCCGTGATGCCGATCAATGTAGGAGATATTGACATGTTCGATATGTTATGTATGTCCGATATATAGAATATATGGTATATATAGAACATATAGTATATATAGAATAAATAGTATATATAGCATAAATAGTATATATAACATATATAGCATATATAGCATATGTAGCATAAATTAGATATTTTTTTATATAGTAGAAATTGTTATAAAAAGGCAGTGTAAATGCGCATTAGAAAAAGTAGTTTTAGAACAGTCCTTATAAAAATCATTAATAAAATTAATTAATAAAACTCATATACACTTTATTTTTCGTGTTATTTCTTATACTAATTTAATTAACTCAATGTAAATCTAACATAAATCCGATCAAATGCGAATATGGTATAGCTCTCCAAAATAGCCTATACGATCAGACGCAAGTAAGGGATTAAACTAACCAAATATAAACAATGAATAACGAAATTAAAGTGTATAAGATTTACGCCGATCCTGTTAATTTCCGACCCTACCAATCCTTCTGCTTACACTACATATAGTCATATACCGCTTATTTTTAAGCACATAAAAACTGACATATAACATTATTTAGTTAAAAAAAAAAAATAGTGTTAAACTATATACAAAATAATTATCTAGATTAACCTAATTTTTTAAACGTTTGTTATTATCATTTTCAACTTCTTCATTTAGATCTTTTTGAAAATCTTAATATGAACTCATCGTTTAATTTATAAAATACTTCTAATAAAATATTTTCTCTGCTTATATATACAATTTTCTCCTTCTCTTCTTCTTTGCATCGTTCCAAAATCTAACATTTAATTATCATTCACTTTCATTATTTTACCGGATGTGGTCTTGTACATATTATCTAGCTTATCTCTAAGAAATGGTCCTGTCTTTTTTTTTTGAGTATTTCCTTGAGTTCCTTGATCGCTTGCTGCCATCGGTTTACTTTTCTTATAACTTCATAATACCGGAAACCATCATAAATAATGACACATACTACTTAAACATTCATGTTAGCAACTTAAATTACTTTTTTATGAAGACAGAAACAGGGGCGTTACAAATTTTAGAATTGATAACTTTACAATAGCTACACTAAACTACCTATATGTAACAATCCCAACCCCGAGAGAGTCGTCCCGCCTAATTTTTCCCACGGATGATTAGACATAACCAGTTCCATAATTCAAATGAGAAAAAATAAAAATAAATTTATCTAGATTGTAAAAAGATGAAAAAAAGGAAAAAAAAATCTATAAATTGTTCATTTGCTACTAGAAAATCTATACTATAATTAAATTCAGATAAAAATGAAGTCCATCCACTCGCATGTAAATAATTAGAGGACACCAATACCATCCATTAGAGTACAAAGGGCGTTGAACGAGCGGTACAGGATGAAGGAGATTGTGAAGAAGCAGTCGGGGCCGATTTTGTAGACGAAAATTTCCTCGTATATTTGTAAAAAAATTCATGTTCTTTAATTCCTCAGGTAAAAATAGGTAATTGAGGCTTTAGATGAATATTTGATGATAAGATCGTGTAAAATTAATTGGTGACCGTTGAAGTGTATTGTTTAAAAAGGAAGATGTACAGCAAAATCCAAATGGAAATTGGCGTCCTCTGTAGAACGATAGACCGGGCATTAAATTGGGTTGGAGGGAAATATGTCAGCATAGTGTCTCTGTAAAATAACTCCACATGGTAAAAATTTGGTCAAAATTTTTAAGTTTGAAAAGCATCACGCGATGTCTTGATATCTCCACAAATTTCATTTTTTGGATTATCCTTAAGCCAAGTGACCAATTAATGTCATTGACGTTGAAGTTTGAAAATAATTTGCCGAAGTGGATTGTTGTTTAAAAAGTCACTATATATAATAGAGTCGCTCATGTTGTAAGTGAATTTTCGCAAGTCACGATCAATGGGGCCAATTGAAGACCATATCAGGGTCATTAAAGAATTAATTTTGTGGAAAGTAGATGTTACATTTTGCGAATAAGTAAAACAGTTACATCACAGTCGTTTGGGTACATTAATAATGCAGTGAGAATAGCATAAGTTTTGGCTTTTATTGATGACGAGTTCTCAGCCCAAGCGAAACCCATGGTGGTGTTCCTTAAATAATTTGTCTTCATGCGGTAGGAGCCATCTGTATAAAATATAAAATAAAAATGAGAAACAAAAGAATAAGCTAATTGTAATAAAAGATCAATATTATCCAAATTTCCTAATAAAAATTTTGGTATATAAAAGGTGATGATGGGTCAATGTTTAGATTTTTTAAAGGGCGAACGGTTGTATTTGAAGTAGGTATAGGGGTAGGAATAACATCTAACTGTTGTTATATATCCCTATAAAAAATATGTATACGGAAAGGATACGTTTTGTATACATTTTATGTACGTTTCTATAGATTCCGTATACAAATTCCGTATATTTAATAAGTAATTCATTTTTGAACATTTTTTTAAAAAACTAATGTATAAGAAATGTATACGGAAAAAATTAATCATGCGGAATGTATACGGAATTTTTAAACTTAATATTTTTAGAAGATAATTTTACAAAAATTCCGTATCATAACACGAGATCACATGATTGTTTATTGTTTTGTTATGATACGTTTTTTGTTTTTTATATAAACCCTTACTTTGATGAGTTTGATCTTCCGATCTTCCTTTCTGTCTTTCCTTTCCTTTCTTTTTCTCGTCTTATTTTTGTTATTTTTTCTAAATTTTTCTTCTTTCTTCGTCACCCCCTTTTAAAAATAATTTTTTTTTTCGTACCTCACTTTAAAAAAATTTTTTTTTCGTCATCTCTCCTTTGAAAAAAAATTTTTTCTTTTATTCCCACTCTTCTTTTTTTTTAAAAAAAATTTCTTCTTTCTATTTCTATTTCCTCTTTTTAAAAAAATATTTTTTTTGGTTTATTCTTTATTCCCCTTTCTTCTTTTTAATTTCATAGGCCAGCAGATTTTTTTTGTGAGAATATTCAGTTTCTTTTTTTTTTTTGTAGATCAGTTTGGGAGTCCTTTTCTTTTTGTAGGATGATTCGGGATTTTTTTTCTTTTTTTAGGTCAGTTCAAATTTTTTTTGTTTTTTTGTATGTTGGGTTCAGATTCTTTTCTTTTTGTAGGTTGTTTCAGTTTTGTTGCTTCAGAGTCTTCTTTTTTTGTAGGTCAGTTTTGGATTTATTTTGTTGTTTTGGTTTCTTTTTCATTAGACGCCTCATAATTCTTTTCTTTTATGTAGGTCAGACATTCTGGAGTTCTCTTTCTTTTTTTGTAGGAATGCTGACCTTTGGTGACTTGGACGATTGCAGATGGGGGGTTTTGTTTCCAATCTTTTTTTTTGTTCTTTTAGGTTGTTTGACTCCAAATGAACCTGAACTTATAGATAATTTAGGTTGCAATAGGTGGTTTTAATAAAGAGGGAATTTTCATAATGTATTTGTACTTTGTTTATTTTTTATTTTTTATTTAATTTAATAAAGTGAAATTAGATTTATGTAAATACAATTATAGTAAACTGTAATACAAATAGTAAATTCAGTGACCAAATCGTATAAATTTCGTGATAAAATCAGTGATCAAATCATGTAAATTCCATATTAATCCCGTGCAAATTCCGTATCCAAACCATATTTTTGGTGATACGGAATTGTGCATTTTTCCGTATCCTATTATGATACGTTATTTCTAAGGAAAAAAAATCGTATAAAAACTTTATAAAAAACGTATCCAATTTTTTTATAGGGTATAGGGAAATAATGTTTGTTGTTTGAACACATTTGTAAACCTCGGTGATATTCCATGAGCCATTACAAGGAACCAAAATGAGCGTTCGTTTTCTAGGCGTTAAAAATGTTTGTTCCAAAGGTTTTTCATGTGGGAATAATAATAGCATCTATAAATGATGCTAATCGAGTATGGATTATTGACTTGTTCTATTGTTTTCCCTTAGGTCGCCTGATTATTGATTGTGATCCTACGAGATAGTCCATTCGTTCTACAGTCGATAATAGTAAACTGATATTCTTTTTGATGGAAGGTGTTTTGTAGTGTAGGCGAGTAATGCCGGGAAATTGTAGTGGGTTAGTAAGTCTTCGATTATAATTCGATAGGATTCCACACAGTTTAATATACTATACAATCAATATTTTCTACTTGGTAACGTAATATATTTGTATTATAGCCACATCATCTGATCATTCATTTACTGAATTTACATCAACTGATAACCTTTATGTTTATACATTTATGGAAATTTGAACGGCCAAATAAAAGTTGAGAAACAATTATATATATTTAATCCAGTTTTTTTTTTATTTCGTCCAACAATATTTGTATGAAGTTATTTATTATTAGTAACGAAAAAAGAAAAATACGAAAAAAAATTTTTATTTTTTATCAGTTTTTTTTTTTAATTTGATAAATTTTATGTAAATTTTTTTTTTTGCGTAACATGCATAAAGAATCGTGTAAATATTTTTTAAAAAATCGTAATTTGCGTAACATGCGTTAAAATTTTTTTTTATGAAGAAAAAATATATATATATATATATATATACAAAGGCCATCAATTCATAAGGAAGAAGAGTAGGCGTAATACTCTTAGATTTATTTATTCCTTGGATCTTATAGTCTAAAATCTAAGTTCGCAGGCAAAGTTTTCATGTACCGTATATCACTACCAAAAAAGAATATACTTTGCAATGATCATTTAACCGGGAGTCTATGGGTCACTTTATTTTAAAAAATATAAAAAAAATTGTAACACTATATTCTAGAGAGTAAAGTTATTGTCTCTTTACTCTACGATGATATGATCGGCAAATTTTCTCTGTGCCGATCTTTCACGGACCACGGCTTAATGCTTGGATTTGATTAAAAAAAAAAATTACATATAAAGGTTGAAATAAAATAAATTTATAAGTAAAATTTGAAGGTACATCATTATCTGGAATTTCCAATTGGAATAAAATGAATAATCGCACTAAAAATTGATGCCAGAAGATGAATATGCATGACAGAAGTCTAAAACATTGCATAAATATTCTTTACATCATACATAATCCATGAAAAATAACAGACCAATCAATAATCGAAATAATTAACTCTAATAAACTACTAGAATATCACGTGAACACATTAGGGAAAATAACAAGACATGGTAACGAATACACATATGTAGGATTTTTCACCGAAACAGCCAAAAACAACTTTATAAAAGACGGAAGAGTTATAGCCGGCATAGGACAGTTCAAAGATCTAGACTGGTTAAACAAATTAAACAAAGACATCACAATGTCTATAACAGGCATAGACGAAAAACATACAGATATAGACGAAGTGATGAAAGAACTAGAGAAGAAATTAGGGAAAATAATAGACATCAAAACAAAAGATAAGATACGAGGAATAGTCAACATGAGAATAGTAATGAGGATAAAATGCACGGAAGAAAAACTAATGAATACTTGGGGAATTTTAGTAAATGGAAGACTAATCAAAGTAGCACCGGAGAACTACAAAAATAACGTGATTAACCAATGGGGAAGAATTAGTGCAAACATAATCGACATCCCATTTGAAATCGATGAAACAGAATTCACCAAACAATTGAAGGACGCAGGAGCAAGATATTGGTATAAGCTTAACGATAACAAAAACGGAACATACAAACTCATCACGTATTTTAACAATAAAGAAGAAAGAAAAAGAGCCACTAGCAAGAAAATAAAAATAGGAGAACAAATATTTACGTGGTTTTTTTGGACCGATGACGGAAGAAATGACAATTTTTGAAAAGGATATAGGGGATTTAATAGAAACTTTTGAGAAATGCAAAATAACAGAAATTACAACAATGACAGATGCAACACCTGCAAGAAAACAAATCACAAAACGGCAGATTGTTATTTCAACAACTCAAGAGATAATGATGAAAGAAATGCGAGAAGGAACAATTGGAATGACAACACACAACCCAATAGAGGCAGATACGACGACGAAGGAAATTTTTTTCGACAACAGAAAGGAAACAATAATAGACAAAGAAATAATTACTTCGGAAGATATAATGGAAATGGATATAATGGAGACGGAAGAGGACACAACCCAAGATTTAATAAAAGAACTGACAAAAATGAGTTTGGAAGAAGAAGAAATCGATACAATAACACCAAACAACACGACCAATACGATCAACAAGATAGACACTACAACAACAATGACAACTACTACAACAACCACAACGGAGGAGACGACGATTACGACAACGACAGAAATGGAAATAGAAGAAGCAATGGATACAACAATAGATATCAACAGAGAGACCAATATGAAAGAAGAGCAGGAGCAGGACGACACCAATATTTCGGACAATATTAACCAAAGAGAAAGTAATAAGGCTCTGGAAGAGCCAGGAAAAGGAAAAATAACGCAAAGCGCAAAGAAGGAAAATGGAAAAAATTCAAAAAATAAAAAAGGAAAAAAATGGGAAAATGAACAAAAAATAAAAAATAACAATATTAAAATAGGTTGTATAAATGTAAGGGGAATGAATGATATAAAAAAACAAGGAGAAATAAGGAATTTTTTGGGAAAAGAAAAATGGGATATAGCAATAATCAGCGAAACTAAACTCAAAGAATCAAAAGGTAAACATATATATAGCGACTGGAAAGATTACGAATGCATTAATAGTAGCTACAACAATGAAAATACAAAAAATGGGCTCATAATTTTACTAAGGAAAGAAATTAACGATAGAAGATACGCGATAGAAAAAATAGACGGTCACGTGATTAAATTAGACATTTTATTCAGAGGAAACCAAAAGAACATTCGAATAATAGGTATATATAACCCAAATGATGACAAACCAACAACCACCTTGATAGAAACAAAAATAGCTAAATGGATGAACGAGGCCATAAATCTAGAATACGAAATGATAATTCTGGGAGATTTTAACGAATCAGCCAATGACAAAAAAAAGAAAAAGAAAAGACCACTGACAGCGACAATAAAACAACATGGCTTACAAGATGTTCACGAATGTCTGACGGCGGAGAAAGATATGCTAGATACCTGGAGGAGTGGAGAATATTCGTCCAGAATAGATTTTATTTTCTTAAGCGAAGGCGTTGAGATCCCCCAATTCCCCCTGTCATCAATTTACAAGGTTGCCACATCGAACGGGCATTCTCATGGTCAAACGAACGAATGAGCGAACAAACAAACGAACGAACGAACAATTAAACGAGTGAGCAATTAATTAACAACATGATTAACAACGACATACAACAACATATACAACATATAACGACAACATTCTTGGTTCACAAAATAAATAGCGTTAGTAATATAAAACATTAAACG
This sequence comes from Rhizophagus irregularis, assembly GCF_026210795.1. Lineage (NCBI taxonomy): Eukaryota > Fungi > Glomeromycota > Glomeromycetes > Glomerales > Glomeraceae > Rhizophagus > Rhizophagus irregularis. Next base: position 1,314,468 of record NC_089451.1, on the reverse strand, counting down.
ATATAAAATAAAATGTACTCCTCTTTCCTCAAATTATATCCACTTTTACCTTTAATTTCAAAATTCAATAGCTCTCGCTACGAATTATCACTTTTCAAAACATATATTTAAATCTTCTTAAAATTTCATTGATTAAAAATTAATTAATCCAACATTAATTAAAGTTTAGGGCGAACCTATTACCTTTAATTAATATTAAACTTCATTAACGAATAATTAAATGAAACTTATATTTTATTGAGTTCTGTGGATGCGAACTAAGGAATTACCTTGAATTCCGTTCTCTATATATACAATTTTTATGCTACTTTCTATTCTATCTATATACTATCTTTTATATTCTTTACATATTATCTTTGAACTATCTTTCTAATATACTATCTATATTTTAAATACGCTATCTTTTAATATGCTATCTTATATATTATTCTATATATTATCTTTTCTATTATTCAAATATTACATCGTAAAGAAATAATTTATAACCCATCTTTTATGGCTGTGCTATCTTTTCTTTAAAACAATCTTTCAAATATTATGTCGTAAAGATATAATTCATCTTTTGTGGCTGTGTTATCTTTTATATATGTTCTTTTTAATATGTTATCTTTTATATTCCATCTTTATGCCATCTTTTCATATTATCTTTTATATTATTTTGTGTTCTTTAATCTTTCCGAAATTATTTTATATGTTCTTTTAATCCACTTTGTGTGTTTTGCCTATAATCTATCTTTCGTGGCTTATAATTATTCTTTCTAATCGTTCTTATTATTAAAGATCGCTAAGCCGCAAATGATCGACTCTATTTATCCTATTGGTTCTTTGTCAATCATTCAATAAATATTACATCATGTAGATCATTACTCTTCTTAAATGTTTATCCTTTTCGGCTAATTATTTATCCATCCACGCCAATCCATGATTAATTTGTTCGTTCTTAATACTTGATAATTTACATTTGGCGGTTGAATTTTATCTTCTTTTCGTACTTGATGTTCGGCCGTTTACATTATCCCCCTCTTCGCTATTTGTGACCTCACAAATAACTTTAAAAGAATCGAACTCGGGTCTCGTTCATAATAATTTTAATCGAATCGAACTCGGGTCTTATCGAATACCTCTTTTCCTTTAATTACTATTTTTGGTGTAAATCTCCCTCGATCATAAAATTTCTTTAACCATTCTCCATTTTGTGGAGTCTTTAGTATTCTTCCATCCAATTCTTTGAGTTTATATGCCCCATTTCCAAATTCTTCGTGAATTAAATATGGTCCTTTCCATTTGTTCTGTAATTTTCCAGACCATTGTTTTTCTCTCCACGCTTCGTATAATAATACTTTTTCTCCTATTTCAAATTTAGGTTTCCTAATTCCTCTTTTGTCATGTTGTTGTTTTTGTTTTTCTTGAGCTTCTTCCACGTTCTCTTTTATTTTTCTTCTTATTACTGGTAGCTTCTCAATTAGTATTTTTACTCTATCAGCTAATGTTATCTTGTTTTCATCTTTGTCTAATGGTAATTTCGCTCTCCTTCCGTATGTTGCATAAAAAGGTTTAATTCTTGTTGACGATTGCTTCTTTGTTCTGTATGCAAATAATACGGATGGTATATGTTTATCCCAGTTTTCTTCTCCTAATTTGGCTAATCCTTCGCATAAAGTTTTATTGAATCTTTCGACCAAACCATTTGTTTGTGGCCTATATGGTGTACTTAATCTATGATTTATCCCACATCTTTCTACTAATTCCTCCATCATTTTATTGTTAAAGTGAGTCCCTCTATCGCTAATTATTTTCTTTGGACATCCATGTCTACAAATTATGTCTCTCCAAATAAATTCTACCACTTCTTTCGCTGTAGCTTCTTTTAGTGGTGCGGCCTCGGGCCATTTCGTAAAATAATCCATTGCTACTACAATATACTTATTTCCCTTTTCCGTCTCTTTTAATGGTCCAACTATATCTATCCCAATCATTTCGAATGGTTCATTTATTCTTATTGGTATTAATTCGTTCTTTCCTCTTGGTTTTCCTCTCATTTGACAATTCCAACACGTTCTTACATATTCTTCTACATCTTCTTTCATATTTTTCCACCAATAATTTTCTTTTATTCTATCTAATGTCGCTTCTATCCCAAAATGTCCTGATAATTCGTTATCGTGCATCATGTACATTAATCCCTCGTATTCATAATCCCTGATTACTCTAAATTTGTTTTGTCCTTTTACTCTATATAAAATTCCCTCTTTCAATTCATACTTATTTTCTTTTTCGATATTGTCAATTATTCTTTTGTAATTATTTTCTTCCATAATATTTCTTTGTATATTTCCGTTCTACCTATGGCTATCTCTATTTTTATTATCTCCTCCTGTATTTCTTTAATTGATGATTCTTCCCTTTCGTTCCAATCGTCAATTTTATGTTACCTAACTTCCTGTTTTTATCCTTTAATTTGATAATTTCTTCTTGAATATTTCTTAATGCTTCAATTGATGCTTCTATTTCTGAATCCGTTGTTTTTATTATTTGTTCCATATTTTAATTCTGTACTTTTCTCCATTTTTCCACCTCTTTAAATACTTTTCTCCAACTACTATTGTCATTTTTAACTTTTACTCGACTGTATCTTTTGGTATCTTTGTACACACTCTGATTTTCTTCAAACATCTTAACCATGTCCAAATATTCATCCTTCTTTAATGTTGGATATGATGATTTTTCCGTTTTCTTTGTTTCTCTCCCAATGTAATTTTCCCAACATACATTGCCATCTTTTTCTAAAAATATCACTATTGATTTATCTATTGTTTCTTTCAATCTGAATATTTCTTTTTCCATCTCATGATTTCCATGCGGAGTAATTAATCCTCTGTCAAAACTTTTCGTCTTTTGATAATAATATTCACAATATGGTGATTTGTCTAAAATTATTATATCTGTATCTTCATCATATTCTAACATTCTTCTATTTATTTGTTCCACTACTTCTTTTCTGAATTTCCATTCTGTATCCATCTTTGATTCATAAAATTCATCTTTGTCTTTTCTTCTTCTTTTATAAGTATTGAATCTTACTTTTAATCCTTGTTTTTCCCATTCTCCAATTAAATTTTGCACTATACTTGTTTTTCCTAATCCATCTACTCCGTCGATTATTACTATTTCTGGTTGATCTTCTACTATCTTTAATAATCTACTTAATGCGTCGGCGTTCGTGTTTTCTTTTCCCGATCTATGTATTACTTCAAAATTATATTGCTGTAATTCCATTACCCATCTTGCTCTTTTTCCTTTTGGTATTTTTGCATTCATTAATCCTTTTAATGCACTGTGATCTGTTATTACTTTAAATTTTCTATCGATTAAATATTTATGAAAATGTTGAATTCCCCAAACTATTCCTAAACATTCCAATTCTGTTATCGGATAATTTTCTTCTGCTGGTAATAAACTTCTACTTGCGTATGCTATTACTACTTCTTTTCCTTTTTCATCTTTTTGACTTAATACTGCACCTAATCCTTTCCCTGATGCATCTGTTATTAATAAAAATTCTTTCTTCCAATCTGGATGTCGCAATATTGGATATTGTATTAACTTTTCTTTCAACTTTTCGAACGCTTCTTGTTGCTCTCTTCCCCAAATGAAAGGTATTCCCTTCTTTCTTAAATCACTTATTGGTCTTGCTATCTTTGAAAAATTCTTCACGAATTTTCTGTAATATGAACAAAGTCCTAAAAATGATCTTACTTCTTTCACCGTTGTTGGTGCCTTCATTTCTTTTATCTTTTCTATCTTTTTATCGTCTGGCCTTAATCCATCATTTCCTACTATATGTCCTAAAAATTCTATATTTCTTTCCAAAAATCTACATTTCTTTAATTTTATTATTAAATTATTCTCCTGTAACTTCTTTAATACTTTTTCCACATGTTCCATATGGTCTTCTAAATTTTCCGAATATATCATAATATCATCGATATATACTACCACAAAATCATTTATGTATTCTTCTAATATTTCATCCATTAATCTTTGAAATGTTGCTGGTGCGTTCGTTAAACCGAATGGCATTACATTATACTCAAATAATCCCTTTGAACATACAAATGCTGTTTTTTCTTTGTCTTCTTCTTTCATTTCTACTTGATTAAATCCTGCTGCTAAATCTATGCTTGAAAACCATTTTGCTTTTCTATATTTGTCTAACAATTCATCCATTCTTGGTAAAGGAAAACTATCCATTATAGTTATCTTGTTTAACTTTCTGTAATCAATACAGAATCTATATTTTCCCGTTTTCTTTCCTGCTAATGTAACCGGTGAACTCCACGGACTTTTTGATTTTCTTATCCTTCCTTGTCTTAATAACTTATCTACTTCTTCGCTTATAAATTTTGCCTTTTCGTCTGTTTCCTTGTATCTTCTTTGTTTTATCGGTTCTACTCCATCTTTTATTTTTATCTCATGTTGCGCCGCTTTTGTTCTCCCTTCTATTTCTTTGTCATATTCCAAAATATCTTGGTATTCTAATAATAATTTTACCATATTTTCCCAAATTGGTTCTTCTACTTTCCCTATACTTAATTTTTGCATAAATTTTTCACTTGGTTCGAGCATCTTTTCCGTCTCTCTCTTCAGAGCCAAGACTCTCTATTTAAAATTCTGGTGCATTTTGAATACCTCTCCCTCATCGTTACTTTCATATTCTTCATCGTCCTCACTCTCTTCGCTTTCATATATTGCTTTTCTTTCATATCCTACTGGGATCGTTATTATTTCTCCCTGTTTTTCTATTCTTAAGGTATGATCTTCAAAATTTATTTTTGCATTATACAACTTCCATATGTCATTTCCCAAAATTAGATCCTCTTCTTCTGAATCGATTACTTCGACTTCTTTTAGTATTTCTAATTCATCTTTGTATCTTAAAGTTATATTTGCCTTTCCTAACGCTGCTATCTTTTGCCCATTTGCTATTGTACATCTAAATTTACTTTTTCCAAATATAGGTATATTCAATCTTCTTCTTAATTTATCCGTTATCACGCTTACTGCTGCTCCGGTATCTATTATTACATTCACTAATTGATCTTCAACTTCTAATTCTGTTCTCATTGCTGTAGTTCTTTTTTCTTCATCTTTCATAGTTCCCACCGAGTGTAGTCAATTTTTCTCATTTATACTTCTTGGTCTATATGTTCCTTCTCTTAATTGTTTATGATACTTAGCATTTCCATTTATTAATTGTCCATATGTTATATTCGCTCTACAATTTTTCACGTCTTCCACAATATCATAAGGTGGTATTCCGTCAGTTAATCTTGGTCCATACTCCCTGGGCTTTGTTGGTCCTCCTGCTTCTCTCCATTTTCTTAATCCTTCTGTTGGGTCGTAATAAGCTTGCCTTTTATTACTCCATCTCATTCCTTTTGGTCCTATTGGTCTACCCCCGTTTTGTTCTGTTCGTTCAGGTATATAACTTGGTGCCGTTGTACCACTTGGTATTTCTCTATCATCCATTCTATTTCCTGCTTCCCTTAATTCTTCTTGTAAATTTCCCTCTTCATTATTATTTTTATATCCCACTATTGGACTCGTTCTTCTTGATTGTCTTCTTCCTTTTACTGCGTCATCTTTTGCGTATAATTCATTATGATAATTTAATTCTCCATCTTCATAATCATCATAATAGCCTTGTGTGTAATATATTCCGTTATATTGTGGTTCCTCGTATCCATATTCATCATAATAATATTCTTCTTGATCATCATATTCGTCTATCATATTTACTCTTGCATTCCTTCCTTCGGGACAATTATTCCTGTAATGCCCCACTCTATTACATCCGAAACACGTTGGTACCCTATTCTGATTTGGTTGATAACTATTCCTATTACCATTATTTAATCTCCTTCCCATATTTGGTCGATACCTATTCCTATTATCGTCATTTAATCTTCTCTCCATATTTGCTACCATTCTTTCTAATTTACTAATTTTCGCCTTTTCTTTAAGCATTTCAGCTAATTCGTCCTCATAATTTTCGTTCAATGGTTTTGCGAACATATTCTGTCTATTATCATCTTTTCCGGTGTCTATCCTTGTACTAATTGGCTGTCCTATTGCTTTCCTAATAAATTCGTCCTTTGCACCTTCTTCTCTTACTGCTATTTCTATTGCCCCATTTAAGTTCCCTGGATTCTGTCTTCTAACTTGATACCCTATTGTTGGTTCTAATCCTTCGATATAAAAATCTACTTGATATTCATCTGCTAAGGCATGTCCCCTAGTTGCTATTCTTAATATTTGTCTAAATCTTCTTGTGTATTCCTCAACACTTTCATCTACTTCCTGTCGAGTTTTTCTTAATTCTAGCATTTTCTTTCTTCTAACATCCTCTCTGGTAAATCTCCTTTTTATTCTATGCTTTAAATCATTATCATTATCTGCATCTGCCCAATTCACTAAGTGACCCGCATTTACTTCTTTCATTTCATTATACCATTGTGCTGCTGCCCCTCTTAAATGTGCTGCTGCGTATACCGCTTGTCTTACGCCATTAGCTCCCGCTGCTTTTCCGACTGCTGCAAATGCTACCTCGAATTGTCTAACCCAATCGGTAACATCTTCATCTTCTCTTCCATAAAAGAGTGGTATACTAATTGTTCCTCCTGCTTCATTCCCTGCATTTTCGATCCTTTCTATCAAACTTCCTCCTGCTCCTACTGCTGCGTTCAAAGTATTAGCTGGATAACCTAAAGCATTCTCTATTACTCTTTTTATTTGGTTCTCAGTTGCCATATTTAATATATTCTCTTGGAATAAATCTCGTAAATTGTAATCAGATAATTCACTTTCGTTGTCAGAATTTTTAATATTCAATGAACTATTCGTATCTGAGTTTTGACTTAAGTCGCTATCCCCTCTATTTATAACATTTTCAACTTCATCTTCAAACTCTTCTTCGTTAAAATTTTCAATATCTTCATCCCATCTTTCATCCGGACTTAGTATTTCTCCAATCTTTTCTGAATCATCTGTATTATCTTCTTCTGATTCTTCATTATCGCTTCTTTCACCACTTTCTTCACTATCTATTATTCCCGCTTGTTCTTTCAACAACTTATCTAATTTTTTCTTCAATTCTTTTTCCGACTCATCTTTATTTTCTTGAAAGATTTCAATGAATTCTTTATCTAAAATTTCTCCATCTGTATATCCCATACTAGTTAATCTCAACAATTCTTCTTCAGTTATTATTGTTCCAATATCTTCAAAAATCTTCTGTAATCTTTTTACCCGATCATCAATTTCATCGATATTTTCTTCTTCACAATCTTTGCATACCATTCCTCTTACTCTAGACATATCATCCATCCATCCTAATCTAAACATATCATTCATCCATCTTATTTCGCATCTTTCGCACCAAGTTGTATTCTTGTTCAACCACTTATGAATTTCTTTTCTTAATTCTTTATCTTCCAAATCTATCATTTCCATATATTCTTCCACAAATTCTTTAGTTACTATTATTCGATTATTTATCCCAAAACTCTTCATTCTTTGAATTTCTGACACATCTATTTCATATCCCAATTTTTCTAAGTTGTTTCTTAATTCTATTAGCTCATCTTGTTCATTCTTCTGCGCTTCTTTAACACATTCCCCGCATTCGCTATCCGCTTCGTCCATTTCGAACCTTCTATTACCACATTTTTCACATCTTATTGTTTCTTTTTCTAACCATTCTTTTATCCTCAATTCTTTTTCCCTTTCATCCAATTCCTCTATCTCTTGAATTTTATCCATAAATATTCTCGTTACCAATATATCCATTTCTATCATCAACTTTATTCCTATCTTCCAAATGTACCTCAGTTGATCTTCATCCATAACATTTGACCTTCTTCTTAATTCACTAAATTTCCATGATTTATCTCCTATTATTATCTCTAATTCTTCCTCGGAATCATTTTCCAATTCGTAACTTGCTGGACTATCTTCACTTTCTGAATCTTCTGGTTCTTTTGTAAATCCCCTAGTATCTATAAATATTCTTATTATCTTTTGCATCATATTCTTGTGATATTCGTGAACATTTTCTATATGTATGTTCTCATATTCTATTTTGGACATTAGTTCCTTTACTTTCTCCTCATTCATAGCTATTCCTTCTTCTTCATATAGTAACTCCCTAAACGTCTCTGTTGCTCCTGTCTTTACTCGTAATGGTCCAATTTCTTTTGATGTGATTCTATACCATTGCCAAAATTTCTCAAACCTTCTTTCAACATCCCAATCTTCCAAAATATATTTGTGTTCTATTAATTCAGGATTCCCAATTAATCTATCAAATACTTCATTCCCCAGATTTCTTTCAATACAATCTCTTACAATTACTAATATAATTGTTCGTAATCCCCTTTCTTTCATTTTTGGTTGTATTCTATATCTTATTGATTCCGTTATTCTATCCATTATGTCTCTACATTTCCCTTTATGTATTGTATCTTCTCTTTCTGAATTATTCATACTTAATAAATCTAATACTCCCTTAATTGTTACATCATTATATATTATTATTGCATCTTCAAATTTAAATAATGCATCCCAAAATTTCTTGAATACTATTGGTTCATCTACTATTGGATAACATAATTCACAATTTAAACATTCGTCCAATTCTTCCGTTCCTAATTCGTGTTCCTCTTTATGTGTTCTATATTCGCTTTCCCATTGATGGTACCATTCCATTGTATGCTTTAGTTAAATTGCTATGAATATCCATCCAGAATTTCAATCGGACTCCTCTCTCTATATATATATATTTCGCTCTTATCATTTCTATTTTTGATCTTCTAAACATTCTTTTATCTTTGAATAGATTACTTCTTCCAATCTTTAAATTCCATCTTTCGGTTCTATATATTCACTATGCCATATTTTACTATTAATTTTTGCTGCGCCTTAAAGTTTCAAAAATTTTTCTAAGTCCACGATCTCCTCAGGCTGCGGAGGTTTTTACTGCGCCCTAAAATTTATCTTTTATCACCGATATCCCTAATTTTACATGTCACATCTTTTTGTCACCGTAATTCCTAATTTCACTTATCACCTCTTTTTGTCACATCTTTTTGTCACATCTTTTTGTCACACTTTTTTGTCACCAAGATCCATAATTTCACATATCACAAACTTTATGAAAATTTTGGAGTTTTAAGGTTTGCGAATTTCCAATCTTTCTTATCGTCCACATAAATCCTTCTTGCTCTATATATTCTATACTATATAAATTAATCTATAACGCATAAAATGTCGTTCTTTTCAGATAAATGTCCTTCTTTTCAAATAAATGTTCTTTTTCCAAATAAATATTCTTTTTTAAATAAATGTTCTTTTTCAAATAAATATTCTTTTTTAAATAAATGTTCTTTTTCAAATTTTACTCTATTATTAAATACTGCACGTAATGTTCATTATACGGCTCGTTAATGTGTAAATATCCTTCTCTGTTATCTTCTTTTAACGGAACATTGTAATGAAAGCGTGAACTAGAACACTACACCAGGAACCCTCATCTGAAATGTAGTCTAGGACCTGTAACAATACAACATATCCGTCTTTTCCTCCTTCGTTGGCCGACTCGTCTCTTAACGGGTGAATCTAATCTTCTGAAATCCAGTTTCGAAAGTCATCTGCTATCCATAAAACTCATCTAAACCAACTTTCTTAAATTGGTGGACCTATACTGAGCTTATCTCTATCTTTTACCCTTCGGTCAAAGCATGATAGTTTACAGGTTTGTCCCATTTTATCCATCCAATGTTTCTTGATAGTAGGTGTCTTTACAATTTTCATTCCCCGTCCCCAAAGCAATTCACGTGTTATTGAGCTGGGTATCCAGATTTGACGTAACCCATACGTTATAATCTTTAATGTCGAAGAATAAAAATTTTCCAATTTCGAGCATTTATCCAAAATCCAAACTCAGAGGTAACCCATACCACACAGATGAACCCCGGATAATACATTGGTGTTCTCCATTATTAATCTTTATTCTAAAATCCATCTTTAACTTCCACATCTCCTTATGAAATTTCTCAGGTACTTTATTCCCGAAAGAAACATTCTTGTGCTTTCTATCGATTAAGTGATTACTTGCACAACTCCAAACTCCAATCTTTCGCCTTTTCAAGTTTTTAACTCGTTAAATCCTCATTGATTTATTGGTTCCTTTTGAACTCGTCAAAACCTGAAATCTAAAAATAAATTCTAAAAATAAAATATTGATTAATAATACCTATCAGTGACTTACTAACGAAATTAAATTTTCATGTTAATAATAATCATGTGATGATGATCATTTCCTTTCTCGGAGCATGCACCATATGAGATCCCCCAATTCCCCCTGTCATCAATTTACAAGGTTGCCACATCGAACGGGCATTCGTTCGTTTGACCATGAGAATGCCCGTTCGATGTGGCAACCTTGTAAATTGATGACAGGGGGAATTGGGGGATCTCAGCGTTCTTGAAGAAATTATAAGTTATGAGATAATGGATATAGAGGACTTCGAGACAGATCACAAAGCACTGACGATCAAAATGAAGATAAAAGAACCACTTGAAAGAAATAGATTAGATCACATTAGAAAAATAAGAAAAGAATCAAGACACATAAAATTCGAGCAAGACGACTGGAACATAATAACGGAAAAAGTGGAACAAAAGCTAGAAAATTTAGATGGAAATATGATAAAACAAATAAACAGAGAACAAATTTGGGACAAAATAGTAGAGATAATCGGAAAGGAGAAAAAAACAAGATTGGCAGAAATAAAGACAATAAGAAACGAAAGAAAGAATAACAAAACAATTCCAGAAGAAGAAAGAACGAACGAAGAAAAACTCGAAAATTTAATAGATGAATATGAAACCATGGAGAAAATAGATAACATCGAACATGGTATAAGGAAAATAGTTGACAAAGTAATAACGAGTTTATGGAGAAACAGAACTTCAGAACAATATGAATACACTTTTAAAGAATTCAACAAATATATCGAAATAGAAGAATGGGGAACGAGCGACACAGGAAAATTCAATGCAATTAAAATTAGAAATCTGATTAAAATCCACGACAGGATAGAAATACGAAGTAAATACAGCATCACAATAGACAAATTAAGAAAATACGATTTTAGAAAAGAATTAATAGAAAGAACAAAGACTAGAAAAGATATTATGAGAAAAACTTACGAAAAGATAATGAATCTAAAAATAGAAGTTAACATAAGGAAAAGAGAGTTATACTTAGAAGAAGATATAGGAAAAATGATAAATAGAATCTTAGAGAAGAAAAGAGGAAAAATTAACATGTCAAGCTTAATAATAAAAGAAAAAGATAAAATCACGATCGAAAAAGACCAAGAAGTAATCAAAGAAATAGTAACAAATCATTATAAAGGATGGACGAGGAAAAGAGAAATAGACCTGGACGAAATAGATTTCAATCATGAATGGCGAGAGATTTATAGCCCTAAAGAAGACGTGAACGAAGAAATTTATAAAAATTTAATGGATCCGATAGAAATGGACGAACTAGATTTAGTTTTAAGTAATTTAAAAACAAACAAAGCGCCAGGACAAAGTGGTATACCATACGACTTTTGGAAGAAAAGCAAGATACTGACAAGGAAAATATTATTAGAAATTATCAATGAAAGCATGTCCAAAGAAAATGTACTCGATGAATGGAAAAAAGGCATAATCTATCCGATCAATAAAACTACAAGATCCAATTGGAATCAAGAACTAAGTTTAACGAGGCCGATAGTTCTACTAGAAACAGCCAGGAAAATATGGTTTAAAATTTTGGTGAATAGGCTAAACGAAATTTTAACGAAAGAACAAATATTGACGAACACAAATTTTGCGGCACTTAAAAATGAAAGTATGTTAGAGCCGATTAAAATAATCCAAGCAATAATAGAAGACGCTAACAATTACAAAAAAGAAGCTTGGATACTTTTAATGGACATATCCAAGGCCTACGATTCAGTTAACACGACAATGTTAAAGAAAAGTTTAGAACGAATAAAATTGCCAAAAAGTTTTATAAACTTAGTAATGGATATATCATTAAATAGATCAAATAAGATTTTAGTCAATAACGAACTAACAGAAAGTTATCAGGTAGAAGACGGTATAGACCAAGGCGAAGTGTGGTCGCCAATACTCTGGAGAATTTTTTATGACGCGCTTTTATGTAGATTAAACGAAATAAAAGAAGAGACGGGTTACAGCTTACATGAGGAAAAAATATTTGATAAAGGAAATAACAAAAAAGAATTATTAGAAATATCAATAAACGTCACAGCATTTATGGACGACACAACATTAATTAGTCAAAACAAATAACAATTAGGAAAAATGATAGATATATGTCATCAGTTCTTTAAGATTAACGATATCAAGGCAAATATATCGAAATACGAGCTCATAAAAATAAATAATAAGATCAATGATTTAGTCATCGAAGGAGAAAAAATAAAAAAAGTCAACAATGAGGAAGGAAATAGATACTTGGGAATTTTCTTTCGACACGATAATAAAAGAGCCATATATAAGAAAAAAATAACTACAATAATAAACAGCGCATGTAATATATTCAATTGGAAAAGATTGAACGAAAAGCAGATTATCGCTGTATGGAATATCGTAATTATGCCAAGGATAGAATATCAATTGGCGGCAATCGTTCTGACAAAAGACGAATGCAACAAAATGATGACAAGGATCAATGCAATAATAAAGAAAAGAGCAGGTTTAGCGAAGTCAACTCCTAATTTCATAATTTACGAAAAAGATTTATTAGGCGCTAAACACATATACGATCTTCAAATAGAAATGTTGTGCAAAAACTTAAATTACCAGGCAAATGGTAATGAAAAACTAAAAATAATATTCAAAATAAAAATGACCCAAGAGCAAAACAAAATTTGGACTTCGAAATGTCCAGGCGAAATATCAAATACTAGTAAAAGGAAAAACAACTGGATTTTAGATGCGCTTAAAATTTTAAACAGCGATATCATCATTAGAAGATGATGTATCCGATAATATCACGAGGTAGTGATTCTAAGAACATAATCTATTAAGAAATCATTAATTTCTTCTTAAGTTACGACTTAACGGCCGCTATTTATTAAAAATGTTCAGCTTAATTAATTAATTTGCTAGTACCAATTTCATTTTGGTACAATTTATAACAGACGAGCTTTAAATTTTTTTGGGGAAAACGTGAGAATCAAAAACAAAGATCCGATCTTATGCTATTTTTAACGTATGAAAATACAGGCGTGTAACGACCGACACACCTCTACCGAATACTGTAGTCATTTTATTTGTCTACAATTATTTTTTGATGTGCGCAGTAAATTTTTGGAAGGTTTTAACCAAAAATAGAAGGAATGACCACGATTATTTGTTTTTCTTCGGGTCGTATTATTTCTGATACAATACATTTTTACATTGTTATGGCAAATTTTTTATCACCATTTTTCTCCGAGGATTTAACTAAAATTAGAAATTTTCATTGATTTTTATTTTTTTCGGGCTATATTTCAATGATATCACTTATGGTTGTTTGCGTTAATGGATAAAAAAAATAAAACATGCCTATAATCTTATTTACCATTAGAAGGAATTTTTTTTCAAATTTAATTAATATACAAAAATTAGAATTACGTAATAGCACATGGAAAAATAGATTTAATTGCCGAACGATACAAAGTGATCGGCAATCTATAATTAATTTCGACGGACTTTTATATATTAACAAGTTTTAATAATTTAAAATAAATCTCATTTCCTTTTCTTTCTTTCATCAATATAAAATAAACTCGCTCAATATTGTTACACAAACAGAAAAATCATTTAAAATTTCGCAAAGTAGACAAAATATAAAAAATAGTCATAATAGTAGGGATTGGAATCAGTTAATGTTAACCGGTTAATTAACCGGTTAAGACGGTTAACCGGTTAAAGGATTTTGAAAATCGGTTAACCGGTTAAAACTATATTTATCATAATCCTAGTCAGATTTATATAATGCGGCCCAGAGATATGTAAATTGCGGCCACGTGTTCCTAAACTTGAAGTTTTAATGCCGAATTTTTTTCTATTTATTTATAATAATTTTAGTGATATATAGTCTTCCTATAACTAAATATGCAAGTAAAATCAAAAATTGGTACAATTTGCAGTAAAAAAAGTTTTTAAAATATTTTTAATATTAACCGGTTATTAACCGGTTAAGACCCTTGGTTAACCGGTTTTTAACCGGTTAAGGTTTTTTTGGACGGTTCCAATCCCTACATAATAGAGCAGTGATGGCAAATGACTAGGTCATTTGCCCATTTTGAGATGACCCCCAAATGACCTTCGAATGACCTAGTCATTTGGGTCATTTGTCATTTGAGTCATTTAAAATTAATGCTTTATAATTCAGGCCAAGATAATAATACCGGCCAGAATTATGAACTTGTGAAAATTTTATCCATGAAATAGTGAAATTGTATGAATAATTCTGGCCAGAATTATAATGTAATTTTTAAATGACTAGGTCATTTGCCATTTAATGTTGAAATGACCCAAATGACACGTGACTAGTCATTTGAGTCATTTGAGGTCATTTGGGTCACTGGCCAACACTGTTAAATAGAGTGGTTAATGATTGTAATAAGTAATATATTTATTTCTTTTTTTCGTATTTCTGATTGTTGTTACCACTTCAGCAAACCGCAGTCAAAATGATGGTACTTGAATTATGGGAAAAATCGCAAAAAAAATTATTCATATCTCGTATTAAGTAAGTAACGGTTATTAAATAGTAATATGTTATAATATATATTAGTCATGACTCATAAGTCAATGAGTCATGACTAATCGTATAATTTAGAAGAAACATTACTCATATTACATAAATATACTCCCAAAAAACAATATTTTACTTTTTTTTTACTTTTTTAAAAAAACATTTTTCACGATATTTTTACTTATTTCAATATTTGCAATATTTTTTCTACAATATTTTTACTTTTTTTCGCAATATTTTTACAATATTTATTTTTCGCGATAGTTTATTTTTTTAATTTTTTTTCTTACTTTTTTTACTTTTTTTGCAATATTTTACGCGATATTTTTCTTTTTTTTTACTTTTTTTTCACAATAATTTTTCTACAATATTTTTACTTTTTTTCGCAATATTTTTTTACACAATATTTTACTTTTTTTGCAATATTTTTTTACAATAATTTTTTTTTACTTTTTTTTCTTTTTTTTGCAATATTTTACGCGATATTTTTACTTTTTACAATATTTTTTTTTTGCTTTTTTTGCAATAATTTACAATATTTTCGCAATATATTTTTTACAATATTTCACTTTGTTTTTATAGGTTTTATATATTATTTACTTTACAACAAAAAAAGAGGGAAATACTTTCAAGCCGAAAGGCAATATTCAAGTGCTTCTTATCGGGCTTAGCTTTTTCCCACTCTCTCTCAAGAACACGTCTTCTTTATTATTAATTTATTAAAAAAAAAACAATGACCAGACATTCCTTTCCAAAATATTTTGGGTTTCAAATTTCAATATTAAAGGTATGTCGAACTGTTTTTGTAAAGCTAAAGAGAGTGGGCTTTGCCTGCGTTACCCTCGTTTCTGGTGATATATATATATATGGTGAACAAGTGGATGCAATGATCAAGGAAGTTATGGCAACCTTGTGAGCTGGCAGGTCTATCTATGATAACTCTGTTAACTGACGGACCTGGCTGAGATACGAATAAGATCTTCTCAGTGTCTAGGAGAGATGTCAGTGAAAGGACGCAATAACCTAAAGCTGTGTTTTTGTAAGTTCTTTCAAACAGATACTTGTAGCTTACTGCTACTTGATACTTTAGAAGGATACTGCCTCACGTCACCTACCAGATGGCGGGACAAAATTCTTAAGTAGAGTACTTAGCGAAAGCTAACCATCCCTTTAATTTATAGATGCCCTGCAAGAAATTTGTGTAAGAACAACATTTAGTTATAACAAAGAGTAGGATACCATGCCAACCCAATTGTTCATATTTTTTGGTTCAATAGTACAGTACCTTTCTTTATTTAGATCAACTGCATATTCTATGAACATGTTACCATCACTTTTTTCATTACTATTTTGATATAATACAGAGTTGAAAATATAATTTTATCAATGTTATAGGATATGTTGGTGACATTAAGACTCTTTCAGGGAACACAAATATGACTTCAGAATAGTGAAGGTTTAGTGAAAATTAAGAGACTTTGCTTTTATCCATTTGTAATTTTTACTTTTACAAGTTTATATAGCATAATAATAAAAGTTTTGGGAACCTTAAGGCCATGGGTTAAAGCTCCATTCCAGATGAATTTAAAAATTATTTCTTTCCAATTTTTTTTTAGTCACGAATTTAAATTTTCCTTCCATGAACTAATATAAATATAAAATATCATTTATTTGCTTATTAAAAGAAAATGGAGTTTTTTTTCAAGTCTTGTTTTCTCTAGATGATACTAATAAGTGTTTGACATATGTGAAACTTTTTACAAAAGATATTTTTTTTTCGCATTTTTCTTAAAATCAAGTTATTTAATATATATATATTCTTCTTTTTGCGCAGAAAATCTTGGCTTTTTTAATTGAAAAAATGCCATATAAGATTGAACTATAAATAATTTGCTTGATTTACTAAAAAAAATACCATGTTCCACAGTAAAAAACAATATTTTTTGCTCTGAACTTACAATGGTTGACTTACAATTGTTATATTACAATTGTTGTGTTATTAAATTAATTTTTGTTCAATAATTTGAATCACTTTAATTGATTTTTTAATAATGGTGAAATAATGGTGAAATTATCATAATTATCATTTAATTCTCAGAATTTATTAGATTCGTTATAAAGTCAGTGTTGGATTTAGATAATATTCATTGGCAAATTGAACATTGGACATCCAATTGTACAGGATCACTGGATTTGCTTTATAAGATTGTTTTGTTCAACGGAAATAAGACATATAGATTAGTATGGTGCAAAGGCATTGGGAATTTTAATAATTTCATCAAATTTTACTGTAAATAAGAGATAAAGAAAAGATAATTTATGCTCTTTAACAAATTAAAATAATTGAAATATCAATGAATATTTACAAATATTTCCAAAAATGTTACATACTTCTTTTTGTCATGTAAACATGAAAGTTATAATGAATAGATATGATCGTCTGTAGAAATATATCAAATATATCAATTGATGCAATGGAAAAACAAAATAAGAAATATTCATTCATCTTCTTTTGATAAACTACCTTTGCATAGATATTATTCATTATGTTATGGAATGAAACTGTGAGGCTTTGGGTTAGATATGAGTTTGTATATTTGGAGAGACTTTCTTAATAAAAGCAAGAACACATATTTTTATGTTCTTATGAAAAAGCATTTTCAATACATATACAGTATTTCTCTCTCAAATGGTTTAATAATTCGTAAAACAAAAATCTTTGCATCTTTATTTTACTGCCACATACTTTCCCCCATCTTGGTTATCCGTCATCTTTTTTTTTCAAGCATGTTTATTTGGTTTCAACTTCATCAAATACACATCTATTTATGAAAAAATGATAGTTGTATTATTTTACAGTTTCAATAAAAGGGGAAAGATGAAAATTTCTTCCCTTACCCTTGGAACTGGTAATTCTCTTTTACCGCCCAAAACTTATCTATGATGATTTACAAGATTCCAATTTTTTAGGTAAACATTTTTAATTAATATCTTTCAAATGGAATCAAAGAATTGGAAGTTGTACTAGTTGATTTTGGTAATAATTTTATTTGTATATAACTTTTTATTTTTTTTTTCACAACAAAATTGATCACAGAAAGTTGATGGGCAAGGAAGTTGAAATGCAAATATTTATTATTGTAAGCTTAAAAATATCATATCACTTAATAATCATTGCAACAATCAATATCATATTTTTTATTCATATAAAGTTTAGAAATCATCATTCACCTAATCATTATTACCTATTCAGCTAACTTTAGGCTAAATTAGGATCTAAAGCCGATCGATCTTTAAAAAATTCTAGAGCGCAAAGTGCTAATGCAAATTGGAATAATCTTGACCAGTGGTTAATGTTCTTTTTAATTGCTAATTCGGTTAAGATCAGCAGTGTCTTACTATGTAAAATCGGGGCAAAAAAAGAAAATAATTATCTCTTGATCCAATGATCCAATTTCAATGAACTTTTTTTTGTTTTATAGATCTTGATTTCCTCAATAAAATAAAAAATTTATTGAAATTGAAATACTAAATTATAAGAAAATCGTGAAAAAGTATTTCATATTATTATTATGACTAAATTTTAGTAAATCATAAAAAAAGAATTAATTCCTAATTCAGTGATCCAATTTCAATAATTTTTTTTTTGTCTTTTAGGTCTTAACCTCTTCTTCACAATAAAAAAAAGTTTGTCAATATTGGACTGCTAGATCGGAAGATAATCACAAAGATATATTTTGCCATATCATGAATCTAAAAATCGTCTGGCAAAATATGTTTTCGCAATTATCTCACGATCTAGAGGCCCAATTTTGACAAAATTTTTTTATTATGTAGAGATTATTGAGATCTAAATAACAAAAAAAAGTTTATCGAAATTGGATCACTGAATCAGGAGATAATTGTCTGCTTTGTTATTAATGGAATCTGATCGTTGTCAGTAAAATATGTTTTTGTGATTATCTCACAACCTAATGGTCCAATTTCAATGAAATTATTTTTATTTTATAAAGGTAATCCAGACTTACAGAACAAAAAAAAGTTCATCAAAATTGGATTATTAGATCATATGATAATTATTTTTATTATTTGCACCAATTTCCCCAATTTTACATAGTAGGACACTGCTGATCTTAACCGAATTAGCAATTAAACTATTTAAGAAATAATAAATTGCTACTGCATATAATAAACATGTAAATCAGTAATAAACAAATAAATTTAATATTATACATCATGTTAAAAATAAAATAATGGTAACCAACAAAATATATTAACAATTTTAGTTTATAATGATAAAATATTGCTTTTTGCCTTTTTCTTCAGGTTGCAGCTGGATTCTTCAAGTTGATTGGATATTCTGATCTTTAAATATATTACTCAGAATTTTCATTTGTATTCTTGTTCATAATTTATAATTTCTTTAACTGGAGAAATTTCATTAATGTTGGTTATATCATCTTTCTCAATGTCATCATTTTTTTTGCTATTTCCTTATCAACAATATGAATTGAATTAGTTGGTATTATTTCTAATGTAGTTTCTGATAAGTCTTCACCTAATTTAGTTGAATTATTGCTACTATTTTCATTCTTACAATTTCTTTGTACACGATGATAAATTTCAAATCAATATTCATAAATATCTATAATTATAATAAAATCATTACTAATTAATGAAAGTAAAAAGTTATATTCTAAGCAATTGTTCTTTTAAAATAGAGAACCTAAAAAATTAAAAAAAAATAAAAGTACAATAATCAAATCGTGTAATGTATCTCAACAGGACCCAGAAATATATATATAAGGGTCAGGTTAGAGTTCATGTATTTTGAACTAAAAAAATCATGAAAATCTTTCCTTTTTTAGATATTTTGGTAATGCCAGTCAGAATTTTATTTCCTATTATAGTAACGTACTGACATTATCATAATTCTGGCCCTGAAAAATGCGTACAGCTCATAGTAAAATTTTTTGCATCACCTGACCCCTATATATATATTTCTGGGTCCTTTCTCAACTTTTCAAACCTCATTTTACACATTTACTTGAATTATTAGTTGAGCCAAATCTTCAATCATATAACTTATGAAACTTCCGTATAAAATAATTTTTTCAGCTTCCTTAGAAAATTTAGCATTAAATGAATTAAACCCATATCTGTTGTCACTAACATCATTATTATTATTGTAATTTTACTATTATTCTTAAATCATTCACAAAATTCAGAATTTGTTTAGATTTATCTTGTTACACCACTAAAAGATTTGTTAATTGATTTAAATATAAAAAAGGAAAAGTTCAAATGTGAGACAATAAAAAATATATTACATAATTAGTAAATAATTAGTAAATCAGTACTAAATATAGAGAATTGGCATCCTAAAAAGGAAATTACTCAGAGACAAATCTTCTACATATATATATATATATATATATACATGTCGTACAGTTCAATATTGTCGGCCCACCCTTACTAGTGTTTGGATCTGAAGCGGTTTTATCCGGTTTTTATCCGGTATCCATTTCGGTTAATTCAGGATGGAACTATCAGAATTACCAATTTTTTGATTCATAATATATTAAATATTCTGGTCGAAATTATAGTCTATTCAGAGCTGAGATTTACAATCTTTTTTCGGCAATAATCTCATTTAAAATATTTAAGATTTTATCCGGATCAAAACACTAACCCTTACCATCTGTGTCCATATAGTATTTTTCTTTTTGTAAAAATTATGGAATATATAGTAATTTTAAACTATCTTCAATAAGTTAGTGTTAACTAAAAACAATTGTAATTTATTATTATTATTGTATTTTTTTTTTTAAAAAAAATCTAAGATTTTTTTTCATCATAAAATTAGGCTAGAATGACCATCAATTATGCCAAAAATAATCATAACTTTTTTTTCAATATACAATTAATTTATATAATCTTTATTAACTAAATTAGGTAATTAAATAATAGTATATTATTCTTACAATTCCAGTTTAACTAAACCAAAAAAAGATAGCATAAGTTCTCTTTTTTTAAAAAATTTGTAATCCAATGCTTTATTAATATTATAGAAAAATGATCAGCATAATCATGTATATATCAAATATAAATCCTTTACTAAACCATTAGATCAAAATTTAATTTTTCACTAATAAAGAAAATGAGTAAAAATAGTAAAAATAAAATATTGATTAAAAAATTTATGATAGTTGATTTGAATAATTAAAAAGTACAATAGGATAGATTTTTTTTTATTAAATATGAGAATTTTTATCTGCAAAATAATGATAAATCTTATCTAAGATACTGTATTATTTATTTAAATAAAACAAAAGTCAATTATTATAATTGTATGAGATCTTTTTTTTTTGTTAAAGTCATACTAAAATGATCAATATACAGTTATGAAAGATTTTTTCAATAATTTTAATTAAACAATTAAAAATGAACACAATAAAATAGATTATTTTTTTATTAAATATGAGAATTCTTTTCTTAAAATTAACAATATAAAACTATCTAAGATTTTCTTTATTAAATTAATAAAAGGTATAATTATAATTAATTTGAGATCTGAATTTTTTTCTTAAAATTAATAATAAATAATTATCTAAGATTTTTTTATTAAATAAATAAAAGGTATAATTATAATTAATTTGAGATCTTTTTTTTTTTGTCAAAAGTCATATCAACATACAGTTATGAAAGATTTTTTTAAATAATCTAAACAATCAAAAAAAATACAATAAAACAGATTATCATTTTATTTAAATATGAGAATTTTTCCCAAATAATTATCTAAGATTCTTTTTATAAAATAAATAGATAGAGTAATCTAAATAATTAAAAAAAGAATACATTAGAACAGATTCTATTTTTTTTTAATAATATATATATATATAATTATCTAGGTTTTTTTATTAAAAAACCAAAGGCATAATTGTTTGAGAACTAAGATTTTTTTTCATTTAAAATTGATCAAAATCTGAATAACAAAAATATAATAAAGTTCAATTTTACTTCGCATAAGTTAAACTAACTGAATTAAGTAAAGTAATAACTTTTTAGTACTTAGATTTATTTTGATCTACTAAACTAAAAAAAGAAATTAATTTCCTTTTTTTAAAAAAAAATTAGTAGTAATCTGGAAATAGCAATTTGATTTAATATAACTTGGTCTGTATATCTGATGTGTAAATAAACCAGTAATTAGATAGTTTCCTCACTCTCACGTATTATCATGACTTTATACAATCAATATTACTTTTCTATAGTAAAAATGTTATATATAGAAACATTAGAATTTAATGTACAATTTATTTATTATTCATTTCATGATCATGATAAATGTGGTTTTTATTAGACTATAATTTAACACTTGTTGCTTTTTCTCATGTCTAATGCACTTGGTTTTAGGAGTATAATATTTTAATATAATAACTGATTTTAATATTTTTTTTAAAAAAAAATTAGCAACGCATTTCTTTACTAATACCTGTAAATAATAGTTATTGGTTAGGGGGGGTAAAATATCGGTCACCCCGAATATATTAGTGTATGCCATTCACGTAGTCATCTTCTGAAATCTTCACCGCCATTACGAAATATCTATAAAAAATTTTTATAGCAGTTGCACTACCTTCAGGTAATAGATGCTAACCATATTCTGTTCCTTCTGCATTCTTACGTAAAAGCAATTTATACAAACTTTACAGTTTCATAAGAGTTTATCATACCTTTCCAAGTTCTTGAAATAGAGAATTTCACATGGTGTATATTTTGAAAATTTGAGTTGAAATTCGTGTATAGTTAACTCAAAATAACAACATGCAATTGCAATAATAAAACAATGTGTCCAAAACTTACAATATAATTGCATTTCATATAATCTAATTGTTCTAAAATCTGAATTTGGACAAATTTTTGCAAAATAGTTCATCATTTAATTTTGACATTTTGATAATTTTCAACTGAACTTTAATGAATTGGGACCAATCTTTAGTGAGGGACTGTGGCACAGAATTTCTCATCATATTCTTTCATTGCAATTACTGCATCAATCTTGTTACTGGGTGAACAGCACTCACCTGGTTTCTGAGAATTCTGATCTTCAGCACTCACTTTAAAGCATGTTTCATCTTAAGAATATTCAACAATAATTCAGTTGATGATGTTTAATGCTATTATGTTTTTTATGTTTTTACATTTCCCTGTTTAGTGACAAAAAAAAAAAGATCAGTAAACTTCCTAAATTATATAAAGAAGGTTCATAACTAATTCTTCCTCCAGAATCGTTAGTAGACCCCAACATTCAAAAATAGCAAGAAGTACACGCCACAGTTATGTAAGACCAAGACACTCTTCTTCCCCGTGCAGCGCGGGACAGGGCGCTAGCACGTTAGGATCAAAACATGCATGTAATTGTGTACATGATGAATTCATGAAAGAAAGCTGAGACGCTCACAAGAATTGCACGCCACAGTCATGTAAGACCAAGACACTCTTCTTCCCCGTGCAACGCGGGACAGGGCGCTAGCACGTCAAGATCAAAACGTGCATGTAATGGTGTACATGAAAAAAAGCTGAGGCGCCATGCCAGTGGAATAAGGGTGTAGCACACCCACTTTTTTGAACATTAATTTAGATAATTTAGATTTACTGACCTTTCAATCCTTAAAATGTGATTTGAAAGTTTCAACTTTAGTACATGGTTTAAAAATTTTTAATTTATCTACGAGGGAACTATGAGACTGAAATATGGCCACTTTCAAACTTTTGAGGTAGTAGTTATCCCATGATTTATTTCCCAAGGAGATGAGGATTTAGACCAGTATTCTAATTTAGAACAGTGTTAGAGTATTCTTAGATATATTAAATCTGTAAACCTTGTCAAAGAATGAAATACTTACCATGATGTTTAGTTTTAGACGAGACTGTTTGCGATATTCTACCTTACGGGACATCATAAAAAAAAATTTTTTTTTTTCTTTGGTTTCTTTTAATCTAAATTTACAGTGATACAACAAAAACAAATATACGCGATCGTGAAAGAGTGTTTTATATATGTACTAGAATAAACAGAATAAACTCTTGTTTAGCTACCTCTAACTGAGTCTGAGTCACGACTTAAAATTATGACATAAAGGGCATCTCCGCGGTGCTGATGTTTATCACCGATTACGTGATTGACTAGATCGCGTTGTTTATATTTACTGTATCTCAGGGAGACAGTTTTTTTTCAAGTGCCTGATCCCTATTTCATCATCTAAAAATCGTGCCAACAAAAAGTGGGTGCAAAAAAAAAAATGATTATTAATTCATAATTATTAATGACTCCGTCGGAAAACGTTTTGACCGAGCAATAAACACATCAACTTTATTTAAAAATTTGTTTAAGTATGGTTTTAGCTTTTAGCAGTTTTTAAATGTGGAGTTGATCGTACCTACGGTTTTAAAATATGATGTAAAGTTGGTTGTAAAGAAAAGCGAAAAGGGATGAGAAAGGAGAGAGAGGAGTTAAAGAGAATAAAGAGAAAAAAGTGGCTATTTAAATTATCTAAATATGTATAACTTAAATCATGATGAGTCATACGTATTAATCACGTGCGCATTATGAATTTATTTATCTATAAAAAAAAAGACAGCACGTGTTTTGTTTACTTACATGTATTTAAAGTTAAGGTAAAAAATGACATTTACTATATGTCCGTGTAATTGATACTACCGTTTGGTTCTTTCTGTTGCATAAAAATAAAAATAAAAAAAAATGACATTTACTATATCTCATAATTTATCATGACTCTTATTATAAACTCTAAGTTCGTTAATAAGTAATTTTTTTTAGTTATTTGATATTCGATAATTTCTTTATAATAATAATCCAAAAACTTTTAATTTAATAAAACAAATAAAAAAAAGTGGGTTGTTTACATAGTTACAATTAATGAGAAATATATTATAAGATCGTATACCTATAATAGCTTGTGTTCTTTTTTTAGGAACGATCTCTTACCGAAACAAATAAAAAATTTTCTCATCACCGGTGCTCTTTTCAGAAGTTATATTAAACCAACTTTTTAATTCTCCTGTATTACATTCAACATTTCTTCCAAATTGTCCTTTTTTTTTTGTTGCAACAGCTTGAATGCAGTGAATAATTCTTATACAAATTTGGTTATATTTTCTCGTGCATCAATGATAAATTTTGTAAAAATTGATCATTTTTGATCTCATGATAATTGATTGCTTACACAAAAATTATCATTACGAAAAATAATATTAAAAATCTACTATATTCTCTTCTGAACTTGCATAATTAGTCGGCAAAGGAAAAACCTGAAAATTCCGAAACAAGAGAAGGAATTTTGATTTGTGGTAGTGAAATGATATGAATTTATTTAATTTAAATTTTATATTTTTTCTTTTGTTTTTAATTTGAAAATTGTTTTCATGTAAAAAATTTCAAATTATTGCGAATATAGTTCCCGGAGTTTATCTTCTCTGTTAAACTGTTTTTTGATTCTTATAGAATTAATAATAATTCAATTGTTTTTTTAGAAAATATGATAACAAATAATGATAATGCGAAGGAAATATACAGTAGTTGAAACTTGGCTTAAAATAGATTTTACCAGAAAATAGGTAAGAAGAAAAAAATATGTAATATTTTCGAATTTCAAAGAATATTTTACGATATTTATATGATAGCATCTTTTACTTATTAATTATGACGGAAATTCTTTTAGATTTCAACGACAGAAATTCCAAAGCTTATTAATAATCATTCGTATATATAATCCTTACTCAACTCAAGCATTAAATGAGCATTCAAGGCCTATGGATTATAAAAAGTAAGTTTGTCTTTTTTTTTAACCAAAGAGCGGGAGAATCATATCAAATTAATGAATTAACAAATTTTTTTTTAGCGTCATATCAACATACTCATGGTATAATAATGTTAAAAGTATTGTTTTTGAGAGGCTCAAAAATATTAATTTTTTTTCTATCATGTTATTAATAATTGCATTTTATATTTATTTATTTTAAGCAACATTAAAATAAAATCGTTAAATTATTGAAATCTCCAAATTGGATGATTTTATTAATTAAAATTCTTCAATAGATACTACTGTAAGTCAAAATTCTTTGGTAATCAGTATTGCTTAATTGGTACCTTGAAAACTAATCCACAAAATAATTTAAATGTTAAGAGATAAACCATTCTACATTACATACTGTATCATTATTAATTTATGCTTCCATGGTTGTTCTTCGGATTTCTTTTTTGATAATTCCATACTAAATTTTGTATTTTTTTTTTATTATATTATATTACAATGATGTAAAATAACTTTATTTACCTAACGTTTATTTTTTGAATTACTACATATGGGCTAATCCGACTTACCAACCAAATGTCACATGAGAATAAGTGTGACAATATCGAACCAATCGAAATTAGTGTAACAAGCGAAAAAAAATCAAAAAAATATTTCGAACGCTTCTTTATGTAATAAAACCATTAAAAATATGCTGTTTATTATATAAATACATATAATATACAATAATTACAATAATTATTAAACAATAATGCCTAAAAAATAAAAATAAACCTATTAATATATTTAAAAAAAGTTTTACAGCGTAAACTGCTGTTTAAAATGCCTTAATAAACGTAATAATGTGCAAATAATGTTATAAAAATAGAGCACATTATACTAACTTTAACATGTCACATATTTAACAACATCCAATAGGAAAACGATTCCGACGATTCCCCACCATATTGTTTTTTTGTAGAAAGCTTATCTAAGTTTATTTTATTTGCAGATCATCACAAATTTCCTTAATTATATCACCTGATCATTAATTAATGAAATGTCGGATCGGCCCATATGAATATATTTTAAGTTTTTGAGCTAAACATATTTATTTATTAATTAGTACAATTACATCCTGTACAACCTGATGATCGTTAAATAATTTTTACACCCTTACGGGTAAAAAACGTATTTTTTTTTTAAGAAAAAAATCAATCAAGAAACTTGGGAATAAAATCCTAATTAATAGTTTTTAATTATCATTTATTTCCTGTTTTAGTTAAACTCTGGACAAATGTTCGTATTTCAATTACAAATGAATAAATATTATGATTAATAATCTAATTTGCGAGAAAATGATTAATAGCTAAAATATACATTTATCATCTACGTTCTTAATATTTTTACGTCCTGCGATTTTTAATGAACAATGATATATCTCATTAGTTTTTTTTTAAGAAACTTAAAATTCGGATTCATGTACACTGATCCATATGTATTAGGCCAACTGCTGCATCCATCGATCGAATTTTTGTTTTTCTTGGTTAACAAGATTTTGAAATATTCTTCAAACTGATTAAATGACAATAAAAAATATATTTTAAATAATCTATATTCCTTTCTCACGATTTATTCTACCATTATTTTCTTTATATTTGTTCATTATTATTTTTTTAAAAAAAATTAATGATACGTTTCAGAATTATTTCACATATTTTGACATATCTCTACAAAAGAAAAAATTAATTTTCTACAACATGCCAAAATATATCAAAAATTGGAATTCCTCGAACTGTAATATCCAAAACCATGCACCCGGGTAAGTATTCATTCTTTGACAAGGCTTACATTTACTATAATAAGATTACTTTAACACGCGTTCTAAATTAGATTTCTGGACGAGAAATTTCTCTTTTTGGGAGATAGAATCATGGGACAATTATTACATGAGCAATTCGAATGAAACTATACGCCAATCTCACAATTCCCTTGCAGTGGAGTTAAAAATTTTAAAACGTGCTTTGAAACCAACTTCAAGACTGGCAAAAAAAGTTGCTACTCTACTTCAGGACTTAAAGGAGTGGAAGATCAGTAAACATAAATTAATGTTCAAAAAAGTGAGCGTGCTATAATTTAGAAAATTTACTGATCTTTTTTTTTATCCACAAAAGCAGAGTACGACCGAGAGTGATGAAAAACATTATAGTCCTAAAAATCAATCAACCGAACCCAACCCTTTTATTGTTGATCTGATAATGAAGACGAATTTGACGCAATACAAACGATAGTCGGAGACGCAAACTATGCATGGTTGTGAATGGTATAAACATCCGGCAAAGTCTCTCGAAATATCAACTATCAAGAGACCGGTATACCAAAAAGGCCGGAATATTTTGATGTAATTTTCTTTAATAGCAGAAATGGATTTTTGAGGACGTTAGAAGAAAATGTTATAGAACAGATGATTAAAGACATTGAAGACGCACAGTTTTGAATCTAATGTAAAAGCATTTCTTGATGAAATTATTGTTTGGAACCTAAATCAAACAAAGGAAAACATTAATAAACTACAAAAAGTGCATGATACTTTTGAGGAGAAATTTGTAATTTTTTTCGTTAACCATATGTGAGTTGTATTTTGCTTGATTTTCAGTGAAAAAGTGTAATGAGGCTAATTAACCTTCATATAGGACAGGAGCTAATTGAAAATCGGAATATATTTCTTGAGGACATGTCCGAAGGGACATTTATTGTAATGGTACTGGCGCAAATACTTCGCCAATTTTTTATAAAGAATAAAGGTGATTGGCGCATGAAGTTCGGGGAGACATGCCTTAAGGCAAAATTCTCAGAAGGCAGTATGATGAGCGCTGTTCACCAGTAAGAAAATTGACACAATAATTGCAATGAAAGAAGATGATGAGGAATTTTGTGTTGTTGAAGTAAGCGGTCCCACTAAAAAAAGACTGGACCCATTTTATTGGGGATCGGTTGAAAATCATTAAAATGTTAAAAACATTGATGAACCGTTTTGCGAAACTTTGTCTAAGCTTGAACGTACGAACAATTAAATTATACGGAGTACAAGTATATGGTAAGTTTTGGGCACATTGTTTATTATTTCATGTTGCCAATTTTTTAATTTTTTGTATTTACAGCATACCAGGTGATTGTATATGAATTTAAACTCCAATTTTCTAAAATCTATACCGTAAGAGTAGAACTACGGTTCTCTATTCCAAAAACCTGGAAAGATATGAAGAACTCTTATGAAACTGTAATCAGATTTTTAAAACTTGAGGTTTGTATAAATTGCTTTACAGATAGAATAGAAACAGAATATAGAAACTAACATTTTTATAAATTAGCGTTTATTATGCGAAAGTTCAACCACTATAAAAAATTTTTTATGGTCAAGAAATAGTAGCAACAAAAACCCTCAGATGATGACACGAATGTTGCATATTCCAAAACCAAAACGTAGAACGTAGACGTGAGAAAAAGCATGGGTAACTATATGTGCTACGTGTCGGATATCCGTCATCCGTCGGATAAATCTATGGCAAGCGGTAGTGGTCAAAAGTGCGTAGCAAAACATAGCGTGTACACGCTACAAAACATAGCGTATACACGTTATCTTTTACGGCGGGTTACCCCTGTTCTGTTGGATTAACCTGTCAATTTCAGGGGTAACCCGCCATAAAAAACAGCGTGTATACGCTACATAATTTATGGAAAGCCGCCATGGTCAAAAGTGCGTAGCAAAACATAGCGTGTATACGCTATGTGTTGTAGCGCGTATACGTTATATTTCATAGCGTTATATACGTTATATGTTATGACGGGTACCCGTTATAAGAAACGGCGGGTACCTGTTATAAGAAACGGCGGGTACCCGCTATAAGAAATGGCGGGTACCCGTTATAAGAAACGGCAGGTACCCGCTATAAGAAACGGCGGGTACCTGTTATAAGAAACGGCGGGTACCCGTTATAAGAACTGGCAGTCAGCATATTAACTTCTGATAAACATCAATAATGATAATTATTTATTTAATGAAATTTTATTTGACAAATATTAAAATTTAAGTCACACATTTACGATTTTAAAGAAAAAAATCACCATATTTATTTTTATTGAAGTGTACAAATAAAATTAACAATAACAATAAATAAAAAAGATAAGTAAATTACAATGATCAAGGAGAAAGATGCTAATAAAAAAATGAAATAACAGTGGAGTAATGGAAAGTAATAGAAGATGAAAGGGAGTAAAAAAGAGTAATGAGAAGTGATAGGAAACAAAAAGGAGAAATAGGACATAATGAGAGATGAAAAGGAGTGATGGTAGACGAAGAGGAGTGATGGGAGACGAAAAGGAGCGATGGGAGATGAAAGGAAGTGATGGGAAGATGAAGAGAAGTAAAAATTTATTAAAATTGTAAATTTTTAATAAAAAATTTTCCAATAAATTTTCAATCAATTTTTTATAAAAAAAAAGATCTCTAATGAAATTCTTTATTAAAAAAAATTTTCAAGCCAAAATTCTCGATACACTTATTAAAAAAAACTATTTTCAATAAAATTTTCTATTAAGATTTCTAAACAAAATTCTCCATCAAAAAAATAAAAAAATTTTTCAACAAACAATTCTCTAATGAATTCTCAATCAAAAAAAATATCCCGATTAAAGAAAAATTCAAAGATTCTTACCACCTATTAAAAAAAATTCTCAAAAGAATTTCTATACCAAAAAAAAACTCCTCTCCTATTAAAAAAAAAAATCTTTACCGAAATTCTCTATCAAAAAAAATCTCCCTGTTAAAAAAATTTACACTAACGAAATTATCTATCAAAAAAAAATTCTATGATGAAATTTCTATCAAAAAAAAATATTCTCAGCGAAATCTATTTAGAAAATTCTTTAATGAAATTCTCTATCAAAAACAATCCCCCTATTAAAAAAAAATTCTCTAATAAAATTCTCCGTCAAAAAATACTTTCACCTATTAAAAAAATTCCCAAAAGAAATTCTTTATTAAGGAAAACTCCTTCAATTAAAAAAAAATTCGTAACAAAATTCTCTATCAAAAAAAATTTCACTTGTTAAAAAAATTTTCTAACGAAATTATCTATCAAAAAAAAAACTTCTCTATTAAAAAAATTCTTCAAATAAGTTTCTACAAAAAAAAAAAAAAATCTCAAATAATTCTCTATCAAAAAAAATCTCTCCTGTTAAAAAAAATTGCTTCAACAAATTAAGTATACGTCAAAAAAAAAAAAATCTTATTAAAAAAAATTCTCCAATGAAATTTCTATCAAATAAAAGTTTTTAACGAAATTATCCATCAAAAAAAAAAACTCAGAAATGTCCCTATCAATGAAAAAAAATTTTCTAACGAAATTTTTTATCAAAAAAAATCTTCTTATTAAAAAAATTCCCAATGAAATTCTATCAAACAAAGCCTTTGCCTATATTAAAAATAAAAATTCTCTACAAAATTTGTTTATAAAAAAAAGCCAAGAAAAAAAAAAATTTTTTTTAAAAAAAAAATTAAATGGCGGGTACCTGATATGTGAAATAGCGTTTACCCGCTATGTGAAGCGGCAGGTACCCGATTTGTGAAGCGGCGGGTACCTGATATGTGAAGCGGCGGGTATTCAATCCCTTGAAAATTTTAAAATTTGGTCCAAAATAAATTAATAAACCGTTATAATATAAAGCGTATACACGTTAAATTATGTAGCGTATACACGCTGTTTTTTATGGCGGGTTACCCCTGAAATTGACAGGTTAATCCAACAGAACAGGGGTAACCCGCCGTAAAAGATAACGTGTATACGCTATGTTTTGTAGCGTGTACACGCTATGTTTTGCTACGCACTTTTGACCACTACCGCTTGCCATACATAATTTAACGTGTATACGCTTTATATTATAACGGTTTATTAATTTATTTTGGACCAAATTTTAAAATTTTCAAGGGATTGAATACCCGCCGCTTCACATATCAGGTACCCGCCGCTTCACATATCAGGTACCCGCCGCTTCACATATCGGGTACCCGCCGCTTCACATATCGGGTACCCGCCACTTCACATAGCGGGTAAACGCTATTTCACATATCGGGTACCCGCCATTTAATTTTTTTTTTTTTAAAAAAATTTTTTTTTTTTTCTTGGCTTTTTTTTATAAACAAATTTTGTAGAGAATTTTTATTTTTAATATAGGCAAAGGCTTTGTTTGATAGAATTTCATTGGGAATTTTTTTAATAAGAAGATTTTTTTTGATAAAAAATTTCGTTAGAAAATTTTTTTCATTGATAGGGACATTTCTGAGTTTTTTTTTTTGATGGATAATTTCGTTAAAAACTTTTATTTGATAGAAATTTCATTGGAGAATTTTTTTTAATAAGATTTTTTTTTTTTTGACGTATACTTAATTTGTTGGAGCAATTTTTTTTAACAGGAGAGATTTTTTTGATAGAGAATTATTTGAGATTTTTTTTTTTTTGTAGAAAATTATTTGAAGAATTTTTTTAATAGAGAAGATTTTTTTTTTGATAGATAATTTCGTTAGAAAATTTTTTAACAAGTGAAATTTTTTTTGATAGAGAATTTTGTTACGAATTTTTTTTTAATTGAAGGAGTTTTCCTTAATAAAGAATTTCTTTTGGGAATTTTTTTAATAGGTGAAAGTATTTTTTGACGGAGAATTTTATTAGAGAATTTTTTTTTAATAGGGGGATTGTTTTTGATAGAGAATTTCATTAAAGAATTTTCTTAAATAGATTTCGCTGAGAATATTTTTTTTTTTGATAGGAATTTCATCATAGAATTTTTTTTTGATAGATAATTTCGTTAGTGTAAATTTTTTTAACAGGGAGATTTTTTTTGATAGAGAATTTTGGTAAAGATTTTTTTTTTTTAATAGGAGAGGAGTTTTTTTTTTGGTATAGAAATTCTTTTGAGAATTTTTTTTAATAGGTGGTAAGAATCTTTGAATTTTTCTTTAATCGGGATATTTTTTTTTGATTGAGAATTCATTAGAGAATTGTTTGTTGAAAAATTTTTTTATTTTTTTGATGGAGAACTTTGTTTAGAAATCTTAATAGAAAATTTTATTGAAAATAGTTTTTTTTAATAAGTGTATCGAGAATTTTGGCTTGAAAATTTTTTTTAATAAAGAATTTCATTAGAGATCTTTTTTTTTTATAAAAAATTGATTGAAAATCTATTGGAAAATTTTTTATTAAATTTACAATTTTAATAAATTTTTACTTCTCTTCATCTTCCCATCACTTCCTTTCATCTCCCATCGCTCCTTTTCGTCTCCCATCACTCCTCTTCGTCTACCATCACTCCTTTTCATCTCTCATTATGTCCTATTTCTCCTTTTTGTTTCCTATCACTTCTCATTACTCTTTTTTACTCCCTTTCATCTTCTATTACTTTCCATTACTCCACTGTTATTTCATTTTTTTATTAGCATCTTTCTCGTAATTTACTTATCTTTTTTATTTATTTTTATTGTTAATTTTATTTGTACACTTCAATAAAAATAAATATGGTGATTTTTTTCTTTAAAATCGTAAATGTGTGACTTGAATTTTAATATTTGTCAAATAAAATTTCATTAAATAAATAATTATCATTATTGATGTTTATCAAAAGTTAATATGCTGACTGCCAGTTCTTATAACGGGTACCCGCCGTTTCTTATAACAGGTACCCGCCGTTTCTTATAACGGGTACCTGCCGTTTCTTATAACGGGTACCCGTCCGTTTTATAGCGGGTACCCGCCGTTCCTTATAACAGGTACCCGCCGTTTCTTATAACGGGTACCCGTCATAACATATAACGTATATAACGCTATGAAATATAGCGTATTAAACGCTATTTTTTGCAACAGGTTACCCCTGAAACAGACAGAACAGGGGTAACCCGCCGTGAAATATAACGTATACGCGCTACAAAACATAGCGTATACACGCTATGTTTTGCTACGCACTTTTGACCATGGCGGCTTTCCATAGATAAATCAGATAGATCGGATGAATATTTTTATTGACGTCGGATCATCTGAACCCCTTTTACCCTTTATAAACAAAAATTATTTTCTTAATAAAAAAAAATAATTTTTTCAGTCGTATATATTGCATAAGATTTCCCTTTTTATAAATTTAAAGTACAACCATTAGGCCGGGCAAAAAAAATTTTTAGATTCTCGGGACATAAAATTTTAAAAATGACCCGGCCGGCCGGCATTTTTTTTTATATTTGTAAAATTTTTTTATATGTAAAATTTTTTTACGCCACATTGGCCAATAACTTATAATCACGTTATAAAATTTTTTACTATAAAAAAAAATTTCCCATTTTTCGAAAAACTGACCCGGCCGGGTCACGAGAATCTAAAATTTTTTTTTGCCCGGCCTTAGAGACCACTACTTAAGGTAAATGGAAAAGCCGGTCCCTTTTCAGGAATGTTATTAACGTACACTTTTTAAGAAAAAACGTTACTTTAACGTGGGAATTGTTTTTTGAGGTAAATGGAAGAATGAGATTTCTGGACTCTTTAAAGGAACATTATTAGTGTTTTTTTTTTCTTTTAGGATAACCACTTTGAAACTTCTTGAGGTAAAGGGAAATTGAAGAGGAGAGTCTAGAACTCTTATCAAGAACTCTTTTTTTTTTTAAGGGAATACACTTTGAGGACTATTGAGGCTTTTTGAGAGTTGAGGTAAATAAAAGGGAAAAGTCTGTATCTCTTTACATTTCACAAAATGTCACAATCTATTGGAATGGCTTCTTAAATATTGAGGTAATTGGAAAGGAAGAAGTCATCCCAAGAACGTTACTAACATTCATTTTATTTTCTTTTAGTGACAATCACCTTGAAGACTAGTATTGGAATAGCTTCTTGAGGTGAATAGAATTGGGTCTTTTTACAATAACATTTACTAAACGTCGTTTCTTTCTGTAGAATGGACTCTTGGATTGTGGATTCAAGTTGGAAGGTGAGACTTAGATGGGGATGATATTTTTTTTATTTAAAAAACATTTGCTATTTTTCCATTTATTTGTTTTTGCAGGATGGCTATAGACTCTTGGGAGCGATTCTTAGATGGAAAAGAAACAAGTAACTCCTCATTCTTTTTTCGGTGTTCTTTCTTTTTAAGAATATTAACTATTTTTCCATTTAGGAAATGCTTTCTTTTATTAATTGAATAAGAATAAATTACTTCAATTGTAAATATAAAGTATAAAGATTTGATGTAATATTTTATTTAAGAACTAGACAAATTTTTTTATTTCACATGATATTCTTAGCTAAAATGATTGAATCACGTGATATCTGTAAGATATTTCCCGATAATATCAATTTTATCACCTAATCATTACTTAGTTACAATATATGAGCATTAATTATAACATATACACATTGAATTTTCAATAAAATATATATAAATTGTATAAAGAAATCATGATCATTTTTATATTTTTAATAGTTTTGTTTGTTTTATTCATGCTTTTATTCATTTATTATTCATTCGTTTATTAATCTCATTTATTTATTTATTCATTAATTTGTTTGTTTATTATTAAAAATTTCTCAATTTTTTACCTGTAAAAAAAAGTATTAAGAATACCAATTAAAAAAATAAATATTGAAAAAATCGGAAAAATTAAAAATCACATGATATGAGGTGGGTCGTCATGGTGACAGGCAGAGTCGCCAAAATAATAATAGCTTTATATTATTATTTTGATAATTTATATCTCGTAATTGGAAAAGTTATAAAAAAAAAGATTTATTTAAATTACAAACTAAGAAACTTGTAAAATATTTACTACTCTAGTCTTAGTGTTTAAATAATTCTAAGTATAATAAAAAAGTGAAAGCTAAAAAAAAGGAATTATTTAAATTACAAACTAAATAACTTGTAAAATATTTTACTACTCTAGCCTTAGTGTTTAAATAAATTAAAAAGAATAAAATAAAGAACAATTTCTTTTGAATGTGTAATATCAAATATCAATTAAAAAAAAACTATAAATTTTTTTTAAAAACAAATAATGATTAGTTAATTTTCATCTGGTTTAATATCTAAATAATTAAATATTAAATAAAATTAATTTTATATAAATAATTTGCAATTGCAAGATTAATTCCTTTTATATATCATAGTACATACCCAATGACCCCAAATCCTTAATTATATAATCACTCATATCTTCACTTACTAGCACTTTATTTGCTTTTACACTAGTAGCTTGTGAATCTTCACTTTCAAGAATTTCATTCAACAATTTACTAGTACTCTCATCTGTTTTAATAATTAAATGAATTAATTAATTTCATATAAATAATTTGCAAGATTAATTTTTATATATTATAGTATATACCTAATGACCTCGAATCATTAATTACACAATCATTCAAATCTGAATGACTTGCACAATATGCTTGTAAATTTTCACTTTCAAGAACTTCATTCAATTTTTTACTAGTAAAATCAAGTAAGCGACTTGTATAACATGCTTTAGAGTGAGATTTAGTAGCAAGCTTGTTACGCCCAATTGGTGCATTTATAAATTCAATAATGTTGCTTTTTAATTCTTCACTGACTTCATAAGGATAGAAAATCCAATTGTCAATAATATCTTTCACCTCTAATGCAGATGGCCTTTTTAATGGATCTTCATTCCAACATTTTTTCATTAAATTTACATAACATTGTGGAGTATTTTCAATGATTTCAGGACGTTCACCTTTACAAATACTTAAAGTAAGTTGAATATCATGTGCTCTATCATTAAATGGTGGTACCCCGGATGTAAGTTCCCACATAATCATAGAAAACCCATATATATCACTAGCTGGAGTATAAGGTTTGCCTCTTAAAACTTCAGGAGCCATAAATGGTATAACACCATAAATATCATACTTTTTCAAAAACGATTTTACAGGTTGACATAATCCTAAATCACTAATATAAATTTTATCCTTATTCTCATCATTATGATTTAAAATATTACCATCATGAAAATCACAATGAATAAGATTTTTTCCATGTATCTTACTAAGCCCAGAAATAATTTCGTACAACATATATAATTTTTGATTCCAATTATTTTCGACTATTCTTGTTAAATTTTGTCTTAAATTACCTTTATTTGCATACGCCATTACTACCATATATTTTGAAGTATTTAGATCTTCTGTGAATCCATAAACATCTATAATATCACTTGAAGTTAAAACACTTGTATGATATTCCCACTATAAAAAATAATAATTATTATTATTAATACAAATAAATTTTAATTTAAATTAAAAATAGAAAATAATATATTATCATACTTCTTTTAAAAATTCATTTAAATTTTCATTTAAATTCTTGGGACATTTGAGAATTACTTCTTTACCTTCTTCATCCTCTTCATCTTCTTCATCTCCATTATTTTTCAACCAAATAGCTTTGTATATAGTACCAAATCCTCCTTCTTTAAGATATTTAACATTTTTAAATTTGTAATAAGGAAACCATTTTAATTTTTTTTTAAGAATAAAATCATCTATAATTGCATTTCCACTTTTCACAAATCTATATATTTAAATAATTAAAATTATATTATAGATTGTATTATAATTTACATTAAAATAAATTATTACTTACTCTAAAATTTAAATAGAAATTTAATGTAGTATGAGTCTTAATTTTTGGATAAGTACATATAATAATCTATAATTTACAACTTACCAACTAAAGTAACAGATATTTTTTAAATGAAAGAATTAAATTACCAAATAAATATTATATAATATATATAACAATAGAAATACTTACAAGCTAGATCATAAATAATTTTTTAAATAAAGAAATTAGATAGTTTAAATTATATGTAAATATTATAACAATAAGTAATAATAGAATTAAATAAACAACTTACCATCTACTATGAAATAATTTTTTAAATAAAGAAATTAGATAGTTTAAATTATATGTAAATATTATAACAATAAGTAATAATAGAATTAAATAAATAACTTACCATCTATGAAATAATTTTTTAAATAAAGAAATTAGATAGTTTAAATTATATGTAAATATTATAACAATAAGTAATAATAGAATTAAATAAATAACTTACCATCTATGAAATAATTTTTTAAATAAAGAAATTAGATAGTTTAAATTATATGTAAATATTATAACAATAAGTAATAATAGAATTAAATAAATAACTTACCATCTATGAAATAATTTTTTAAATAAAGAAATTAGATAGTTTAAATTATATGTAAATATTATAACAATAAGTAATAATAGAATTAAATAAATAACTTACATCCTATATTATTTATAAATTTTTAAATAAAGAAATTAGATAGTTTAAATTATATGTAAATATTATAACAATAAGTAATAATAGAATTAAATAAATAACTTACTCCCTATATTATTTAATAATTTTTTAAATAAAGAAATTAGTTAGTTTAAATTATATATAAATATTATAAGTAATAATAGTATTAAATAAATAAATTATGACTTACGATCTATTAAATAGATAAATAGTATAAATTATATGTAAATATTATAACATAAGTAATAATAGAATTAAATAAATAACTTACCATCTATGAAATAATTTTTTAAATAAAGAAATTAGGTAGATTAAATTATATGTAAATATTATAACAATTAGTAATAATAGAATTAAATAAATAACTTACACCCTATATTATTTAATAATGTTTTAAATAAAGAAATTAGATAGTTTAAATTATATGTAAATATTATAACAATAATTGAATAAATAACTTACCATCTATAAAACAATTTTTTAAATAAAGAAATTAGATTGTTTAAATTATATGTAAATATTATAATAATAAGTAATAATAGAATTAAATAAATAACTTACACCCTATATAATTTAATAATTTTTTAAATAAAGAAATTAGATAGTTTAAATTATATAAATTATATGTAAATATTATAACAATAAGTAAGAATAGAATTAAATAATAACTTACTCCCTATATTATTTAATAATTTTTTAAATAGAGATATTAGATAGTTTAAATTATATGTAAATATTATAACAATAAGTAATAATAGAATTAAATAAATAACTTACACCCTATATTATTTAATAATTTTTTAAATAAAGAAATTAGATAGTTTAAATTATATGTAAATATTATAACAATAAGTAATAATATAATTGAATAAATAACTTACCATCTATGAAATAATTTTTTAAATAAAGAAATCAGATAGTTTAAATTATATGTAAATATTATAACAATAAGTAATAATAAAATTAAATGAATAACTTACCATCTATGAAATAATTTTTAAATAAAGAAATTAAATAGTTTAAATTATATGTAAATATTATAAGTAATAATAGAATTGAATAAATAACTTACCATCTATGAAATAATTTTTTAAATAAAGAAATTAGATAGTTTAAATTATATGTAAATATTATAACAATTAGTAATAATAGAATTAAATAAATAACTTACACCCTATATTATTCAATAATTTTTAAATAAAGAAATTAGATAGTTTAAATTATATATAAACATTATAACAATAAGTAATAATAGAATTAAATAAATAAACTTACCATCTATGAAATAATTTTTTAAATAATGAAATTAGATAGTTTAAATTATATGTAATTATAACAATAAGTAATAATAGAATTAATAAATAACTTACACCCTATATTATTTAATAATTTTTTAAATAAAGAAATTAGATAGTTTAAATTATATGTAAATATTATAATGATAAGTAATTATAGAATTAAATAAATAACTTACCATCTATGAAATAATTTTTTAAATAAAGAAATTAGATAGTTTAAAATATATGTAAATATTATAACAATAAGTAATAATAGAATTAAATAAATAACTTACACCCTATTATTTAATAATTTTTTAAATAAAGAAATCAGGTAGTTTAAATTATATGTAAATATTATAACAATAAGTAGTAATAGAATTAAATAAATAAATAATGACTTACGATCTATTAAATAAATAAAAAAATTAGATAGTTTAAACTATATGTAAATATTATAACAATAGAATTAAATAAATAACTTACCATCTATTAAATAATTTTTAAATAAAGAAATAATAGTTTAAATTATATGTAAATATTACAACATAAGTAATAATAGAATTAAATAAATAACTTACACCCTATATTATTTAATAATTTTTTAAATAAAGAAATTAGTTAGTTTAAACTATATGCAAAAATTATAACAATAAGTAATAATATAATTGAATAAATAACTTACCATCTATGAATAATTTTTTAAATAAAGAAATTAAATAGTTTAAATTATATGTAAATATTATAACAATAAGTAATAATAGAATTAAATAAATGACTTACACCCTATATTATTTAATAATTTTTTAAATAAAGAAATTAGGTAGTTTAATTATATGTAAATATTATAACAATAAGTAATAATAGAATTAAATAAATAACTTACTCCCTATAATTTTTAAATAAAGAAATTAAATAGTTTAAATTATATGTAAATATTATAACAATAAGTAATAATAGAATTAAATAAATAACTTACTCCCTATATAATTTAATAATTTTTAAATAAAGAAATTAGTTTAAATTATATGTAAATATTATAATGATAAGTAATAATAGAATTAAATAAATACTTACCATCTATGAAAAATAAGGAAATTAAATAGTTTAAATTATATGTAAATATTATAACAATAAGTAATAATAGAATTAAATAAATAACTTACCATCTATGAAATAATTTTTTAAATAAAGAAATTAGGTAGTTTAAATTATATGTAAATATTATAATAATAAGTAATTATAGAATTAAATAAATAACTTACCATCTATGAAATAATTTTTTAAATAAATAAATTAGTTCAATTGAATTGTACAAATAATATAAGGGACAGTGACATATATTAGCTAATATTATTTAATAGTAACGTTTACTCACCCACCAGGTAAGATTTTATGACCAAACACAACCATTTCACATGGTTTATATTATGTATAGCCTAATATTTTTTTACTCCCCACCCTCTAATATATGTCAATGCCCTAAATATAGATATCATATAACTTACACCCTGTAGTATTATTAATTATTAATTAGTTAGATATAAAGATAATATAAAAGTATTTACTGTAAATTATAATTACTTACAATCTAGTTATTTAAATTAAGAATATAATTAGTTGAATTATATAAAATATTAAACATGAATTAATATTTCAGCTTGTTGATATACCTTCAATACGTTGGTCCATTACTATATCAAAATTATCTCTAATTGGAAAGATATCTTTTTTTCTTTTTTTTTTATTATTAAATACCTTTATTAGTATAAATAAATACGGTAACAATATTTATGCAAAATACATTATGTGCAAAAACGGTGATCACAAGTACAAGCATTTGCATCATTGCATATATGACAAACAAACCCGAATGTAGATCAATTATTACAAAATTGCAGTAACTGGATAAACATTTCATCTTAGGTAATTATTAAGCACTAATGAAATGATTATCATTCATTTTTATATATAAAACTAGAGTCATACCCTAGGGCCGGTGACCGGCCCTTTCTAAGAGTATGATATATACCATAAATTTTAACACTTATTTGCAGAAACAAAAGTATTGATAAGATATAATTTGAAATAAATAAATAATTTATTTTATTTTTTTTCATCTAAAATATTTTAATTTGTTTTTTACGTTTTGATTTAATAATTAATCTTGTAATTGGCCTTAAAAGAAGAATTTATAAAAAACAATTTTTTTAAAAAAAATTTTTTCGTTTCTACTTTCTAACCAAAATAAAATAATTCAATAAAATTTATTTCACATGATTAAAACTTAATATTGTAGGATATTTCAAATCAAATTTGGACGATTCTATGTCCACATATTATGTTTTTAATAAATCAATTCATGTAATATATAATTTTTTTTATAAATCAATTCATGTAATATATATTTTAATAAGAAAATTCATATAATTTTTCTTTAATAATTAAATTCATATAATGTTTTTAATAATTAAGTTTGTATTATATTTTTAATTATAATTTTTTACTAATAAATATCTATATAATATAATAAAAAAATACATGTCGATCTTCTAACGTTTAGATTAAGTCTGTATAAATAATCTTGAATTGTGTAGCATGATTCAGTGCCTGATTTAAACTTAAAAGTTAAGGCCATTTATTTGATCGGCAAACGTATAGATTTTTTTAACTTAGCTAATTTTTGATCGGTTAAACAAAATTTTATTGCGAAGATATTTTTTAAAAAATTTTTTTTGCAAACATATTTATTCAAAATAATCTTATTAAATGAAATTTTTTAAAATTTAAGTCCCACATTTTCGATTTTAAAGAAAAAAATCACTGTATTTATTTTTAATGAAGTGATACAATAAAAAAAACAATAACAATAAATAAAAAAGATAAGTAAATGACAATGATCAAGGAGAAAGATGCTAATAAAAAAAATGAAATAACAATGGAGTAATGGAAAGTAATAGAAGAAGAAAGGGAGTAAAAAAGAGTAATGAGAAGTGATAGGAAACAAAAAGGAAAAATAGGACATGATGGATGATGAAAAAGAGTAATGGGAGACGAAAAGGAGTGATGGGAAGATGAAGAAGAGTGATGGGAGACGAAAAGGAGTGATGGGAAGATGAAGAGGGGTTATGGGAGACGAAAAGGAGTGATTGTAGACGAAGAGGAGTGAAAAGGAGTGATAAGAAACGAAGAGGAGTGATGGGTGACGAAAAGAAGTGATGGAAGACAAAGAGGAATGATGAAAGATAAAAAGGAGTGATGAGAGACGAAAAGAAGTAATGGAAATGAAAAGAAATGATTGAGAGACAAAAGAAATGATGGGAAGTAAATAGGAGAGAAAATGAAATAATGGAAAATGAAGATGTAATAGAAAATAATGGGAGACAAATAATGAGAAGTAGTATAAAGTAAAAATGATGAGAGACAAAAATAAAAAGTGATCATGAGGAAACAAAGTAAAAAATAAACCATAAAGTAAACAAAAAATGAAGTTAGTAAGAAATGAAATATAAGATAAAAACGAAATAAAAAAAATAAAAAAAATAAAAAACAAATAAAAAAAATACCTTTATTAATTGTAGAACTAAAATATCTG
Organism: Rhizophagus irregularis; assembly: GCF_026210795.1. Taxonomy (NCBI): domain Eukaryota; kingdom Fungi; phylum Glomeromycota; class Glomeromycetes; order Glomerales; family Glomeraceae; genus Rhizophagus; species Rhizophagus irregularis. Next base: position 1,271,510 of record NC_089451.1, on the reverse strand, counting down.
AAAAAAAATAAAATAAATTAGTGAAAAACGAAATATGAAACAGAAACAAAATAAAAAATAAAAAAATGAGTAAGAAACGAAATGTAAAGTGAAAAACAACTGAACCTTACTGGAAGAACTAAAGGACCTAAAAATAATGAAATAAAATTAAATATGTAAATTATATAAATTATATAAATTTATTAGTCTAACCTTACCATATTGTAAATATTTATTATCAAAATACTAAGAAGTTTTATCCCCGGCGCAGCGCGACGGGTTACACCTAGTTTTTTAATAAATAAATTTAATAAATTCGGATATATAATTTTTCTTAATAAATCAATTCATGTAATATAGTATATTTTAATAATTAAATTTGTATAATGTTTTTTAATAATTACTAAATTTGTATAATGCTTTGTTTTAATAAATAAACTCGTATAATGTTTTTTAATGAATAAATTTAATAAATTCGAGTATATATTTTTTTTAATAAAATTCGGATGTATTTTTTTTTTAATAAAATAAAATTCGGATATATATTTTTTAATAAAATAAAATTCAGATATATATATATTTTTGGATATATATATTTTTTATATAATTTGGATATACAGTGTGTTGCAAAAAAAACTGGAATTAAAAAATCAGTCATAACACCATGATGATCTCACCAAATTGTATGTAAAATAGCTTATAAAAAATTTTTAAATAAGAAAAATATAATTATAAGCTTAATTATAGAAAAATTACTAAAATAAATTCCATATTAATTTATTATTGATAAAATCTATGGGTTTCCATCTTTCAAATAACTATTTTAGAGCAAATTTATATTTTTTTTGCATATATTAAAAAAATTTTTTTTTATTCGCAATTTTCCCATTTATCTTGATAAAATTTGAGAAATTTCTAGTGAATTTGCATCCATTTTCTAATTTAAGAATTTCATGTCAAATTTTTCTTTAAAATCAACATTTGTAGTTAATTTTCTCAAAAAGTAAAAATGTACTAGAGCCCTAAATAATGTCAAAACGTAGCCCCAATATTCAAGTTTATTTTGCATTTTAAATGATAAAAATTGGTTTTGTTTTAAGTAAACTACACGCATTTTTGTAATTTGAACCATTTATTAGCATTTTTTACTATATACCGAAATTGTGATAACTTAATGAATAAAACTCTCATCATTTTATCATAAAGGTTTATTTACTGCAAATTTTTTGATATTTATTTTTTGGCATTATTCTTAATAATATTTGAGTATTTTAAATTAAATCTAATCCACCAATGTTTTATAAATGTAATTTAATTTTCTGTTATATTTTTTAATTTGAAATAAATAATTATTGCTGATTTTTTCAAAAGATAATGAAGTGTTTATAACTTCAAAAGATATCAAAATGTAGCCTTGGGTCTCAGATTTATTATACAATTTACATAATGTAAATTGAATTTATTTTGGGCGTATTGTCATGTGATCGTCATGTGCCACTCCGAAATTGATCGATGTTGCAAATGTTTAACATGATTAACATGTCGGACATAATTAATATGCCGAACATGATTAACATGTCGTATGGCAAGCCGAGTTGGACAAAATTATCAGACATTGCGTGATAAAATATCAAGCATGGCTAGACAAAATGTCACTCCGTGTCTGACATTTTACCTGTTTATGCTTGATTTTCATCTGTCCCGTGCTTGATATTTATCTGTATGTGCTTGATATTTTTATCTGTTCATGCTTGATGTTTATCTATCACGTGCTTGATATTTTTATCTGTTCATGCTTGATGTTTATCTGTACATGCTTGATGTTTTATCTGTACGTGCTTGATGTTTCATCTGTACGTGTTTGATGCTTATCTGTACGTGCTTGATATTTATCTGTATGTGCTTGATGGTTTTATCTGTACGTGCTTGATGGTTTTATCCGACCATGCTTGACATTTTTATCCGTCCATGCTTTATGTTTTTATCCATCTGTGCTTGATATTTTTGTCCGTCTGTGCTTGATGTTTTTGTCCAACTGTGTTTGATTTAATCCAACTATGCTCGATAATTTTATCTTTGTCAAAAATTAGTTTCTTTATGGCAAGCCGAGTTGGACAAAATTATCAGACATTGCGCGATAAAATATCAAGCATGGCTAGACAAAATGTCACTCCGTGTCTGACATTTTACCTGTTTATGCTTGATTTTCATCTGTCCCGTGCTTGATATTTATCTGTATGTGCTTGATATTTTTATCTGTTCATGCTTGATGTTTATCTATCACGTGCTTGATATTTTTATCTGTTCATGCTTGATATTTATCTGTACGTGCTTGATGGTTTTATCTGTACGTGCTTGATGGTTTTATCCGACCATGCTTGACATTTTTATCCATCCATGCTTTATGTTTTTATCCATCTGTGCTTGATATTTTTGTCCGTCTGTGCTTGATGTTTTTGTCCAACTGTGTTTGATTTAATCCAACTATGCTCGATAATTTTATCTTTGTCAAAAATTAGTTTCTTTGTCAGCACAGGGTTGATATATTGTTGGTCACATGTTTTAAGTTTAGCGTAGTTTTAAAAAATTTTTTTTTTTTTTATTGGCTTTTTTTTATAAACAAATTTTGTAGAGAATTTTATTTTTAATATAGGCAAAGGCTTAGTTTGATAGAATTTCTTTGGGAATTTTTTTAATAAGATTTTTTTGATAAAAAATTTCGTTAGAAAATTTTTTTTTTGATGATAATTTCGTTAAAAAATTTTTTTTTTGATGATAATTTCGTTAAAAATTTTTATTTGATAGAAATTTTATTGGAGAATTTTTTTTTGATAAGATTTTTTTTTGACATATACTTAACAATTTTTTGTGACAGGAGAAATTTTTTTTTTTTTGATAGAGAATTAATTGAGAATTTCTTTTTTTTTTTGCAGAAAATTATTTGAAGAATTTTTTTAATAGGGAAGATTTTTTTTTTGATAGATAATTTCGTTACTAGAAAATTTTTTTAACAAGTGAGATTTTTTTTTGATAGAGAATTTCGTTAAGAATTTTTTTTTAATAGGAGGGAGTTTTCCTTGATAAAGAATTCTTTTGGGAATTTTTTTTAAGGGTTTTGTTTTTTATCGCACCCGCGATATGTCGCAAGGGCATGCGCCTCCTAATTTTATTGGCGAAAAATTTTTTTGTGGCGCGTCAAATTTCAATTGTAACACGATCTTAAAAAATTTTTTTTTAAAAAATTCTTCGATCTGTTTTGGTTTCTTTGTCCCTACCCTTTAATAAAAACAAACCTTTACATTTCTTTTCTAATTACGTTTTCATTAAAAACATTGTTTATCATGTTTATATTCGATGGTTGGTTTCTTTTTTCTTCTTTTTTGTCTTGTTTTGAAAACTACACTAAAGGTTTTTTTTTCTTTTTTCAGGTCCTTTGCGTTGTGGATTTTGACGTTAATATCATTTGAAAAGAGACTTTTCGTTCTTTAAAGACTCGGTAGGTGAAGTTTAATACACCGTGTTTAATAACCTTAAAAACACTATTAACGATTTTTTTTTTTACTTTAGATTCTTTCACTTTAGATTCTTTTCACAACGGAAGTTTAATGTCAATTTCGTTACTCTTCCTTCTTCTCATTTGGAAAAAATATTGGTAAGTGTCGGTTATATAGACTATGAACTAATTTAAACGGCCTCTTCAAAGTTTTTGTATATGTATTAACCTCTTGTAAACAATATTAACCAATTTTCTTCTTTTTTTTAGGTTCTTTAATTTGATTTCCTTTCTAAAGAAGACCTCTTACTTTCCACTTTGGCGAAGTCTCGGTAGGTGTTATTCAGGTTGTTGGTGTACGCGAAGCTTTTAGAAACAACACTAACAGGTGTTTTTTCTTTTTTTTAGGTTTTTTTTCGTTGTAAAAGCTAAGATTTACCGCCAATTGTGTTTTTTTTCATTTCGGTAGGTGTTATATAGGTTAATGGTGCATGTAATAACCTGTTATAAATGATATTAATGAGTTTTTTTCTTTTTTTAGGTTCTTTCACGTTGTTAAAGCCAAACTTTAAAGCTGATCTCATTTTTAAGGTACCTTTGTTACCTTTCACTTCGGTAGGTGTTATATGGGCTAATGGTGTATGTAATAACCTATTATAAATGATAATATTAATGAGTTTTTTTTTCTTTTTTTAGGTTTTTTTCACGTTGTTAAAGCCAAACTTTAAAACTGATCCCATTTCTAAGGTACCTTTGTTACCTTTCACTTCGGTAGGTGTTATATGGGCTAATGGTGTATGTAATAACCTATTATAAATGATAATATTAATGAGTTTTTTTTCTTTTTTTAGGGGTTTTCACGTTGTTAAAGCCAAACTTTAAAGCTGATACCGTCGGACGAAACATACCAGGTAATAAAGGACTAGTAGAAATTGTTTGGCGGAAAAATTCTAACGCTCTACCAGGATAAATGGTATAAATCCTTTTTTCTCCATTTTTTTGGTACCTTTGTTATTTTTTACTTCGGTAGGTGTTATATGGGCTAATGGTGTATGAAACAGCCTTTGGAAATGATTAAAGTATATAAATTAGGAACCAGGATGCTTAACAATTTTTTTAATAAAGTAATTAATTACATACACATAAAATTCTTATATAGAAAAGGTCTAATAATTAATGATTAATCCTTACTTTTCTTACTTTCTTGATGGTATTGTCTTTTTATTTTGATAGAGAGTTGGTAAATATTATATTAAAAGACTTCTTTTATTGCAGAAGCTTAATTTTAATTTTAAATCTTGTTAAAAAAAGACTTTTCATTTTCGGTAAAGTGTTGATAGGACTAATAGTATATGTTATTGCTTTTATAAATGTCATTAACTTGGTTTTAGTTCTGAATAAACGAAAATATTAGTGTGCGGACAATGCTTAATTTTATTGGCTAGTAAATATATGAATTGTGATTGTAACACAAAAGTTACTATTTGTTTACCTAATTTTTTTGTACGTCCCTTTATTTTTTTTTGCTTTTTACACACCTTATACCTTTGTTTACTACAATGCAACAAGAAAACTCTGAACCAGTTTTGTATCAAGGAAAGGCTTTCACCACTTGGAAGCAAGCATTTGAAACTATTGAAAGTCGGGCAAAGCAGCAAGGGTTTAATATCATATATAGTCGTGTTGAGAAAAAATCTGATGGAACTTTTCGTAGACGTACTGCACAATGTGAACATCATGGTAATTATGTTACAAAATCCAATAAAGAGACAACAACAAAACGTCTAGGCTGTGCTTGGCATATTAATTTATCAGAACCTACCTCTAAAAATCCTTTTAAATATGTTTATATTACAACACTTCATGATATCCATTCACATAATCTTAATCCTAATATCATTCAATTTGGAGATAACAAATACATACCTCCTGAAATTATGAAGGAGATTGAATTTCTTACTATTAAATGCAGAATGGGAGCTGCTACACAAAGACAATATCTTGAAGCAAAGTTCCCAGGACAAATAATTTATGATAATGATTTGTATAAAGCAATTCAACATTTTCGTCCACAAAATAAAGATGATAGTAATGATGCAGCTAAATTGTATACGAAATTACTTGAATTATCACAAAATAATCCAATGTGGAAGGTTGCGATCAAATTTGATAATAATAATACTCTTACACATTTATTCTGGATGACGCCATCTCAGTTAGAATTATGGTATCGGTATTCAGATATTGTGGTACAAGATGTAACTTGTAAAACCAATAGGTATGAGATGGCTTTAAGTTTATTTATTATTCTTGATGAAAATCGGAATGTAAGACTTGTTGCACAAGCATTATTAATTGATGAAACAAAAGAATCACATGAATGGTCATTTGAACAACTCAATTTAGCAACAAATAATGTGTATCCACAAGTAATAATGACAGATGCAGATCCAGCTGTACATGCTGCGATTAGGTCTACATTTCCTACCACATACCCGATGCATTGCACTTTTCATATTAGCCAAAATTTGATTAAAAAGGTTCAAAAACTAATTGGAAATAAATTTCAAGAGTTTTTTACAAAATTTCATGCTGTACGTAATACACTAAACACACTTTCCTTTGAATCAGAATGGAGAAAATTAATTACTCAATATCCTGAAATACAGCAATATTTGATAAATACTCTTTATAATACTAAAGAATCATGGGCTCATCCTTGGACATGTCACCAATTTACTGCAGGACTCCATGCATCTTCTCCTGTAGAAAGCATTAATGCATGGATTAAAAGTTATATTTTTAACTCTAATATTTCTTTATGTGAACTTGGGGATGTAATAGAGAGAAGACAAATGGCAGAAAACAAAAAATATCAACTTGTGTTATGGAAAGCTGCTATTCCCTGTATGCCTACTCAGATTTCCACTGCTGCGTTCATGTTTACTTCTATTAACCAAAAACTTGAAGAATATTTGCCTCCTGCCATATTAGAACTTCAAAGAGATGAAATTCGTCAGTGTGTTTTTTATAATGCTGTACAAGTTACCCAAGAAGTAATTGATGAATTTGATAAAGTATATATTACAATAATAATTGTATACTTATTATGTTTGTATTTTACTTGATTTAACATTGCTATTACATGTGTTTGCAGTATGATCTCTTATTAGGTCAATATTTGGAAGATGTATCTGATGCTCGTCAAATAACTGCAGCATGTATGATTTCCAACATTAATAAAGATCAAATTTCATCTATGTGGGCTGTAAATGTTGAAAACAAACTTGTTGAGAAACATTTTATTATCTTATTAATAAATGGATCTCATTATTGCTCTTGTCTATCTCTTATTAATCGAGGAATTATTTGCAGGCATTATTTTCAAATAATGCTTCGTAGTCCTGCAGCAAGATTCCATTTAAGACTTATTCCTTCACGATGGTATTATAGAGATAAAGATCCTAGTAAAGAGCAATTTTTAGTTGCTAGCAAATTTGAAAATGAGATTACACCTCTTATTCCTCAACATAATGTTCCATTTTTAACTGCAATTTGCAAAACATCACAAGAATTTATTACTCGGCATGAACAACTTACAGACATACAATTATATGGTAAAATTGCTGGCTTATCACATAAAGCTACTATGAAAGCTGTTAGTAAAAGGGATATACGTATAATACATATTTTGGAGAATTACTTAAAAGATGTTGATGAAGAACAAGATGAAGAACAAAATGAAAATATCGAATTAGAAGATACAAAAGATGATGAATCTGATAAGGAAAATTTTCCTTTTATTCTCAATAATCCTAATAAACAAACCAGGTCTAAAGGACGCCCGAAGGGTACAAAACGAATTAAAGCAAGCCATGAAAAAGAAAAGGCTACGACTTCAGTAAATAGTAAACAATATAAATGTGGAAATTGTGGTGATATGGGTCATAATAAGCGAAATTGTAATATTTTAAGATAGTTATCAAATGCTAAAGTATCTTTAAATTTGACAATAAAGTTTATTAAGCCTCCTAATTAAATCTTCACTAATACTTCCCAAAGATATACATACACCACTAATCTATTTATTATCTCCGAAATAGAAGACATCAGAGTTTCCATGTGCATTTTTCATGTTCACTAGTCGTACTTGTTACACTTGCTGTATCATCATTGTCGGGTGAATTACATCCGTATGAATCTAAAAAAGAAAAAAAAACCATTAATTCATTTTAAAGACTACTATATAGTACATACACCATTAGCCCATATAACACCTACCGAAGTGAAAGGTAACAAAGGTACCTTAGAAATGGGATCAGTTTTAAAGTTTGGCTTTAACAACGTGAAAAAAACCTAAAAAAAGAAAAAAAAACTCATTAATATTATCATTTATAATAGGTTATTACATACACCATTAGCCCATATAACACCTACCGAAGTGAAAGGTAACAAAGGTACCTTAAAAATGAGATCAGCTTTAAAGTTTGGCTTTAACAACGTGAAAGAACCTAAAAAAAGAAAAAAACTCATTAATATCATTTATAACAGGTTATTACATGCACCATTAACCTATATAACACCTACCGAAATGAAAAAAAACACAATTGGCGGTAAATCTTAGCTTTTACAACGAAAAAAAACCTAAAAAAAAGAAAAAACACCTGTTAGTGTTGTTTCTAAAAGCTTCGCGTACACCAACAACCTGAATAACACCTACCGAGACTTCGCCAAAGTGGAAAGTAAGAGGTCTTCTTTAGAAAGGAAATCAAATTAAAGAACCTAAAAAAAAGAAGAAAATTGGTTAATATTGTTTACAAGAGGTTAATACATATACAAAAACTTTGAAGAGGCCGTTTAAATTAGTTCATAGTCTATATAACCGACACTTACCAATATTTTTTCCAAATGAGAAGAAGGAAGAGTAACGAAATTGACATTAAACTTCCATTGTGAAAAGAATCTAAAGTGAAAGAATCTAAAGTAAAAAAAAAAATCGTTAATAGTGTTTTTAAGGTTATTAAACACGGTGTATTAAACTTCACCTACCGAGTCTTTAAAGAACGAAAAGTCTCTTTTCAAATGATATTAACGTCAAAATCCACAACGCAAAGGACCTGAAAAAAGAAAAAAAAAACCTTTAGTGTAGTTTTCAAAACAAGACAAAAAAGAAGAAAAAAGAAACCAACCATCGAATATAAACATGATAAACAATGTTTTTAATGAAAACGTAATTAGAAAAGAAATGTAAAGGTTTGTTTTTATTAAAGGGTAGGGACAAAGAAACCAAAACAGATCGAAGAATTTTTTAAAAAAAAATTTTTTAAGATCGTGTTACAATTGAAATTTGACGCGCCACAAAAAAATTTTTCGCCAATAAAATTAGGAGGCGCATGCCCTTGCGACATATCGCGGGTGCGATAAAAAACAAAACCCTTTTTTTAATAAGTGAAAGTATTTTTTGACGGAGAATTTTATTAGAGAATTTTTTTTTTTTTTTTTTGATAGAAATTTCATCATAGAATTTTTTTTTTAATAGGTAAGATTTTTTTTTTTTTTGATAGATCATTTCGTTAATAATTTTTTTAACAGGAGAGATTTTTTTTTTTGATAGATCATTTCGTTAATAATTTTTTTAACAGGAGATTTTTTTTTTTGATAGAAAATTTCGGTAAAGAATTTTTTTTTTAATAGGGAAAATGTATTTTTTGATGTTAGAAATTTTTCTTAATCAGGGATATTTTTTTTGATTGAGAATTTCATTAGAGAATTGTTGGTTGAAAAGTTTTTTTATTTTTTTGATGGAGAATTTTGTTAGAAGTCTCAATATTGAAAATAGTTTTTTTTTAATAAGGGTATCGAGAATTTTGGCTTGAAATTTTTTTTTTTTAATAAAGAATTTCATTAGAGATCTTTTTTTTTATAAAAAATTGATTGAGAATTTATTGGAAAATTTTTATTAAATTTTACAATTTTAATAAATTTTTACTCCTCTTCATCCTCCCATCACTTCTTTTAATCTTCCATCGCTCCTTTTCGTCTCCCATCACTCCTTTTTGTCTCCCATCGCTTCTTTTCATCTCCCATCACTCCTCTTCGTCTCCTATCACTCCTTTTCGTCTCCCATCACTCTTTTTCGTCTCCCATCGCTCCCTTTCGTCTCCTATCACTTCTCTTAATCTTCTCATCACTTCTCTTCGTCTCCCATCACTCCTTTTCGTCTCCCATCACTCCTCTTAATCTTCCCATCACTTCTTTTCGTCACTCATCACTCCTCTTAATCTTCTCATCACTTCTTTTCGTCTCCCATCACTCCTTTTTATCTCCCATCACTCCTCTTCGTCTTTCATCACTTCTTTTTGTCTCCCATCACTCTTTTTCGTCTCCCATCACTCCTCTTCGTCTTTCATCACTTCTTTTTGTCTCCCATCACTCTTTTTCGTCTCCCATCACTCCTCTTCATCACCCATCACTCCTCTTTGTCTCCCATTACTTCTTTTCGTCTCCCATCACTCCTCTTCGTCTTTCATCACTTCTTTTTGTCTCCCATCACTCCTCTTAATCTTCTCATCACTTCTTTTTTTTTATCTCCCATCACTCCTCTTTGTCACCCATCACTTCTTTTCGTCTTCCATCACTCCTTTTCATCTCTCATCATGTCCTATTTCTCCTTTTGGTTCCTATCACTTCTCATTACTCTTTTTTACTCCCTTTCATCTTCTATTACTTTCCATTACTCCATTGTTATTTTATTTTTTTTTCCTTGATCATTGTAATTTACTTATCTTTTTTATTTATTGTTATTGTTTCTTTTATTTGTACATTTCAATAAAAATAAATATGGTGATTTTATTCTTTAAAATCGTAAATGTGACTTAAATTTTAATATTTGTAAATAAGATTTCATTAAATAAGATTATTTTGAATAAATATGTTTGCAAAAAAAATTTTAAAAAAAATATCTTTTTAATAATAACCGATCAAAAATTAGATACATATTTGAAAAAAAAAACCCAGGCGATGATCGCCCAGGCGACATTTAGCAATTCCAATTTTTATTTATATATATTAAAAGTATTTAAAATAGTAGATTTTCAAAAATGTTTTTATGCCAATTAATGATAAAAAGAAGAAACACTGCAAACAAATTTCTGCTATATACTTTTCTTAAAGTTAACATTTTTAACTTTTTAATTTATGTCGGCTCATGCGGAGCTTTACTAGTATATAAAATTTGCTTAATTTACTATGCTACTTAGGATTCTATCATAGTTTTTTTTAATTTTATCTTAATCTTATTAATGTAATTTAGTGTTTTTTTAATTTTATAAAAAAAGATCTTTAATGAAATTCTTTATTAAAAAAATAAATTTCAAGCCAAAATTCTCGATACCCTTATTAAAAAAAAAAACTATTTTCAATATTGAGACTTCTAACAAAATTCTCCATCAAAAAAATAAAAAAACTTTTCAACCAACAATTCTCTAATGAAATTCTCAATCAAAAAAAATATCCTTGATTAAGAAAAATTTCTAACATCAAAAAATACATTTTCCCTATTAAAAAAAAAATTCTTTACCGAAATTTTCTATCAAAAAAAAAATCTCCTGTTAAAAAAATTATTAACGAAATGATCTATCAAAAAAAAAATCTCTCCTGTTAAAAAAATTATTAACGAAATGATCTATCAAAAAAAAAAAAAATCTTACCTATTAAAAAAAAATTCTATGATGAAATTTCTATCAAAAAAAAAAAAAAAAAAATTCTCTAATAAAATTCTCCGTCAAAAAATACTTTCACTTATTAAAAAAAATTCCCAAAAGAATTCTTTATCAAGGAAAACTCCCTCCTATTAAAAAAAAATTCTTAACGAAATTCTCTATCAAAAAAAAATCTCACTTGTTAAAAAAATTTTCTAGTAACGAAATTATCTATCAAAAAAAAAATCTTCCCTATTAAAAAAAATTCTTCAAATAATTTTCTGCAAAAAAAAAAAGAAATTCTCAATTAATTCTCTATCAAAAAAAAAAAAATTTCTCCTGTCACAAAAAATTGTTAAGTATATGTCAAAAAAAAAATCTTATCAAAAAAAAATTCTCCAATAAAATTTCTATCAAATAAAAATTTTTAACGAAATTATCATCAAAAAAAAAATTTTCTAACGAAATTTTTTATCAAAAAAATCTTATTAAAAAAATTCCCAAAGAAATTCTATCAAACTAAGCCTTTGCCTATATTAAAAATAAAATTCTCTACAAAATTTGTTTATAAAAAAAAGCCAATAAAAAAAAAAAATTTTTTTAAAACTACGCTAAACTTAAAACATGTGACCAACAATATATCAACCCTGTGCTGACAAAGAAACTAATTTTTGACAAAGATAAAATTATCGAGCATAGTTGGATTAAATCAACCCTATAAAAAAAGAAAATTCGGAATTTGTCCTGAAAAGTATGGAAAATGTCCGGAAATTTTCCGTGCGTCCGGAAAACATTCGGAAACGGTCATGTTTTGGAACATTTTCCGGACGCTCGATTCTGGACAAATTCTGGACAAATTCTGTAGTGTCAAGAAAATGTCTGGAATTTGTGCGTCCGGAAAGTGTTCCAAAACGTGACCGTTTCCGAATGTTTTCCGGACGCACGGAAAATTTCCAGACATTTTCCATACTTTTCAGGACAAATTCCGAATTTTCTTTTTTTATAGGGCAAACACAGTTGGACAAAAACATCAAGCACAGACGGACAAAAATATCAAGCACAGATGGATAAAAACATAAAGCATGGATGGATAAAAATGTCAAGCATGGTCGGATAAAACCATCAAGCACGTACAGATAAAACCATCAAGCACGTACAGATAAAACATCAAGCACGTACAGATAAAACATCAAGCATGTACAGATAAACATCAAGCATGAACAGATAAAAATATCAAGCACGTGATAGATAAACATCAAGCATGAACAGATAAAAATATCAAGCACATACAGATAAATATCAAGCACGGGACAGATGAATATCAAGCATGAACAGGTAAAATGTCAGGCACAGTGTAACATTTTGTCAATCCATGCTTGATTTTTCACCCGCCCAATGCCTGATAGTTTAGTCCAGCTCGGCTTGCCATAATGTCGAACCTAATTAACATGTTGGTTATGATCAACGCATTGAACATGTTAGTCATATTATACATAGTAAATATATTAAATTTCTTCGTATATGTATAATTTATTATAAATATAGGTCAATTTTCTTGTTGTAATGAAAGGAAATAAATAAAGTTTTCATTTTTAAGTTATAAAGTGACAGTTTTTATCAAGTGAAATCCTTTATTCGTGTTTGGAAGTATATGCCGACGTACAGCGCTATACAACACGTCTGATCGGATAATTTTTATACATTGTTTAATATATTGTCTAATTATACACTACATAAACCTTCTGCTACCTAACCATATAAATTGCTTAATAAATTTAAGCGTAAAGAACTGATACAACAGTATAACATGCATTTTTATCACGTGAACAGTTTTCTGGTTTTTTTTGCAACACACTGTATGTATATTTCAGACATATTTTTTTTTTTATATTTGATCAGGTTCATTTAAAAATGTTATATATTCGCTTTATATATTTAATTTCCTTCAATTCCTATTATAATTAATCCCAAAAATTAGCCTCCTGAACAATGTATACTGTACGAATAATAAATATTTCCTTGATGTTAATATGTAGTTAGCTCCCAGATTTTTGGCCAGCCAAATTGACAATTCATAATTCCTTGATGTCAATATATGGTTAGCTCTTGATTTTTGATCAACCAATTCGGATCATGCTGTAGATCATGATTAATTTTTTTTTTTTTTTATATAAACGACCATTGTTCGTAATATTGAACTCAATATCAACTCAATATCAATATCAATATCAATATCAATATCAATATCAATAATATAAAAACGTACCCTATACTTAGCGCATAAGAGCTAACCAAATTAGTAAAATTTTCCTTCCTTTCCAGGATAGCACGATTAGCATAACAACCAATTACAAGGACTATCACTATTAAAATGAAGATCACCTGATATCGTTAACTATATAGTGTGATCTGTATATGGTGTCAACTAGATTAGGTTGATATGCGGCAACTTTTTTTTTTTTAAAAAAAAATAGTAACGCATTTTATCAATTATTTAAATTTGATACAAATTATATAATTAATTGGTAAAATACTTAGAGCTTCAAAAATTATAAAATAATTAATAAAACCCTATAACTAAGTAAAATCTAATACTAATTCTATCTTATATTTATCCTAGTTTAATCTATATAATCAGCTATTTTAACTGTCGTATCCCATATATTATCTATATTAATTCCGTCTACTATTTTACCTGTTAGCTTCGTAAGCGTTGCTAATTTAATATTTGTTTCTAATATATTTTTATTTTCTTCTATTTTTTCTTCTGTTTTTTTCTTTTTTTTATTTATTTTTTCTCCGTCCTCGTCCAGTTTTTCTTCCTGATCATTTTTCCGTTTTCTTAGATCGGCCTTTTTAATATTCTCTATTTCTTCTAATCTTTTAACTTCGTTGCATCTTGGAATCCAAATACGATTTTTGATCTCGTTATATGTAAATCTCCATAGTTCTTTTATTAACATTATCTCTTCTTTCTTCTTAGATAAATTATTAAACTGATTATTTTATATACCTCTAATCAATTCCCAAATTCTGCTTTTGCCTCTTAAAACTACTGAAGGACTTTCCAATACATTTAAGAAATCAAAACTGAAATTTCTCAATATTTCTATATTTTCTTCTTGATTGGAATTTTTTAATTGTTGCTCGAACAGATTTAACGAATCATATATAATTTCATTTAGAGTTGATTCGTTGTCATTACAGATCCATATGTGTTCCCAACTTTCGATTTCGTTTTCCTTGCACCTAATGCATTTGTTATCCTCGATTTTGTTTGTATTTCTTTGATATAGCGCTTCGTAAGTTGGTTGTTCTTTTAAAAGATTCTTGATTCTATAGAATCTTTCATATGTATCTTTGTCACCACATTGTCTTTTTGAAAATTCTGTTCTATTACTTATGAATTCTAATGTGTTTTTCCAATCAAATTCTTTCTTAAAATTATACATGAATAAATCATCTAATCTGTTACTATTTAACATCTCGTTCTTCCATATTGCATTTGTTACTTTTTTCCTCCAACCTCTAGTATATCCTCCAGTAATCAGTCTTTGATTCCAATATAGGTTGAATTCATTGACTAATAAGGCTTCGTTATTTATCTCAAAGTTATATTTTATCGTATTGATTTCTTCATTTAAAATTTCCCTCGCTATAACTCTCAATTTCTTTAATAATCTATAATCGTATTCGTTCATCTCTGCAATTTTCATTTCATTATCTTCTAAAAAATTTTCAATAAATAGTAATTCCAAATAATAATCACTATCTATTTTCCTTCTGTTACTAAAATTGTTTTTAAAATCAAAAATTAATTTTTGTACGTTCTCATTGATTCCCAATACTATCTCGCTATCATTTTCTATTATTAATAAACCTATAATTAAACTCCTTAGTATTATCTTAAATTCGTTTTCGTTGTTACCATCGTGTTTTGCTAATAAAGTTATTTCCGAATTTTCTTCAATTATATTATTTTTCTCTTCTAAAATTTTCCACATGATTTTAAAACCATAAATCTTTTTGCCTCTCTCGTCTACTTTCGGTTTAATTTTTTTCGTATCTATAATTAAAAAAAATTTTTGATTTTTCGTTAGTTTCTTGAATGTCTTTTTCATAAATACTGTTCTTTATAATGTTTATAAACTCCGTCTCTGATTGAATTAAATTATCTATTTTTTCTATTTTTTTATTGTAGTTTTCATCTCTATTTTCTGTTTCTAGTACTTTTTTGACGCAACTATTTTTAATAATTATGTTGTTTAGAGTTTCGTACGGTTTTACTGTATATAATTTTCTTCTTTTCTTTTTTCTATTATTCTGCTAATCTCATTTTCTATATATATCAGACATTCTTTATTTCCTTTATTCTTTTTACCAATATTTCTATCACATCCTTTGCATTTTTTTAGAAAAGGAGAATTATTTATATCTATCTTGTCATTGACGAGTTCTAAATGTAAGCCTATTCTCTTGCATTTTTTACTTTGAGATTTTTTCTTATCCTCGCAAAAAATTGGAAAATCTCCTTCTACGTTCCATGTGATAATCTGATTTTTCCCTTTTTTCTCGTTCTCATCAAAAAGATTGATATGAATGTTACTTTTTGTGACTTGTCCTATATATTCCTTTTTTATTTTTCTAATTATATTATTTCCATCTTCTAAAATTTTATTTTCTATATCTTTAAACCATTTTGGAGTCTTCCCTTTCGTGTTTAATCCTTTCTCCTTGCATAAGTGTTTCCATTTTAACATATTTATACCATCCGCTTCGAGAAGGTCTTCTAAGAACATAATGTCTTTGTTTCTTCTTGAAATAGCGCTGTTTTTTATGAATTTTTTCCCCAAAATTTCTACTATGTCTATTCTTCCTCCTTTTATTCTGTGATCTTCATTTATATTTTTAATTTCGTGGTTGCATAAGGTTATATTCACTTCATTTAAAGCTTTAATTGCAGCTAATATCCAATTGTGATGACATTTACTCTCAATTTTCATTTCACCAGGACATTTCGATGTCCATATATTTTTTTGTTCTTGCGAAATTTTAATTAAAAATAAAGTTTTTAGTTTTTCATTGCCGTTTGCTTGATATAATAAATTTTTGCATAGTATTTCTATTTGCAAATCATATATATGTTTAACTCCCATAATCTCTTTCTCGTATAATATAAAATTTGGTGTCGATTTCGCAAGTTTCGCTCTTCTTTTAATTATACTGCTTAATTTTGTCATCAAATTTTCACACTCTCTTTTCGTTAAAACGATAGCTGCTAGTTGATATTCTATTCTGGGCACTATTACCATGTTCCAAACGGCAGTAATTTGTTTTCATTTAACCTTTTCCAATTGAATATTTTACATGCGCTATTTACTATCGACATTATTTTATCTTTATAAATTCTTTTCTTATTGTCGTGTCTGAAGAATATTCCAAGATATCTATTGCCTTCTCATTATTGACTTTACTTATTTTTTCTCCTTCAATGATTAAATCTTCTTTCTCTTTATCATTTATTTTGATTAGCTCATACTTCGATATGTTCGCTTTAATGTCATTTATTTTAAAAAATTGATGACATATTTCTATCATTTTTGTCAATTGTATTTTATTTTTGCTAATCAATGTCGTGTCATCCATAAATGCCATTGCGTTAATTGATATTTCTAATACTCTTGTTTCTCCTTTTTCTCTATTTATTAATTTTTCTTCATAAAAATTATATCCTGTTTCTTCTTTCGTTTCGTTTAGTCTTGTTAATAGGGCGTCATAGAAGATTCTCCACAAAATCGGTGACCACACTTCACCTTGGTCTATTCCATCTTCTATGTAGTATTCATCCATTAATTCGTTATTGACTAAGACTCTATTGTATCTATTTTTGTTTACGTCCATTACAAGGTTAATAAAATTTTTTGGTAACTTGATCCTTTCCATACATTTCTTTAACATAACTGAGCTGACTGAATCGTATGCTTTGGATATGTCCATCAACAAAATCCAAGCTTCTTTTTTATATTTATTGGCATCTTCTATCACTGCTTGCACTATTTTTAGAGGTTCTAAAGTACTTTCATTTCTCAGTGCAGCATAGTTAGTGTTTGTAAGGACTTGCTCTTTCGTTAATATCTCACTTAGTCTGTTCACCAATATTTTAAACCATATTTTCCTTGCTGTTTCTAAAAGTACTATGGGACTTGTCAATTTCAAATCGTAATTCCAATGAGATCTCGTTGTTTTATTTATCGGATAAATGATCCCTTTTCTCCATTTATCTGTTGCATTTTCTCTACTAAGACTTTCATTGAAGGTATGCGGCAACTTTATCGCCGCTAATTTTTTCATATTTATTTATTAAAAAATTTCATATTTAAAATTTTTTTTTTATCTATTTTTGAAAAAAATTTCATATCTTTAGATTCCTGAATTATTTATTTTTATAAAAAAAAAAATGTTTTAGCAAAAACATATAAAAGAGGCTCATTTACTCTTTCATTGCTCATTTATTCAATTATTGAATTCATATTTTAAAAACATACAATAAAAATGATTCATTTACTCATTTTATTTTATTTATTTGTAATTCATTTTAGTTCAAACAACAAAATAACTAAATATGATCACAAGTATTACAATCAAAAGCAAAATACATATCATTTATATTTTCTTTTTTTTTATTTGATTGTCTTCTGAGTACGTTTCCCCTTATTTTTACTTTAGTTTCTAGTACCCTTTGTTCGCTCACTGCTATGGCAACTAAGTCTCCATTAATCAGTTCCTCTAACGAAGGGTGGGTCCACCGGTTGGATATTGTATGTCTAGTTTAGTTGTGTACTTTGTAGTGCTTTTATACTGTTGCAAGTCTGTAATTAAACGATGTATTCACCTCTTCTAAGTAAAAATAAAATAAAAAATAAAATAAACACAAAATTTAAAAATACTTTCAGCTAAAATGAATGCATCATTACCCGAAACTGTAAGTCCTAATAATTCAATATTGCCATCATTACTCGAGGATAGTGAGACTGAAAGTCCTGATTATGCACTATCACTTAGTGATATTGAGAGCATACTGGGATGAAGAAATTCAAGAAGTAAAAGGTGTACCACATCAAGTAATCGTTTGTAAAGTTATTGATACTGCTAATCAGACCCCATGTAGAAAACATATATTAAGTCTTAGTGGATCCACTGGTAATGCAATAAATCATTTAAGAAATTAGCATGATATTAAAATCGAAAAGGTTGGTTGAATATCTCGTATTGCAAAGTTAAAAATACTTTTAGTTAGTTCAAATATTAATTACTACTAAAAATATAGCCAAACGATCAAGAAAAGCAAGATATGAAGGTGCATAAGAATCATTATTCGGAGAAAAATTAATAAGAATTTCGACAATGTCTTGTTGATTGGATAATTAATGATTTCCAACAACTTGATCATTATTCTTCTGATAAAGATTTACCTAAATCTATTGTTGATCGACTTGACAAAAAAATTTTAAAAGCTTTGGTTATGGCTGGTATCCCATTTAGTGTAATTGAAATTCCATTTATTTTGAATCTGTTCAAAGATCTAAGATCTGGGTATTCACCACCGTCACGGACTACCGTCTCATCTTACGTTAGTTAAATGTAATTTAAACATTATAAAATAGCTAAATTTATTGAAATTTAATGTTAATTTTTAACTTAATTTCTTAATAGCCCTAGACAGTTGGTCCACTCCTCAAATGACAATTATATTGTTACAACTGATACTAGAATGGAATACTTAATATCCCTACGTCATTATTCATCAGATTCACACACAAGTGAATTTTTAACACACGAAATTCCTAGTATTATTAAGCAGCTTGGCAGTGATAAGTTTGCTGCAATTGTTACTGACAATGCTTCTAATTGTCGGATTGCAAGGCAAAATATTCAGCTAACATATGGGATGTACGCTGTGCAGCCCATAAAACCAACTAATTGCATAACTATGAAACTAGTATATAGAACGCGTCTAAGCCTTTCGGACATAGGGCGTTGTCACCTTGGTGGAAAAAAAAGGGAGAAAAAGCACGAACCCACCAATCAGACAGTTTCTATCGAACTAATATTAAAGAAAAATGAACAGTGATAAAAAAATAAAATTATAGGATTAAATTACATATATAAGAAATGTTATAATACGAATCTAGATTAAACGGTAGTAAAAAAGATGAAATATGTCTATAATTACACAATACATAATGCATCATAATAATTATCAACTGTATTATTTATAAAATGTAACCGTTGTTTTGATGATAGATAAAATAATTTTAACTACAAAGGCAGTTGTTTCAGTTATAAAAGATCAAAAATAAGAAATAATTATATTATTTATGATGTATTGTTACACAATATTATATTTAACACGCAATTTTCATAATGAAGTAATCAATGATAATGATATTTTATTGTAATAAATATGGTCAAACCTCGATATATCGATATTCGATATACCGATATATATTAATATAACTGATAACGATAAATTTCACTATTCCACTACATGAGAGAATATAAAAATTTGATATTACGACATTTTTTAACGTTGATTAAATTACAATGTAACATCTAGTCATTTTTTATAAATAGTAATTATATTATTAGATAGATATTTTTGTTATATGTATTTGTAGGTGCAAATCGCTGCGAAAGTACGTTTATATTTTCATGGTAGTGTTTAATAAAAATTTTTTTTTTTGAAAAAAAAAAGTTTAATTATCGAATATTCAATTCTTTGTTAATCACCATGCATAATTACAAAGTATAAATGCATAATAACAAAGAAAATCTGCATGAACCTATTTGGCTGAACGATAATTTCTTATATTGTTTAACTCCAAGAATTGGATCTGCATAATAATTTAACTTTATAAATAAGAAAATTGTCAATCTTTATTTAAAATATATATAAATCAACGAGTATCAGATGACATCCAAAAATGTCGCCGTACCACTTTGATCTACAGTAGCCTTTATTTAAAGAATTGTTAACGTTAGACTCCAATATAATTTTTTTTTAAAAAAAAAAAATTAATAAACTAACAAGAAAACCAACAATGTCGTCCAATAAAATTACAGATATCAATATTTCTATAGGTGATGAAAATTATTTAAAGAATCTTATAATAAAATTTCGTAATAACATTATTAGATCATATGACTTTAATAATTTTGAAAATATTTCGTATAATTGGGTAAAAACTTCCCTTAAAAATAATGATAAAGATCCTGAAAGAATTCTCAAAATAATGAAAAAGCATAAAGAAAATAAATTTTGGTTTACTAGTTTAGTAGGATATTTTTATCAATTTGGAATTGGTTGTAATCTTAATAGAGAAAAGGCGTTGGATTGTTATTTAATTGCTATTAATAATAATATTGATTATAATTCTTTAAATATAATAGATGAGAATCAATTACATTTGATTGTAGTAAAAAATAATGGGGAATTCAATTTGTTAAGAAATAGTAACACAATTATTGGAAAATATTTATTATCATTATTTTATTATAAAGATATTATTAATAATATTTTATTTGATATTGATATTAAACAAAATAAATTAGTGTTTCTTGAAAAATTAAAAGGAAATAGTGAATTAGAAGTACAATTTAATTTAACAATTTGTAGAAAAGATAGAAATGTTAATTATAAAAAAGCTTTTGAATTACTTTTAAGTTTAGCTGAAGAAGAAAATCTAGATGCACAATATAATTTGGCAATTTGTTATATGGATGGAATAGGAACACAAAAAGATGAAAAAAAAGCATTTGACTTGTTTTTAAAATCTATTCAACAAAATAAATCTCATGTTCATATAAATAATACGATGAAAATTTATAATGAAAGGATTAAATTTGAAATGGGTTTAGAATCTGCGATATCAAATAATTCAATAACACAAAATAGTGTAGGATTTTGTTTTCAATCTGGTAAAGGAGGATTAAAAATAAATGTAACAAGGGGATTTAAATGGTATTTAAAATCAGCTATTGCAGGATATGCTGAGGGTCAATTTAATTTAGGGTGTTGTTATGAATATGGTAACGGAACGGATAAGAATGAAATTAAAGCATTTGAATGGTATTTAAAATCAGCTAAAAATGGATGTGTAAAGGCTCAAATTCATTTGGCAATTTGTTATCAAAGTGGTCGTAAAATGGACAAGAATGAAACAAAAGCATTTGAATGGTATTTAAAATCAGCAGAAAATGGAAATGTAAAGAGTCAAAGTTACATGGGATATTGTTATCTAAAAGGTTATGGAATAGATAAGAATGAAACAAAAGCATTTGAATGGTATTTAAAATCAGCTGAAAATGGGGATGCGATGAGTCAAAATAATGTGGGATATTGCTATGACCATGGGATAGGAACAGATAAGGATGATTCAAAAGCATTTGAATGGTATACAAAATCAGCTACTCGAGGATGTACTGATGGACAATATAATTTAGGATATTGTTATGAAAATGGTAAAGGAACGGATAAGAATGAAAAAAAAGCATTTAAATGGTACACAAAAGCGGCTGCTGCAAAGGGTGATGCTGCAGCACAAAATAAGTTAGGAGATTGTTACAAATATGGTAAAGGAACGAATAAGGATGAGGAAAAAGCATTTGAGTGGTATTTAAAATCGGCTGAAAAAGGGTATAAAATGGGACAAAATAATGTGGGATATTGTTATGAACATGGTTGTGGAACAGGAAAAAACAAGAATAATGCAACTAAATGGTTCTCAAAAGCAGCCAAAAGTGCTGTAGCACAAAATAATTCAAAAAAATGCAAATATGGTGTTAAAATCGCTATAAAGGATTTATTGTAGCCTTTGGCCAAAATTTCAAACTGGTATTTTAAATAAATTATTTGAATTATTCAAAATATATTAATAGATTTTGCGTAATTTCTTTACAACCTCTTTGTATACTAATAATATCCAAGCAATGATTTATTTGGCCTAATAAACAATATTACCAATTATAACTTAATAAATTATGTTTATACAGTATATCAGTATTTATCTAGTATTTTACTGAACTGATTTATTTACTTAGTAGTAGTAAAGAATTTACGTAGATAGAAAGAATTTGTCAATTAGTAATCATTTTTATTTCTGTTATTAGTTTGTATTTAAGAAGGAAATGAACTTTTAGTTAATTATTTCATTAAATTATCTGGATGAACCTTTTTTTTTTAGCAAAAAATACACATCTGATGAAAAAGCTGCGTCCCATCAGAATTTTAAATTTATTTATTTATTATTTATTTTTTAATGTATAAATATAAAAATAAAATATCTTATTACGTAAATGATCATTAGCATCAGTGAAATGATTTTGTCATTTTGAAAAGCAAGGTATTTAACTCTTTTCATTTTCATGAAATAATCCATGTACGACAATTTATTTTAAAAAATATTATCACGAGATTATTAAAAAAATGTAGTCATAAAATAAATAAATAAAGAACGGTATGAAAAGAAATTAATATTTTAAATAAATCATTTTTTCTTAAATTTTCTTTTACGAACAATTTTTATCATTTTTTTACAATAAAAAACCAACTTTTAATTATATTATATCATATTTTTCAACATTATATTTTTGATATTAATCTATCGTCTCAACCACAATTAAATTATTATGATTCTGAAAATATGCTAAAACAGAGCTACACTTAATTACCGGACTATATCTGGGTAAGTTGGCTTCATGACATGATTTTTAAAAAGGATTTACCTCGTAACCTAAATGTTCTATAGTGCTACTCTATTTCTTATTCTGCTATGAAAGCGCATATCTCGTATAACAACTAGCGATGAATAACTTGCATCATCAAGAATAAGAATTCGAATGGTATAATCGAGGAGTTCGACGATTATACGCCAACTAGCTATTGACAACAAATGAATCCCAGATAATAGTGTTAACATTGTTATTTGATCTTTAGATTTCGATGTGTCATCAACAATTAATGTACCAAATCCAAACTCCGTAAGTATACCAAAAACACGTACCTATTTGTGATATTGATTGCAATCGAACACTATAAAGCGTTAACTCTTTTTTCCAAAAGTCCAAGGCCACATGTGAAAAAAATAGAACGTCCTCTTTCTTATGACATAAAAATTCCCAATCTTTTAATGACCAATTTCCCCATTAATTAACAATCGTCATATCCCCCTTTTATTATGTTGTAAGTTCTATTGGCACACTTAAAGGAAATATATTCGAACATCTGCTCATAGAGTGAGTTACATAACTTTTTTGCTATAATATGTCCCGAAATCAACCGGACTGTTCTTCAGAAAAGAGAATGCCAAAAAAAATATAAAAAATTTCGTCCTACGTGATACATGCGCAATTGCGCAGCTATAATATTGCATACCACACTGGTTACACATATGTTCACCTCGACTATATTGTAGTTGTCGTGTGACTCGCGTCGCGTAATAACAAAAGTGATTATGTCTGTACCCGCTCTTACGATTTTATAATAATAGGACTGGACGTCTGGACGTGCGCAAAAATAGTAGAGTATTATCGTGAGAAAACGAAAGAGTTAAATTACGTTCTTGATAAGGTGATCGAGAAATAACTTCAGATTACAGATTCAGCGTCATGCACAAAAGAAAGGCTCAAGAAATCCTTGAACGTTGGAAGGTATATTTCTATAAAGTAATTCGAGTAAAACCTAGTTATTAGTTCTTACTTTCTGAGCGCAAGCTGGGACTGTTAGTGGCCAGTGATGAACTGCTTGTTCGACGCTCATATACTTTTGCAAGTTTGATAAATTTTGTCTGCTAATATTATTACTTATACCCTTTTTTTCAAGTATTGAACCGCAAGTAACAATACGGAAAATCATGATACAGGCTTCAAGTTCGAATTTCATTCAGGTGAGATTCTAGTCTGAAAATTTCATAAGGTAAAAAAACATGAATAACGTTTTTTTTTTCGATTAGGTACAACAGGTGGTGCTCGTGATCGGTAATTCCGTATCAATCGATAATATCGATAATCGCCGGTTGACTGAAAAACACCGTCAAGACGATGGAGAAGAAATTACAGAGGATAAGGTGAGATCAATGAGTCGTTGTTCTTAAAAAATAATTCTTTCACAATACTAAACTTTATTGCTGTAGAGTTCATCTGAAAAAAAATCAACAAGTAAAATTAGAAATTGGACGAAGAAGGAATTGTCGACGAAACGGACTCTGAGGAGGAAGTTCACATTAAAGTGATTATTTGTTCAGTCTATTCATATTGGACAAAATCTAATTTTTTTCTACAGATTATCTTTTACAAGAGAATCTGTAATAACTTATCATGTTTGACTTTCCATCTCATTATTTAGATAAATTAAGTGGCCAAGAACAAATATCATCGAAACAGCTATCACCATTATCGCCTCAGTCGGAGTTCGAAGATGTCATTGACGATCACGAATCTGACTTGTCTCTTTCAGATGCACCACTTAAATGTCCAGCCACATTTACGGATGAAGAAGTGAAAACAACAGGAACCGCGATTCCGATAATGTCAACGGAAAGGGTGATTATATTTTACATACACTTCTTTACAATGAAAATGGAACATCAACAATCATATAAAGTAAAATAACTTCTGGCATGTTTGCCTATCAGTTTCATTATTTAGATAAAATCAAGTGTCCAAGAGCAAATATCATCACCACTATCGTCACATCCAGAATTCAAAGATCTCGTATCTAATAACAACTGTGAATCGGACTCATTTTCAGATAATGAACCTGTTAACTTCCCCATTATCAACGATGTCACGGAACTGCAATTAGGACCTTTACCCCAAAAAGAGTCCAGGTGGATATTAAATTACATTGATGTTTCTGAAACATGGCATCTATTTAAAGAAAAATCACTAGGACTAGCAAATTATATGTAAAAAGCCATACGCAGCAGATATTGTGTGTTTCCAGCTTTCTATTTTTCATTTACTAGATTACTTCGGAACTAATTGAATACTATATAGGTCCTTATCACACATTCTTTTGTTGAAGCCTAAGCAACACTGTCCATTAATATTGGAGGTTTTTGGAGGAGATTTATTGGAGAGCATGCACAAGGACGTAATAAAGAGATTCACCAAACATGAATCGGAATTTGATAAAGAAACCTTGATAAGACTTACTCGCATTGTCAAGGTATTGCTCATTTTCTACTCTTATTTGTTGTGGAAAAAATTGTACCCATTATTCTTGTTATAGCGCCTGCTACGAGAGGAGATCACTAGAGACAAAGCATTTTCAGAACTGCAAATTCTTGCAGTCGGTCGCTCTTATGGTGAACGCGTAATTCTGAAGGCAATAAGAAACATGTAAGATTGTAACAAATTTTAGGACGAGGGTCCTTTCACGGCATCCAATTCTCACGCATTTTCATTTCTATTTAATAGTATCGAAAGAGTACCGAGAACCACATTAAAAAGCTCCGTTGGGGAAGTGGAGCTATGTACCACCTACGTTGATCCAATTCTCTGTACATTGTTCATGGATCCAGATCGCGGAGATTTTCTGCGATGGTAAGTTTTTTTAACCTGATTATATACATAAAACATTTTCTAATCAATAAGAATACTACAGGCCAAATAAACAGGCATATGAGCCAGAAAGCAAAAAGGCAGGGCAATTATACGATGCTTTGTATGTTATGGTGGAAGTTGGACACGTTAATGTGCCCATGTCGCTTGAACAGGTTCCTGCCTTCCTCGCCAGCCTCATCATATCTAATGCGTTTTGGGATAATTGTATTGCGTCAATCGAAAATAAAGAACCAAGCAGGCGAAGTACTCTTGATTCACCAAGTTTTAAAGAAATTATAGATCATTTATAAGTTGTATTATTATTGTTCAGGATCTTAATACTTATTTCTTTCAAGTATCTGTAAATAATTACAATCTAATAAGTGAAGACAATTATAATAATCCATTATTTTTTTAGCGTTTTCATAGAATCATACTCTCTTATTTTTACATAAAATATCATATAAAAAATGAGTGAACGTCTAATGCAAAATATGAAGAAAATGTTATATTCATAAATTGAAAAATGAAAATATATCGATATATTACGACATTTATTGAAAGTGTAATGCGACAAACCTTTATATGCGGAATCTTAGATAAAAAAAAAACGCGATTATGCATAAATTTTATTTTTATTTTTTTTTAATTATTTAAATTTTAAAATTTAATAACTAATTAGTTGTGCGTGTGGACTTATAATAATTTGGCATTTGGGCTGTTATCTATGCTACGCCCAAAATTACCATAAATTCGTAATCATGCATCATTGCTTATAAGAATTACTATATTTCAAAAAAAAAGTAAATTTTAATTTAAATTCGACATTGATTTATTTGTCAATAATTTCAAGAAATCGACGTCGATATGGGAATATCAAAGTTTATCCTATGATTTCGTTGGCTTTGATGTCAAAGTATCAATTGCTGATGTTGAAATTCCTGATGCATTTAACAATTTAGCAAAAATCCTACATCTTCTCTACATCATCAATGAATCTAATATCGAATATTTTCTTTTGAATTCGTGAATCGTCTTTTCACCATTTTTGTGTTGTTTTAGACGAATCTTCTCACTAAAAATCGAAGTTAAAAAATTTTTTTTATAAAAAGTGAAATAAAAAAATCAGAATATTGACCACCTTTTTTTACATACTTAATTTGACTCGCTTAAGTCCTCAAAAGATTCACGATAGAATTTCTATTTTTTAGCTGAATATTATAAAGGACGTACGAATAATCAAAAAATTCATAATTGGATTGATGGTTGATAATTTATATTCTTTATCATGATCCATTGCAATAAGACATGGGTTACAAACAAGTGTGTCCAAAGGAAGATTTTGAAGCCGTTTTGAAATTTTTTACAATTTGTGGTCGTTCTCTTTTATTTTTTTGTGATAATCGGCATAACTGATAATATATAGCTAGATGCAAAACATATAAACTGTAATTTAAAACCACAATAGCAAAAAACAAAAAAGATCGATTCTTCAGGTTCTATTTAATCGTTACTCAATAACCATTATGTGGAAACCAGAATAAAAATTACCCATCTCCGGTATCGTGCCGTTACCATAATGAATTAATGATCTTGTACTACCATATTAAAAGATTTGTTTGTTAACCATATTAAAAGATAAAAAAACTTTATTTTATATTTTGCCTTTTAATGAAAAGAAATTTGATCTTTAATATTTGACAAAATTCACTTTAAAAAAAATTATTTCTTTTATAAATTTAATTACTAGCTCTCTTAATATTTTTAATAATTCTTGCTCCTTTATTAATATCTCTTGCTCTTTTAATATTTCACAAAACAACACAATTTTGACTTGCTCTTTTAATATTGAAAAAATAAATAAGACGCGTAAATGTTATATCTCGCAGAATTTGTTCAGGGTGCTGGTTGGATTAGTCTAGTCCAGTCTGGTCCGATCCCAAAAAGACCGGTCTTTCAGCTAGAACCGGACTGGACCGGTCTTTTGACCGGTTCTTAAAGTTTTTACAGCTGTTTTCATAAGACCCGGGACAAAATAAATTTTTGAACCCGACCGCCGACCCACCGATCCGGTTCAGTTATTTATTTCAAATCAATCAAATCAGGATCACGTGCCCAGCTAAAAATACCGGATCGGCGGATCGGCGGATCGGGTTCAAAAATTTAGTTTGTCTTATTTATAGCAGGAGGTTGGATCAACAAGATAATGAAATGCAGGTCGCACTAAAAATTATGTCATTATTACCTTTGTTTTCATTGTAAACCCAAATAAAATCTCAAAGTTTAAGAGTAAAAATACTAGATAGAATTTTAAAATCTTATACAACTTTCGAAATATGAAAAAAGATTGTAATGGAAATAAAAATAAAAAAATTGCTGACCATGTAACACAAAATAATTGCATATACAAAATTTTTATTTCTCATACTTTAACAATGACAATGATATTACAAAATACCAAAATATGAAAATTTTGATATTTCAAAATGAAAACTATCATTTTTATATTAGATAAAAATTTTATATAATCGGTCCCGGTCCGGTCCGATCCTCAATAGGTGTCCGGTCCGAGATTACCGAAGACCGTGAAGATCAGTCCCAAAGATTGATACAGGACCGGTCTATGCTGGGACCTAGGTAGTTCCGATTACACGTCACTGAAATTTGTGCCACATCGATAAAACAAAGATTAAATATGTTACGAAATGCTTATACTGATGAAAACTCTCAATCAATTTATTCATTTTTGATATTTTAAAAAATAATCAGAATTCGATAAATAAATTTGTTCCGTACTCTACGGCCTAGTTTTATAGTTTTGTAGTAACAAATATATTTTAAAATTGATCATTTTCTTGATTTATAAGATATTTATATTGATGATGTATTAGTTAAAAGAAATATAAACACGTAAACATGTATTACTTTGTTTGTTTCTTTCCCTTTATTATAAGTAATTTTCTTTTTATTTTATAGAGATAATAAATTTTAATTTGTGGAACATTATTTGTTTGCTGAAAATCCATACACGTATTGGGTTTTGACCATACTATATGGGCTTAAGTAACACCTATCAGAATATTGATGCTCCATTGTTTTTACACCTTTTTGTACAACAAAATCCTTATGGTATAGATGGTATAGATTTTTTTTTAGGGTGAAGATCGTTCCAATTTAATCGTTTGTTTAACGTAACTCGCTCCATCTTTTTTTAAAAAATCTAAGTTTAATAAATACGTAATAATATTGATATACATGTTTAAATACTCCCTTAATTTGTTTATTGTAAACCCTCAAACATAAATTCTATACCAAATATGTGATTATCCTCATGCTTTGAAAATTTGATACTAAGCCTGATTAAAATAATTTGAACGGTATCATAAAGCCCTTATACTAAAAAAG
Source organism: Rhizophagus irregularis (assembly GCF_026210795.1). NCBI lineage: Eukaryota > Fungi > Glomeromycota > Glomeromycetes > Glomerales > Glomeraceae > Rhizophagus > Rhizophagus irregularis. Next base: position 1,242,329 of record NC_089451.1, on the reverse strand, counting down.
TTTTCTATTTAACCATTTTAACAATTGTTTAAAAAATTTTATAAGGACCTTTTTTTTTTTCCTTCCACCTCACCACGAAAGTTTACTTTAAACTTAAACGAAATGTCAAATTTTTGTAGCCAAAGTGCTTTGATGGTTTGCAAATCGGAATCTATAGTTCGTCGACTAAAAAATGACTATCCAACTCTTTCACAATTATTTACGTATAATCGAGAAGGTACCATAGGATTTCTTAAAGCAAATGGTGGCTTATACGGTTTCTCCTTATCTCATGATTTTAACGTTCCTCATACTGGGGATGACAACTATAAAGCATGGAGTGAGTATCGAGACGCCATTGAACGCTACTTGGATAAGATTTGTGATCGTGTAAAGGCAAATGATCCTTTTAATGGAGGTGGAATGAGATCATTCAGGGAAGAATTAAAACCGGCAAGAAAAGTATTATCTGATGAAATACATAGTAAACATTACATCAAATTTCCCTTATGGCCTTCGGTGAACAAAGAACAAGAAAGCCTTGTAGAATTAGATACCGGTAGTAGTTATGATCATGGAGCATACATTATTTTATGGAGCTGTGTAGGTTGGATAAAAGTAACTGATAGGAGGCCTCAACATAATAAATACATCGCTGAATTTAGTGGAAAACCAGATTTAAAATTGTTGGCGTTGGATAATGATAGGTTAAGGACGTTGGAGGATACTGTTAGAGAAAAAGGTATTGAGGCGGGGAAATCAATGGTAAATAAACCACGATCTTTAGCTTGGGATGAATTGAATTGATAATTGTTAACCTTTAATACAAATACATGTTATTTTATTTTATATCTTAACGTAAAATTTGATGCGTAGAATTTGATGTATTACTATATATTTTTTAAAGTTATTTTTTTAAGATATTTTATGATATACTGTATTAGTCAAAAATGTTTAAATTTAGAACTAATAAATTGTTACAAATACATATATATATGCTTATTTGTTGGTTTACTTATTTAAAAGTGTAAACATTAATGTTATAGACGAAACTAAAATCCAAGGTCGAAAAACATGTATTTATATTGGTAGAAAGGAAGATACCAGATCAGTTTATTATATATTTAGTATAACAATAATTGATGATAAAAAAAAGGTAATTTAATTAACTAAATTTGACACCATATTATAATAATATAGACTGCCGTTTAGCCTAAGACAAACAATCACCTTCGTGTAAAATAAAAAGAGTACTATGAAATATAAAAGAGATTATAATTATAATACTAATACACAAATAGTAATCTATATATTAAGTGGAAGAAGATTTAGGTTGAACTATATCAACGTCTAGATGAGAATCCAAGGGCCATTACGTAAAAAATTTGTAGTCCATAAAGCTCAATAGGTTAAATCGCGGTTTATTAACGGATTGGAATGTTTAAACGTATTGTATGACTGTCTTGTAGTTTAGGGTCGATGAGGGGCGTCTGTGATTTGAGAAGTCTTTATTAGTGATGTGATACTGTAGTTTCCAGGCTCTGAAAAGTTGGTTCCATTGAGTGTGCAGAACTAGGTGGAAATTATAAAAGAAAGGTGCTATGACGTTTAATTTTGGCAATTGATGAGATATGTACTGTACATTGAAGATGGATAAAAGCCCTTTCAGAACTGTCTATCACTAAAATGTTAATGGTATAAGTCTGATAAAGATGATTATAGGGGATTATAACCATTTAAAAATGTTTGAGCGATTAATAGCGTCTTTGGTTAGAATTTCTAATTGTCCCTTCGATGAGTTCTTCTAGTACATTTGTTACAATAAAGGCGGAAAAGTTAGGTTTAGGAAAAGAAGTTAGACAATCAGTATATTACAAAGGATTCAATCTCTAGACTACTATTTGAACAAAGTTGTTATCTCATTGTTATCATGGGACATTACGATCATAGACAAAGGTACGTCTCAAACGATTTGTCAAACATTTAACCTCAAATATTCATATGAGATTCCAAATGAAGTCGGAGGAAGTAGTATCTTCTTTTGCTAAGAGGTCCGCTCTGTCGTTCATCACATCACCCAAATGCGCTTTGACTTTTACTATATACGATATTAACTTGTAGGTCTAGCTGTTGATTATTGTTTGATTGCTGACAAAATTAAGTGGCTATTGACTTTTAAGATCTACGTGGAGTTGTTTTGAAGTATGAAAGGCTTGTAAAGGTGTTAGTACAGGTTTGAGAATCCGTATATATGTTAATGAGCTATTGTGGCAAATCACTAACGCAATACAAATGGTTAAAAGCTTCAGGTTTAGTCGATGTTTTGTAGAAGCCGAAAAGTATATCGGTTCATTTGCGACATTTCATATAACCCAATTATACTGGAAATATTATTTTGTGAAATGGATCGTCTTTATGGACGTCAATTATAGATTTTAGTTAAATAGTTAGTGTGCTTGTTTCAGGATGTTAAGATCAGGAGATGCAAAAAAATGGAAACGATTAATTGGAAATAGAATTATTAAGATGTGATATTGAAGAAGAAGATTGAATTTTGTTGTTTTAAATTAAATATTCATTGTAAGCGATAGTTCAAGGATGAGTAGGTTATTTTCACTCATACGATATTAGATGACCGATGAAGTAAGAATGATGCAATTCACATCAATTGCATCTAGAAACAATAGATTTTCATTGATCGAGGTATCTTGATTGATTTTGAATATCTAGACATCTCGATCAGATAGTTTTTTCAATTATCTTTCCATAAACTATGTCGTTGATAATATGAGACCAGAATTAATAATTGGCAGGAACCAAAGGGTTTGAATAATAGGATTTGGATTTCTATATTTTATCGAAGATTACTAGTATTAAGGGGTAAGTTGGTTGGTAAGGAAAGAAAACCAATACACTTCTTTTTTCCCTTTTTGTGAGAGTTTTTAATTTCTTGCCAAGATAATTAAAAGTTCCATCAGGAATAATAACACGACCAAAATATAAATTAAAATAAAAAACAGTACGAATATCTTACACAAAGACGAAATTACAAAAACAAAAATGATTACTGAACATCAATATAAAAACGCGTCTGTTAACATGTGATATAACTAAATTAATCAATTGGACAGGCATAAAATCACGTGATGCAGATCAATGAAACTTGTAAAACTGAAACTCGGTATTGTTATTTATAATTTGATATTTGGATCGACGTCCAAATGTCTTTCTTTCGGGAGGTGACTTTATTGAATGTTTTGGCAAGTAAAATTTGCCAATATTTTGAGGTTCATTATTTTTATTCCACCGCCCTCTACTAATTTTATAAGTTTTGGATACCAATTGAAAAACTAAAGAAACAGTTTTGCCAACTTTCGTTGAAGATTATATGCAATAAATTTATGAGCAAAAGATCAAAACATCACGCATGATGATTAATGTAATATTATATAGTTATCAGAAAAGAGTGAATAATAATAGCTTATTATCAGCCAATCATTTTACCTGTAATAAGAAAAAATAATATATCATTTTTCATTGGATAACTTTTATATCCGAGAGGCCTCTATGATCGTTGGTGCTCTATTAAAAATATTTTATAATATTTTGTTATTTTCTTTGCTACAATGATAAGATAATCAATTGTGAAGGATGATATTTATTAATTACGAAACTTTTATCATACAAACGACAATCATCGGAGATTTAAAATACTATCATATAACTATAAAATCATGAAAATTATTGTACTTAATAATTTGGTATATACTGTATTGATATAATTAGACAAATATTTTTTTGTTAATTGATGATTCGTCAACTAATGGTCAACAAAGACCAAATATAAATGTTTAAGAGAAACAAGTAAATTCTGTTTCATGGGAAGCCATAGATATCAATATCATCACGGCTCCATGCGCCGTGATGATAATGAGATCGAAGCTAATCCGTAAATAACTGGGTTATACCACTGAGAGTAACGTCCCGCCGTCCCGGTCGTTCCATATATAATTTTAAACCACTGAGGTCTTTTAGTATATCTTTTTAAATTGATATCAACTATAAAAAATATCAATAAGGAAATTGCAGACGACTGGTATAAAAGATATATAATTGATCAATGGACTGACTGATGGATGCATACGAAATTATGCCAACATCGACCATATAAATCTTCAGAATTTCCTTGTTATTCTAAATCAAATAATAATGTTTTATTTATCATATCAACTTAATTTATTATATTTTCATATTATAGAGCCACGATATAATTTTTTGTTTCTGGTTCTTGTGTTATTTTAATAAAGAATTTTTTAAACTTTTCAGAGCCACAACTTCATTTTGATATTCTCAATTATCATTTTCATAATCCCATTCGTGATTCGTCTATAAGTCCATCAATCTAATTTGCTTTATACACTTTGCCAAATCTGCCTTTTACAATATATTTAATATCATGCTTTGTGTAAATATTTACGAGCCGATAGCTGAGTACTTTGAATAAATTTATCGATATAATTATTACCACCAGTCCAATGTTTAAATTTTGCCAGAAATGTATTGCATTGCATGTTTTATTCCATTTTTCACATTTCTCATATGAAATAATTTTCTTAGTACATATTAAAAAAAATCCATATTTAAATTAAAAGTCAAATAATAAAAGTGTAAAAGCGAAATTAGACATACTGTAAATAATAAAAAATTCCGATATATCCGATATTTAAATGGAAGGATTTTCACATGATAATTATTTTTATACACTTGGGAATATGAAGCGCCATACTGTCAAAAACCCAGGGTGATCATCCTGAATGCATCCCTAGTTACCTTTTAATAATTTTATTAAATCATCATTTTTGAAGCTGTTATCATTAATTAATGCATTACCAACTACTTCGAAGAATCCAACTTCAATTTTTAAACCATGTACATTCATATACAGTATATAACACCATCGTGTTTGTCTCTTAATAATTATTCATACTTATTTGCCATCTTTGAGAAGTTTCGTTGCCATTTTCGCGTTCTATTTTCAATTTCACCACCGGTTCATCACAAATAAAGAATTCAGTTTCATAACTGGAAATGAAAACTTTCATCAGAAACTTACGCATCAATCCTTCTACATTTTAAAAGATTGTAAATAAAAAAATGTTGGTTAATTAACTCATCTCTGTAACGAAATCACTTGCAGTTTTGTCTTTCAAAACACCACAATTACGGAGGAATTGGAGTTCTGATATGAGGGGAAAAAAACCAATTAACTGTTAATGGCACGATATTCATGGTAAACCATCACAAAACCTACATTTGTTTATATATATAAGTCATGGTACCAAAACAATTCGTAATTGCATTGGTGCTGGTATTCATTAGATGGTTGCATCATAAAAGCAGTATAAAGTTCATTAAAAAATGTATTTCTGTCCATCTTTTCATCAAGAATTTTGAGGTAGTCATAGACTTGTTTTTCGATGTACATTTGTTTCAAGATCTTCAATTGTTTCTTCTCAAAGATTTTTCAGCCTTATTGTTATTATAGTATATCAAATATGTTATTAATAATTCCCAAATATAAAAATAAAATAAACTAACAGTACCTCATTCATTCTTCAACCTTTGTATTTGTTCGATTGATAAGAGTTTTTGTGTATGTAAATTCAATATCAAAGAGGCAGATAAAATTTGCCAGAATCTGGTCAAATTCATTCTTAGTTCTAGTAAGTAATACAGAAACACATTAACAATATAGTAGAAACTTAGCTTACCTCAACTTTTGGAGTATTGAATATCTTTTCAACGAAACCTGATTTTTGAGCTTCCGTTCATTCGTTGGATTCTATAATAAAATTAAAAAAATTAATTAAGGGTGCTGATAAGGGAATAGTTCCAATTCAAGTGCTCTTCTGTCTTAAAGAAAAGAACGCGAAAAAGATTAATTCTCATCGTTGGTTCTTTAACGCTTTTGGCAATATACTCAATCCAAACGTTTGTGTCCTCCTTGGTACCAAACCTGTCTGGGCGCTCTTCTTCCCCGTACATGTAAAAATACTTAACAATTTACGCCTTAACGCCAAATGCTTTTTCTTTTTCTCTACCCGGTTTTAGGTTATTTATTAGGATCCCTAATTCGGCCGCATAAGTATTATACGATCGTTGTATTGTTCCACTTTTCAGAATAAAAACGGCCCACTCCTTGTCCCTCCATTGCGTTCTCAAAACTCTAAAAAGAAGTATAACATTAAAATATAATACTTTGGTATATAAATAAGTACGTACGAATAAACTCTTACCACGGCGAAGTTTTGAAAAAATATCTTCAGTTATTGATGACAAAGAAAAATTCATTAAAATTATTTAAGGTTAAGAAAAGACTTATTTAACGATTAAATAAAAGATTACCCAGACACTTCTTTACAGACGCTAGAAACTTTGCAGTTATAATATTTAACAATTAAACCTCAAACGTCGGGCGATTTTACAGATAGATGGTTTGCTTTATACGTGAGAAATCTTTTGTCTGTAATCACATGATGAATTGTTACTTTATCAGATTTCACGTGCTATGGTTTATTGCCGTTTTCAGAAATGTTGACATTAGAATGTCGATCATTTCTATAAATCGAACACACCGAACACACACCGAACACAGCAATTAAAATTAAAAAAAAACAAATTTTCCTTTAAAAAAAGCAAAATTAAAACTTTAGTAATATATTTTTAGGTAGTGTGCAAAAAAAAATGTATAAAAATTATATTATTTGCATATATGTATTCACTTGTATTTGCTTGTATTTGCCAATGTTCGGTGTGTTCGGTGTGTTCGTTTGTGTTCGGTGTGTGTTCGGTACAAATTTTCATATTTTCAATTTTATTCATATCTAAAAAGTGACAAAAATAGTTTTTATATAAAGTTATGCATGAATACTTCAAGTTTGCATAATTTTTTGTATGTGTTCACGGTGTGTTCGGTGTGTTCGGTATAAAATGGTCAAAATTTCAGATTGTCAACATTTCTGAAAACGGCAATAATCAATAGTATACACCAGAAGAGTCGAGTCACGATAGCGGCGGTTTGGTTCATAGTTTTTAGAGATTACTTTTGGCTCTAGTTTAGTGTCCTTGTGTCCTTGTAATTTGTACACGTTGAAATAAAAGTAAAAAGAGTTGGAAGAGCAGGTAGACGAACAAGGACTGGGTCTCATTGGTTGATGCTGAATCAATTTTTTACAAATCATAGTATCTCAAAGGAAAATTCGAAATTTCGAAGAAGCCATAAGACGGTTTTGCAGATATAAATCGGGGATAGATTAATCTGATCGAGTCAAAATAGGAAAGATCGAAAGATCGCGGGGTATTATATTATATCGCTTTATGTATAAGTAATATATTATACTATAAATGTCAATCATGTACTAGGAGCAAAAAAATTATTATTATAAAGCGATGATAAAAAAATTTCGTCCTACGTGATACATGCGCAGTTATATCAAAAATTCGTTGTTTCCAGGGAGTTGTTTCATTACCCTGGTTACACGTGTTCACCTCGACTTAGATAATAAATAGTTAATAATTTAATCATAGTTGTAGTTATCGCGTCGCGCAATAATAATTTTTATTTTATTATTTCTTTCATTTCCAAAAGTGATTATGTCTATACGCTCTTGCGGATTTTTATCTCAATACAACATTTAAGGACTGGACGTGCGCAAAAATAGTAGAATATTATCGTGAGAAGTTTGAACGAAAAGAGTTAAATTACGTTCTTGATAAGGTGATCTTCGAGAAATAACTTCAGATTCCAGATTCAGCGTCATGCACAAAAGAAAGACTCAAGAAATCCTTGACCGTTGGAAGGTATAGTAATTCGAGTAAAATCTAGTTATTAGTTACTTTTTGAGCGCAAGCTGGGACTGTTAGTGGCCAGTGATGAACTGCTTGTTCGACACTCATATACTTTTGTAAGATTGATAGATTTTATCTGCTAATATTATTACTTATACCCTTTTATTTGTCAGGTATTGGACCGCAAGTAACAGGACGGAAAATCAGTCTGATACAGGCTTCAAGTTCTTTATTTTTATTATTATTTCTCAAAGTGAACGAAGCCACAGTAGAAATCACACCGATCCTATACTAAGACCGACAGCGACTCTAACAACTGTAAATCAAATCGCGTCCAACCCTTTCAGAGATGAGGCGATGCCATCTTGGCGATAAAATAAGGAAGTACGGGTGTGATTAAAAATCACAGCCGGACCCACGAACCAAGGAAAAAGAAAGAAGAGAAAATAAAAATACTATTATAAAATTACATATGGAGAATATTACTGATGTAAGAAAAGTTATAAATGGAATCTATAGAAGTGTCAAAAGATAATAATAAAATATCTCTGTGTTTCCCAAATGAAGTCCAGCGGATGTAGGCCTGGTCGTTAATCCGGACTTGTGTGTTGTTGTAAGGTGAAGTTGACATTTGAGGCAGAGGTCGCCTATTATGTAAGACATCATTAGTATTGTGATGTGTGAGGTTGTGTTCCTGATTTTTCGTATTGGCACGTTTGCGTGGGTGGAGACGGTAGTAATTCTTTTTTTTCTTTTTTGTAACGCCTTTTAGAAGTTTCCATTGTTTAGGCGTTCCCGCCAAATTAGGGTATTAATGTCTTTCATAGGGCAATGATTGCGGTCAAAATGCCCATGGCTTCCTGGAGCTTTATTGCTATTAAGGGATGGTACAATGTCTATTAAATCTTGTATAGTTAAATCTTATTCTAGTGATGTCCAATCTTCCTCTTTAGTAGACTGTAGAGATGGATTATAATAATAATAGTCTTGCTAGTCTAGAGGTATATCGGTAATGTCTTTGTATATAGTATTATCATCACTTGTAGCGTAAGAAAATGTTTAATAGATTGAGTTTCTATGATATTCGGGTTATTAGTAAATGTTGTTGGTCGTTTATATTAATAAACGGCCTAATATTATACGTCTAGGTTTTCTTTGAAGAATTGAATCTGTCATTTTCGTCTGGTTATGCGTTAAATTTTGATTTCGTTCATTGATGTAATAATTTTCTGTTGTCCAATCATTTTTAGAGTTTATGTATAATAATATGAGTGTGTGATATATTTGATTAATTTTGGTCTTTTGGAGTGAGAAATTTTCATTTTTGATAGAGAGGACTAAGTTGATCTCCGTTTTATTATGATCTATGATTTTGATAATTTCTTTATAGTATGAATTCCACTTTGAGAAGTATTCAGACCAAATTGTGTTTGGGATTTGTTGAATAGCATCTGAAGTGTTTAATTCGGTGATGTTTAATTTGTAACGTATTTTAATGTTGTTTAGTCGAAAAAATTGTATTGTAAGATTAGACGCAGATGATAAAATTGATAACAATATAAAAGAAATAAGAAAAGCACTGAGCGAGTCGTTAAAAACCAAATCTTATACCGATACGATAAAAGACGAATTTGAATTAATAGACGAAGCTTTAGTAACAAACGAATTTAATCTGATTTGGAATAATAGATTAATAACAGGAGGATATAGAGCGTGGCGAAAGAAAATTACAAACGCTATTTGGAAGAACGAAATTTTAAATAGTGATAAACTAGATGATTTATTCGTATATAATTACAAAAAAGAATTTGATTGGATTACAACGTTGGAATTTATTAGTAATAGAATAAACTTTTCTTCAAGACAATGCGGTGATAAAGACACGAAAGATCGTTCGTATAGGATCAAGAATATTTTGAAAGAACTACCTACATACAAAACCTTATATAAAAGAAATACCAATAAAATAGCTTCACCGAAATGTATAAGGTGCGGGAAAAAGGAAGAAGAAGATTGGGATCACGTCTGGATTTGCGACGATAACGAATTCTCGATCGACGATATAATACAAGAATCACCGTATAAATTTGAATTAGAATTAGTAGCTCAAAACAAAGATAAAGATATAGAAATATTAAGAAATTATCTTTGCAATTTTTTGACTATACTTGAAAGTCCTTCAATAATTCTAAGAGGAAAGAGCAGAAAATGGGAATTGATCAGAGGAGTTTTTAACAATAATTTTAACAACATATCAAAAATCAAAGAAGAAAAGACGGTCATAAAAGAGCTTTGGAATTTCATATATGACGAAATAAAGAAAAGAATTCGGATTCCACGATGTGATGAGATCAAAAGATTAGAAGAAAAAGAGGAAATAAAGAAATCCGATCTACGATTAAAGAAGCAGGTATCAGAAGATAATCAGAACGAAATATTAGAAACAGAAAATAGTAAAAACAAAAAAACAAAAGAAAATATAGAAAAAACCAAGAAAAATAATATAAATAACCAAATTAAAATAGTAACTTTAGGAAAATTAACAGGTGCATTAACGGACGGTATTAATATAGATAGAAAATGGGATACGATAGTCAAATTACCATTTTATTAGAATAGGCAAAATTTTACATAATTTTATTTTAACATAGTATAGGATAGTTTACTTTTATGTTCGTAAATTACCGGTAATTCCTTTTACAATTGAGTCTACTTGCCTAGCTGAGTTCAGTATAGCGTGATTTTGGTTTGATTCCGCAAAATTATGAACTGCAAAAACCTGTATTTTTTGCTGAGTATACATATCAAATTTTCGAATACTCAGATAAATATTACATCGTACTATACAGTATAACAAATATTAAAATATCTAAGAATATATCCGAAAATACTGTTCTTGAAATACTTGAAATTTTTTTTAAATTTTTTCATGTAACACATATCAGCACATTAATACTGTAATGTTAGTGGTCAAATTTCGGATGACTTAAATTCATTAAATTCAATTATGATGAAGTAAACTCTGCGCAAATCATAAAATAATTAAAATACTATATTATGTTAGAGTTTTGTAGTATTGCATAAAATTAGCATAATTATATAGTATTAGCCAGTAAATTATACTCTGCATCCTCTGTAGACTCAATTGTGAAAGGTTATACTCGTAAATTACTTAGTTATAGGGTTTAGCAAAAATTTTTTTTTTGCTTTGCTCTAAGTGTTTTTATATTTAATTATGTAATTGTTTCGCAATTCTAAATAATTAATAAAACGCATTACTATTTTTTAAAAAAAAAAAAAATTGTATTGTAAGATCACGTGATTATTTAGTTGACGTAGAGGCGCTTGATTTTGTTGTATTCCTTTTTTGGTCGGAATGATCTGTTTTTTTTAGATTTTTTAGCGTGTCTTCAAAGACGTTCCAAGTTCGGTCCAAAGATTCTTAGTCAATAACTAAATTAATCGGGCATAAAATCATCAATTAAACTTGTAAAACTGACTCGAAACGAAATCGAAAAAGAATAAATAATAGTAGCTTATTATCAGCCAATCATTTTACTTGTAATAAGTAAAAATAATGTTATATCATTTTTCATTGGATAACTTTTATATACGAGAGGCTCTATGCTCTATTAAAATATTTTATAATATTCTCCTATTTTCTTTGCTACAATGATAGGATAGTCATTTGCAAAAGGAAATTATCACTATTGTAAAGGATGAGTTTGAAACCTTTATCATACAAACGACAATCACCGGAGATTTAAAATACTATCGTATAACTATAAAATCATGAAAATTATTGTACTTAATAATTTGGTATATACCGTATTGATATAATTAGGCAAATATTTTTTTTTGCTAATCAACCAATGGTCGACAAAGACAAGAGAAACAAGTAAATTCTGTTTCATGGGAAGCCGTAGATATCAATATCATCACGGCTCCGTCGCCGTGAATCCGTGATGATAGTGAGATCGAGGCTAATCCGTAAAATAACTGAGTTATACCACGGAGAGCAACGTCCTGTATATAATTTTAAACTACTGAGATTTTTTTTTAAATAGATATCAACTATAAAAATATCAATAAGGAAAGTTGCGTACGACTAATAGGAAACATGGTATAAAAGATATATACAGTAATTGATCAAATGGCCAAATTATAAACAAATGGGAATACAGGAACTGACTGATGAATGCATACGAAATTATGTCAAAATCGACCATATAAATTTTCGAAATTTCCTTGTTATTCTAAATAATTTCGTAACTTCCATTATTTTCATATTATAAAACCACGATATAATTTCTTATGTTATTCCGTAAAGTATAATAATCCATTTGGGAATATTTCTGATGCAATGTTATCTTTGTTTGATAAAGAATTATTTAAACTTTTCAGAGCCACAACTTCATTTTGATATTCCCAATTATCATTTTCATAATCCCATTCGTGATTCGACTGATTCGTCTATAAGTCATCAATCTAAGTTGCTTTACACACAAATCCGCCTTTTACAATATATTGAATATCATGATTTGTAAATATTTATGAGCTGATAGCTGAGTACCTTGAATAAATTTATCAATATAATTATTAACACCAGTCCAATTTTTAAAATTTTGCGGAAACATTGCATATTTTATTACATTTTCACATTTCTCATATGAAATAATTTTCTTAATTTTCTTAATGTTTATTATGAAAAATTCTTAATTTTCACATGATAATTATTACTAAATTATCAAAATTAGAACTTTACGAATAAAGCTCAAATTTAAATATATATATATATTTTCTCATGCGTTTTTAAGAATTTTTTTTTCATTAAATTTCATCGTATCAATGATAATAATTTTCTTCATTTTTGGTAATAAAACTTGAGTACGGGCAAGCTTCTGTACTTTTCGCATACCTATAAAGCCATTAATTTCATCGTTCCTTTTCCGGTTTTCCCCAATCAACCATCTTATTAAATCCCCGAAAAATGTTTTCTAGAATCGGACATTTGATTCTTATTATTAATTGCAATCTTACGTTTAACAACATTTACTGTAACTTATCAACTAAAAGCGGCACACTCTATCAATTTTATTATCAATTATAGCAAATTCCTTCCTACTTTAATAGTCTGACAAAATGTTTTTGGCCGTGTTATTATCTCTGATGGAACTTTTAATTATCTTGGCAAGAAATTAAAAACTCTCACAAAAGGGAAAAAGGAAGAAGTGCATTGGATTTCTTTCCTTATCAGTAATCTTCGATAAAATATAGAAATTCCAAATCCTATTATTAAAACCCTTTAGTTCACGCCAATTATTAATTCTGGTCTCACATTATCAACGATATAGTTTATGGAAAGATAATTGAAAAAACTATCTGATCGAGATGTCTTGGAGAACATTGGATATTCAAAATCAATCAAGATACCTGCAATTGATGTGATTGCATCATTCAATGTCGTATGAGTGAAAATAACCTCCTCAATGACGCTTCACATCATGATCCTCGCTACATACTGATTGTCTAACTTCTTTTCCTAAACCTAACTTTTCCGCCTCTATTGTAAGACGTTGATATAGTTCAACCTAATTCTTCTTCCACTTAATATATAGATTACTATTTGTGTATTAGTATTACAGTTATAATCTCTTTCGTACTCTTTTTATTATAACATGAAGGTGATTGTTTGTCTTAGGCTAAACGGCAGTCTATATTATTATAATATCATGGTGTCAAATTTAAATAGTTTTAAAAATTACTTTTTTTTTACTATCTATTATTGTTTTACTAAATATATAATAAACTGTATCTTCCTTTCTACCAATATATTAAATACATAATCCAAGAGGTTTCGAAATGTTTCGCTAATAACGGAAAGTTTTAGTAATTTCACCTCAGTATCGGTTTTTCGACTTTGGATTTTAGTTTCGTCTATAACACTAATGTTTACACTTCTAAATTAGTAAACCAACAAATAAGTATATAAAAATCATATATTTGTAACAAGAAAAAACAATTTATTAGTTCTAAATTTAAACATTTTTGATCAATATATTATAAAATATCTTAAAAAAATATCTTAAAAAATTATATAGTAATACATCAGATACTACGGCATCAAATTCTATGTTAAGATATAGAATAAAATTTAACATATGTATTTATATTAAAGGTTAATTAAAAACAAACTCTTTACTTGGCGATTGTCTTTTTGGTGAAGCTGTTGGTAAATCTATACTTGACAACCAAGTTGCCTTACGTGGGCTTTTAATAAGTTTGTGATAATACATTATCATCCGTAGCTATATTAAATTGTCGTGTGAGAACTACAAATATTTTTCTGAGATTAAAATTAAAATGATCTACCTTAAACTTCTTTATTACTTCGACAGCATTCCCAATCTCTGAGAAGCATACACTTGAATTTGGTAAAATAAACGCATTATATTCGTCAACAACGTACATGTTATTGATCAAATGCATACTCAAAAAATGATACTCGCATCCTATTCATATTAATTAAGTTAGTTAATGGTTCTTGATATAAATAATCATAAGGGCTATATCAACATTTACCATACACTAAAATTGAAAACGATTGTAAATTTGAGGTATCCTTGCTATATGCATGTTGATATCGGAGCGAAATCATCATAGCTATAATTAATAGAGAACCAAAATTAGTTAAATATCGTATTAAACTTTTAAACCAAATTATGTCATACCTTTTAATAATTTTATTAAATCATCATTTTTGAAGCTGTTATCATTAATTAATGCATTACCAACTACTTCAAAGAATCCGACTTCAACTTTTGAACCATGTACATTCATATATATAACACCATCATGTTTGTCTCCTAATTGTTCACGCTCATTTTCTGCCTTCGAGAAGTTTCGTTGCCGTTTTCGCGTTCTATTTTCAATTTCGCCACTAGTTCATCACAAATAAAGAATTCAGTTTTATAACTGGAAACGAAAACCTTCATTGGAAACTTACGTATCAATCCAAATTGCATCTTCTACATCATAAAAGATTGTAGATAAAAGTTGGTTAACTAACTCATCTCTGTAGCGAAATTCACTTGCAGTTTTGTCTTTTAAAACACTACGATTACGGAGGAATTGAAGAGTCCTGATATGAGGGAAAAAACTCAATTAACCGTCAATGGCATGATATTCATGGTAAACCATTACAAAACCTACATTCGTTTATATAAGTCTTGGCACCAAAACAATTCGTAATTGTTTTGATGCTGGTATTCGTTAGATGGTTGCATCATAAAAGCCGTATAAAGTTC
The DNA here is from genome assembly GCF_026210795.1 of Rhizophagus irregularis. Lineage (NCBI taxonomy): Eukaryota > Fungi > Glomeromycota > Glomeromycetes > Glomerales > Glomeraceae > Rhizophagus > Rhizophagus irregularis. Next base: position 1,227,195 of record NC_089451.1, on the reverse strand, counting down.
ATTAAAGTCAATAAAAAATGTATTTCTGTCCATCTTTTCATCAAGAATTTTGAGGTAATCATCGACTTGTTTTTTCAATGTACATTTATTCCAGGAATCTTCAATTTTTTCTTGACTCAAAGATTTTTCAGCCTTATTATTATTATAGTATATAAGATATGTTATTAATAATTCCCAAATATAAATATAAATAAACTTACAGTACCTCTATCCATTCATTCTTCAACCTTTGTATTTGTTTGATTGATAATACTGTAAGGAGTTTCTTTGTGTATGTGAATTCAATATCAAAGAGGCAGATGATATTGTATCGTTCCAAATGTGATTTTGTTTCAAAATTTGCTAGAATCTGATCAAATTCGTTCTTAGTTCTAGTAAGTAATACAGAAACACATTAACGATATAGTAGAAGCTTACCTCAACTTTTGGAGTACTGAATAAGCTGTCAAATGGCTCCTCATCTGTCCATTCGTTGGATTCTATAATAGAATTAAAAAGATTTAATGATCTGTTGACATTATTAAGTATATTTATGTTCACTTAATAATGAACATACTTGATTGTTTTCGTTGATTTTTAATTTCTTTGAGTAATTGACTAGTATATCGTTTCTCAGATGTCTGAAAAAAGGAATTCAAATAAAGAATGGTATATTGAATATGAATGTTGTGTTCCTGTATCATATTCAACATGATAATCATAAATAGCGGCTTACATTTGATTTATTCATTTTTTTAATATTCGGTTATCATTATAGTCTATCGTGCTTCTTCTTTCCCTTAAAGAATAAGATTTACTGATTGTGGTTGTTGTCTTAGATGCTTTGGTTTCCTGTAATATGAGTAATGAGCATTTAGTAAAGAACCCTCCTCCAGATTCAAAGGAACTCATAGTAAGATGTGCACGCCGCAGCGACGAGACCCGGTACTCGTGTCTGGGCGCTCTTCTTCCCCATACCGCAGAACAGGGTGTAGCACATACCAATTTTTGCCTTAACGCTAATGCCTTTTCTTTTTCTCTGCCCGGTTTTAGATAATTTATTAGGATCCCTAATTCAGCCGCATAAGTATTATATGAACGTTGTTTTGTTTCTTTTTCTAAGTACTTTTTAGAATAAAAATGGTCCCACTCCTTGTCCCCCCATTGCGTATAAGGCCGTTCCCAAAACTCTAAAAGGAGGTATAATATTAAAATAGAATACTTTGGTATATAAATAAGTACGTATGAATAAACTCTTACCACGGTGAATTTTCGAAAAAATATCTTCAGTTATTGATGACATTATTAATTTTAACAGAGATGAAAATTTGAAAGAGAAAAATTCATTAAAATTATTAACGTTAAAGGTTAAGAAAAAACTTATTTGACGATTGAAAAAAAGTTACCTCAGACAGTGTATATATATATAAAAAATAGATAGATGGTTACGTGAGAAATTTGTAAAAAAGAGATTATTGATTACAGATAAATAGTTTGCTGTTATACGTGAGAAATCTTTTAAATATGTAATCACATGATTTTATGTAAAAAAGAGATTATTTAAATTGATAAATTACAGATAGATGGAAATCTTCTTTTAAATCTGTAATCACATGATGTTTTGTGCTAAGGCATAATCAATAGTATACACCAGAAGAGCCGGAAGAGTAGGTAGACGAACAAGGACTGAGTCTCATTGGTTGATGCTGAATCAATTTTTACAAATCATAGTATCTCAAACGTATTTAGAGAAAATTCAAAATTTTGAAGAAGCCATAAGACGTTTCCATATGATCCCCAACGCTGGGGATTTTTGATTATCTTATCTTTGAATTATTTTGAGGAAGATAGATAATCTGATCTAGTGGATCTAGTGGTTGCACTCTGGCGGAGTAAAAATTTTTTTTTTCAAAATGGGAAAAATCGCAGGGTATTATATAGCTTATTAAAAGTCTATTTCGTGATTGATTCCTGATGTAGTGATTATACTTTTTTTCGCGTTTTTCCCACAAAACCGAAGTCTATTTTGTGATTGATTCCTGATGTAGTGAATATACTTTTTTTCGTGTTTTCCCACAAAACCGAAGTCTATTTTTTGATTGATAGTGATTATCTTTTTCTTTTTCACGTTTTTCCCACAAGCAATCTCTTTTTTTCGCAACCTTTTATAATTCTTTTGGCCAGTATAACCGGAAAGTATATTTAAATGGAAATATTAAAAAAAAATGATGATATTTGTATCACGTTTTTTAGTACACTTGTGAAACTTTTTTATTTATATAAAAAAAAAAAAAATTATTACTACAAATTATAATCAAAATCTCTCTTTAATCCATTCAAATTCATCATAAGTATTACCATATAAATCATTATCATATTTTTTAATTATACCTTCTGATTTATATTTTTCTATTATATCAAAATATTTTTCCAAATTTATATGACTATACATTGGAACAGTTTGTAATAACATTGGATATCTTCCTTTCCATTTTTCAAAGAATAAATTTAAAGAATCCAATTGAGATAATGTTCTATAACGATAAAAATAAAATTTAAATTTAAATAAACTAATTGGTGAATTTTTAATTAAAATTTCAAATAATTTATTCCAATCAAATACCAAATCAAACTTATTTGTAACAATAATTAATCCATTTAAATATTGACAATTAATTAATAATTTTTCCAATTCCATAATATCACCATTTCTAAATACTAATGTAAGATATTTAAGATTTAAACAATTTTTAATAATTACTTGAATAAGTTCTTCATAATTAAAATCATTATATCTTAATGAATTAATACTAATTTCACAAAGTTTTCCTTTTGTATTTTCAATTAATTTTGCCAAATATCTTAATGGAATTCTTTTAGCCTTTAAAAATTTTAAATTAGGTAAAGATATATTCTCTAAATGGTTCCAACATGTATTATAAAATGGATCATCCATTTCTATACTTATTAAATTAACAAGATAAGAAAGTAATTTTGTAATAGGTTTATCATCAATTTTTAAATATTGAATAGTATCAGCATGTTTAATTAATGATTCTTCAAAGGATATACGAAATAATCTATCTCTATGATAAACAAAATAATAAACATTACATAATTCCTTTTGAGCTTCAATTAATTTAATGATTCCATTCATATCAGTCCCACTATCATAAAATATAAATTCCAAATTTTTAATTGAATTACTTATTCTAACCAAACCTTCTAAAATATTTTGATTATTATTATCTAAATCAAATTGAAGAAATTTAAGACCTGAAAAACAATAATCAAATCCTGATATAAGGTGTATTTTATAATAAAATTGTTTTGGTATATAAAGATGAGTAAATTTCATATTTTCATTAATAAAAAGATTAAATATTTCATTAATAATAATAAAATTATTATTATCATTAATATTAAATATTGAATTTATCATATCAATAATTATTTTAAAATTCAAATATTTACAAAAACTAATATAATCAAATAAAGGTTTTTGATATGAAATTATTAAATTATTATTATTATTATTATCATCATCATCATAATTATCATTATTTTGATTTTTTAAATTTTTTAAATTATTTTTTGATTCATTTGATAAATGTGATATAATCACTTTTAATAATCTTATATTATTCTTTTCTTCTCTTAAATATTTCCAAGGATTTTTCCATAAAATTGGAATGATAATATTGGTACAAATTTTATTAATTAAAAGACATGAAAAAAGATCTTTTCCATCATCTTTTAATTCTTCAAATATTAAATAAAGTATATCTCTGTTAAGGTTTGACATTTTATAGAAAGAAAAAGAAAAAAGACAATTTTGCCGATCAAACGAACGACATTTGTATAATATATTAATTGATCGTCAAAGTGATTTACATCACACAGAAACAATTTTGGATAAGCGAATAAGATATAAATAGGTAACAAGAAGATCGCCACTCACCTCTAATCGGTCAGAATTACGTAATGCCGCCTGGAATTACCCAAGGATCTACAATTAATTTCACAAATAAAAGATACTGTCAATTTTCGCGGCTACTTAGTTTGAGTCCGTTGGGCGATCTATCCAAACGCATCAGATTAAGGACATAGCTGAGACATTCGAGCGCTACAAGTCTATGAAAGTTGGTCAGCTCAAATCTATTGTTGATTTTATAAGTCGAAAGGAAATTTAATACCTAACATTTAAAATAACATTAAAAAAACTGATTGTGACACTGAATTTGAAGTAGGATAATTATCTAGAATCTAGAAAAATAAAGAAATATAATAGAAACAATAATTTGACTGTAAATTAAAAAAAGCAAAATATAAGGAATGTTTAAATAAATAAATAACTTGAATCAGCAATAGAACAATAATTATGGCAATTACGATAATAATAAATGTTTCCAATAATAAATTTCAACTAATCTAATAATTTGGAATAATATCATACGTATTTCAATTTCTATTTTGATTTCTGATTTTTATAATGTATTATCATAAAAATGGAAATGATTTTCAATTTAGGTCAGTTTGGATAGTGTTTCGATCCGTATTCGGGTCCAACCGGTTGAACCCGGATAATTTTATTTTTCGGATATCCGGATAATCGCGGTTTTTACCCGGATAAATATCCGGTTAAAAAATATCCGGTTTTGACCCGGAATCCGGATAATGAAAATAAAAAAAAGTTTTTCTTAAATGTTTAAATTAGTTTTCTTTCTAAATTTTTATTCAGTGAAGGATTGAAATCAATTCCCAAAATAAGAATTGATTTTTAGAGTCAATCAATCGTGATTATTATTCATTTCTTAAGTTTCAATTCTAAAATTCGGTTTATTATTTTGACTTATTGATATTAAGCCATTTTGTGCACTAAAAGCATGCAACAATCTTGATGATCACGGACAAAAAAAAAGTTCACATTTTCTAAAAAATTTCGGAAAATCAAACCTACAGCATAATTTGGGCAAAATTCATAGTGCCGGCCGAAATTAGAGTTTCTAACCTTAATTTAAGATCTACGATTTAATTAAATAAACGCCACCAATTTAATCAAATTTGTTACTATGGAACTTAATTAAACTTATACCATGAATTTTATTTAATATATGCCATGAATTTCCCAATCTATAAAAAAAATTAATATTAATTCTATCCGGATTTCGGTTTCTATCCGGATATATCCGGATTTTTATCCGAGGCGGATAATCCGGATAAAAACCGGATAATTTTTTTAATTTATCCGGGTAACGGTTTCTACCCGGATCGAAACACTAAGTTTGGAAGGATTGTAACATTTTTCTTTTAAGAAATATAATTGTTATATATGTAAACCTTATATCTTTATTAAATATACTAATACAAGATTTCTAGAGTAATATTATATTGTGTTTATACGTGTATCAAAAATTGATGATACTCGAAATTAAGTTTAATTAACACGTTTTTTATTTACAATTGAAATAATTTGTTAAATCGTATAATACAAGAACAAATTCGCAGCAATATTCTTCACCTTTGACTTTTCATTAAAAAAAATTTATACCTCTGACCAATTTTTTTTAGGATGGGAAGAAATGAGGTTTGTATTTTTTTATATTACTTGATAATAAAGACAAATAAATGAATTCATATAAAAATCCGAAGATTTTACCTTGCGTTTGTTCATGTATAAAATCTGCTATAAAATAATTTTTTCAAATTTTACTAAACAATTACATTAATTAAGATATTTCATTTTTTTAAAATCTTTCACGCTTAAATTTTGTTAATTTATTTAGTCAACAAAAACAAAATGAATACATATATAAGTCAAAGTGTCAAACAACTGATCAATAATAAAATTTAAAACCCTATTTAACGTAATCCTCACTAATTTAATTATAAAAGAAAAAAATTCGCCTTTCTTTGGTGAAGAAAAGTAAAAATATATATATAATTTATTTATACTCTATTTCAAAATAATTTAACGTTGAAGCTAAGAAAATCCAACGATAAACAGAGTTTTAAATTGTAATGATTTATATAAAAAAAGGTTAAAAAAATAGTAATATCTATTTGTAACTAGCAACTAAAACTTTTAGCAGTCATGTACGAAACATTAGATTTCCTATATCATTAACATGTAAATTATTTCAAACTTTCGTTGTCTATATACTTCAAATGTTTATATAAATCTCAAATCAATAGTTGACAACCGAGGTATATAAAATTCGAGTACTATACGGTACAATCTCAATAATATTTTATGTTAGAAAATTATATTAAGAATTTTCTAAAAATAAAGATGAAGTGAGATTAATACAATATAAACACCATTTAGAATACTCCGGTATCAATGCTTTATTTACTACCACTTGCAATTTCAATTCGTAATTTACGAAAAATTATAATAAACCGATTACATATATGACGTTTTATTAATTTTTAAAAAAATAAAAAATTCAGATCAAAAAGTGCGGTGAGTTAGGAATTTCTATTGAATTTTTTTATTTTCATTTTATTTATAGCTAATATAGTACGTTATATGGTAAAAAGGCTTCTCAATATCAACCATCAAAAATTGAAGTATAGAATCGTTCAGAACGTGGATCATCTGGTAATAGATTTTATTGAGTGTACAGAGGATCACAAATTTTTGATGTATTTTTAGTGAAAAACAGTTAACAGTACAACAAACAGTCCTTCAACTTGCTATTCAAACTTGGGATTATACATGTGGGCGCTTATTTATTCAGATGATTCTTTATACAATATTGTTTTGTGTCAAATACCAATGGTATTATTCTTGTAGATAAACTAAGCCTGAAAGATATATTAAATCACATATATTGAAATTTATACATTTTATAATATATTACCATTTTCTCTTAGAAGTATTTGTTTATTAACTAAACGACAATAGAAATAAATTCCTTCATCATGATAATTATTATATGATTTTACTTATAAATCTTCTTTAGTATATGTATCGTTAAACATATAATAATTTATTTATCTGACCAAATGGAAAATCACAGAATGTTAGTTGATATAAGGTTCAAATCATATTTTCATTTTAACCTTTCAAATGGAAACTTTGTGAATTTTATTGTTTTTCTTTTTTTTTATAAAAAATTTTATTAAAAAAATTACGATTTTTGGATTGTTTGCCCTTAAAAGAAAAAAAATTAAGTCGATCCCCCAACTAAAAAAAAAGGAAAAAAAAATTTTGATTAAGCCGACTCCCAACTAAAAAAAAGAAAAAAAATTTCTTTTATGTATCATATAAAAAACAAAAAATTCACGATCTAATAATACTTTTGCTGGAAAAAATTGAAGATTGTCCGTCAGCTTTCGTCACGATGGCGGTTTCTAGAAGACTTACAAGTATTAACTCTGTGACCAGGCTTCCAACAACTAAAATAATTATTTTTTTTAATAATTATTACTTTTACATCTAGTTGAACCTAATAATTTTATTAATAACTTACTAAAACATTTGCTTCTATAGTCCGGGAGATGTTCGGACAATCACTTACCCAGTGACCCGCTTTCTTACAGTAGATACAATTCCTAAATAATGGGTGGGTTGCTATAAATAAGATAATAAATGTTACCTATTATCAACCGAATTCAACAAATTATTAAATATTTTAAAGAATAAGATGGAGGTGAAGCTACTTATAATTCTGGTGGAAAAGCTGGAGCTTCTGCTTGCGCTTCTGCGTCTTCTGGTGGTGGAGCTGGAGCTTGTGTTTTAAAATAAAATTAACTTAAATTATAATATAATTGAAGAATACTAATATTATTTACGTTTGATTTGAGAGGTGGCAATTTTATAAATTTCGATTATATCGCTGACTTTACATTGTACTGTATATTTTCTTTATACGCGACAATTTTATTATTATCGTTATCATTGTCCATATTAATGAAAAAAGACGAAAAGATAAAAACTGAAGGTGTTAAGGACAAAAACGAAGAAAAGGAGATAAAGACTGGAAAAAAGGATATTTATTTCTTATTTAAGAAACTTACCATATTTAAATAAAAAATGGTTAAAAACGTTACTTTTTCATAGTTTTTTAAAAAACTGATTTTCCTATTAAGTTAAATTTATCATATGAAGATTATGAAAATAAAAAATTTTTTCTCCACGACAATTCTAGGACACTTCCTGGCGCCGAGTTGTTTCTCAAAATCACATGATGATCGGATAATCAGATTTCAGATTATTTGATGGACACGGTGTCCAGGTTCGTCAAAATTGCGCGCGAGGCGAAAGGTAAAAAATTTTTTAAGCGGGGACTCCCGGCTGAAATTTCAGTCACGAGATTTTTGGATCCCCGAAGTTTATAGTCGATTAAAGCCATCAGTCATCAGATGACCTTGAGAGATAAGTTATAAAAAAAAATTATCCCGCAGTATTGCATATCAATTTCGCAGATGTAATTAAAAAAGGACAAAGTTCACTATGTGAACAAACCAATACTTTTTATTTATGCATAACTACTGTGTCCACTAATTGCGCAGTAATGTGGCACAGTAAACGAACTAACTTCGCTCTGCTTTTATATTGACATCAAGGAATTATGAATTGACTGGCCAAATATCTAAGAGCTAACTATATATTAACATCAAGGATATATTTATTATTCGTATATATTGTTCAGGAGGCTAATTCTTGTGATTATAATAGGTCAAAATATATATAAAAAAAAATATCTTAATTTTATAAAAAATATATAGGGAAAATGTAATTGGCGACCCGGGTCACCATGGTGACCCCTGATTATGTAATAAATTTATATTTTTTTATTGGCTACACAAACATGATCATTGCATCATCTGATAAATGTTTATTTGTTTATTAGATAACGAAGATAATGATAATTTTTTTTTCCTTTTTTTTTATTGTCGGCTTGAAAATGACTTCTTTTAAGGCAATTTTTTTTGTTTTTTTTTCGTTATTTTATTGTATTTAATGACTCTTTACTTTATTATTAATGCTAACTTTATTTTTTTCTTTAGATAATGGAATGGCTTCTTTTTATTTAATGTATGTCTTTCTTTATTACTTTTTATATTTTTCTGTTTTTATTACTTTTTCATTTTATTTGAAATAATACTAACCAGTCATTTCTTTGTTCCTTTTTTTATGGGTGGTGTTTTTGATTATTTTTTCTTCACTTTTTTTTCGTCTTTCTATCGTTCTTTTCACTTCTTTTTTACCCTTTATTATTTTATTTCTTTCTCCTTTTTACTTCTTTTTTATTCTCCATCATCCTTTTATTTCTTTTATTTTTCATTATTATTTTCGCTTTCTTTTCTTTTCCTATCACCCTTTACACTTCCTTCTCACTTCCCGTTTGTTCACCATCATATTTCTTACTTCTTTTTTATCTCCTATCATCCTTTTTACTTTCTTTTCACTTCATTTTCGTTCATCATCATCTTTCTCACTTCTTTTTCGTCTTCTATCATCCTTTTTTACTCCCTTCCCACTTCATTTTCGTTCACTACCATCTTTCTCACTTCCTTTTCATCTCCTATCACCCTTTTACTTCCTTCTCACTTCATTTTTGTTCACCATCATCTTTCTCACTTTCTTTTCATCTCCTATCATCCTTTTTTACTTCCTTCTCACTTCATTTTCGTTCACTATCATCTTTCTCACTTTCTTTTCATCTTCTAACACCCTTTTACTTCCTTTTCACTTCATTTTCATTCACTATCATCTTTCTCACTTATTTTTCATCTCCTATCATCCTTTTTACTTCCTTCTCACTTTACTATCATCTTTCTCACTTTCTTTTCATCTTCTAACACCCTTTTCACTTCTTTTACATATTTCCCTTTCACTTCCCTTTCATCCTTATCATCTTATTACACTTTCTTTTGTCCTTATTATCCTTTTTACACTTTTTTTCATTTCTTTTCTTTTCATCTCACGTCATTTCTTTTTGTTTCCCTTTTTCTTTTATAATTATTAACGTTATATCTTCTATTTCCTTTTTTTTGCTTATTTATTAGCATTTTTTTCATTTTATCATTGTAATTTTTCTTTTTTTTTATCACTATTTACCATTATTGTTAGTTTTTATTTCTCTAATCAATAAAATATAATCCACTAAGTGTATAATTTTATAGTTTTAATATTGTATTTAACAAATAAAATTTTACCGTAAATAAAATATTCTTTAAAAATTAACCGATCAAAAATGAATCAGCCAATTAAAATTTTATTAAGTCATGTGATAGGGTCGCCATGTGACAGGTCGTTGCTTTAGAAATAATTCATTTAATCTAAACTAACTTTTTTTACTTTAATTCTAAACCACTCAAACTAATACCACTCAAACTAATATCACTTTAAAGATAATACAACTGTTAACTTAAACTAACTCTTTTTATCCTAATATTAAACTATTCCAAACTTATATATAATTAATATAATTTAAAATTTTTGCTAATCCTTTATAAAAAATTATATAATAAATATATAATAATATGCAAATTTAATTATTTAAAAATTTTATAATTTAAATTATAAATTAATTTATTAATTTTACTATATTATATAAATTTAAATTATAAATAATATTTAAATTTTTTCATATAAATAATTAGATGTTATTTCTTCAACAGATTTCCATAAAATACGTCGAAAACCAATTACTAATATAACAAATCCTTTTAATTTATTAGGAATTTAGGATTTGATTTAGTTATTTTAATTCTTTTATCAAATATTCCTGAACTATAATAATCATTTGAATTTCCTTTTGAAATAATATTCATATATGATTTCAATTGTTTAATTCCATTATTTAATATTTCTTCTATAGTTATTTTTTTAGTTTCATTATATTCTTTTGACCAATATTCATATGATCTTTTTAATAGAATTTTTTCATCTTCTTTTTCAATAATTTTATCTAAATTTTCTAAATCATTTGTATTAAACTTCTTTTTTTGATTTTTAATTAATCCAACTAATGGAATATATTTTAATTCTAAACTAATATTATTATTTCCTATTCCTTTTAAGATAAAAATATCTGAATATCCAAATCGACCAAATCCTTTTAATTTTGTACCATCCATTACTAATGATAATTCAGGAATACGATATTTTAATGGTAAAAGATTTTCAACAATTGCTTGAAGAACAGGTTCATTTGCACTTTGCAGAAGATAATGATATTTGTGATCTTGTTGATAAAAATGTTTTTAAAAGTTCAATAAAAGGTAAAATATTATTTGCAACAAGATTTTCATATGCTGAAGCAATAAGAAGAGCATCATTTACAACTTGTCTATATACTAACTTATCTTTATTTTGTTCTAAAATTTGAATTTGTTTTGTTACAAGTTCTAAATAATAATTATAAAAAGTTAATAAATAATATAAAAATAATAAAAATAATAAAAATAATAAAAATATTATTTACCAGATGAAGAATCAGTATCATTATTTCGTGTTCTTTTTAAATTTTCTTTTTGTTTAACTTGAAAATCAATTTTTTCAGTCCAAATCTTATTAAAGGTTGATTCCAATTCTTCTCCTAAAATATGCATTTCACTTCCTATATCATTATATATATAACAATTACGAAATACAAGACGAATATCTTTTTCAAATTCTTCAATACTTGCATATTGATTATTTTCTAATTTTAAAATTATTGTAAATAAATCCATTGAATTTTTTATATTCTCATTTGAAATTTCATAAAATGGATGAATATTAGATTTAATATCAAGTTCTTGAAGAATATCATAACAAAAGTTAATAAGTTGAGAATTTTTAGAATGATTTTCAGTGGTAGAAATAAAATGATTTTTGATAGGAATTTCAATATTTTTTTTTGAATGAGATGAATTAGAAATGGATTGGTTTTTAATAGAAATAAAAAGTAATTATCATCAGAATTTTCAACAGATACTATATTTTTTTTTTCATTGATATTCTTTTTTGAATTAGAAATGGATTGGTTTTTAATAGGAATAAAGTGATTATTATCAAAATTTTCAATATTTTTTTGTGAATAAGAAGAATCAGCAAGCACTATATTTTCTTTTTCATTATTTTCTTCAGTAGGTATATAATTTTCTTTGTATTCTTTAATAATTTCTTGCCAAAATATTTTTAATGTTTTTGCATACCGAAATCGTTCTGCAATTACCTATTATAGGAAACAGTTTATTAGTAGTGTGTTTAAAATTTATTTAGTGATAGAAGGTACATAGCCAATTCCTCCTCCAGAATTAGCAGACTTATATCAACTACAAAGTTAGGACACCTGAACCGAGAAACTTGGAGTGGTTACCAAGACTTGTCAAATCCAGTAAATTCCCTAAGTCAAGTTCTAATTAACTCTAGGGGTTACCCTAACTTTGCAAAATAAAAAAAAACACACCTTATTTTTTAAATCAGGAAAATCTTTTTCTTTTCTTAAAAAACGAACAGTCCAAATATTATCAAGATTTTTCCAATTGTTTAAAGTTAAAGTAGTATCAATTAATATCACGATGATTTTTTAAGAACCCCCGATATGACTTTGTTGTCCTATTATTATCTGATAAATAAGAGATAAGAGCTAAAAAAATTGAAAGAATTGGTTAATTATTGATATTATAATTTACAAGTTAAAATACAGTTCGTAAGATTACCATTTTGACCAATGAAATCTTCAGATGTGTTCATGTTTAAAATTGGTAAAAAAATATTGATAATTGAGAGTTTAAAAATTAAGGAGTTGATTGATATAGAAAAAAAGAGAAATTGATGTCTTAAATATAAAAAGAATCCTTTGTAGATAGTATGACTCAGACTGACATATTGATATATCAAAATGAAAAAAATTAACACTACAATTATAATAATTAAATCTATTATTTATCATATTAACAAGAATTTAATCATTTTGCCAAATATGGTATAATATAATTCTTGATTAAAATTATGTCATTAGAATTTAGACATATATAGCTTAAGAGATTAAAGGTAATTTCATTTTAATTTCAATTATTTTGTTTAGCAAATGACTCAACTTTCATCATTTTGACGCATTTTGACATATATGCATTTAAAAGATGAAATAATTTAAACACGTTGATATTGTGAATAATACATGTACAGTAGGTGTTACAGATAATATATATATTTTGACAAATACATACTGACTGCGAAAGTAACATATCATGCGTTTAAAAGTTAAACAATTTGAAATGAGTTGAAATATATTGTGCCAAATAATGTTACCCGAATATATATATTCAAATTAATTATAATATATTTGAATTTTATTAAAATATATATATATATATCCAAATTTTATTAATATATCCGAATTTTATTTTGTTAAAAAAAATACATATACCCGAATTGATTAAATTTATTTATTAAAGAACAAAAGCATTATATATTAAAAAATTATACGAGTTTATTTATTAAAAAAAAGCATTTATACAAATTTAGTGATTATTTAAAAACATTATACAAATTTAATTATTAAAAAAAATTAATGAGTTTACTTATTAAAATATATATTACATGAATTGATTTATTAAAAAAAATTATATACCCGAATTTATTAAATTTTTTTACTAAAAAAATATTATATGAATTTATTTATTAAAAAAAAACATTATATGAATTTATTTATTAAAATAAAAGCATTATATATTAAAAAAAATTATTTATTAAAAAACATTATACGAGTTTATTTATTTAAAAAAGCATTATATGATACAAATTTAGCAATTATTATTGCTGTTTTCTAATTACTGTAATCTAGTATTATTTAATAAAAAAAAAAAATTTTGAGAAAATATGTGAAAATAAAAATTTTATTGCATTTTCAAATAAAGGAGGTATGATTATAAGCTAAAAATTATAATTTTAAGAAAAAATTTTCAATTTTTAAATAAGTTTACTTATAAGTAATTTTTTAAACTTTGTGTAACTATAATATAATTTTAATTATTTAAATTTACAATTATAGATGATTTTATTCTTGAAAAAAAATTAAGATGGATTCCTTTTGACAAATTTAATAGTGTTGAATATCATAATGAAGGAGGATTTGGTACTATATACAAAGCTATTTGGTTAAAGAATAATGGAGATGAAGAAGTAATTCTTAAATGTCACAAGAATTTAAATGAAAATTTAAATGAATTTTTAAAAGAAGTATGATAGTATATTATTTTCTACTTTTAATTTAAATTAAACTTTATTTATATTATTAATAAATTATTATTATTTTTTATAGTGAGAATATCATACAAGTGTTTTAATGAAGTTCAAATGATATTATAAATATTTATGGATTCACGGAAGATTCAAATACATCAGAATATATGGTAGTAATGTATTATGCAAATAAAGGTAATTTAAGAGAAAATTTAACAAGAATAGTCAAAAATAATTGGAATCAAAAATTGTATATGTTGTACGAAATTATTTCTGGACTTAGTAAGATACATGGATAAAATCTGATTCATTGTGATTTTCATGATGGTAATATTTTAAATCATAATAAGGTTAAAATTTATATTAGTGATTTAGGATTATGTCAACCTGTAAAATCATTTTTGAAAAAGTATGATATTTATGGTGTAATTCCATTTATGGCTCCTGAAGTTTTACGAGGCAAATCTTATACTCCAGCTAGTGATATATATAGTTTTTCTTTGATTATGTGGAAGTTTACATCTGGAATACCACCATTTAATGATAGAGTACATGATCTTCAATTTAGTTTAAATATTTGTAAAGGTGAACGTCCTGAAATTATTGAAAATACTCCACAATGTTATGTAGATTTAATGAAAAAATGTTGGAATGAAGATTCATCAAAAAGGCCATCTTCTAAAGAAGTATTAAATATTATTGGAAAATGGATTTTCCGTCCTTACAATAATGATGTCAGTGAAGAATTAAAAAGCAACATTATGGAATTTATAAATGCACCAATTGGGCATAACAATTTTGCTACTAAATCTCATCCTAAAGCATGTTATACAAGTCGCTTACTTGATTTTACTAGTAAAAAATTGAATGAAATTCTTGAAAGTGAAAATTCACAAGCATATCATGCAAGTCATTCAGATTTGAATGATTGTATAATTAAAGATTTGAGGTCATTAGGTATGTACTATGATATATAAAAGGAATTAATTTTGCAATTAAAATTAATTTTATTTAATATTTAATTATTTAGATATTTAAACAAATGAAAATTAACTAGTTTTTATTAAGTGATATTTTATATTATGCATTCAAAAGAAATTGTTCCTTATTTTATTTTTTTTAGATTTATTTAAACACTAAGACTAGAGTGGTAAAATATTTTACAAGTTTCTTAGTTTGTAATTTAAATAAATCTTTTTTTTATAACTTTCCAATTATAAGATATAAGTTATCAAAATAATAATATAAGGCTATTATTATTTGGTGATCCTGTCACCTATGGTGCCGATGGCATGTCTGAAATGTGTGCCAGGTTGACAGCGCAGTGTGGCGCAGCGATTTTTCCAAAAAATTAAATTGCAATTTTTTTTATTTAAAATAAAACCTTTAAATTCTTGCATTAGGTGTATTTTTGTCCGCTCTGCAAATTTACTTAGAGCATATACAAGTGGTTTAGAAGGCCATTTTCAAGTTATTTAACAAAAACTGTTCTTTCAACAAATCCAATTTTGGAAATAATCAGCAATGATGATAAAATCGGTTGTTATATACTAAAGTCAAAATCTACTTCCAAAACATTCTTCCATTTATAAGTAAATTTTGTAAAACAGATGAAAATACATCTAATGTGTAAATTTGAAAGCTTTATATTAAAAAGAAAATCCTTAAATCTTTTTTAAAATTACTGCACTACACTATACTGTCAACCTGGCACACATTTCAGACGTGCATGCCAATATGGACAGATTGGTTAATACTAACTCCTGCTACTTAAATAATACTAGTTCTTGTATGTTAAAATTACTGATTTTGCCTAAAATGGCAATTTTTTTTATTACTTGAAGATGAAACAGAAGGAAGTTTCATTTGGGCATTAATATGATTAAAAAAGTACTAATGATCTTATACCAAAAGTTGTATTTACTGATTCTAATCCAGCAATAGCCCAATGCAATAAGTTTAGAATTTCCAGATACTACTCATTGTTTATGAAAATCATTGGGAGCATTTGAAATTAAAATATCCATCAGCTGGTAATTGACACCATATACAAATCACCCCTATAAAAAATAAATGTTCGGAATATGTCCAAAAATATTCAGATAATTTTTGCAAATTCTGGACATTTTTACTGTCTGGAAAATGTGTAGGAAATGTTCCAAATCTTGACTGTTTCCAACATTTAGAATATGTCCAGAATTTGTCTAGAATTCAGATATGTCAAGAATTTGCCATGAAAAATGATTAGCAGATGCTGATGATCATCACTATATTTACTTTAACTTAAATTATATTATAGATTTATAGTATTTTTGCCTTCTCTGTAATTTTAATTAATATGACAAAGAAGGTTTAGAATGTCAATTTTTTGCTTTTTACATTTTTTTATAAAATTAATTTATCCTTTTTTAGAAACCAACATTTTGAATTTGTCCAGAATTTAGTTATGTCCAGTTTAAATTGTCTAAATTTTGTTATGTCCAGAATTTGGTCAGGTTTGTCTGTCCTGAAATTATCCTGAATTATAATACTGGATATATTCTGGACAGAAACTGGATATTACAAAATTTTGAAAATTAAATTGTGTCAAATAACTGGATAATTTCTGGACATATCAAATATTTTCTGGATTATTTCCAGACATTACATAGACAATTTCTGGATATTTATTTTTTATAGGGCACGTTATATAGTTAACGATATCAGGTGATCTTCATTTTAATAGGGATATTCCTTGTAATTAGTTGTTATGCTATAAATTGTGCTATCTTGGAAAGGAAGACTAATTTGGTTAACTCTTATGCGCTAAGTATAGGGTACATTTTTTATATTATTGATATTGATATTGATATTGATATTAAATGCAAGGGTGTTTTTATTATGATGGTTTTAAGATGGACGTAACAATTATTGATTCTATAATACAGGTAATTATTATTATTCCTTTAGAGAATTATTTGTTTATTCATATTAATTAACACTTAATAGGAACAAACAAATATTGATTATAATGAAAGAATGAGAGAAAACAACTATGAAGTTGTTAAAGTGCACCTCACTGATGTCATTTCTAAAATTGGTTTAGATCAAATTTTAGAAATTTGGTGATTGGTTAAATCTTGTGGAACCAAAACTCATTATATTATTTTGTTAGTGGATGGATCACATTGTTGTACATGTAATTTTCTTATAACACATGGATATCCATGTCACCATTTTCACAAGATTTTATGATGTTCAACTCAAGCTAAATGGCATATAGTTCTTATTGCATCATGTTGCTATAAGGATGAAATAATTGATAGAAATAATAATATTTGGCAGCAATCACCTATAATTCTATGTATAAATTTAAATCAAGAACAGAATAATGATTAATACTCAGTGTATAAGTTTGATTATATTAAACAAATTCATGGTGCTGAATTCTACAATCAAAATTCAAGAGAAATTAACTGTACATGATGAAAATATGGCAAAGAATATGGTTTTAATGTGAAAAGACTTGACATCGCAATTGCCACTAATTCTTATGATGAATTTATAGGTATTTGCCATGGATTTATATCAGATAAACAAGCAATTCTAGAATCAGGTCAGAATATAGAAGAAATCAATTTTAACATCAAAAATCCTATAATTACAACAAGAAAAAGAAGGCCAGTTGAAAGAGTAAAGATATGTATTGAGATTCAAGAACAGCATACTAGAAAATGACAACATTTACAACCATTAGGTGATAATAACCAAATGTCAAATAACAATGCAAGTGGAAGTAATAATAATAAAAAAAACAAGTGAAAGACTTGTCAAAATTGTAGGGAAAAAGGGCATAAATAGGGTAACATGTCAGTTCATTAGCCAGAATGTGTAAATTATTTCAATACATGTATTGTTGATTGTACATTTGCAAATGGGATGAAATGCTATTTATTCATTAATTAGATCATGTAAATTGCTATCTATTGTATGCATTATAGATTGTATGTTAACTGTATTAATAAAATGAAAATATTTGCTTTACATTTTGATTGCATCAGATTTTTTCATATTGAAAGTACCTAAAACTATGCTGATGACATTTCAAAGGTTAATTTACATTTGTAGAATATAAACTTCCATGATTAAGATTGTAATTAGGTTACTGGAGGTTAGGATTGTTAGAATTAGTTAGGATTAGGGTTAGGTTAGGGTTAGGTTATAGACTTATGGTTAGGGTTGGGATTAAAGTTAGGGATTAAGGTTAAGGATTAGGGTTAGGGCTTAGAGACTAGTGTAGAATGAAATTTTTTTTCAAAGGTCTGAACTAACTTTATTTATTACTGTATTCTTATTCAGGTAAAAGCCATCAGACTATATCAGCAGAGTTGCATATGATCCTACATATACTAATCACATGACTAGGAAGAAATTTCCCCTGGTTAAAATTAGAAATTTTGTTACTAATAATTATTTTTAAACAAATAGTTAAACAAATAGTAAAATCTACACATAAATAAACAACTATTGTTCGCGAAAAAAATCACAAAACAGATTTATAAAACATAAAACATATTATAAAACAGATATAGAAATTATAGAAATCAATATAGAAATCAATTAAAAAATTTGGATCTTACCCATATTTACACCCCAGAGGAGATTGAATACATTAACAAATATCTTAAAACGCATATTAATTTTGAAAATGAAAGGCTACTTCCTATTCCACAATCTCCAATTGCTAATGAGGCTGTTGTACATGAAATTTCTAGACAACTTGGTAACTGGAATGTTGAAACTAGTCAAAATGGTATTGTTATCACATCTCAAGGAGGTTATGATTTTAGTGTTAGTGGCCAGAAGAAGATTTGAGCACCACATATTGCTTTCATACCTGAAAATATTTATAGTTCACTTAATAAAACCCAGCTTTTGACTTTTCTTGGCCAACCTTTTACTCCCATATTTGTTGCTGAGGTTGTGAATGTTTCAAAGGAAGCAATATTTAATGAAGTTGATATTAGATTCAAGAATGAGATGGTTAATTGATCAAAAGAATCACATGATCTGGACTTAGTATGAAAAAGATGATGATGATGAAAATATTACCCATCAAAAATGTAAATGGGAAGATTTAGACAGTGACAATATTTTACCAGATTTTACTTTGGATATAGAATTTGTTGAAAAAATTATCTTGCAGGTATGTTTTTACTTTATTTATCATGTTGAAGATTTTTATCTTAGTTTCATTTTGCATTTAGAAATATGAAGATGATGAATTATTAATTGAAGAAGTTAAAGAAAATGAAGATAAAGGAGAAAAACCAATGAAAAAGATTTAAGTTTGATATGATTAAACAATTAACAAAAAAACATTATAGATACAAATATTAAAAAAAGAATAAGAATATATTATGTTCATTACAAATATATTATGTAACACATTACTAATGAAAGCTCTGGAATACAATATTTTAATGGCAGAAGACTCTCAACAATTGCTTGAAGCATAGATTCATCTGCTATAGACAAAGACATCCTTGACCTTATTAGTAAAAATGTTTTTAAAATTTCAATAAAGGGTAAAATATTACCCATAACAAGGTTTTCATATGCTGAAGCAACAAGAAGTGCATCATTAACAACTTGTCTATACATTAAGTTATTTTTATTTTGTTCTAAAATTTGATTTTGTTTCTTCCAGGATCTATCTGTATCATCAGTATTATTATCTCTTGTTCTTTTTAAGTCATTTATTTGTTTATTTTGATAGATAAGTTTTTCATTCCATTTTTTGTCGAAGATAGATTCTAATGCTTCACCTGAATTATATATTTCACTTCCAACATCATTATATGTATAGCAATTGCAAAATATTAAACGAATATCCTTTTCAAATTTTTTTAAACTTGTGTATTTAATTTTGAATTTATAGTAAGTAGATCCATTGGATGTTCCATAATCTTATTTTTAAACATATTTATAAAATAAATTAGCATAAGTTTCATTTTCAAGTTCATGAAAAATATCATAGCAGAAGTTAATAAGTTTATTGTTCTTTATAGGTAAATCTAATTGTGTTACTTCAGAAAGAATTTTATCAGGAACTTTTAATTGTCTATTTGAAAGTGATGGTGTATTTAGTTGTGAAGATTCAGAAAGAGGAATTTTATTAATTATCATTTTTGAAAGAAGTGATGCATCTGATTGTAAAGTTTCTGTATTTGGAACTTTAACTGTCTTTTTTGGGAGAAGAGATTCATCTGGTTGTAAGGTCAAAGTAAGTTGTGAAGTTTCAGGAACTTTTGGAAGAAATGATTTTTTTGAAAGAAGTGATTCATCTGGTTGTAAGGTTTCAGCAGATATTAGGGTAAGTTGTGAAGTTTCAGAAAATTTTGGAAGAAGTGATTCATTTGACTGAGAGGTTTCAGCAGGTACCAGCAGATTCTCCTTTTCATATTTCTTAATAATTCCTTGCCAAAATGTTTGTAACTTTTTGGTATATCGCAAATGTTCTGTGCTTACCTATTATAAGAAGAAATTGTTAATAGTGCATTTAATTTTATTTAGTGATAAAAGAAGGTACATAGCCAATTCCTCCTCCAGAATTAGCAGACTTTATCAACGACAAAGTTAGGGCACCTGAGATGAGAGTTTGGGGTGGTTACCAAGGTTGTCATAACAGTAATTCTCCTAAGTGACCATGGTGAATATTAGGAGTTACCCACGCTTTGCAAAATAAAAACAAACACACCTTATCCTTTATTGTAATAAAATCATTTGGATCCAATAATCTTTTAGCTTCATCCAAAAAGTGAGTATACCAGGTAATGTCAATGCTTTGCCATTTGGTCATTGTTAATGAAGAAATAGGTGCTAGTGAAGCTAGTGAAGCAATAATAGTATCATGGTTAAGACTTAAAAATCTGCAATAAGACAAATTTCATTCACTTAAGTAAGTAACAAGTTCCTCATGTCCAATATAGTTTTCAGTTGTTGTATTCATGATTAGTAATATAAAAAAAAGTATTTAATTAAGAAAAAATTATTATTATTAAACATTTAATTATTAATTATTAATTATTAATAGCAAGATTTTTTTTAACAAGTTGAAAGAGAAATTAGGGTCTTAAATATAAAAAATGGTATTACTTGACACATTAATATAAAAACTTCTGTCAGTACAACATACTATTACAGAAGATTATAAATTGTATATATGAAATAAATTTATTATATAAGTATGACTCACATTGCATATATGATTTAAACTTATTAATCTAGAACAAAAAATAAATATCATAATGTATTTAATGTATGATGTATTTGATATACATTATATATACTAGATGATACAGTATGATGTTGTACCAAATCAATCTTGATAAGTTTTGATAGAGTATTGAGCATAAACCTTTGGCATATTTTTTGATAAAATTAATTTACATTCAGTGTTAATGCTTGAAATTCTTATTTATCACGTTATAAAACTCTCCAATTCATTTAAAATTTAAAATTTTTAAAATTTTCAAGATGTCAAAATTTAGATAATTTATTTATTGAAGGTTACTATTATCATTAAAGTAACGTTAGATAATTGTGTTGTAACCTTTATTATATTCGTTTTAATTTACATATATACATATATGACTCATATATGTATGTATATCATTATTAGTATGAAACTAGTTAGTTTGAATCTAAGACTTATCAAATTACGTGAATATAAAAAAAAAGTAAGTTCTAGAAGTGATGAGCGATTAATTATTGGTCAAAATGAGTTTCATGAATTATTAAACGGATTATATATTATGAATCTGCGATGTAATAAGAGTTATGAAAGGAAGACTTTGGCTCCGATTTTTAATATCAAACCGTTAATATTTTTTTCCTAGAGTTTACAAAAATTAACTAGTTTTTTTACAAATAAATATCTGGAAGTCTGTCGGTATGAACTTGTATAAATAGATCAAGGTTTCAATATAAAAACAGTCAAAAGAAAGCTTCTTTCTTCGGTGTTATTTGTAGATCATTATAATACAGAATTTCTCTTTTAGCATCAAATTGTATGAAATTGTAATACTTTTTGACTGACAATTCATAGGAGCCAATGGGAGAAATTTTACACAAGTATTTGGGATTTCTCTACAATAATATTCCAAAATGATGAAATGAAAATGTCTAAATATTAATTTTTTTTTTAAAGCATAACTTTTCCGTTCTTTGATTATATTCACATCAAATAAAAAAATTACCGATTACACTTTACACTTTAGAGCTCTCACAATTTTTGTTCACGTGTTTTTAATAATCGTTATAAAAAAGTACTTTTAATCTTTAAAATAAATGTTGTTCAAAAAATAGTTTATTCTTACATTCTTACTTACATTAAGCTTTTGCGTAATACTAATTCATATTTATGGTTACGAATTTAATACAGAAATGTCATATCATTATATATAGTTAAATGGATTCTATACAATTATTTAAAAAATATAATTTATAAATAGATATTATGAACTTGGACTAGAACTTGGACTCGTACTTGTTTAACTCGAGTTAACTATTAGCTGTTCGCATTTTTTCAGGCCGGAATTATGATTATTTCGGTCAGTATCCAAAAAGGTAATGACCATTCCACCAAGAATTATCTATAAAAGGAAAGACGCAATATCGAACCTGACCCTTTTATGTGCGAGTCGAGTCCTGTTGCGACTGTTGCGTCACGTTTAATAAACAACTGTTGATTTGTTTCCAGGTACACGTGATCCCGCGCACATGATCCAGATGATTATTTTCGGTAAACTATAATCTTTTTATTGATCTAATCGTTGTTAAAGTTATAAAAATATTAAACTATATATGGAAAATCAAGTTTAAATTATTTCAATGATCATAAATTTATCAAAAACAATCAATTTATTCATGTATAAAACATGCAATCTATTAGCAAAAAAAGCTATAATAATTTATATTTAAAAGTGACAAAACTCATGATTCTATTTTTTTTAAAAAAACAATAAAAATTATATTATACAGTATATAATAATAGATAAAAAAAAATGAAATGCTGGACTTTTTTTTTTTGACTCGGTCTTCTGAAAATTGCGTAAACTTTCGAACTCTCATTCAAAGTCCAATCAATGACGTGGAGAAAAAATTGCGAAGAATTACGGTAGTTAATTGATTGCTTTTAATAAGTGTTATCAAATTTTTTAAGTGTTTATCTTTTATTAGCTGCCTTCGGCTAGAATTAAAACTTGCCATATATGTACGTTTGTAAAATTAATAAAAAAAATTTTCAAATAATTTATTTTTCAAAAATTTAAAAACTTACAAATTATAAATCCCTAATATAATTATTAATACTTTATACTGCTGCGTCATCTGCTGATAATCCATTATTAATGCGATTTAATTTTAGCTTTTTACAAATATCGTTACATCGATGATTTGCCAAGAACAACTATTTAATTCCCTCTTTACCAAAATTTGTTCTTCCAAATCTTAAAGGATTAATACAATGTATTGATGGATCAGTCAATAAGAACTCATCATTATGTTCAATTCCTTGAAGATCACAAACCACTAAATATCCTTTGGTATATTCATATGTGAAATGGACAAAAGCTTCAAGAGTAGGTCGAAGTTCTGTAATTACACCAGTATTTGTATTAAATCGTTTATACTCTATTTTGAAGTCTTGGTTCAATAGTATAATATCGAGTACAAAAGTCAATAATTCCACAACGTAATAGTTTCACATTGAGAAAATTTACTTTGGGAATATTTTTTCGTTTTGCAATCAAATTAAATTCTGTAGAGAGAAAAGATGCGATTGTAGATATTTCTATCGCCTCAAGATACTTTTCAAAAAGATCACCTTGCTCAACATGAAGGTATTATTTCATCACCATTTTTTTTGTTGGCATATCAAGAGCAAAGTATGCATATTTTTCAACACCTGCAGAAAATGGTTGTGAGGCAATCTTGAAGGATAAACTTTTAGAAAAAAGATTCGACTTGTTAAAATAATTTGGGTCTTTAAGTTCTTCCAAAGTATTAAGAATATGATACCACATAACTACTCCTTCTTGCAATGGAAGAATATTCCAATTAGGTTCATTTGGATTCATATCAAGTTTTTTTCGTTGTAAAGTATATATGTCCTTAGAGCTGCTTCCAATAGTACTGGTCAATGAAACAGCATAAGAATATCAATTAACTTAATTGGATCTCTTCCTACAAGATCAAAACCTGGAAATTCGCCAATTATATTATGGAATATTTGAAGCATTGTGTCGGTATGACTTGTAATTCTACCAAAAAAGTAAAGAATATTTTTTGATTGCATCATTTTTAGTACACTTTCTGCGGTTAAGCCATATGGATCACCATTTGGATATTTATCCCTTATATTTGAAAAACGATGACCATGTGGTGGATAATCACCAATATGAAGAAGGACACGAGTACTACTTTTCCAATCCAACTGGGTTATTGCTGCATTTAGACCTCCAAGAACATCCTCTGGAAGATCATCCTTTATTAGCGAACTAAAAGCTGATACACTTTTCATATATTTTGTAAATTGCTCATATTGGTCAGTAAATTCTAAAAGTTTTAGACGACGAGTTTTATCATTATGATCTCGATAGCCACAAAAACCAACCCGAAGTTCAAAGTTTGGATTTGTATGTTTAATGTAATTTGTCACCTGTAAAATACAATCTCTAGCAGCAGCAATATGACGCCTCATAGATCCAGTACAGTCTAAAACAAAGAAAAGATCAAATCTCATGAGCTGGAGATTAAAATTCGGTATAGAGAGAAATTCATTATATCTCATCCGCGAAAAAAAAAACACAAAAAATTCAATGAATCGAACAACAACTTTCATTGAAAGTTTGATGTTATTGAGAGTTTTGGATATAGCCTTTTCTCGTAAAAATGTAACTTCCGTATTAGAAGTTATTGTTGTGCCAGAAGAGAGATTTTCTGTCTCATCAACATAACGTTTCAAACGTTCTTCAGTAAGATTTAATTTTTCTAGATCAGATGCAAATGACGAGGGAATAGAAGTGGTGGATATCGTATTAGAACTTTTAATATCTGCGATTATTGGTTTTTCTTCAAAAGAAAAAGTATTTGTTTCATCGGCACAGAATTTCAGACGTTCTTCAATGAGGGTTAGTTTATCGGTATCATTTGGACGTGAGAAGGAGGTAATAGAGGTGGTAGATATCGTATTGTTATTTTTAACTTTTGCATTTTTTTTGTATTTTTTTTTTCAGGCAGAACCACTTTGACATATTTTTGAATGTTAATAAAAATAATAAAATTATTTTTTTAAAAAAAAAATACCCTAAACGAAAAAACGAGATTAATATGTTTTCACTTTGTAAATAATATTCAAAATTAGTTGATATGAATTTCCGAATTAATACATATAAAAATTGTAAAAATTGATGAAAGTCTTAAATGATTTTCCAGATAAAGATGATTGGCGCATTGTACATTGTTTGGCAATTGCTTAAAATTACAAATGATTCAATGATAATTGTCAAATGACGTCTCAAAAAGAGTCTAGACTCTAGACTACGTTTAATTAAATCATATCAATAAATGACAAATGGTTAGGCGAACCCTTTAAACGGTTAAATGATCAGTGTCATCTGTCTTACCATATCAAAAGATTGCGAGATTTAACTCAATGAACATGTTTTTTAAGTGACATTGTTTTACAGGCGACTTATTTTGACGTTATGTAAATGAAAGTTATAAAGAAAATACAATTATTTAGGAGTTCATATATAAAATATTTTAAATGAATATATCACATTTCAATTATGTCACATTGTATCAAAACTTCAAAGTAAAAAATATTTTATCACATCGTAAATTCCTAGCACTGTGTAATATTAATAATTTCAGATATTAGCTTTATCAGAAGATTTATTTCTGTAGTCGGATCTTGTCTCTTAATGTTTTCCCTTAAACTAAAATCTGAAACTTTATTCGTGTGATACATATCAGGGTATCCGATCAATCAAAATCTCGACAGTCACTTTGCATGACTAACACAAGATCGACAACAAAATCTCGATCTCGGCAATCCAAAATCCCGACAAGTCATTATATCGACAATTTTGTGATGATAAAATAATTTGTTGCAATATGTAATATTTAGTTTAAATGTGTTATAATTTTGTCGGAATTTTGACTTGTCAGGATTTTGACTTGTCAAGATATTGGATTGTCGAGATTTTGTTGTCGGTCTTGTGTCAGTCGCTCAAATGATTTTCGAGATTTCGTACCAAAACCGCTTCTGCATGGAACTTTATTATTTCCGGCCAATAAAATTAATTTGACCAGAATTACGTTTATTTAAATATGTAATGTGTAATGTAATGATTTAATATTTTGTCGAGTAAAAAATTAACTAATTTTACTTTAAAAAAAAATTGTTTTGTACTACGATATTTCAATAATTTCACGCTAAAAACAACATTTTGAAATTTTTATTTGGTTAATTAAATTTATCACTTTCGAACTTGACAAAATATATTCATCACGTAAATAACTCATATCATGTAATAATTATCATATAAATTTATTTAAAAACAAAATTTTATTATGTAATAACGATAATAATAATAAGCAAAAAGAAGAAAATAAAATGACATATGCTGTACGTAATTATAAGTTAATATTTAGGACGTACTAAAACTTTCATTTCAGTGCATTCATAAACAGCCGTAAATTGGGTTTTCGGTTTTTTTGATACATTATCAACCAATTCGACATCATACTTTCTAAATAACAAAATCAACAAGGTTTTCAATTCTACCATGGCCATATGTCTTCCTGGGCAAATTCTTGTACCACCTCCGAAAGGAATAAAGGCATTCTTAGTAATTTCATTATTAGTTTCTTTCAAAAATCTTTCCGGAATGAAATCATCAGGGTTTTCCCAAAATTCAGGTAATTTATGAATTAATTCATGAAGAATCAAGAACTTTGTATTTGCTTCCAAATGTTTTCCTCCAATAATACTCTCTTGTGTTGAAATACGTGGTGTAAGTGGTGTAAGTGTTAAGACTCGTGTAGATTCTTTTATAATTGCGTCAAGATATGTAAATTTTTCTAAATCTTCGTAGGTTATTTGTCGTGATATATCTTCACCTAGTATTTCACTGATTTCTTCTCGAAAACGTGCAATAACTTTAGGATGCTTAACCAATAGCCAGACTGTGAAGCAGAATGTATTTCCGGTCTAATATAGCAATAAATTATTTTATTTAAATAAACTATTCAATTGAAAGAAATTATATTTTTTAATAATTTAAAATATAAACGTACCGTATCTGTACCTGCTATACTGACTTCCGTAATGGTGGAACAAACTTCTTGGTCAGTTAATGGAGGTTCACTTTCATCATACCCGTTAGGATCACGTGGAGTATTTAACGTCAATAAGATATCCAATAAGTTTGAACCAATTTTTTCATCACTTTGCATATTATCAATCTCCTTTCTTCTTTTACTGATAACATCAAGCATAGTTTCAGTTAACCAATCACTATTCTTTTTGTATTTTTTGTTCAAATGATAAAATCCTGGAAAATAATTTTTTAATACTTCAGGAATGAACATTTGAAATAATACGTTTGTTAAAAAAGTTTGAACGGCTTTAGTAAAATAAACGGTTCTTTTGATTTCTTCAGATCTAATCGGATCGTCATGATTTTCGCCGAACAAGTACGTATTAAGACAATAAGAAGGCTTGCAAGTAACAGTTTGTAAGGTAATGTCTGTTGTGAAACATTTTATCCATTTAGCAAAATCAATTTGATATTTCTTTTTATCCCAATAACTTTCATTCTCATTAAATAATGATTGTGTAAGGTGGGTGAAGTTTTTAAGAAATCTGGGAGACATTAATGATTGTACAACAAATTTTCTATTTCGTTTCCATGTTAAGGGGTCATCATTAAATACTAACCCATTTCCATTAAAATGTTTGATTTCACTTCTTGGGAAAAATTTAGTTTTTGTGTTTGGAACATAAATTTGATCGATTAACGAGGGATGAGAAAGAATAACGAATCTATTATTTCCAACCCAAATTTCGTACATGTCACCATATTTTTTATGATGTTCCTTTGCATATTGTGCTGGGTTTAATCTGATTTGATGTAAATTACCAATTAATGGAAGTGGAAACGGACCGGGAAGTGGTGATTGACGTGTAAAATATTTGTAATAATATTTTAATACATATAAGATAATAAGTACTTTGATAATTGCTATCAAATCTACCGTTGACACTATTGACGTGAATGACATTGTTTTATGAAATTATTATTTTTTTTTTTATTATCTTCAAATTATTAATCCTTATTTACGATTATTTATATTATTTATATACTTTGTTTACGATTATTTATATTATTTATATACTTTGTTTGTTTTTTAAAAAAAAAATGTTCACAGAAAGAATAAAAATTATCCCCTTTTGGAAGTCGGGAAAATGATAATCCTCGGCTCGGGAACGAATAACCGTTTTTGATTTGCAAACCGCATGTGATTTTTTTTTTGCTAGTACAATAATAGCTTCCTCATTTTAGATTTTCGTTATACATAGTTATACATGCAAGTTTATTCAAATAAACCACTTAAAATCACATGAAAATATAAACTTTAAATTCTTTTATTCGATTTCAATGAATTAATTATAGAGTTCGTATCCGTCCATCCGGATATCCAATTTTTGCATTTATCCGTTAATTCGGATATCCAGATAATTCATCCGGATATTACCCGGATATCTTAAATTATCCATATCTTACAGGTATAATTCAGGCCAATTTATAATTCCGACCAGAATTATGACTTGGTAAGTCGATCATTTTCTTTTTTGGAGATAGCAGTTCCACAAAAATAGAGTTAATCGTTTTGAGTTTATCCGTTCAATACAAATAGACGAATAATTTATCTGGGTTATCCGGATATTATCCGGATATCTGCATTTATCCGACGGATCAGGAATTAGTTTTAACAGTTTGAAATTGCATATGTTTTTTGTAACGCATTTCTTTATTAAATATAGGATAGACACCCAATAATTAAAGAAATACTTAGGGGCATACGCATACGTGCCACCACGATTTGGCATTGCATATGTTTTTTTTAATTGATAATAAAAACATTTATATGTAAGTATATATTGTACATGACTTATTATTCTACATAATTTTTATTTTTAGTTATACTATCGCGTATAAGAATTATATTTTACGTACTTCTGTTCGTCAAGGAATTAATTTTAATCCACATATTAATTTACTAATTTAGAATATGATTGTAATAATATTTTCTCCGCATTCTCTTTCTATTTTTTCTTTTAATTAAAACTATCTTTCTATTTCTTCTCCTTTAATTCAGATTAGTACTTTACTTTCTAACTTTAATTCTTTAGAATTTTATACAGATGGTTCATTACAAAAAAATAGATGATTTATCCAAGATGGGTTTTGGATGGATTTTTACATCTAACATCGATCTCGATATTAAATAATGGATCACCCCTGTACTAGCAATAATGTCTTATTTTGGTAGGCGATCAAATATGTATTAGAACAACTACATCTTCAAGTCTCACTACATAAAGTCAAAGCACATTCTAACGACCCTTACAACGACCTCGCTGACCAATTGGCCAAAGAAGGATGTAACAATGAAAATCCTATATCGATCTCCCCTATTGGCATTCCCGCACAACACAGTCATATCTCTTTCAACGACGAATTTATTATCGATCGAGATATATATAAAGACACTCAAGAAAATAATTAATTTTCGAACTTTAGAAAATCATATTTCACACAAATCCCTCAATATACACTCTTACCCATATCATTGATTGGGATTTCACACAACATTGGATCAAATACAACCCTTTCAATCGTCCTACAAGTATCGATTACAGCAAACTCGTCAGTTGGCGTGTCAAGACATCTACATACAACTTACCTACATTGGACATATTGAGCCGAAATTATCTGGACATCCTAAACGGCTTTAATACTTTTTTTTTTGTCAGGATACACCTGAATCAAACGAACATTTATGGACTTGCTCCTATGTCATCAATATACTGATACCTATTTTCCAAAAACACTAATCAACACACACGCAAAAAAAATTGCAGCGAAGTTTCAAGACTCGATTAGATTCTGTCGGGTCTCTTCTTGGTTTAATACCCCTCCTACCTCTATTAATGAAGCACCTGAGTTACACTGTCTTTTATCAATTTAATCCCATTAGAAAATCTTCGTTCCTTTCAAAGCTGCGAGTATTTCTAAACCCTCATAAAAAATTATTATTCAATTTTTTATTTGGCCTTCATCATGACATTTATTCTGCCCTATGACAATTCCGATCTACCCATTGGAAAGAATGGAACCGTTCACACTCTATCACCAAAAAAAGATTCTCGTCCTACCGAAAACGAAAAAGAAACGACAAAAGTCCCAAACCTTCGGCTAATAACAGACGAACAAACATAGACGACCTTCATGGTTACATCGATCCATACAATGACACTAGACGTGCCTTACCATTTTATGGATTTATCTTACAAGTTCAAATTTCCTTCATAACCTATATTGGATATCATCTTTATATATAGACTTCACAAATGTAACTCTCACGCGCGACGCGTCCCATCTACCCTAATGATCTCAATTTATTTTATTTAACATATAACCCCTTCGGTCATTTTTTTTACTAATAGATTTTTTTTTAGATAGTTCTGTTCTTTTTTAGTGCGTTAACTTGATTAAATAGTGTAGTTCTATTTTTTCGAGTAGTTCTTATCGAAGGGTGAGGTCCTGCGCCGCGGGATGTTTATCAATGATCTAGCATTTAGATAGTTCTCTGTTTTTTTCAAACGACTATTCATGTAATAGACCCTGATTACCACTCTTTAAAATAAAATAAATAACATGCTTGTTAATATAGAATTTGTTTCGTCATGTTTCGATTTATGTTTGTAAAAATGTTCTTTTTCTACATGAACGTCGAAAGTCTTTAATTTAATAGTTTATCGGGTTTATTATTTTCAAAATGTATGTATTTTCAGTTTGACAAACTTTATAGCTTCTTAGACAATATGATATGATTAAATCGACATCTAGAGGATACTGACAAAAACTTGTTGGTTTTATACACAATGCTACAATTGTCACATAACATTATTATGATATTATTGATATTTTAGTTGATAGAAAAGCTTTTAAGCAACTTTTTTACTGAATTTTGTAAAAACTGACTTATAAATTAAGAGCATCCTTAACTTACGCATCATGTGTACGATATTAACTTATGCACTGGGAGTTATGTTTAACGCTATCACGTGCAAGTGAAACTCTACGTACGCACGGTGTGTACGTTAAGGAACCTCGTAAATTTTCCAACGGTATAAAAATGAAAAATCATATATTCTATTTAAGTAGTATGTATTTTTAAAAATTCTTTATTTATACAAATAAATGAAAACAATAACTTTATAAACCAATAATTCTGATATATATATTTAATAAAAAATGAAGATTAGCTTTTTTAAAGGATTCTTTCAAAAGTTTCTTCAGTTCCAATATAACCATAATCGCGTTCGTTACCGTAATTTCTTAAAATATCTTTAATATTTTTATTGACGTGTCCATCCCCCTTTAATTTATTAAGATGATATTGCGCAGCATGGCTATAATATCCACGATTCTGTCTGGCAGCTTTCGAATAAAATTCAACAGCTTTCACATAATCTTCTGTTTTTTCGTAAAATTCACCAAGATATGTTTGCCCCATATCCAATGTTTCTGCCGCTTTTTCCAACAGTTTAAGCCCTCTACTTTCATCTATTTTATTATTAATTAAAATTCTTCCCAATTTTGCTTTTGCATACAAATTATCGTCTTCAAATGAAACAGCCTTTTCAAACAATTCTTCTGCTTTCTTTTTATTTTCTTCAATTTTATCATTTATACTTTTATTAAAATTACTTTCATAAAGCAATCCAAGTTGATATGCAGATTGACTATCTTTTAATTCAAGAGATTTTTCATACCATTTTTCTGCTTTTTGTAAATATAATGGTTTTTTATTTCTAAATCCAAAATTTTTTACTTTTTCATAAAGTTTTGGATCAATTTCCTCGCTATGAAATAATGTAGCAATATTTCTCATTGCTATTCTAGCCATTCTTTTGTCATCCGTATTTCTTGCTACTTTTTTAAATAATTTTTTTGCTTTGTTTGGTTGATAATCTGATTCTAATTTACTTTTTTTATTTTTAGTAAAACCAACAGAATATATATATCCTAAACATAATTTTGCTTCAATAGATCCTAACTTGGCGGCCTTTAGACACAAATCTTTAGCTTCTATATAACATTTATTTGTTTCATAGTAATTTCCATTATTTCTTTCATTACCTTTCATATAAATTCCAGCTAAAGCCAATTTATGATTTGTATCATCTTCCCTTTCAGCTTCACTTTTCAACATCTCCAAAGTATCTTCACTAATTTCATTAGTATTTATAGCTTTCTTAATAAATACTTCGTAATTTCCTAATCCCTTTACAGGTATTCCATCTAATAAATGTTCGACATATTGCATCCATCTAGGAAATTCATTAAACTTTGTTCCGGTCCATTCTTCATAATTAGACTTTTTTTTAGTCAATCCTAATAAGTTTCCCTTACTATCTTTAATAACTTTTTTTCCTTTACCAGTAATAACAAAAAGTGATGTATTTTTTATATATGGAGATTCTTTAATTTTTGTTGAAACCCAATGTTTCCCTTCTTTTAAATCCGTTTTACGATTTATTACTTTATGTAAATCAATTCTAGCAGT
This sequence comes from Rhizophagus irregularis, assembly GCF_026210795.1. Classification (NCBI taxonomy): domain Eukaryota; kingdom Fungi; phylum Glomeromycota; class Glomeromycetes; order Glomerales; family Glomeraceae; genus Rhizophagus; species Rhizophagus irregularis. The sequence continues at coordinate 1,194,119 of NC_089451.1, read as the reverse complement.
TGAAATAGAAATTGTTGGAATTGATAAATTTGATAATTTTGAATTATCAATTAAACACTCATAATATCCTAAAAAATTTTTTACTCTTTTTCTTTGTTCTTCATTAGGTTTAAAAGTATCATCCTGTTCAATTTCAGATAATTGACTTAAAATACTTGAAGCTCTAGATTCAGTAAATAAACTTTCTGTTCTAATAGAATGAGTGCGTGGATTTGAAATACTAGCAGATACAGTATCAGAACCAGAAGTTTCATCGTTTTGAAGTTCTGTAGACATTTTTATAATTTTAAACTGAATTTGGAAGAAAAAAAATAAATAAATAAATAAATAAAAATGAAATGAAATAAGGTTTAATATTGTTCTGAATACCTTGTCAAACAATCCTAACTCTATTTAGATTTATCCGTATAATCGGACGATTTTACATCTATGCCCATATTTATCAAACGCTTGCTTGTTTAAGGTTACACAAATGAAATTAAAATTTTTTTTTTTTAGTAAAAATTTATTTTGAATTTTTTATTTTTTCTATTCAACAATACTGAAAGGTAATAATGATCATCTGTTAAATAAAAGAATGAAAATGAAGTTCTTAAGTTATAAGAGAAGTAGCGCAAAGTTCAACACAAGTAAAAAATTAGTTCACGTTACAGTCGGAACATCGTTACGCGATTCATGATGATCAAAAGGTAACATCACATCAAATAAGGGAGAGTTGTATTACCAGACAAACCTGTAGTCCGTCACAGGGTTATGTACACGTGATAATTGTTATGCAATTTATAAACAAGGTATCACTAAAGACCAGAGGGGAAAACATGCACAACCATTTCTGCGCGTGCACTATGCATCAAGAAACATTAATAACTATGACTAAGCGATCGGGAGTACCAAGAGGTTACATTTACAAGATAGAAAAACAGGATTTAATGGATAGATAATTAATTATATTAGAATAAGTATCAGCAGAAAATAAGAGACTAGTTATTTTCAGATAAAATGCAAGATACTATTCTTAAACTGCGAGGTTCTTCGCTGATGGTTTTACCTTCTGCTACCCACATAGAATATACAGATCGTGCATCAAATAGGTAGTGTTAATAGATTAATTTATTAATATATCCTAGCTGGACAGTTTATAATTGCCAATCCGTTTAAAATTAGCGCTATCGCGAAATTTGATGATAATGTAAACCCCTTATTTACTATAACAAATGTACAGCTTTTTTTGCTTATTCTATTTTCTTATGATCTCCTGCATGTGTTATGAATTTATAACATAATTTTAGTGCAAAATAATGACTTGATCCGATTTTTTTAGAGGAAAATCGGATCAAATTCGGATTCCTTTTAATGTATCCGCCAAATCTAATAATCCGGATTGAAAATTTACGGATAATCCATAAGTTCTGGATGGCTGGAACAATCCGATCAACTCAATTTTTTTTTGATATTCCAGTCATTCAACAATGACAAAATAGTAAATTTACGTTTATTATTTTTTTCTTTGACTTTATAGTCGTATTTTCAAATTTACATTATATAATCTCATCCTTCCAATATTCCTTATATATTCCTCTTTAGAATTCTTGAATTTGAACATGTTGTCTACGATTAGTATGACTCAATTGTCACTTTATCATCATAAACGTATAATAACTAGGAGGATAAAGTTATCCCGCTAATGTCAAATTATCAAAGTATGCTGCAAGTGATAGAGTTTCTTCAATTTTAATTTATTTTTTTATTACCTTTGGAAAATAATAGCATATTTACTTATTCACGTGTCTTTATGTTATTTGCTTTCTTAGAAATATTTTAATCTTTCATTCTTTGCATTATCATTAGTAAATACCAAATATGTAATATGAATGAAAAACCTCATTCACTTATTTTGTAGTTAGCAGCAGACTAAGATAATCTATTCTAATTTCATAATTATCATTATGTAAATATGATATATTACGTTTGATAATAAAATATACAATAACTAATAATTTTTGTTAATTTACTTAAGAAATTATTATTTTTAATATTTTAGAAATAGCTTCTTTTCTTATTAATATAGCGATATCTTTTATAATCATAGATAGTAGATCATCAATAATGCGATAATTATTCTAAAGGGCAAACTGCTGCTAACAGAATTAAAGAAATGATCATAGTATTTTCGAGCATAAAATTTATGACATTATTAAATGAAGCTATCATATTTTGAATACGTATTTGTATTACTAATAAAGATTTATCATAAGAGTTTAAATACTATATTACTATTTTGGAAACACTAATGCTAATGAAAATAAATAAAACAAATAAAATGTAATGTTATTAGAAAGAATGACGTTAAAATGAACGGAAATTTTAATTTGCTAGTTTCTGTTATTAAGTATAATTATTTTTATTCACATGCAGAAGTCAAATTTCTTCATAAAGAATGATTGATTTAATGATTACTATATTATAACTGACTTCTCCTTTATATTTCGGTATTTCCTTTACCTAATTATTGTTATATACCAGCTGTAGCCTGTTGTGATGTAACAGGATTAAATGAGTTTAATCAATGTAACAACAAAACTTTAGTTTATATTTAGATTAATTAGATCTTATATAATATTAGATTTTTTAAGTAAAAAAGATATACTTAATCTAACTAAAAAAATCATACAAAGAATATATTTATTCAACAAAAAAAAATATTTATTTTGATTATATCATCAATCCAAACCTAAGAGGCGTGAAAGAATGAAAAAATAAAAAAATAAAAAAAATTAGTAAAATAAGAAAAAAATTATTAAAAATAAGTCATGCTTACCGTGCATATCTATAGTACCTATACTATACACATATAAATTGATGAAATAAAATATAAAAAAATACAGTATTAGTATAGATTATTATAAAGAGAAAAAAGACAGGATAAAAAATATTAAAAATTCAGTTTTAAAAAAAAAATTGGAAAGAAAAATTATTAAAATCTCGGTTATAAAAAATTGAAAAAAAAAATTATTAAAAAAGTTCGTGTCTAACAAAAAGAGACAAAAAAAATATTAAAAACAAAGATCCGGCCCAAAAAAAGACCAAAAAAATATTGTTATTAGAAAAAAAAAGATCTAATCTTAAAAGAAAAAAAGATCCAGTTTAAAAAAAGACTGAAAAAAAAAATATTAAAAAAAAATGTTCCAAAAAAGAACGAAAAAAAGATTTAAAATCAGATATCAATGTATCATTTAGAAACTAGGGATAGATTAGGTGAAATTGGTCCTCAATTGAGTTATCAGATCTATGGACGTATCATAATTTAGTAGTATTTAAAAGCTCGAGATATACAGATGATTAGATACTTTATTGATATGATGTTTTTGCGTCCATGTTATAATCATTTATAATGTATAAATTTTATAATACTAATGTTGTGCCCCAAATCTCAATATGCCCCAAATTGACGATAATCATCGATGATTACTATATGTGAAAAGTAATGCTTTTGAAAATTCTTAAGGCATTATAAAGATGGGCCGATAATTTAGGCCGATCGTTGATTTGGGGCAATCGACAACTTGGGGCACAACACTAATAAAGGAAAAAAAAAAGAATTAATGCTGATACGATCAGCCGCAGCAGGTCAATCATTGGATAACCTATTCATCTATCTATTGTATCTTTAACAAACTTCCCTTTAACTTTCTCACTGACTCCATCTCTTAGAATATGATTTTATTCTTCCATTTCATGTGTTTAGTAATTCCCTGATTCAGTTCCCATTTGTTCATTTCCTCACATCTCGGTAGCCAAATATATTGCCTTGCTAATTCCTTAATATCCATGACAAATTCCTTTATCGCGTTTTTAAATTTACTATCCGTTCTACCATTAAATAGACGTTTATTAACAACGCCTTTTATAGCTTCATGAAAAGTCCGTCCATTAAATATCGTAAATATCACTAATGATCTCTCGTTCAAAAATAAAAAATAGATTTGCGTGTAATTTGTGATCGACTATGATGTTATCTTCACTGCAAATATGTACCCAGTTCTCAATTATCCCGCTTCTCTTGTAGATTTTTAGGTTTCGTTTATTCGATAAGTTCATAACCGGTAATATTTCTAAATAATTTTTTAAATTGAACGCTACTTTATCGTTATTATTCCATGAAAATATCATCTCTAAATTCTTTCATTATAATATCTAACGATAATTTCCAATCAATTTCAGTATATAACATATTCATTCTCATGGAGCGTCATATATCAAGTGATAACCATTCTGCTTTATACTTATATTGATTTAGATTTTTTACAAATTCTCGAGGACTTTCTTCAATCATAATTTCTCTCCAATATGGTAATAAATATTCCACGTTATTTAATTTCATCCATCCTATACTATTTTTACTATTTTTTTACTCGCAAGTCGCATCCGTATATAAATATATTACATCTGCACTATATGATGTTAATCCTTTCTAATTCCTTTCCCTTTGTATAACTTTTTAATTAAACTAAATCTATTATCAATTTCAATCAAATGTTGTAAGCCTTAATTTGTTATTTTCCCTCAGATTGGCCAACAAATTTTCTACTCATGTGACCTAAAAATATTCATCACCGGCATCCCACCCTACCACGTTTTCACTGTTTATATTTATCTGAGTGGCGTTTTTTTTTGCCAAAATTATTTTTTTCACGTCCCCTTAAATGTCACCGGTTGCGTGGTTGCGTGAGATAGTGTTACAACGGTAAATATAGAACGTACACATGACCCGACAGCAAACCGTAATACAGGTTAATCTAAACATTACCGGTTGTACAGGAATTTCTTTAGTTATATAGACTATATTTATTTATTGAGTCGTGAGAACAATATATTAAATCAATCATAAAGAATATCATTGTCAGAAAAACTTGCATTAAAAATGAGCATAATTGGGATCATAGTTAGTAAATTTTGTTTTATTAAATATATTATCCAGTTGCTTCAAGTCTATGTACAGTAGTAATTTGTACGATATAATGGTAATAACAAACGACAGTAAAATAGTAATTTTGGTACTAGATTTATATCAATAAAGCACTTTTTTTGTGAAATTTATATTACAGAGTATTTTATTTAATTTTTGTATTCTAAAAAAGAAATTTTTTAATAGAATTTATTCGTGACTTTGTGATCATCAGCTGATTTATCGAATGCCAAAATTAAAATAAGATTTGTCGATCGCTGCCGTGCAACTGCAATACGTTTTATAAATTCTGTGGTTTCTTTTTTTAATAAAAAAATTCTTTTACTCTGTTTAAACATAAAGTTGACATGGAAGAATTTAAGCTTAGTGATGATGTACTTGAGCAAATAAAAGATTTTAATTACAATTATTACTCTTTAACAGACGAACAAAGATCATTAATTGATAAGCTAATATTAAATGAAGAACTAAAAGAACGTTATAAAGAGAATGGTTTATGCCAAGATTGTAAGCAACCTAATACTGGTGAAACTTGGTGTAAGTCATGTAATTCTAAGCATTTTCAACAAAATTTCAAAAATTGGACTAGTGGAAATGATGAAGTTGATAAGTTTATTCAAAAAATGCAACTTAAAGCTAAAGATTATAGAGAAACCTTAGAGTGGATTGAATATGATAGATTTGAAAATGTTGAATATTTGGCTAAAGGAGGATTCGGAACTATTTATAAAGCAATTTGGAGAGATGGGTATATAAGGGAATGGGATTCTGAAAATAATCAATGGAAGAGAGTTAAATTTTGGGATAAGGATTATGAAAATTTTCCAGTTGTTTTAAAATGTTTACATAATTCTCAGGATATTACAGACTTTTTAAGAGAAGTAAGTTACTTGCTTACATATATTTATTAGGATATTGTCCTTAATGACCTTTTATAAATACTAAACTGACTATTATTTATTATTCATGATTCATGAATGCATTTTTAGATGGAATCACATACTATTACGAGTTATGATGATTATATAGCTCGGTGTTATGGCATTACTAAAGATCCAATATCTAATGATTTTATGATGGTAATGTTCTATGCAGAAAATGGCAGTTTAAGACAGCTTCTAAATGATAGTTTTAATTCAATGAAATGGGAAAAAAAGGTGGATACCTTACAAAGGATTGCAAGAGGCCTTAAAAACATTCATGAACAAGGATTAGTTCATTGTGATTTTCATTGTGGTAATATATTAAATAATGTAAGAAATTCAACTTATATCACTGATTTAGGATTATGTCGACCAGCAAATGTAAAACCTTCTCAAAATGAATGTGAAAAACAAGTATATGGAGTATTGCCTTATGTTGCGCCTGAGGTTTTAAGAGGAAAAGAATATACTCAAAAAAGTGATGTTTATGGATTCGGAATTATTGCATATGAAGTCTGTACAGGGCTTCCTCCTTATCATGATATTCCTCATGATAAAGTCTTTTTTTTTTTTTTTTTTTGTTAAACGTATTTTTTTTTATTTTATTAGTAATAATAACGCATCATTTTACATAATAATTATAAAATTAATACATTGAAATTCAATATTATATAATAAAGAATCACTTCATAACAAAGCCAAGGGTTATCTAACCAAGGCGCTGATAAGCGTAATCAAAAGTTAGTAAATCTATATACTATCTCGTTATCTATTAATAAACTAGACTACATATTATTATGTATTAACCAAATTACTAATTATACTATTACCTATCCTATGTCTATTTGAACTACCTAAACTAAATACGTCATTTTTAACTTTGTTTTCTAAATCTATTTTTTTCATATTTTTTATTTTCTTTTTGTTTTTTGATTTTTCTAATTTTGTTGTATCAGTTTCCTTATCCTCCGAGCATCCCTTTTTTTTCTTTTTAGATCTTTGAATATACCCATTTGTTTTTCTAATTCTGTCGTCTCATTACATCTTTCCTTCCATATATGTTCTTGTATTTTTGTCAAATATAGATCGAATATATTTCTCAAAATTATTTTGAAAGAATTGTTTTTACATACGTGCATCCATTTTTCATTAATAATTCCTCTTGTAATTTCTCTAATCATATTATTCAAAATCATAATATTTGATCGACCAGTCGATATGTCCACTAGATTTTCTTTAAATTCTTTTATTTCATTCGCGTCTTCATCTATCATTACATTATCACATATCTCTTCAATACTATCATTAAATAACTTACTTTCGGTATAACTACCATTATTTCCGCAAGACCATATGTGTTCCCACGTCTCTATCTCTACTATGCATCTAGGACATTTCGTGTTTTGAATACCCCAAACTTTCCTTTCGTATAATATCTCATAAGTGGGTAAAATCTTTAAGAAATTTTTAACTCTAAATGATCTTATAGATGCATCTAACCTACTCATGACATTTCTGCTTGTTGTGATTTCATTATTAATTAATCTGAACGTTTCTTTCCAATCAATCATTACGTTGGCTCCGTTACATTCCACAAAACAATCTTTCACATAATCCATTAATATTAGATCAATTCTATTTATATTATTACTAATTTCTTTGAAACATTTTCGATATGCACCTTCTATCAAGTTATAATTCCATCTTAATGCATATTCATCCACCGCTATATTTGAATATTTTAACACTACTTCTTTAATTGAATTTTTACATCTGATCAATTCTTGCTTTAACGCTGGCAATTTTACACTCTTCATTACCATCATATCATTTGCTTTCTTTTCGTTAATTAATAACCTAATATTTTTTAATTCTAAGACTATATTAATACAATTTAAGAATATATAACACGGGTCATCTAGTTCTCTTCTGTTACTACCTATATTACTATAATCTATGAGCCATTTTAATATTTTATCATCCGTTCTTAAATCTACTATCACATTATCTGGTATAATCATCAACGCTGTTATAATTCCAATGGCGTAAATTTTCCTTTCGTTTCTTGTATTACGAACTTTTCCTTCTATGCTAAACTTTTCTTCCATGCTATTTTTTGCAAAAATTTCTATCCCAAAAAATCCGTCTAAATTCAGGTCTGGACCTTTTTGTATTATAGCTCCTATCTGTAAGAAAATTTCTTTATTTGTAAAATCAAAGAAATCCCTATCTATGAAATTGTTTAAATTTTCATAAATTCCCGTTTCTTCTATAACATTGTTTAACCATAACTTAGCGTTTGCTCGTAATTCATTTTTGTCTTTGTCAATGACCATATTGTTAATTATTAAGTTCTCTTTGTTGATATTTGACGTTCTTTGTACGCTAACATTTCTTTTATCAATATTTTCGAGCGTCATATAAGGTTTTATATATTTAACATCTTCGTTATCTTTTTCCCATCTTCCTGATATCGTCGTAGCTAGATCTTTTTCTATATAGATGTAACATTCGGAACTCCGATCTTTTTTCCTTCTGATGTTATAATCACATCCTTTACAATTAATCAAAAATGGAGAGTTACTTACATCATTATTCTCTTGTAATTTATCATATTCTATCATATGTTTACCTATTTCATCGTAATAATGATGACGTGATTTTTTAGACCTTATACTATAAATATTGTTGTTCGACATCGAATCTCTCCATGTAATCACTTCTTTGTTTGTTTCTTTTCTACTTTTATCAGACATGTCTTCGCTACTTCTAATTTTCTTAGTATCATCTATTCTTTTTCTTTTGATTAACATTTCATTACATAATTCTCTCTCCAATATACCATTGATCGTTATACGATCTCTTAATATTTTAAACCATTTTGGTTCTATTCTCAAGGCTAAACCCTTTTCTTTTAAAAAATGTGTCTATTTCATCATTTTGTCTGTATATGGCTCAATTAATTGTTCAACGAACATAACACCACATTTTTTGATTCTATTTTATAAAATTTAAATTCTTCATCTAAAACATCTTCTATCAAAATGTAACCTCCTTTAATTCTGTGGTTTCTGAACAAATCATTATAATTTTCATGATCACATAAATGAAAATTCTTGGAATCTAATATTATTAAAGCGTCCCCTACAAATCTTTTTGTTGAGAATTTTACTTGAGAAACTTTTTCTGCAAAACATAATGGCGTCCATACTTCTTGTTGCAACTGCTCCATTTGTATTTTAAATATTGCTCTAACTATTTCATTACCATTTGCCATATACATTATGTTTTTACTTAGACTTTCAAGCTGAAGACTATATAAATCTTTAACTCCATAAATATCTTTATCATAGATTATGCAGTTAGGCAACGAACTTGGCATCTTACATTTATGTTTTATCAAAGTGTTAACTGGCGCCATTAAATGTTTCGCTTCACTCTCTGTGATTACTACTCCCTGTAATTGGTATTCTAGTGCCAGTATCATATTGATATTCCAAAGTTTACATACTTGTTTGTCTGTTATTATTTTCCTATTCATTATTTTGACGAAACCTTCTATCATATCTTTCATTTTTTTAATATGAACTGCTCTGTTATTATTGTGCGTAAAGAAGATTCCCAAAAATCTATTACCATCTTTTGAATTGATCCTTTCTATTTTTTGTCCCTCTATTATCATATCTCTTTTCTCTGTATTGTTTATTCTAATGATTTCGTATTTTTTAGGATTTGCTTTTATGTCATTTAATCTATAAAAGCTATGACATATCTCTAACATATTCATCATTTGATCATGTGATCTACTTATTAATGTCGTGTCATCCATAAACGCTATCGCATTGATAGAAATATTATGATGTGTCACCTCATCTAATGTAATATTTTCTTTGAACTCCGACTTGATTTCATAACCTGCTTGTTTTCTCATATCATCTAATTTACATAGTAACGGGTCATAAAAAATTCTCCATAGTATCGGAGACCACACCTCGCCCTGAACGATTCCATTTTCTACTTTATATTTCTCAGTTAAATCATTATTGACTATTACTCTATTGAATCTATTATGAGATATGTCTAAAACCAAATTTATCCATTGTTCTGGTAACTTTATGCGCTCCATTCCTTTTTTCAGACTCTTCGAGCTAACGGAATCATATGCTTTACTTATATCCATTAGCACTATCCACGCTTCTTTTTTGTTGATATTTGCATCCTCAATTATTGCTTGTAAAATTTTAATAGGCTCAAATGTGCTTTCATATTTTAGTACCGCAAAGTTTTTTCCTCTTAAAATATTATATTTTGTTAAAATATCGTTCAAACGATTCGTAAGTATTTTGATCACGATTTTTCTTGCTGTCTCGATTAAAGTTATTGGGCGCGTTAATTTTAGATCTCTATTCCATTCCATAGTTTTTTTAATTGGATATATTATTCCATCTTTCCATTCCTTTGCACAGGTCGAAATGCTAAAAATCGGCAAAAAAAATGGCGCGAAAAGCAGTGGCTATTCTTGGCTATTCTTGGCTATTCTTGGCTGTTTTTGGCTATTTACGAATTAACCTATACTATTTGTAAATAGTTTATACAAATTTGCGAATAATTTATGCGATTTGCGCCATTTTTTTTGCCTATTTTTGATCATTTGACGTGTGTTGGCCATGTTCCTTCTATTATTACGAGGTTTATTATATCTATTAATGCTTTCTTCGTATGATGTCCACTTTTCTTCCAAAAATCATAAGGAATACCACTTGCGCCAGCTGCTTTATCATTTTTGACGTTATTTAGTGTTAAATCGCATTCTATAAGTGTCACCTCCTCACATAGATGATCATATATATGTTCGTCAACAGTTTCTAGTTTATCGTAATAGTGTTTCCAATTTTTATTGAACTCTTCTTCGTCAAAATTTCTTGTGCACGTCCAATTTTTATAATGTTCTACTACTTCGTCCTTTATTTCTTCGTGATTTGTAATCATTCTAACCCTATCTTCGCTTATTTTCTGACAACTATCTATTTTAATTTGTCCTCTTCTTTTATCTATGATTCTAATAATCATTTCTTTTAAATCTGTTGTCATTAGTTGTTCGCGTTTTTCTATGTTCTTCTCTATTGCCAAACTCTGTTCGTATTTTTGTACGTTTACCATATCACACAGCAATCTACTTTTCTCCTTTTCTAGCTTGATTTTTGCTATATTTATCGATGTACTGTCTTCTAGATTATCGTGCAAAGTAATGTTTTGTTTAAATGCCTCTGTTGTCATCTTCATATTACAGATGTCGTTAAATCTATGTACTAATATCTTGTATTTAGTAATTACTTTCCTTTCTCTTGCACCAAAATTTTCCATCATGTCTAAATTCCACCTTGTTTTAACGTTGGATTCATTCTTTTCCATCGTCAGTTTGTTCCATTTTTTCCAGCATTGTTCAATCTCTTTTATGATTTTTAATTTAGTTTTGACTCTATCACAATCGGACATTTCATTGATGTTCGAGTTGTATTCTTTCTTCGTATTCATTGTAGTATTGGTCTTTGTTCTTATTTCTTGTTTCGTTTCAGTTATTACTTTTGTTATTACGTTTTTTAGTTTTGTCCATTTTTTATCTATTTCACTTGTTACTTCTTCATTACTTTCTACATTTTCGTCAATATCCATTTGTCTTTCTATAATACTATTTTCTACTCTTTCCGCAATTTCTTCCCATTCTTTACCTGAAAACTTGTTTCTAAAGTGTCCTGTGTCTTTTCTCTTGTTGTTAGTTGAACTTGTTGTCTCATTATCTATTTTAATCGTTATCGTTAGCGCTTTGTGGTCGGTCAATAATTTATTTTCTACATTTAATACTTCGTGTTCTTCGATTCTCTGAAGCATTTCACTGTTCACAAAAATATAATCTATTCTTGTACTTATTGTTCTGTTGGTCCATGTGTCTATCAGGTCTTCATTATTGAAAAAATAATGGATGTCTACCATATTATGACTATCTATCATTTCTAACAATATATTTTTATTTTTTTTCCCTTTGTTTTGTCTCCGTTCGTTGAAATCTCCCATTACTATAACATCTAAATTTTCATTTTTCCCTTCATTTATCCATCTATCTACTATTGATATAATTTCCTTTTTTTTGTTTTTATTGTTACCTACCATGTATATGTTTATGATTCTTATCGACTTTTTATTTCCTTTAAGTCGAATATCTATTGATTGTGCATATCCTTCTATTTCTTGATAATTGATCGTTCGTACTTCTGTCCAATATTTTTGTATTAAAATTTGGCTTCCTTTGCTTTTTTCTTCTTCAGCACTGTTGTTCCTAATCTTCATATTTTCCCATTCTTTATATATGTATTTTCCTTTCGATTTTTTGATTTTTGTTTCGTTGATTCCCGCTATATCCCAATTTTCTTTTTTTATAAAATTTTTTAATCTCTCTTGTTTGTTGTCGGTTTCTTTATCAGCATTTAATCCCCTTATATTTATACATCCTATTTTTATTTTGTTATTGATTTTAGTATTATTTGTATTTTTGTCTGTTTTTTTGTTTTTTACTTTTTTATTTTTTTCTATATAATTTTTTAACGTATCATTTACGTCCCACGTCTCCTCCTCGTGTATACTTATCGTTCGTGAAGTTGATTCAATATCTATGTCCATAATGGACCCCGTTTTCTCCTCTTCTATCATTGTCATAGTTTGTTCGTCGATGTTTGTATCCATCATCATGATGTCTATGGTCTTGCTCTCCTCCGTACTTTTCTTCTCTTCTGTTATGATATGCTTCTCTTCTGTTATAATTATGTTGTTGTATGTGTCTATTATATCCTTGTTGAGTATTGTAATTTCTGTAGTTGTCGGATCCTCGTCCGTTTGATCTTCTGTCATAATTTCTTCCGCTTTCTCTGAATTCTTGATGATGTTCGTTGTGTCTATTATTTCTTGGGTAGGGTGTAGATCTCGGATCATAAGATTGGTTATGAAAGTTGTTACTTTCTCCATTAAATCTATATGCATTTGGTCATCGTGTCTGTTGTCGATATTGTGGGTTGTATCTTTTGTTATATTGTCGGTGTCCTCTTTGTTCCCCTTCAAAATTGTGATCACTTGTATCTTGTCTGCTATTATTACTTTCGTGTTGGTGGTTACTTCTTCTTCCATTGTATCTGTTGTTGTTGTTATTTTGTTGGTTGGTCCGAAAGGGCTGCCCTATGTAGCCTTTATTCCATGTGCAGCACTTGTTATTTACTATGAAGGGTGTTTTCATGGCGCTGTCTCTTTCCTGACCGTTTTTAAAATAAACTGTGATTGTCTTTCTTCTCGTTCGTTTATCTTCGTTAATATACCACTCTTTCGCCTTTACGTTGTTTAGAATCTCGGATATGTCTTTGTAATCTACTTCCAGATCGACGTCTATCAGCTGGGCCATATATTTCTTCCTTTCCTGTTTCTGTATTGCCGTTAAATTTAGGGTATAATCGTGATTCTATTACCATGTTCGTCAATTGGTATAGACCATGTATCTCTTAATTATGCGTCGGTACATTTTAAGTCAATTAGAACACTTTCATATCGTTTACTGCCATCTTTTGATTTTTTGGTATTATTAAAAACTCTATTGAGATTCCCCAATCCATAGTTGTTTAATACGACGCTTACTTCACTGTTACTTTTGTCGATCAGTATATTTTTGATCTCGCATTTTAATGGGTCACTGATCGTCACTTCCTTTTCTTTATCGGTGTAGAATTTGCCCACGTTGTTGATAATCGTTTCACTATTGGTCAATCTTGTTCTTTCTTCTCCTGTTGCAAACATTACGTACATGTATCTGTTACTGTTCTTATTTGAGATGTCTATCATAAATCTGTCTTTGTTAAAAATTTTTCTGATTTCATTTTCTATTTCCTCTTTTGATAATTTTTGTGTGTTTATGTTGATCTTTGCGTAAAATCTTGTTCTTGTGTTTGTAAAATTTTTTTTGTGCATTGATATGTTGTTTCCATTGGCTGTTAATGTAACTCCTTCCATATCGTTCCCATCTATCAGTTTTTCACTCACGTGACATCTCTTTTTTCCTTCGCTCTTTGAATTTTCACCTTTAACGGTATTATCATTTTCGTCTTCTATTGATATAAGTTGTCCTGTAGGTACTCGTTTTGTTGTTTGATATTCTGGTCTGTCGTTTGCTCCTACTTCTATATTTGACATGTGTTGGTTTATTGGCATCGCTTTGAAATATTCTTCCAGTTCTTTATCTTGTTTTTGGAGTTTATCTTTAGTTATATGTAACTCGTGTTGCAAAGCGGTTCCTTGTGAGTAAAGTGATTGTAATTCTTGGTCAAAATGTAGTCTTTCATTCTCAGTGACTTTTTTATAAAATGTATCCATTGTATCTTTTTGTTTCGTTAGACAAACTGTGACCACGGCTCTTATTAAAGCCGCTGTGATAACATCTGTTCCCATAAATATTGCAATATCGTGGTCTTGTGCTTCTAATTCCCAGCCTGCGTTTCTATGAATCTCAGTGCGTTCTTCTTCGCTCTTGTATATGTATCCTTCTAACGTAGCAAAGTCTAAAGTTGAGACTGAAACTCCCATTATTAAGTTTACTGCGGATTTGTATGAAAATCGAAATTCAGGGGAAGAGTTTTTCTCACCTCCCTCATGATAAAGTCTTAGCTATTAGTATTTGTAACGGGCTTAGGCCAAAATCTAATTATAAAATTCCTCAACTAATTTTGGACATAATTAAACAATGTTGGGATGCTGATCCTTTAAAACGACCTAAAGCAAATGAATTATATGATTCATTAAGTGATTTAGAGAATAATTTTAATTATTTTAGTGAAGTTGAAAAGCAAGCCGAAGAAGCAGATAAAATTAATGAAAAACTTACTTCTACTTCATTACTGTATAATGGTACTACTATTTCATATACTACAAATCCTCAAGCAGTTTACATGAGTAGGCTTTTAGACTTTAAAAATCTTCCAGAACCAAAAAATGCTATTGATAACAAAGCTGATATTGGAGAATATTCAGGTATTTAATGCATGAGCTTATTTTACACAAGTATTCATGAAATTCTTTTAATGTACAATTATTTTTTTATTTTCTAGAATCCATAGAAGCAATAGATTTCACAAATCTCAACCTAGGTACTCATTTACATTAACTTGCTTTCTACGTACATTGTTAATTTTACTAATAATATTAACAATTTACTTTAATAATTTGTTCCTATAGATAAAAATAACTAAAAATTTACAAATGTTCAAAATATAAATTTCTTTATCTGTATCTATTATTTACTATGTATTTTCTTTATCAATATTACAGTATGTGTATTTTATTGGAATATATTTATTATGATTAAGTACTATCTTATAAATAAAGTTTTTATAAATTAAACAGAAAATAAATAGAATGAATTATTTGTATATTATAAAATCATAATAAAGTAATAAATTTACATACGTTTATTATTATTTTTTTTTTTGACTTTATAGTCGCATTTTCAAATTTGATCTAGCCCTTCTAATATTCCTTATATATTCCCTTGAATTTGAGCGCATTATTTACAAGTATAGCTCGATTGTTGCTTTGTCAACACTTTTTGCTATATGTTAAATTGTCAAAGTATGCTGCAAGTGATACTTAGCTATCCAATTTCTCCATTCTTACCTAATATCTAAGGTGTTCAATATTTTCATCTTAGACCACCCTGTTAAATTCACACGTGCACACTATTAGAATACAGCGCAAATTCTATTTTGTTAAGTGCTTTATTTTTTTCCTTAGTCATTTTGTTTTGTTGGACATCCTACTCTTTTATTATTCCAATATTTCTTGTGTAATTCTCTTTAGAATATTTGAGTTTGAATGTTATGTCAAATCATCAAAGAATGCTGCAACTGAATTGATTGAGTCTTTTCAGTTTAATTTGTGTTCTTACTACTTTGGAAACAACAATTATTATATTTACTTTTTCACGTACAAATAATCCATCCCAATTTCATAATAATTAAATTATGTAAGTTTATATTATGTAATAAAATGTAATTAATAAACATTTTTGTATTTTAGAAATAATTTATTTTCCTATTTTGTTTGTAATTAATGTCCAAAATGGTAATAAATATAATGAAATAATTATTTTAAAAGGTATATGGTGATTTTATCTTTGTTAAAAAGATGATTACAGGATTTTGAGCGTAAAACTTATGGCGTTACTATTAAATTACTCTATTTTAAAAAAAAATATGTCATTAATCAAAAATTTGAAAATACTAATATGATGAATTCCAACGTGTGGATAAATCTTGAATACAATGCAAAATATCTATATAGCCAAGTTTTCTCTGCACCTGTTCTTATCTTTCCACTTGTTTTTGACATTGAAAGAAATTTGTTAGTCTCCTTGCACATGCTACCAAAATTTCTGCTGGAGCTCATCCCCAACTGGAGAATACGTGTCGTACAAGAAAGATTTGGATATTTTCACAACCATTTTTCTGGAAACATTGAAGCCATATTTGATCCATTTTCCATTGTGATCTAAGTCACATGATTTCCAAGATTCATGCTTAAATACACTTGTGAAGTTCATTGGCAATAATAATGTCACCAGTATGTGGAGAGGGGACATATGTGTTATCAGCATTGTAACTTTGATTTAAAAGTTTGACGTTATTCAAGTTGCAGTAACTTCTAAATACCTATACTTGGCTCTACTGGACCAGAGATCAATTGTAAGAGAAACATTTTTAACAACTTTGGTAGATATTCTGCAAATTTTCCCGATTAAATTTATAACTCTAAACAACCATTGTTCTGATTTTTTTCTCCTGGAATAATAAAGGAAGGATCAAATCCTAACATTTTTCTTTATAGGCTTCATTAGTAATTGCAGAAAGAGGTTGATTTGTAAGTTCAGGATAAAATCTGAACGGCCATAGTAAAGGTTTTAATTTTTTTTAAATAAACAGCTGGTAAGCCCCGTAAGAGGGGTGGGGGTAAAGGGGTAAAGGGATGAAATAGGAATGGTTTGAGGGCAAAATGAACATGATAAAAATAAGGATAAGGTAGCATGAAAATAATCCAAAATGAGAAAAATGAATTGCGAAAGAAAAGAAAAAAATCTAATATTAAGATTAAAAGAACGAACATAATTTTAAAACATTAAAAATTTTTTTCGATCCTTTAAACAAGGATATCTGATTTTTTATTCGGATGACCGAAGTTATCAGATTACAGATCGAAACCCTAACGCAAAATAAAGGCACATCTGACGCGTGTTCCTTTTTTACAATAACAAACATGCAAAATTTTTTAGTGTAATCTTTTCCTTGAGTTTATTTTTACATAGTATGATTTTTACAAAGATTAAGCTTTTTCGCAATTATATTGTTTGTGTAATTATTGCCAATTGGGGACATTAAATTTTGCCCCGATTTTTAATATCGATCATAGATGATGGATCAGTGGTTTGTGCTTTCTTGTACTTTGTAACAAATAGGAATTAAGTAGTTAGTATTATTTTATTTATTTTATGTTATTGATATCTAGCTAGTACAGTAGTATTTAAAAAAATAATAATAGATTATATCATCTTGTTTGTCAAATTTAAATTTAACATTTATTTCTATTGACAGCTTACTAACTTTTTCAATTAAATTGTTTTTATTATTGCGTCCTACTTATTTATTAATGGAAAATAATATTGGTTATGAACTATCCGATGCATATTTTTATAATTTTAAATTAAAATTTAAATTTATTATTTTTTATATTCGCCATATCAATAAAAATATAACTATCATCAAAATAATTCTTAATACTAATTTACTACTACCGCAGTAATGGTTTAGATAAAAAATAAGAAAAATTCAGTTATTTTTTGGCCACTATTATCCCAAAGAATTTGTTATTAATTTTGAACAAATTAAAACATTAATTTAATTGGAACTTGGAAGACTAGGTATTATCGATATAAAAAAGAAATATATATAAAAAATACGGTTTATTTAATTAATTATTTAGCTTTCTTCTTGAAGATACTATGTTATAACGAGTTAACAATATTTAAAGGGAGAATTCAACCATTTATTTCCATATATTAATTTAAAAGAGATTAGTTCAGCAGATTTTAATTATAAAGTTAAACTATTCAAAGATATTTTTGAAATCTTACTCTAAAATTCTTGAACATTATTCTTTTAATAATGAAGTTTATTGAATTATAAAATGAATATAGAATTATTAGTTCAGATCACGTACTTTAATTGGTAACAACTAACGAGACAAGATGATAGAAAAATATTTTTTATTATTTCAATTTATTCGTACGAGGAAGTAAAGATGGAATTGAACCTGATTATGTATAATTACTATTAGTATGGTTAAGAAACACTTTGGAGGATTTATTCCTTTAGTTTGGTTATCGAATAGTGTTAAATATATTTAAGTTGATTTCTTTTTGATAAAAACAAATTAACAGATTTACGTAACTTGGTAAGATCGTTGATGGTAATTTCTTTTTTGTATAACAGATGTTATATAACCTAGAGAAATCGTTGATGGTGATATATAATAAAAGTATTGGACCAGATTTTGGGTATAATATTCCAATTCGGTATTACGTATTGCATCAACATGGATTCAAGTGTTCATCCTGCAAACCTGCTGATATATCATACTTGGTAAAACTGGCATCAGTTTGACAATACGACAATTTGATGTTACGGCAAATAACGTTCGACATTGCGGCAATTCGGCATCACGGTATTACGGCGACGTAATTCATTTTGACGCCATAGTAAAGGAACATTTGAAATGGATGATTATGAAAATTTTTATAAATAAATCGATTTAAAAAAAAAGAAAATAATTTTATTTATTGTAAATTTCAAAATATATAAATAAATAATATATAAATTTTATTATAATACAATTTTTATACAATTTTCATTACAAATAGTAGCGTTGACGATTCTAATTACCCGATGATACCCCCATCAATAATTAGAAATTTAGATTTCAGAAAAATAAATTATAATAAAATATATAAACATTCAAATTTATTTATATTTTATTTTAATGAGAAGGAAATGTTTAAAAAGCGGGGAGGAAAACATACCAACAAAAAAATATATATATAATATAATCAAATGTTATATCGCATCATCATTCTCTAACCTCATCAACCTCAAAAATCATAAAGATATCCTCTGTAATCAGGATCATCATAATATTCATATTCGTTGTATTCACTAATTTCGACTTCGATTTCATCATCGAATTCCCAATGATTAATAGTTGATACTTGAAATACTTCATAATCTTCTATATCAAATACTCCTTCAACTTTTCTAATTAATTTTTCATAACTATTTTTATAACATTGACCTTTTTTCGCATCACCTTCTAATAAACGTAAATCTGAAGTATTACCACCAAAATCAGGACCATTATTTTTATAAACTCCAAGATTTTCAACAACAAATTTACTAAAGATAAATTTTTCCAAATCCTTTTTATCCAAAGAAAAGATAAAATATTCATCAGAAACAAAATCAGTTCCAAAATTTGGATTCCAATCTAAAGGATTATAACCTCCAACTATTTCATTACTATTTTTTACGTTAGCGATAGTAATAGTAGGACCTTTTTCATCACAATTTTTATGAAAATTTTTCACATTAAAACCATCTCTACTTCCACGTACTAATAATTGAAATTCAAAAGTACAATTTTGAATACCATTTGATAATTTAATAAAATTTCCAATTAAAAAAGCATGAAAAGGAGTAATAATTTTAGAATCAATATCTAATTTAAATTTTGAATGAGAATCTTCGTTAAAAGAATAATATTCAAGCATTTGAACATAAAATTCTTTATCAAAAATATCTTTAAAAGGTTTAATATTATTACAAAAATTTGTTAAACTAATTTTTTCAAAATCAATAAAAGTAATAAATGGATTAATTAACGTTCCAAATATTGACATATCATTATTCGTCCATTCTTTTGTATTTTTTGGTAATTCATTATATTGTCCAATTGACCATTCTATAAGTTTATCCCAAATTTCCATAGGATTTAATCTTTGATTATATTCTGTTAAAAATTCAAGGAGAGTTTCTTGTTGAATCGTTATAAAATCATTTGCCCTAAGAATTAAGGATGGTTCATCATTAATACTTGTTTCATAAAATTGTGTCAATTTTTCAAATTGACCAAGTTTATTTACGGTTTTTTGAATAAGAATAAAATTTTGTTTTAATAAAGGTTCGTTATTAAGAAGAAATTTTTCGGTATGTTCACAAAATTCATTAAGACATAATTCATCGGCTGCAATTAAAACTGCAATATTTGTTTTTAAATCGTAATCACTAAGTCTGAATATTCCACTATAAATGAACCTATAAAATTAAAGTATGAAATATTTTGAAATTTTTTTTTTTTTTTTAAAATAAAAAGTATAAAAAAAGAAAATTTGTTTTTTTTCCTCACTTTATAAGTATATCGAATACTTCAGCTGAAATATTTGGTTTATGTAAGGTGATTGTATTATTTTCGGTTTTTATCCAATTATTAGAAAATGCGGTACGAAAATATTTTGAACGAGTTTTTAATATTAAAGAATGTACTTTAAATATTTTTGTATCCGGTTCTTCTCCTATTAATATTTCTGTATCAGAAAGTTCACCAGTTTCAAGTAAATTATAAAAATCTCCAGATGTTGATTTCCATAATCCGAACATATTAATTATATTTATTTTCTTTAGGTTAAAGGAAAAAAATAAAAAAAAATTTTTTAAGGATATTTTTTTTTTAAAAAAAAAAAAAAAGATCGTAGCTACGGAAATTCAAAATTTATACTGCATATATATATATATATATATATATTGAATAACATGATTTTCATTTTACATTATTTATCAAATTGAAGATATGTTAGATAATGTTTGACACACTTTCTCTTTTAAGTCGTTGTTTTTGTCTTACAATATTGCTTTTGTTTAACACGTTTTTGTTAACTCATATAGGAATTATTTAAGCCTATAAAGCAAGTATTTCAACTTGATAATGTGACTAAATGTGCCCACCCCTTGTACAACATATTGTTTACAGCAGGAACATCGGATGATCAACTCGAGCAACTAAACTACGGTAATGACGGTAATGAATAAGAAATAATTTTTGAAAAAAAAAAGTTCTCACAAAAATACAGAAAAAGTCAACAATAACATTTTTTTTCCACATAAAAAGATGATCATTTCTTTCTTTTCCCCCAAATTTTTTTTAAATTTTTTTTTTCTAAAAATGAAATATTTCGGAATATTATCTAAAGATTATAATGAAACGTTTAAATCTGGTGAATTTCATGATATTGAAATATTAGTTGGAAAGAAACCAGATACTAAAATATTTAAATTACATTCTTTAATATTAAAAATACGATCTCCTTTTTTTCGTAATGAATTAAAAAATAATAAAAAATTAAAATATAAAAATAATATTATTGAATATAATAAACCAAATATTTCCGTAAAAATATTTGATATTCTTGTAAGGTATGAAAAAAATAAATTTTATATTTATATCCTATTAATCATTTAAAAATTATATTATATTATTTATAGGTATATATATGATGGTATTTTTAATGTTAAGAATGACGTTAAAATAAATATCGCACTTTTAATCGCGGCCGATGAATTGCAACTTCATCATATAAGCGATGTTATCTCAATACATCTTTATAAAGATCAAGGATCATTAAAACAAAATTTCGTTCTTATTCAACATGTTACAACTAAATACACTCAATTTTTTAGATTAACACAATTTTATAAAAATACTATCAAACAAGATCCTTCTATTATCTTCAAAACTGATGATTTTGTTACTATTGAAAAAAATGTCCTACTAAATCTAGTGAAAAGTAATAATTCTTTTAAACAAATTGATGTTTGGGATAAACTTATGGAATGGACGATCGCACAATCTCAAGAATTATCATCGGATACGACAAAATGGACTAAAGAAAATATAACAACATTTGGGAACTTGATTCAACCATTTATTCCATATATTAATTTTAAAGAAATTAATCCCAAGGATTTCTCTCAAAAGATTAAACCATTTAAAAGTATTTTTGATATCGATTTTTACGTACAAATTCTTGAATATTATTCTTCAAATGAAGAATCTCATTCAAAATTTGGAAATAATTTAATGAATATAAATTCTAATATTATTAATTCTGATCATGCTTTTTTACTTGGAAATTTTATTAAGATAGCAGTACAACATGATCGTGATGTTACTTTTGATTTTGAATTACTTATACGTGGAATTTGATCTTCAAACCTTTCATGATCATTGTAATGAAAAAGGTCCTACTATTACTGTTGTTAGTGTTAAAAATACCGATGAAATACTTGGAGGTTACAATCCTTTAAATTTTGAATCTACGGGATCTTATTGTTTGTGTGAGAATAGTTTTCTTTTTTCTCTAGATAAAAATAAATTAACAAATTTCATTTTCAGTAAAGTTGTTGATAAATGTCACGCAGTTTATGATTATGGTATAGGTTTTGGAGAGTATCGTTCAGATTTACGTTTATTAGAAAATAATACCAATGTAGGACAATGTTATAAAAATAGTTATGAAAAATTAATTAGGAAACGCGCGGGAAAATTTAAAATTGATGATTATGAAGTTTTTCTAGTTAAAACAAAATAATACACACATATATATGTAAAAGGGTTATAAAAGGTTGTAAATGATATTATTATATATAAATAAATTATTTGATATTAATAGTTAAAAAGTTAACATAAAGTTAAAAAGTCAACATAAAGTTAAAAAGTCAGCATAAAGTTAAAAAGTTAACATAAGGTAAAACATGTTAATTTTGCTTAAACAATTCTAACATTTATTCGTTAAATTTTATTTCGAACGTTTTGTAATCATCTATTTGAATCCAAAAAACTATTGTATTTGTCAATGTTAACCCTTGCATTTTATGTACTAGTAAATTAGTTTGACTTTTTCACTATTTTAATCAAATTTTGAATTAATTCAAGTCAATTTTATGATAGAAATGGATTTATCAGAGGGAGCTATATTATCATTATAGAACCATATAAAGATAAATCAAGTAAATTTAAATATCATATGATTTTATTTTTTTTCTGGTAATAAATATCAGTTGTTGCAGCAATTGATCTTTAAAAATAGGCATAAATTAAGTAAATATCAATGAGATCTTTTCATCTGCTTTAACTGAAAATGGATCAAAGTATGTGATCATATCCAGATTTTGCCATGATGTTTCTCTGCCCATGTTTTGGATATTTCTGTGTATGGTCAATCATATCCCAATTTCTGTTAAAGCAGATGAAAACTAAGCTGCAAAATACCCATTGATATTTAAATTTGTTTAAATTGCACTTTTTTTTTAAATATATTTCCAAAAAAAAAAAAATCATCTATAACAATAAAGCCTTTTAATATAGCTCCCCGATAAAATCTATTTCTTGTTTTTTATCATAAGATAGTATTATAATAATAAAGTAAATTTTAAAATTATAATATATTTTGTATGTCTTTACAATATTTTATAAATAACGTATTTTACAAAAGTATTGTAATAGTATTGTATTAGTATTGCAATTCACATAAAATAATAGTTTTTTTTTTCATTATTCTTTTTATAATTTTTATATTGTTTATGCATCCTATTTTGACACCATTTTTTAAATTATCTTTATTTTTATTATTTTCTTATTGTTATTATATCATTACTATTATATAATCATATTGTAAAAATATTTAATAAAATTGGAGGTTTCAGCAAAGTATATATGAAATAAATTTTGGTATTCAACATTGTGAGATTAAGATGGCGAGGATGTCTAAAAAATTTATCTGGAATGGTTAAAACGAGTGTATGTAACATTCGCCAAAAGGCAGAAATATCGTAATCACCACCACCTATCTGAAACAAATACAGTACATAAATATGTTTCTTAACGATTTCTTCCACTTTCTAACAATCACCTATGTTCATTAATCGCAAGTAGTTCATTTCTCGTCATCTCTGTCATATGGGATAGAGTTTTCCACTATTTAAATTTCCGGTATAAAGCGTGCATTTTTTTTCGTTTCTAATTAATTGCTTAAGCCTGCTCACTGTTTCTCTAGTACCAATTTTAATTATTGTGATTTTACTACGAAAAATAAAAAAATAATTTTTTTTAATATAATAAATAAATAAAAAATTATTTTATGTTTATTTATGTTTTAATAAATGATAAATGAATTTATTCTTTTACAATTATTACATTTTACCGCATAATTTATCTAATTTACAGTATATTGTATTTTTTTTTAATTGAGATAATTTGTTTTTTTTTTTTTGAACATAATTACAATTTCACATATTAAACTAAAATTACGTAATTTATTTTTATTTATATTTATAAGTTCAATTTTGATAATTTATATAACTAAAAAAATTCCGATGATATTTAGATAACCCTCCGTATAAAATAACTTGAATTGTGTAATATGAAAACACATGATATACAGTATCTGCTGTCTGGTCATGTGTACGTTTTTAATTGAAGACTTTTGTAGTTAAGAATTCTTCATAATTTGATTTCGGGAAAATGTCCTTTTCCATTCGAGAATTTGTCTTGTCGGGAAATCGTTGTCAGGGAGAAAATGAATGTCGGGAGATCGTTCCGTAACCATTTCAATTGAAAACATACGCCCTTTAACGATGCAGTTTAGTTTTCCCATACAAATTTTTTAATGGTCTTTTTTGGTAAGACTTCTAGTCGTTAGCCGAAACATGTTTATTATCTTGACCCTTAAAAGTGTTTCCGAATCCTGAAAACATTTTTACCATAATAAAATATGATTATATTTTAGATAAAGAAAAAAATACACTAAGCACAATATTTGTTTTCTGTTCTTTTTTCTATTTAAGTAAACCATTACCCGACGAATATTTACTTTATGGGGCTAAAATATCTTCAATTGTAACAAGTGGTACACAATCATGTACAACTCGTCGGGATTCGGGATTATTTTTTTTTTTTGGGTTAACAACAGCTAACGAAATATACACCATATTCCTTAATAAAAATAAGATGAAAATCCGGTTATCGATAAAAAAGTGATTTCCGTAATGTAGAAATGTATCGGTTATGTCATATTTTGAGATTATATTTTGAAATGGTATGAATTATATGACAGTTAGGTGTAAACCGTATTTTGTTTAAATCGTGTTGTAACATGGTAATTATATTCTCCATTTTATATATTTTATATAAAGGATTAATTTTTCTATTTTCGTTTGGTATTTATTTGAGTATCGATACCCTGATGTAATATACACCTCAGCTCAATAAATGTTCAACAACGACAAGGTCACGGTCATTTTATTTCATAGTTTGTAATCAAAGCATAAAAGGAGACGAAAAATAGAGCGAGCTAATACATGTTTTTTACAAAAACATTTCTCGGATCCAAATGGAGAAGTCTTGGGAAACTAACTATTCATAAAAAAAAACTAACATCACGAAGTGAAATATGCATATTTGTGGGAATGTTTCTTAATTGTAATCAAATATTTGAAATTAAAATACAGTAAGGAACTATTAAAGTAATTTCACGTCGGTAAAAATGCTGTCGATAGATCGTACCTGTCAGTAAATCGTAACGAATTGGTAATTATTTTAACGTGAGATGATCACTATACGGCACATTCATACCATAAAATTTTCCTTGAAAAATACAATCTAGGTTTTTCTGATAGGATTTTACCATTGAGTTATCTTCCGAATCATCATCACTAGCAGTTTCATCATCATATCTAAGAATAAATAAATTTATGGCAATGATCACACGTTAAAAAATTTAAAATTTAAATTTTTTACCAAATCATCGCTTTCTTTTGTTCACAATTATCAACATAACCATCATCAATATTAGCTCTCCATGCATGAGGTTTATCTATTATTTACAAAATGATTTATATTTCAGTATTATAGAGTATGTATCATAACAATATGACAAACATATTTGAAGGAGAATCTGTGGAATCTTGCTTTCTACCTTTTCCACATCAATCTTTCCACATCCACGTAACTTTGCTTATTGCCAATTTCACATGAAAAAGAATGAGAAGACCATATTATTCAAAATTGTAATCTATTTTTGAAACCGAAGACTTTGAAACTTACCGTCCGGTGGCGGCGTAACAAAATGCTCTAGTTGGTGATTCAAATTGAAAAGTTGAAGCCGATACCTAAAAAAAGAAATATAAAAAAATATTAATAATAATATTTCTTTTTTTTTAAAAAAAAAGTTTCGAAAGGTCAAAACTTTCGAAACTTACCAATACCTAAAAAAGAGAAAAAAAAAATATTAGAAAAATTTGGTTTTTTTAAAAAACAAAGTTTCGAAAGAACGAAATTTTCGAAACTTACTGATCCAAAGTGAAGGGTCAAAGCTGATACTTAAAAAAAAGTGAAAAAAAGCATTAGAAAAATTATTCAATTATTCTTTGCATTGAGGAGGTCACCATCAGATGACAGTCGTGATAGTCTCCCATTTTTATCGCACTTCCAGCATCATCCGTCGTCTGATAACAGGCACGAACGTGTGGGATACCTGCCAGAAGGCAGGATTACATACGTTGAGGAGGTCACCGTCAGATGACAGTCGTGATGGTCTCCCCATTTTTTTGCTTTTAAGAAATCTGATAGAACTAAATTTATTACCAGAACAATTACGAACTAATGAAATGATAACTATTTTTGCTTCTTCACCCTGAAAGTTATCAACAGTCCTTAAAGTAACTCGTTGATTTAATGGTTTTGAAGTATTATTTTCTTCTCCCTCCATATCAGCAATATTTTCTGCATCTCTCTCATCAATTTTAACGGAAAATGATTTAGATAAAGCATCCTTGATTTTGATCAATTGTCCTGAATAAGGAGTAAGCACTGCTGCTATATCTTCATGTTTAGTATATCCATTTTTAACAAAAAATATTTTAAAACCATTTCTACAACCATTTTAACTTCATGCATATCAAAACTATCTTCTGGGTGATTATGATCGATAAAATATACATTTATATGCTGAGCTCCACATATATTTGGATATTTAGCAGTGTTTTCTCCATCTATTAAAGCTTCATAAATTGTATGTCTGATTAAATCAGAAATTTCATTTCTCATACGTCTCTGAATTAACAGTCGAGTTCTTTCAATTGTAATTGCATTATTACCATCAATAAATCTTTCAAATAATGATTTATCTAATTGATAATATTCTCCTATTTGTGATTCCATACTAAGAGAATATGTTGAAACACTAGGTCGAAGTTGATTGTGATCCCCTATTAATATTAAATGTTGAGTAGAAGGAGTTAACGCACTAAGAATATGAGCTTCTAAAACTTCATCAGCTTCTTCACAAATAATGATTTTAGGATCAATATATCTAATTAAATTTTGTAATTTAGCAGCACCAACGCGCTTCATCATAAATATCATTCAACTCTTGACGACGTCCTTCATGCACAGTTTGTAAATTCAATAATATTTCTTCATCAAGTTCTGCATGCCAATAATCATGAAGTTTTTGTTTTTCTTTTTTTGACATTTTCCAAATTGAACAATCCTCTAATAATTCATTCAAAGAACGATCAGAGTGTGGTTTTTCATAATTTTTTACAAATTGTAATTCTTCATTGATAATTTCATCATCATCTGAATCCGTTTCTTCATTATTTAACCAATGATCTTTTCTCTCTTCGATCTTTCTAATATCTTTCCCAATCAACCATTTTTTAAATTCGTGCATCTTCCTTCCTTGAACCTTAATAAATTTATTCTGAGATTCTTCAGTTTTTTCTTTATTACTATCTTGAAAGCCTTTATCATCAGTTTGTTCGTCATCACCGAATAAGAAAACAATATTTTTTTTTTGCAAAGCTTTTGACCGGTCAAATTCTTAATAATAATATATTATTATTCTAGATTTACTGTATTTTTATCTATAATTTGTAAAATTTTCCCTTCACATTCCTAAAATATACAATAAGGGATAAACTAATCCTGAGCGTATGATATACAGTACATCCCCAAAATTAACTAAAATAGGATTTTAGAATCCAATTTAGTAACACGAACATGCGTGCATTTTTTTTTCCGAATTATTATTTACAAATGATTTTTATGCCTTTACATTTGACAGCCACCAAAAATGGTGTTCAGTTAACAACAAAAAAAAAAAGAATTTTTTTTTTTTATACGTATATAGAATTTTTTTAAAAATATATGCATTTGTGTATATATATGTATTTTTTTCAGAAGCTTGGTGCTGAACTAGAAAAAAAAATCGGCTTAACTTTTTTTTTAGTTTGGCCTATTTCTGAAATTTTCCAAAGATCAAAATTCTTTTATTGTTTGGCATTGTCCAGTTATTACGAGAACAATTATGTGAATAATTTATTATTATCATGTGATTACGGTGATTACGGATTAGTCAGGTTACGATATACTTATACTATAGGCGTAAGTAATAAAATTGTTGTTTTTCTTAACAAGATCTTTTTTTAATATTGTTCACGTGCCTCAATTTCAAAATTTCCTAAAAAATTTGATGCATAATTTACAAAAAAAGTATGTGAACATTCTCTATTGAAACAATAAGAACCAATTTAATTTCTTGAAGTGGAATTCTCTTTGTTGCATTTCTTTTTGCTCATGCCATTCCACAGGTCCCTATAAATTAACATTTCTTGTGGGATATCTATAAATTAAAAGGGATGGTTAGCTTTTGCTAAGTACTCTACTTAAAAATTTCATCCCGCCATCTGGTAGGTGACGTGAGGCAGTATCCTTCTAAAGTATCAAGTAACATAACGAAGCAGTCCGGATCTTCTTCCTATATATTAGTGTCGATGTTTTCACCGTCCGTTCCTGAAAACTGCACAATAAAAGGTATAGCTACAAGTATCTGTTTGAAAGAACTTACAAAAACACAGCTTTAGGTTATTGTGTCCTTTCGCTGACATCTCTCCTGGACACACAAAGATTTGTTATCATCCAGAAATTCTGAAAACAGAGAAGGACGTTCACAGTAAAACTGTGGCCACGAAGCGCTTCCAGTTCTCTGAATCCAAAAGTCCTCAATGAGAACAAATCATTGCATGAAAGAAGTTGAGGAAGGAACATAACTATTCCTGATTGTGGAACAGTAGACCTCAACACGGAGAAGATCTTATTCGTATCTCAGCCAGGTCCGTCAGTTAACAGAGTTATCATAGATAGACCTGCCAGCTCACAAGGTTGCCATAACTTCCTTGATCATTGCATCCACTTGTTCACCTTCACCAGAAAGAGGGCAGGCAAAGTCCACTCTCTTTAGCTTTATGAAAACAGTTCGACATACCTTTATATTAGACAAAAATGGAGGTCCGGAAGAGGGATGACGACGTTGCAGTCGTTGCACCCAGTCATTAGAAGTCACGTGATTCCGCGTAAAGTTTTTTCCGATAACAGATTGTTTTTCGGGTGCAACGAGTGCTAAGGGTTTGTTGAATGGGTTCTTGAGACCAACTACTATGTCTTCAAGACGGTGAATTTGAACCTGATGACTTTATATTCAGGTACCTTAACCAAGGCTCCACTTTTAAAGTTAAAGATATAACCTTGAGGTGGGTTCTCGTATGATGGGCCCCAGTCATCTATTTGCAACCCTTTAAAGCCGTTAAACCCGAGATAATTCTTTCTATTTTAAAGTCAGGAAAGAAGAGATAAAATTTAATTAATTAATTATTTATTTATTTTGAGGAGTATAATACAAAATTTATAAAATGGTTCTTGATAATTACGAAAATTATTTGTTTAATTTCTTCAAGAGCGCTGAAGTTATCATCATAAACTTTCGGGTTAGGAGTTAGCGTTATCTTTTTTTTGTTAGGAGGGTTTAGAATTTGGAAACAATATTTCCTATCTGTTTTTTTTGTTAGGAGAGTTTAAACTCGGAAACAACTACGAAACGGTAAATTTCGCAACATTTCGTTGCGAAACAATTTATGTTTTTTTATTTTAATAAAGAAACGTTATCTAACGTTTCTCTTTTTTTTGTAGTTTCGGCTTGGGACCTTTTCCTGTCTGTTAGAGCTTTTTTTGTAAAAGTTTTTTTATTAGGTAGTGTCTTTTTTGTTAGGAAGGTGTCCCCTTTTATATTATTTTTCTTATCACGCGATATGTCTACAATGACAAAATATTTATATTGTGAGAGTTTAATATATGAGTCATCTTTACTCTGATTTAGAAAAACTATTGCGTCACGTAGTAAGTTTTTTTTTTAAAAAAAAGTAAAAAAAAAATAGTTTAAACAATAGTCTACAATCATCATTTTTGCCTTAAATAATTTTAAATAAAGCGGAGAGTCAAACCTGGACTGCTTAGAAATACAAATATGCATGATGATCGCATCAATATAATCAATAGCAAAAAATTTAATGTAAGAAAGTTAATTATCTCAAAATATAGAGGTTGGGAACAACCAAATAAATAAAAACAATAATAATGTGAATAGTAACTAAGTCTTTTTTTTATTAGTATTAATAATTAATAATTCATAAGTAATAAAAAAAAATTCAACGAAATTTTGAATGACGTCACCCAACAAAGAATTTTAGTTTGAAAAAAAAAAAAATCATCATAAAAATTTCAGAAAAAATTTTGGTCTATAAGAAAGAATTACAACCTATCGTAAATAATTTAGGTTGAATCAGCATAGAACTACAAAAAAAAATAATTTTTTTCTCATAATTAGTCATTTATAAAAATTAATTAAATTAATTTAGATTGTTAGATATTCGGTTGCAGAAAAATGAATATTAAAAATTTTATATATAATATTTTTATATTAGGTTATAGTATTTACACTGATAAGAGTTATAGGTTTTTATTATGTACTAATCAAAAATTTTAGATTAGTTTAGGATAACTAAGTTTTTAGTCATGTATTTAGTGTAGATACTTTATTGATGCGATGTAAATTTTTATGATTAATCGATTTTTCGATTATCATAATACGCACCTGTACGTATTGTATGTAAAATATTCTATTTTTACTTTACTTTGGATAAATTTACTACATAAATTGAATATAATAATAGAGACGCAATAAAAATAAATCAATGTTGTACTTGCATAAAATTCATAATGTCGGATCTATAAAATTGTATTATAATAATCATTCGGAATTTTAATAACTCGTATTAAATAGGACATTACATTGAAGTGAACATCAGCCAGGCTTTTTCTTTACAAATCTCCATACAATTCTATTTGTGTTTTCTACCAATCATCCAAATTCTACCATTTTTTATAACACCATTTCTGCTAATTTTTCTAAAGAATCAATACATTCTTTAAACCATAATTTTTTAGCAAAAGGTTTGTTGCAAAACGAGCAATTTTTGGAGTTTATTGCATTAGTATCTTTATCAGAGATGTTTAATTTATTAAATTCAGTTGCCATTTATTTTTTTAGAAGTTTATTTTACTGGAAAAGAAAAATATTTTCGGGATCTAGGGATAATGTAATGTGTCGATCATATGACCAAAATTTTCAGGATAGAAAAAGACAGAAAGGTTATATGAAAGGTTGTTAATTTAGAAATTTTACACTCTTTATTGTTATCCAAACTGTCATCTTTCCTTTATTTTATAGCGTATTGGTTTTTTGGAAGTTTTTTTTTTATTAGAGATAAGAGAAATATACAACCAAGGTGAAATATTTTCGGAGTTTAAGTTTTTTTCAATAACAAGTTCAGCAAGTATGTTAAGCGTCAGAACGGTGTTGCTCTATACAATTAGAAATTTTGAATGAATCGCATGTTAAGAAAATGAGGGCGATGTTTTTCATATCACGATCGAAGACAAAAATTATCCGCAGGGATTTACTGTCTATGGTATAGCTCGATTGATTTCATGAAGTATTTTGCCATTTCAGATTATTATATAAAATGGTTGCCATTTTATATAATAAAAATTATTGAAATTATATTTATCAATTACAAAACAATAATTACATTATAAATTCAGTGTCCTAATCATGCGAATTCTGTATTTTCCCGTATCCTTTCAACAGATTTTAAAAACAAAATCGTATAAAAACATTTATTAAAAAACGTATCCAGATTTTTTATTCTAAGTAGCTTTTTGGGTTAGTCTTATTGGCAACTTTATTGCACTTCACCACGCCTAATGTTATCCTTTGAAACTAAATCCATTTTCGAAAATAATTTTAAAGGTAGGAAAACGAAAGGACGTTAGTAAAGCTTTTAACTAACGATTCCTCCATATTACTAATTGCAGTAGAAATAGATCAAAATTAGGTTGAACATACCACGAGTCCATATTACAAATGAGAATTAAGTTTTTCTTAGAGATGTTCCTTTACCTTCCAGTTCCGATTTCCAATTTTCTATTTCATGCCAAAATCGCGTTCAGGTAAGTACCTACAAAAAGGAACGTTAGAAATATCACTGACATTTCTTTCTTGCTCTCAAGTTCTAGCTAAATACCTTACCTACACCTTATTCCGAAGTTCGTATCTACAAGAAAAAAAGTAATTTTTTTCAATAATAGTTTCGCCTAAAAAAATATTTTTTTTTATAAAAAGAGCTAGTTTATTTTTTTTTTAGATAAAGGTTATCAGTAGGCTATTTTATTAGCCGTTTTCAAAAAGATGCGATCAACAATCACGGGACTTGTGTTAGATATGTTTTCACGTTAAAAAACAACTTACTATTTTATTATTTTATTATTTAATACAGCGATCTTACAGTATTCTAGATTTCAAATATATATATCTCAAGCTTATTTGTGTCAAAATTTCAAAGGCATATTATATATATATATATATTTGTCAGAAATCTTTAGCATTTTCAAAATTAAAAAAAAGATTTTTTCGTGACCCTTGCGATTTTCTCGGTTTTTTTATATAATGAAGGTCTATAAGAATCTTTTATACCATTTGTTATTATATTTGATTGAATATTTTGCAGTAAATTGTAAAAAAAATTGAGACTTCATAACCAAATTTAAGATTACTTTTGTTCATAAATTCCATTAAAAGTTTTAGATTCAATTCAACATTTCCACAATTCATAAACCTAAATAAATAAGTATGTACAACAAACAGACATACATACTATAAATATATAAAGTTACTTATATGGGATTATTTGTCATTAATACAGGTATAAAAATCATAAAAAGTTTAATTGATTTTTCAGTCTTTTGAAACAATAATGAAATGATGACTTTATATTATTATTTTTATGGTCTTCCATTAATTATATAAATTTTTGGATACGATCTAAAAATAAAGAATTAATTTATTATTATTTAATAATGAGTGTCTTTTTTTAACATAACATTTTATGTTCTCCGAACATAACTCGTAACGTACTTTTTTCATACAACTAAGACATCATTTTTGAAAAAGTATGTATTCGTATATTTTATTATGTATATTGAATAAATACTTTAACATAAGTGTTTCGTAATAGCAGTAGTTTTAAAATTTGTTACTTCGGATCATTATGACATTTTCGATGGCTATCTACATATTCTTAAAATTCAATAGAAGCGATTTTTTTGGGTAAGATTATTATATTAATTTAGTTTGTCTATATATTTATACAATTTGCAAACTCTAAATAATCTCTTTATTATAGATTCAGCCCTGCAATATAGATATTTGAAATTGAGTCACTAATATCCAAAATCTAAATTTAACGTTGTATATACAGTACTTACATATTCTATTAATGCCAAAACTCTCAATGTCGAATTTCTTCAAGAAAATGTAATTACCTTTTGAAGATAATATTTTTGATTATGTTTTCCATAGAATTCTCCATATACCATTAAGGATTGAAAAGTATTTTATTAACAAATATGTAGAGTATGTAAGATTGTAGTTGTGTTGAATTTATGGAAAAAGATATTAAATTTGATATTAAAAAAAAAATAAAGAATATCCAAAGAATTATATATTGTGAGAAAGCGTGCGACAAATCATAGTTAAATATGCTAGCGTCCCCATAAAAATTTCTCACGTGATAATACGAAAAATGATCGTCACTCACGTTACTTACTATGTCGTCCAGTCACATGCACGGTCCAAATATTTCTTATATATTGTTGGTTTTGTATAGTTTTATATATGAAATACGCTTACCATGTATTTTTTTAAAAAAATGATAATTACATCATGTTATTTTCTAACAATATTTTATGTAATAACTAAATATATAAAAACTAAATGAATGAATTTTTATTTTATATTACATATATGTTACGCGTATGACATAAAAAAGAGTTAAAATATTATCCAAGAAAGACATAAACATAAAGTTATTTAAATAGGTTAATAAGCTGATTTTTTTCAAGAAAGGTAGTAAATTATAAATTAAATCAGAAAAAAATACAAACTCTTACAGTTGCTTTAACAGTTTGACATAAAAGGTGGACGAAGCGACAATAAACCTCATGATCGTAGTAAATATCGTTTTCAAATTCGATAATTCCAAAGAGAGATATAACAAGGAATATTGAAAAAGGGTTAAATTAACATTTACAAATTTAATTCTGTATAGGGCGACCAACAAAATGAAGCGGCCATAAAATTGTGTTGCGTGCTATTGTGACACGTGAGGACGGTTTAGATAAAACTATTGATCACTTTATTAGATATTGAATAATAATAGGTTAATTATGTTTGACAGTTACTATTACCTTTCAAATTTAATTGAATGATAGTCGGTATGTATAGTATTCCGACTACTTTGTCATTATAAGTATTTAAGATTTGAATAACCTAATAAGCTTTAAATTTCAAATAAAAATCAATAAAATTATAAATTATGAAGAAATGAATTTTTTTTACCAAATACTACTTTAAATTTAATTTTATTCTCTTTTCTTTTTCATTATACGAGCAAAATTCTTTTTTATATTGTATACTATTGTAAATTTTCAATTTTCATGCTTTGTAATTTTCATTACCTCTTTTCACTTATCCAGGATTGGGAATGAGAAGAGGATATAAAAGTAAAATAGTAAAAAAACAAAAGTATTTTTTTTTTATAATATCTACGCTGTGCGAACGATGCTATACTGACGTTGATCATTTTAGAACATCCACGCCAAGAGGATGGTTAGAGTCACATGAATAGATCTGATCGAAAATAAATTAATTAATTACTAAGAATAAGTTAAACCTACTCGTGTTAATTCATTATTAAATTTAATATAAAATTATGCATATATAATATGTCAAAAAATGTATATTACAAAGTATACGGTCGGTAGAAACAAACAATGTTGGTAATAGACACTGTATATGTATTGTCTTTTATGCCAAAAGGAGATAATCAATTTTAGTCAAAAGTCATACCAGTTTTGATAACAATCTCGAATTAAAAAGTTTTCAAAGCAAAAATTTTTTTATAATTATTTTGAAATGCAGATTTTCACTTAATTGTTGATTAGATTATTTAACAATCGGATAATACACATTTGTAATATTGTTGCTACGATTGATTTAATCTTCAAAGATTGTATTATAAACATAATTTTAAAAAATTTATTTTATCGTTAGTAGGTAAAGGAAATATTAATAAGTAAATAATTCAGTTAAAGCACAATTAATATTATTATCAAACCAACTTAATTTTTTTTATACAAAGGATAACTCGTTACGGATGTTACATTTGTAACATTACACAAAATATTATTTCTATAATTTTATATACTTAAACTAAATATAATACTGCGCCCCACACTTAATAGATTCACTAGGTAATTCCAGCATTACACCGTAACAGCGTAACGGCGTAACTCCATAGTGTCAATCTGATCACTGATCTAGATTCAAGTCTAAAAAACAAAATAAACAATACAGAAAAATTATATAAAAAAAAATATAGATTATAAAGGAAAATTTGCATATTTTGTATCAAACGAAATATATTTTTTTTTCACATTTTCAACTACAGCTTATTGTATCATATCACTAAAACGCAGGTTTACGCTTATATACTTGCTATATAAATTTGTATAATCACCGAGAAATTTTTAAAAGAAATTTCAACTTTCACTCATTCTCAGTGCAGTATGTATATGTTGAAAATTTAAGTTTGTAATACCGCATTATGACATAATCCAAGCTACTAAATAACTAATGACGTATCACTCTGATTTACAATTAATAAAATATATATTTAGTTTCTTTGCAAGATACATATAAAACCCTAGGGTTTACGTATAATAATATATCATAATCAATGTATTTTATCTTACAGGAAATTTTGAGAATCTCCTTATTCTATATTTATCATATTATATATATAGCTAAATTTTAAAATGTGATTGTAAAAAAAAATATCAATATAGTTTATTAGTTATTGTTATGATTTTACATCATTAACATTTATATAATTTATCCTATATATTTATATACTTCATAAATTTTATCAATACTTATTTAAGTTCCTATCATAAAAAGAATATTCCAATAAAATATATATATTGTAGTAGTAATAAAGAAAATAAATAACAAATAATAGATACTAATAAAAAAATATATAATATGAAAATTTGTAAATTATCTTCCTTTTCTTTCCCTTAGTTGTTTTTATCTATCAAAATGAAATTATTGAAGTAAATTGTTAAATATAATTAACAAAATTAAACACCTAGGTTGAGTTAGTGAAATCTATTGCTTCTATGGTTTCTATAGGATAAAGATGATCTTATATTAATAAGCATTTCAAGAATTTTGTGAAAATAACTAGACATGGATTACCTGAATACTCGATAGCATTTTTTGGTTTTGGAAGATTTTTATAGTCTAAAAGTCTACTCGTGTAAACTGCTTGAGGATTTGTAGTATATGAAAGAGTAGTACCATTATATGGTAATGAAGTAGAAGTAAACTTTTTATTAATTTTATCTGCTTCTTTACTTTGCTTATTGATTTCACAATCATTATGCCTATAATCGTAATATAAATCATATAATGAAACATATAATTCATTTGCTTTAGGTCGTTTTAAAGGATCAGCATCCCAACATTTTTTAATTATGTCCAAAATTAGTTGAGGGATTTTATAATCAGATTTTGGCCTAAGCCCGTTACAAATGCTAATAGCTAAGATTTTATCATGAGCAATATCATGATAAGGAGGAAGCCCTGTACAGACTTCATATGCAATAATTCCGAATCCATATATATCACTTTCTTGAGTATATTCTTTTCCTATTAAAACCTCAGGTGCTACATAAGGCAATACTCCATACATTTTTTTATATTCATCTTGAGAAGGTATTACATTTGCTGGTCTACATAATCCTAAATCAGTAATAAAAGTAAAATTATAATCACCATTTAATATATTACCACAATGAAGATCATGATGAATTAATCCTTGGCTATGAATATCTTCAAGGCCATTTGCAATCTTTTGTAAAATATCCAATTTTTTGTTCCAATTCATTGAATTAAAATTATTATTTAAAATTTGTCTTAAACTACCATTTTCTGCATATTCCATCACCATCATAAAATTTTTGGATTTTGGATCTTTAGTAATACCATAGCAGCGATTTACATAACCACTAACAGAAGATGTACCAATATGTAATTCAATCTAAAAATGAATTCATAAATAATAAATATTAGCTAGTTTAGCATTTATAAGAGAACAATATCTTAAAAATTACACATAAATAAGTAACTTACTTCTCTTAAAAATTCAGCTGTAATGTCCTGAGAATTATGCAAACATTTTAAAGCAACTGGAAAATTTTCATAATTTTTGGCCGATGACTCTTTGCTTCTCATCCATTTATTATTTCTAGAATCCCACTTTTCCATATATCCATCTTTCCAAATTGCTTTATAAATAGTTCCAAATCCTCCTTTGGCCAAATATTCAACATTTTCAAATCTATCATATTCAATCCACTCTAAAATTTCCTTGTATCTTTTAGCTTTGAGTTGTATTTTTTGAATAAACTTATCAACTTCATTATTTCCACTAGTCCAATTTTTGAAATTTTGTTGAAATTTGCATTGACACCAAACACGAGTAATTTCAGGTTGCTTACAATCTTTACACAAACCATTCTTTTTATAACGTTCTTTTAATTCTTCATTTAATATTAGCTTATCAATTAACAAACTTTGTTCATCTGTTAATTTCCAAAATTCAAAATCTTTTATTTGCTCAAATACATCATCACTGAGAATAAATTCTTCCATATTTAGATAATAAAAGTGACAACAGCTCTATGTTTAAACTAGAGTAAAAATGATTTTTTTTTAAAAAAAACAAACCACGGCATAATATAATATATTACAGTCGTACAGCAGTGATCGACAAAATCAAAAAATCAGCTGATGAACTCAAAAGAATTTCGTTAAGAAATTTCTTTTTATGATTTTGACAGAAAAAGAAAAATTTGGTAATACAGATTAGAACTCCGCAACCTGACCTGACAGATCGGGTGACCCAACGGAAATATTCGGGTCAGGTCATCAAATTCATGACCTGACTCAGGTCGGGTCAGTGTCAGCCGGGTACCTGTTGACCCGTCATACATTTTGGTCAATGCTTAGGAGAAAGAAAAATTCGCACGAATTTTTCTTAAAAAGCAATAAAAACGTTGCGAAACGTTTTTTTAATAGATAATTTAATAAAAAAACGATTCACACCGTTTTTTTATAATTAAGAGAAAAAACGTTTCGCAACGTTTTTTTATAATTGAGTGAAAAAAACGTTGCAAAAACGTTTTTTTATAATTGAGTGAAAAAAACGTTGCAAAAACGTTTTTTTATAATTGAGTGTAATAAAAAAAACGTCTCGCAACGTTTTTTTATAATGATTTTAATTAAAAAAAACGTTTCGCAACGTTTTTTCTTAAAAATTTTAACAAAGACGTTGCGAAAACGTTTTTTAATAGAAAATTTAATAAAAAAAACGTTTTCATACCTTTTTTTTGTTAATTAAATAAAAAACGGTGCGGAAACGTTTTTTTTTGATAAATTCTTTAATAAAAAAAAACGTTTCTAAACGTTTTTTTGAAAATTTATTAAAAACATTGCAAAACGTTTTTTTTTTAAATTAAACTATCTAAAAAACCGACGTTTTGCAACGTTTTTTAATAAATTTATTACGCTTTAAACCTTTCAGTTTACCCGAAGCAATCAGGTTACCCGAAGTACCCGGTCAACACCCTATAAGGAATTTTTATCCGAATATTTCCATTATTTCTCCGTGTCTTCCGTAAAAATTCCGTGAAAATGATACATTCACGGATATCCGTGTTAGCGAGATGAAAATTTCCATGATTTAAGGCTATTAATTCCATGAAAATGATACATTCACGGAAAAAACATGGAAAGATAAAACACGGATCAAATTTTTTACAGAGACAGGTCGGGTCAGGTCAGAGCAGGTTACCCGACCTGAACCGACCTGAAAAAAAATATCGGTTCGGGTTAACCAGGTAATCCGACCCGACCCGGCCCGTGCGGAGCCCTAATACAGATTTTCAAAAAAAAAAAATTGCTTTAGCACCAATTATTATTTGTATATTATATAGTACATGGATTTGATAATTTATTTTACAAAATTTATGCTAATGATTCTGATTTTAAATTATTATAATTTTTTACTAGCAGCCACCCGTTGCTTCGCACCGGGATTAATGTTTTTTAATAAATATATATAACAGATAATAAATTATGTACATAAAAATATTATACTATAAATAAGTAGAGATATAAATAAAATAATCTATTGATTAAATGGATAGTGATTATTTGTTGAAATAGTTTTTTTTTATTTACAATTAAAAAATATTGGTTCATATAATAATAAAGTGATAAAAATATTTTTTTCTTTCTTGAACACTTTTATTGTAGTTTAACTTGTTATTAATAAAAGAAAATAAACAATATTAAATAAGTATTATACTAATCATTTAAAAAAAATTATCTATGTAATTTAAAAATTATATTAATTTATTAATTTTTAATTTAAACCAATTTTATTTTTACTAAATAAAAAAATATATTTATCCTAACTAAAAAATCATGCGAAACATGTTTATTCAAATAAAAAAAATCATTTATTTTGATTATATTACTTGAAAAAATAAAAAAATTTTTAGCAAAAAAATACGGTAATTAGGAAAAATAATTATTATTAAAAATAAGAATTGGAAGAAAAGGCACTGACCGTTGTAAGAGCTACGCCCGCAGTAATTTACGTTGCCCCGCAGTCTTAACAAAAATGATGATTTTATTAATAATACGAAATTACACAAATGTGTTAATACAAATCGATATAATGCTTAGTTTAATAATATTTTTAATAAGTTATTAATTCCTAAATTATAAATTAATTAAACATATTGTGCTATGATAAATTCTTCCTTATTTAGAAAATGATTTT
This sequence comes from Rhizophagus irregularis, assembly GCF_026210795.1. Lineage (NCBI taxonomy): Eukaryota > Fungi > Glomeromycota > Glomeromycetes > Glomerales > Glomeraceae > Rhizophagus > Rhizophagus irregularis. Next base: position 1,153,620 of record NC_089451.1, on the reverse strand, counting down.
CATAAGAATATTTTCTCTGTGTTTTTCCAAACCTCATTTCTGAAATGAAATCTTTCCTTATCATGATTTTTACCCTGGCAGCCTGGCTCACTTAACAAAAATGTTGTGCAAACTCTTGCTCCACAACTTTTACATTCTCAACTTTTACGCTGGCTTGTAAAAATGAAAAACCTTTCATTTTTGATCGCTAACCCTGTATATCCCGAACATAAATCCCTTTCCCAAATCCAAAAATAAATGTGAACACAAGAATAGTTTTACGTCGTTACGGATGTTACATTTGTAACATTACACAAAATATTATTTCTATAATTTTATATACCTAAACTAAATATAATACTGCGCCCCACACTTAATAGATTCACTAGGTAATTCCGGCATTACACCGTAACAGCGTAACGGCGTAACTCCATAGTGTCAATCTGATCACTGATCTAGATTCATATAGTTTATAAAGGAAAATTTGCATATTTTGTATCAAACGAAATATATATATTTTTTTCACATTTTCATCAACTACAGCTTATTGTATCATATCACTAAAACGTAAAAGAAATTTCAACTTTCATTCATTCTTAGTGCAGTATGTATATGTTGAAAATTTAAGTTTGTAATACCGCATTATGACATAATCCAAGCTACTAAGTAACTAATGACGTATCACTCTGATTTACAATTAATAAAATATATATTTAGTTTCTTTGCAAGATACATATAAAAGCCTAGGGTTTATGTATAATAATATATCATAATCAATGTTTTTTATCTTACAGGAAATTTTGAGAATCTCCTTATTCTATATTTATCACATTATATAGCTAAATTTTAAAATGTGATTGTAAAAAAAAATATCAATATAGTTTATTAGTTATTGTTATGATTTTACATCATTAACATTTTATTTAATTTATCCTATATATTTATATACTTCTCAATACTTATTTAAGTTCCTATCGTAAAAAGAATATTCCAATAAAATATATATACTATAGTAGTAATAAAGAAAATAAATAACAATAAATACTAATGAAGAAATATATACTATGAAAATTTGTAAATTTTCATCCTTTTCTTTCTTTTAGTTGTTTTCATCTATCAAAATGAAATTATTGAAGTGAATTGTTAAATATTATTAACAAAATTAAACATATAAAAGTTAATGTAAATTAGTACCTAGGTTGAGTTAGTGAAATCTATTGCTTCTATGGATTCTGTAAGATGAAGATGATCTTATATTAATAAGCATTTCAAGAATTTGTGAAAATAACTAATACATGAATTACCTGAATACTCAAATGAATCATTGTCTTTGCTATCAATAGCATTTTTCGGTTCTGGAAGATTTTTAAAGTCTAAAAGTCTACTCGTGTAAACTGCTTGAGGATTTGTAGTATATGAAAGAGTAGTACCATTATATGGTAATGAAGTAGAAGTAAACTTTTCATTAATTCTTTCTGCTTCCTCAACTTGTTGTTGTATTTCATGACCATCATCACTATCATAACTAGTTTCTAAATTATCCAATAAAACATGTAATTCATTTGCTTTAGGTCGTTTTAAAGGATCAGCATCCCAACATTGTTTAATTATGTCCAAAATTAGTTGAGGGATTTTATAATTAGATTTTGGCCTAAGCCCGTTACAAATGCTAATAGCTAAGATTTTATCATGAGCAATATCATGATAAGGAGGAAGCCCTGTACAGACTTCATATGCAATAATTCCGAATCCATATATATCACTTTCTTGAGTATATTCTTTTCCTATTAAAACCTCAGGTGCTACATAAGGCAATACTCCAAACATTTTTTTGTATTCATCTTGAGAAGGTATTACATTTGCTGGTCGACATAATCCTAAATCAGTAATAAAAGTATAATTATCAACACCATTTAATATATTACCACAATGAAAATCATGATGAATTAATCCTTGGCTATGAATATCTTTAAGACCATTTGCAATCCTTTGTAAAATATCCAATTTTCCATTCCAATACATTGAATTAAAACTATTATCTAAAATTTGTCTTAAACTGCCATTTTTTGCATATTCCATCACCATCATAAAATTATTAGATTCTGGATCTTTAGTAATTCCATAGCAGCGATTTACATAAACACCAAAAGAAGATGTAACAATATGTAATTCAATCTAAAAATGAATTCATAAATAATAAATATTAGCTAATTTAGCATTTATAAGAGAACAATATCTTAAAATTTACACATAAATAAGTAACTTACTTCTCTTAAAAATTCAGCTGTAATGTCCTGAGAATTATGCAAACATTTTAAAGCAACTGGAAAATTTTCATAATCTTTTTCAGACGACCATTTGCTTCTCATCCATTTATTATTTCCAGAATCCCACATTTCCATATATCCATCTTTCCAAATTGCTTTATAAATAGTTCCAAATCCTCCTTTGGCCAAATATTCAACATTTTCAAATCTATCATATTCAATCCACTCTAAAATATTTCTATAACTTTTACCTTCAAGTTGTGTTTTTTGAATAAACTTATCAACTTTATTATTTCCACTAGTCCAATTTTTGAAATTTTGTTGAAGATGTTTCGAATTACATGATTTACACCAAGCTTCACCAGTATTAGGCTGCTTACATTCTTTGCATAAACCATTCTTTTTATAACGTTCTTTTAATTCTTCATTTAATATTAGCTTATCAATTAACAATTCTTGCTCATCTGTTAAGTTCCAATAAGTAAAATCTTTTATTAACTCGAATACATCATCACTGAGCTTAAATCCTTCCATATTTGGATAATAAAAATGACACCAACTCTATGTTTAAGCTAGAGTAAAAAGAGTAAAAGGGAATTTTTTTTTTAAAAAAAAAACCACGGCATTATAAAACGTATTACAGTCGTACAGCAGTGATCGACAAAATCAAAAAATCAGCTGATGATCACAAAAGAATTTCGTCGAGAAATTTCTTTTTATAGATTTCCAAATTCATTTTTATTCGATTGTTCAAAGAACTTCGGGTGAAACCACATTAATAATTTTTGGATTCGGCTAATTAGATCCCTCCCTCAATAGTTCTAGAGTTTCTATAAATCACGAGATGATCGACCAATCAGATTTTCCGTAGCAACTGAGCATGGATAAAATTGCGCAGAAAAATTTATTTTTTTACATTATCGAACTTTCTGCTTTAACGTTAAGATTTCGGGCTTTTCATCCTTAGTTAGAATTTAGATTACCACTTCGTTTATGTTTCAGAAATTAGTAAATTATTATATAATTACTTATTATTTTAGGCAATGAAAAATCACGTGTAAATTCCGTTTCGGAATGCACCAAGAAAAAGTTTTAAAATGAACACTATTTTCCGATGCAACACTCTGCATACAGTCATATCATACATACATGAGTTAAAAAACACACAATGTATATTAAATTTTGCTCGAATTGTAACGCAAATCTCTATAGTTAAAGCATTATATAAGTAGCGCAGTAGATTATTAATCTTAATAAATATCGTCGAAGATTGTAAAAAATATCATTTTTCACTCGGTCAACCTTTGGGGTTTCAGAAGTGGAGAAGGTGTAGATTGGCGAGCTATTACCATTCTTGTAATTTTTGTGTTAAGCATCAATAATGTGTGCTATATTAATACAAACATTTGTTGGTACTTGGCAAAAATTAAAAGTTAAAGACGCATCAATAGTATAAAAAAGCTCACTCTAAACCCAAAGAGATTTTTAATGAATGGTCCCAATAAACTTTCCGCTGCCAATATGGTTTTTGGAACAATTAACTCAGCAACTTCTGATAAAATAATCAAAAATTAACGTCATAATTATATAATAGACAATATATTGCCCACTTTTGACCTATTAATTTCATTGAGACGAGGGTGAATACACATCCATTCAGATGAATTAACAAAAATCACGAAACATTCTTCATACCAGTTGCTTGGATTCCCATGAATAAGATTTCAGCTAAATCTTTCTTTTTTTTAAAAAATGAAGCACATCATAGAAGTTATCTATCATGTATGTCCTTCAATTCTATTTTTAATGCTGTATGATCCTCACGAAACTTCAGATCATCATGCTCTTTGAGTGATGCCAACTTCCGCAGTTACCAGTTCATACCATAATTGCGTAACTCTATAACAGCATCTAATTTTTTCGATCCTAAGTATTTACAAAATTTTAACATCTAATTGAAGAGAAAAAATCAGGTATCAGGTAGTGTACCAATAGGACCCCGGACAATTATAATTAAGGTCATATCTTCTATGCTAAAAATTTACCCTTGTCATCCTGAACTTACTTTTAAAGCTATAGATACAAAACTTTGTAATAATAATTGCCCTCCTATTTTCTATAATTTTGTTACTTAAAAAGTAATATTTAATAATAGTAATTTTTATTTTTTTGTATATTGCTATGTATACCGATAGTGAAAAAGCGTATATTTTTTTGCCAAATTTTGCCTGTGTAACGATACTTATCTCAAATTCTAATCAGTAGATTTACAAGATTTTTGGTATCAAAAGATTCTTCTCTTCAAAAGAAACATTTTTTTCTATGGTAAAAAATAATATTAACTTAATAAAATTACATGTTAAAAGAAAAATAAAGTTTAAAACATAGTAAGATATGACCTCAATTATAATTATCCGGGGTCCTGTACCAATATGTTTGGAAACGACCGCTATCATATTCCTCCAAAAGATCAGTTAAGATAGGAGATATAATTCTTAATATATGGTCTCTTTCTCATGTTGGGAGAGACAATATATTTACTTTACGTCTGTAACACTTATGACTGTAGAAAAAAATGACAGAAGTTAAGATATTTATTTTGTTCTGTATTAAGCGTATTAAGTGATTTACAAAAAAGAAATAATTTCGGCCGATAAATTGCCATCTTCGGATCCAATGTTTGATAGTTTATCTTTTAACTGTTTCAAATCATTTAAATTTCTCTATAATATAAACATTATGAATTAACATTTTTTCATACCATGGTACAAATAATAAATATAACAAATATAAGCATTATCACCAAACTGGTTTCATCAATTAAATGAATTACAGTTTCATCAATTTGATCTTTTAATAATTTTTGCCAACACGTTCTGAATAATTTCGCTTTATCTTCAGTCTTCAGAATTCGCGACCACTCAAGACTTGGCCAGTTCGTCAAATCGATTATTCTTAATTCTATTGCTCTGAATTTACAAAAAGACGTTGACAATATTTGTTACTAGATTAATAATTGCACATAATCATACATGGAAAATACTCACTGAACTTTTATATTTTTTTCGCTCTACGATCCATAACCAACTTCCATATCTCTTCCAGGTCCTTAGATGGTAAAAGCCTTTTAATCTGTAAGTAGTCATCAATAATTACTTAGAGAAACAAAGGATTGTACTCAATGAAATCAAGCAAAACTACCGTTTCATTCGCTCTTTTCTCTAATTCTATCATAGATTCATTGATGATATCCACAGTTTGTGAGTTGGCTGTACTTGTTTCGGAAGAAATAGTTGTGGATCTGCATGGGTTCGACTGTAATTGATATCAACTTCCTTTTCCATATCTTGATTCGACTGATGTATTTGATGAGGTGGAGCAGATAATGATAGTTACTAAAAATGCTCACTATCCCTATAAAAATGATTTGTGTAACAAACAGGCTAATTCTGTCTACATTTGTGTATATTCTGTGTAAAAATTCCTCAATTTGTGTGGTAGTTATGTAATTCTTAACATTATTAAAAAAGTTCGATTTAGTAAACTGTATTAAAAATGTGTAATTTGTTCAATTTGTGTAAAAAATATGTAATTTCTATGTAATTGTAAAAAATGAATGATTTAGTAAACTGTGTTAAAAATGTGTAATTTGTTCAACTTGTGTAAAAAATATGTAATTTCTATGTAATTGTAAAAAATGAGTTATATTACGTTATAATAGTATTAGATTTAGTAAACTGTGTTAAAAATGTGTAATTTGTTCAACTTGTATAAAAAATATGTAATTTTTATATAAAAACTGAGTTATATTATTACATAATTGTATTATTTGCTTCTTTATCAACTATATAATATTTATTATCCACTTTAATAAATCCAACACATCGTTCAACTGCAATAACATCTATAAAATCATAACCTGCAAATTTAGTAAAATATTTTAAACCAACTGAATCTGTTGATACTGATGCAGTCCAATTGATATAAGCGAGCATAGATTTCTCATTATTGAACTCATACATAAGGTAATATTCTATATTACCATAAAAAGGCCTTTTTTCAAATACAGGTGTACGTCTTTGATTATTTGAATATATGTCAACTTCCAAGTAAACCTAAAAAATAAAATAGTTAAATATTAATCATCATTTATAACAACAATTTTTGAGTAATTACTTACCAATACTGAGTAGTTAACACGTGCCCAAGTTTCATTTCGTCGTATCCAATTTGATCCTATATAGTAACCATTTCTTGTATATATATGTAATATATATAAATTAATATCATACTTTCTAATTCCTGCAATTCCGAAACAATAGGAGCAAGAAAAGAATTGAAATCTTTTGGTTCTTTAGGACCTGGTATAATTGCACCCATTAAAAAGTTGTCTTTTTTAACTCGAATTTCTGGAGCAAATAAATAACAAAATCCAGCAATCATCTGACTTCTGTCTAAATATTTGATAACCATCAACTGAAGCTAATAATGCTACATCACGTTCATCCTGAAAATGTCCATTTTGTACCAGTTCTTTATAATGATCTCCATCAAAAACATCACCTATTTGAATATTACATTTATATAATTTTTGTGAAGTATAATTGGTTCTATAACGTAATTCTTTAGCACGATCATAATTTCTATATTGAATAGTAAGGCGTTCAATAAGTGAAAAATATGAATATTGTTTACATGGTTTTTTATGTTGAAATCGTTCAGATCCACATACTGGACATTTGGTTAATTTCCTATAACTTTCTGTATAAGCACAGCATGAATTAAGACACATATCTATCCAAATAGGTTCAATATGAACAATAGATTTCAATTGCTTTTTAACTGTATGTAAACTGATCGGATTACTATTAAATGCCATCATAGTTTCTTGAAATGCTTCATCTGTTAAATTGTGCTCAATTTTGACTTTCAGAAATCTTAGTGCTGATAATAAACTTTCAGAAATATCATATTCTATCCATAAATAAATAAATTAATTTAATAGATAATAAAGTTTTATTACATGTTAAAATAAGTTGATAATATACCTTGTTGTAAAATATCAGTCACTGAACTTGAATCACTTGAAACTTCATCATAAGACATCATACTACTTGAACTGCTTAATAATTCATCAGATGAATTTTCAAAAGAATTATCCAAATCATAAATTACATGATCATTTTCTGAAGTAGTACCACTAAAATGATAAAAATTTTATTTAATAAAGTAAATAAATTGCAGTTATAATAATTATATAACTTAAAAAACCTTAAAGAATCTTCTATTGGTATTTGTATTTCTGTACTATTATCAGTATTATATTCATTATCTTCTAGTATTGACATTTGTGTTTCTGTACTACTACTAGTATTGGCATCGTCACTTGTTAATTCTGAATTAAGTGGCTTTGAATATTGATACCGATTTGCACGTTCAGTTTTCATATGTCTAGAACGAGTGTTTCTACTGACCCAAGCACCACCATAACCATTTTCAGCACATAAAGAACATCGACAATAAACTTGATTTGTATGATTATCAGATATCTCCATAATAATACTACTTTTTTTGGACTATTTATTCAAATTATTAATTATTAAAATTGTAACTTATAAAAAAGGTTTATATAAGATATTAAAGAATTGTAAATTTAAAGTTACATTGAAAAAAAAATTTATATGATTAATATTTTTTTTAATTAAGTATTTCATATATTAGAATTTGTTTGAACTTGATGTGATTTTATAATTATGTAATAATTCATATACTATACTAAATTTGTCAAACAAACTATAAAATAGCTTATACTTTATACTATACTAAATTTGTCAAACAAACTATAAAATAGCTTATACTTTATACTATACTAAATTTGTCAAACAATATATTTACGAAAGTATAATATTAACTATAAAATAGCTTATACTTTATACTATATTAAATTTGTCAAACAATATATTTACGAAAATATATTTATTTTTCTTTCAAAATCTCTTAACAACTGAAATAAATACTTTTATTTTTTTTATTTTTAAAATATGGGAAAATACAAAAAACCTGCTATACGAAATAAAAAGAAACTTGTTGATGAAATAAGTGATCCTGAAATGGCTTATATGAAACGTCAACTAGAAATATTAAAAGCTGATAATGAACGGTTGCGAAAAGAACGACTTAAAAATGACCAAAACTCCAGTAAAACTTTAGCTTTAACTGTAGCAAGCATTGGTAAAAATTCTAAAGCTAAACATATTAATAACCATAAAAAATCAAATAAGGAGATTAGTGACTCTGAAACTAATATTTCAAATAATCAAAAAGTATACAAATATAACAAAACACGTAAAATTATTAATGTTTCAGAAAATTCTGAGACAGATGAGTTAACTTATAAGCAAGTATTAAAGAAGCGCAAACATCGCAAAAACAAACAAGCAAATAAAGTAACAACTATATCTAGTGATTCTGAAACAAATAATGAACAAATATTATTAAAAAAATATAAAAAGAAAATAAATGATAATGAAAGTGATATTGAAGATATGTCAATTTCTCAAGTAAGGGTTTTTTTTTTAATTTATAATTGCAAATATTAAACTAAACATTTTTTTTAAAGAAAACGAAGACACCAATTGCAAAACCAACTAACTTGAAATGGTATGATCTGCCAAAGCTATTGTCACTTGATAATAAAGTTTATGCATCGTATAGAGTAAGTTTAAGATATTATTTAATTATATCCAAATATTCTATGATGCATTGTTATAATATTATCATTATTATTTGAGAGTGCTATGCGTGAATTTATAGCAGAAAAATGGAATGGAAATACTCCAGAATATCGCAAGATAAGTATGACTAAAAAACGCTATTTGGTTGAAAAGGTATATCAGTTTAATGATATTATAATTGACATAACAATAACAATTAAGTAATAACAAATTATTTTAGTACAAATCAAATAATCCAGATTTTCCATTATCAATTGGTGATTGGGCTATTCAAATGATGATGCGTCGTGCTATTAATCAACAGCGTATGTTGATTAAACATAATTTTTTAAAGTTTATTACTTATTTATTTTATATTTTTAGGTAAAGTAGAAAGAAAAGTTACAAAGAATGTTAAGCATTCTCGTGTTATGAAAAGTAAAGTGATGGTAGCTAAGACTAATAAATCTAATAAAATTCATGGTATGTATATAATATATATTATTTGATTATTATTTATTAATTTATATATTAAATCTCCATTTAATTAAGATTCAGTATCAGAAGATGCCGATGCTACCAATGATGAAGATGCCAATACTAACAGTGATAATACTAATGATGATGATGTTGTTGACAATGATGAAGATGCCAATACTAATAATGATGAAGATGCCAATACTAATAATGATGAAGATGCCAATACTAACAATGATGAAGATTCCGATACTAATAATGATGAAGATGCCGATACTAATAATGATGAAGATGCCGATACTAATAATGATGAAGATGCAGATACTAATAATGATGAAGATGCAGATACTAATAATGATGAAGATGCCAATATTAACAATGGTGAAGATGCTGGTAATGTTGAAGACACTGATACTACTAATTATGAAGATGCAAATAGTGTAAACGATAATAAAAATACTAATTCAAATACTAATGACAATAAATGTAAAGGTAAGGTTTTATAATTTTATATTTTAAAAGTATGATTGCCGACCTGAATTAATTTTCTCCATTAAAAAAATAAAAAGACGATTCAAGATCCATTAATAAAAAATTGGATACCAAAAAGTCTAGAAGAATTTTAAAAATGCGGTATGTAAAAGATTATATAATAGTAAATTTTATAGAAATTTTATTAACTAATAATAATTTTATAGACAAGATATAGTTAATTCTAATAATTCCGAAATTCAAAAAAGTAAATATGGACGAAAGGTTAATAATAGCAAAAGGAGTATGCAAGAAGCAGATCAAGGCGAGGATACGCAAGAAAATCAAAAATCTAATAGACGATCTAAAAGAATAGCCAACAAGTTAGCTAATAGTAATACTTAATAAAAATACAGATTCAATATAAAATTGATATAATTATCACACATTTCATTATGTATAATAATAGTATAAATACAACGCAGATTTAATATAAAAATAACATAATTATTGCACATTTTATTATATATAATAATAACATAAATATAACACAGATTTAATACAAAATTAACATAATTATTCTGCATTTTTTATTAACACAAATTGGTGCATTTTCAGACATTTATAAGACAAAATATTATACATAATTTTGATACAAATTTAACACATTTTTTTTTTATAGGGTATAAAATTCAAGACGACATTTATATAACAAAAATTTATTATTATATTCTTATTCTAACCTTTGGAAATGATTTTCGCTTTTGTCCAATAGATACAGTGGATTGGAAAATATCTTCGTCAGGATTATTGTCACTTATGCCCAGTGATTTTATGAGGAGGTATTTGAGTTCCATTTGCATAATAACAGGAACAGCCAAAAGTTATTGATTAAATGTCTGAATAACACCAAAAATCATTCTTATCATCTTTCGTATCATTCCTATCTAATAAGCTGGGGTTGAGAGGTTCTTCACTATCTTTATTATCGGCCTTACTTGGTAAATCACTTGTTTCCAAATCATCGTATATGCGATCTTCAGTTGTGATTCCTAAAAAAAAAAGAACGCAACTATTCGGTCTCAATTGAATATCGTGATAACTAAACAATCTACTTATGATGTGAAGGCAATACCTCATCCTTCTGATGTCAGTTCTGATGTGATTTCCGATTGTCCAGATTAACTTGCTTTATTGACCTCACTACTCCAATCCTATGAAAGAATGAGATCAATACCACAATTGGGTATATAAGAATGACAAACACTAATTATATCTTACAGCATAAACATCAGATTTCTGGTTCATTCGATCATTTATTCTTACGTTTTGAAAATCTTCTCGTGTATCATCTGTTATATTTACCCTTTTCTAAAATAAAGAAACTATGTTAATAAAGAATGACTCATGTGTTTCCCAATTATGCAGTGAATTTCGTACTACTTACTTTTGCCCGAGAACTTCTTATATCTAGTAATGAATCCCTAATAGTTTTCAACTATTTTACTTGCTGATAAGATCATTTGGAAGCAAGTTTGTTAGATGGTAATGGAAGAAAACTATGACCGAACATAAATAACTCATACATTCTTTTGCTACGAACATGATTAACGATATCATAATTGATATTTTTGATTGTAATAATGTCAATAAGATTTTGGTTATAAATATCTAATACTTCTTGAGATGTCGTATCAGGTTTCTCATTATGATATATAAAATTTGTAAAAAGTTCAAAACGATTCCATCTCATTAAGAGTGTCTTAGAGAGAAAAATTGGTTAATTCTTGAAATTGGCTGGCAAAGGTTTGGATCAAGCGTGAAATTGACTGTTTTGTCCATCTATTGTTGCAAAAAAAGAGGTCTCTTGTTAATTAACAGTACTAATGGACATATATACCAATATTCTTTTGTAGCCTTCATCCAGGTACAAGCTATTCAGTCGCAATCACGCGGTTGGACGCATGTATGCATGACACTTCGAAGCAATCCCTAATATATAACTATAGCTAGTCCTTTTCGTGTTAACGCATAGTAGACCTCCTCGACACAGACCAATACTCTCCCAGAAATAAACTCTTTCCACTAAACTCCTCTCCTACACGTATGTTGAATACGGAGGATTTGCAAGTAATTCCTGGGGCGTAGTATCCCAGCATCCTTTCTGTCTAATTAAGTAATCCACCCAAACTTCCGAGCGGGCTTAATGATCCCCATGCAGCAAAAAGAGGCGTGTGTATGTGAAAACAGACTAATACCAATATTGGCGAATACTTAACTTTAAATGGAACGAAGTTTATTTTCTTTTCAGTTTTTTTTTGCGAATTGGGTATTTTCTTTTTAGACCGGATTACTAAATATGATATCAATTTGACGTATTTCGTAACCTTATCTTGATATTAGACATAACAATTGATCAATCGATCATGTGTAAATTCAGTGTTGAAGGTCAAATATACGTAGGGGCACAATCCATTTTATAGGATATTATAAAATTTTCTGTAACTAAAAGTTACTTTAATTCCCATGATATAAACTATTTTTTTTTTATCTCGATCTCGTAATTATCATATTTTTCTTATATAATTAATTACTCTTGATCCGTTTCAAATATCAGAGTCATTAATATTTATCATCATTTTATGTTTCACCAAATAAAAGAAAATTATATATATTTTTTTTATTTACTATACTGTATATCTGAATTGAATCAAATCATTTTATCTATAAAAACTTTAGGAGATAATTGAGATATAAAAATAATAATTAAACAATAGTCTAAAATATTAATTTCTGAAAAATCTGAAAAATGTAAGATCATTTATTTATGATATTTCAATTCCGAATGTAATTTCAGATAAATTACACGTGAATTAACTGTATTATAATTTATATTAATATGAAACCGAATAACAAAGTTAAGATTTATATTTATGGAATTAATAATTTGAAATATTTAGGGCCTTTAAAAGCTTTAAATTTTTACATTTAAGTCTTGAAATCCATATAAAGAAAATTTTAATGCTATCATTAACATTATAGTTAATTTTGAACACTTATTTTTTTGATGCAATTAATATGACAAAATTTCCATTTGATTGATATTGCACATAATGCAAGATTTTATTTTTTATTACACGAGTGATATAACTTATTTAATCCTATGAACACATTAGAATGGATAAAGTAATATGAGATAGTAAGTGTACCAATGAAATAATCAAAGGATATAACATCCATGGAATATTCAAGTATTATTTAACAATTTTTGTTATTCGAATTTTATTTTTATCAATGGTAACAGGTAAATTTATAACGAATTTCTTTTGTTTGTATACTTTTTTTTTTAGATGAAAATAATAACGGTAACAAAATTTTATTTCGGTAGTTTTTATATTGGCCGTTGTACTGAACTAGAGAATTTTGTTAAGGAGAAATAGGGAATTTTAGTAATATGTTAAGCTTTTAGTTGTTCTTATATCTAAAATAATTATATTTTTATTTTTTTTCCGTCTATACACTTCTGAATATTACATTATCTAAAGATTTTCAAGTCATTTTTATAATTGAAGTTGTCATTCAACAATCATTTTATTTTAAATTAAACCGAAACCGCGAAATTATTTATTAATACGATGTTCTGTAAAATACTCAAAACGTGACATTTATCATGTGAAAATAAAGTCTGTGATACATCGTCTATTATAAATATATTTCGGATTATCATGTATTTGACCCGATCAGATCATCAGAATGAAACCCCTAAAATACGATTTATGACCAAATTCATTGTCAATGTCCATAAAAATTATTCTATGAATTACAATATCCTTTTGGTCACGTTATGGTTGTACCAAGAATCATTTACAGTATCGGCTAGTCGTTCCAAATACGTATTCGCTCCATAATGCTTTATATATTAAGCAACAGGGCGGACATACCCTATATCACATGTTGATCATTTGCCGATCATAATAAATGTGATATCACATTAACTTTGAAGCCTTATCTCAAGCCATAAATGTTCTAAAAATTATATTTAACTGTTTTGTTTAATAATTTAGGTTATCAATAATTAAATATAAAAGTATTGTAGCAAAATAAAATGTGGTTCCAAATTTAGCCTTAGGTTGAAATTTTCAATAATTCACATATATGCTGATCATCTGCTAATTTGACTTTGAAGCTTCGGGCCAAGCCACAGAACTTCGGGCCAAACTTGAAACTTTCACAGTATGCTATTTAGGTATTCAAGAATTTGTGGTTAAAATAAACCTGAATAATTTTTGATAACCCGAAAGTTATCATTAAATAAATGTTTACAATTATTGTAAAATTAATATATGTCTGATATTTGACAAAATCTTTATGAATTATTTTAAGAACTAATTTATTAACAATAAATAAAATAAAATAAATAAAATCGAAATTTTATACATTATTATGTAGAATTTGTGAAAAAATTAATTCAACGGTATTTTTTTATGTGATAATATTGAACAAGTGATCGGCAAAATGATCGGCAATATCGTGATAATATGGGGATGTCCGCCCTGTTATATTAAGCGTTGTCTATCAAATAAATTTCTCGATCACATGATTATATAAGTGCAAACCTTCTGTACAGTCGCGTCGGAAAGTATCGCCCGATTCACTATTACATAGTAAATTACATATAAAAAATGAATACTGAGTTTTAAGATTAAAACAGCTCTTGCAATTTAACCTTCCCAAGGTTCAAATATTGTTATTTTAAAGAATATTATATTGGCTTTATAGTGATATAAAATTTAGAAATAATTAATAAAAGAAATATAAATATATATGCAGCTCATTTTTATATATAAATTTTATTTTTCGGATCTAAAACATATAAAAAAAAACTTTTTTACCTTATAAATAAAATAGCTCTTGCATTTTAACTTTCCCAAAATCCAAACATCAATATTTTAAAGAATATGATATTGGCTTTAAAATGATATAAAATTTAGAAATGGTTATTAAAAGAAAGTTGAATATGTATATAGCCTTCTGAAATTTTCAATTTTTTATATGTTTTACTATAAAATTTGAATCGGGCGATACTTTCCGACGCGACTGTACATGTATTTGTCATTAGACTCATTTATTCATGTTATTTGCATATGACTTATGGCATTAGATAATTTATTTTTAAAATTTATTGGAAATCGACCTATATTCTAATTAAAAAGTATATTTTATAAACTTATGGTGATAAAATATAAGTAGAATAACAATTTTATTTATAATAAAATATGAAATATATATATTATGCGTTTAATGATAAGAGACAAATGAAGACAAATTATCATATAGTCATAAAAATAAATAAAATAATTTAATTATTTTCGTACAAAAATAAGAATTTCGCAAATAATTATAATATATTAAAATGTGATTTTATGAAATCATAAATCAGAACTACCAATCTATCATAATCAATCAGCATTTTTTGGTTCGGATAAATTGTCAAAATTTAATAATCTACTTGTATAAATAGCTTGAGGATGTATTGTATATGTAAAATTTTCAGATTTTGCAAAAGATGGAAGTTTTTCATTAAATACATCTGCTTCATTAATTTGTTTACAAATTTCACTGTCTTTTTTATAATAGACTAAATCATACCATTGATCAAATATTTCTTTCAAATATTTTGTAGTTGGTCTTTTTAATGAATCTGCGTCTACACATTGTTTAGTTATATCTTCTATTAATTGAGGTACTTTTATATTAAATCCTGGTCTTTGTCCCTGACAGATTTTTATTGCTAATGACTCATCATGAGCAATATCATGGTAGGGAGGTAATATATTAAATACTTCATATATAATAATCCCAAAGCTATAAACGTTACTTGCTTGGATATATTTTTTTTCTCTTAAAACTTCGGGGGCTACATATGGTAATACTCCATAGATCTCGTAATTCTCTGATTTGTTATTTGCTGGTTTACATAATCCTAAATCAGTAATATTTGTAGTGGAATCACGTAAACTGTTTAATATATTCCCACTATGAAAATCTTGATGAATTAATTCCTCTTCATGAATCTCATTAAGACCAAACGCAATATCTCTTAACATGCCAATTTTCTCCCTCCAACTAAAGGAATCGAAATATTTACTTAATCTTTGTCTTAAATTACCATCAGTTGCATGTTCCAATACCATCATAAAATTATTTGTTTTAGGATCTTTAGTAATACCATAAACTTTAATAATACATTCTGAATTATTCATTCTGAGGTGTGTTTTAATCTATTATATAATAAACAATTAGTAAAACATATTATATTTATAAGTTAATTAATAAAATATTTACCTCGTCTAAAAATTCTAATGTTGAATTATTTAAACATTTTAAAGCAAAAATCGTATTTCTTTCATCTCTATTCCATTTACTTGTTACATGATTCCAACTATATATCCATCCATCTTTCCAAATTGCTTTATATATCATTCCAAAACCACCTTTAGCAACATATTCAATATTTTCAAGTCTATCATTTTCAATCCATTCCAATTTTTTCCAATTATTTTGTGCATTAATTTGAGATTCTTGAATTAATTTATCAATATTAGAATTTTCACTTGTCCAATTTTTAAAATTTTGTTGAAATCGTTTAGCATTACATGAATGACACCAAATATTACCCGTATTAGGCTGTTTACATTCATCACATAAACCATACTTTTTATAACATTCTTTTAATTCTTCTTTTAATATTAATTTATTAATTATTAATTCTTGTTCTTCGGTTAATATCCGAAAATTAAAATCTTTTATTTGTTTAAATATATTGTCACTGATATAATTTTGTTCCATGGGGATTATGGGGTGTTTAATAAATTATATATAACAAAGATTCTTTAACTTTTAAAATAGGCTGAAATGCAAGAAATAAAATGGATTAAAAATTTAAGCCGACAAAAAAAATAAATTTTTTTTTTTGTGCATCATTTTACAAAGTATTGTGTAACTCAAATCACGAGTTATATAAAGGATCTACATTTTCGCAACTACGTTAAATCATCTACATCAATTATATAAAAAACTTTTGAAACTTGAAAGACTGAAATGAAATATAAAAGTTTATTTTAAAATTAAGGTCTGAATCGAAAAGAGGATAAAAATTTGATGTAGACCATATCATGTAATAGAAATAGCACAAACCATTCGTCATCAAGTGGTAAGTATTCTATCTGTTACGTACAAATTCTTTCTCATTCTAATATATATATATATATATTCACACTACTTTATTATGATGTCAAAAATTATGGATGCAGGTTTTAAGAGCGAAAAATATTATATTTTGATATCATTTATTGAAACCCTACAATATACTCTTTTTCGGAAATCACATGCTTTAAAATAATAAGACAATTGTAAAATAAAAAAAAAAATTTCTTAAAATTTATAGTATTATTATTAAAATTTATGATACGTGCTAGTTTGAATGTTATTACTTATTCTAAATTCATCACAAGAAGCTTGACTATCGTAACAAATTAATTCATTGCAAGACTCTTGACTAAAAATTTAATTTTTATTGGACGAATTTACAAAATATTTGTTAATCAAATAAGTTAGGTTCTTTAATTTATTTAAACGCAAATTATGTTTCTTAAAAATGAACGATAATTATTATAAACTGAGCGTGTAAAAATCAATAGTTTGATACACAATTTTTTTATATAAAGAATATTTAACTTTTGTGAAAAATCCTAAGTCTATGATTAACTAGTTTACAATTACCACCTGGACTTCAAAGAAGCGATTATGCTAGTTTTAATACGTTTTCCTACTTTAAATATTTTAAATTTGATTAAAAAAGAAATATTAACGTAAACAAAAGAAAAAAAAATAAACATCGTCAAGCCAAATAAATATTTACCACTATCGCTTTGGGTTTCAGGATTTAATTCCTTATTGTTTCGCTTTTTTAACGAGATTGAAGAATTTTGAATTGTTATGTTTTGTGATAATAAACTAAATCACAAATTAATATCAATTAATTAGTACACAATATAATACATTAAAAATCTAGCTTTAAATACCTTTTAATGTCTATATCAAGCTCTTTTTCTTTCGAAATATAATTATAATTATAATCTAAAGTAAATAACATAAATTTTTAAAGATTATTGTATATATTTAATATTTTAATCACAGTTAATTTTTTTTAGTAATACCTTGCTTATTACCAAATGAAATTGTTGAATATGAATTTGTGGATAATTTAGAAATTAAAGCACTTAGTGGCCTACTTGTATAAATTGCCTCCGAGTGCCATTTTTCGGCAAATTCAGGACCAATCTTCTTTGATTCTATCAGTTTCTTTCTTATTGCTTCGGCTTGATTATAATCTATATTATCTCTAAGGTAAAAACTATCAAAACTATACTGAATGTAGCTCATAGATGGTCTTTTTTTTGGATCAGGATCCCAACAACTTTTCATTAAACTAACATAGTATTCCGGTGTATCTTTTGTAATCTTGGGTCGTTCTCCATCAAGAATTTTATAAATAAGATGAATATCATGTTCAACATTAGCAAAAGGTTTACAACCTGTTGTAAGTTCCCACATAATCATACCAAAACTATAAATATCAGACTCTTTAGAAAATGCAGATCCTTTAAATATTTCTGGTGCAATATAAGGTATAACTCCATATATATCATTATTTGATGATTTATTATTTACGGCAGATTGTGATAATCCTAGATCCCCAATTTTCCAATTATCATATACATCTAATAATATATTTCCACTATGAAAATCTCGATGTATAAAATTATTTCCATGAATATATCGAAGTCTAAATAAAAAAAAATTAATAAATTAAATTTAAGAATATAATGAACACATTTAAAATATAAATACCCCATTGAAATTTTCTGTAAAATCCTTAGCTTTTCATACCACGTAATAATTGTAAAATTCTTTTGTAAATACTTATATAAATCTCCTTTTGACGCATAACTCATTACTAATATATAATCCTTTAATTCAGGATCTTTTGTATAGCCAAAAACTTCAATTATATATATAGATTGCGAAAAATATTGATTTGATTTTAACTATTAAAGTTAAAAATTTAATTAAGGTTAAAGATTAAATTATTTATTTAGTAAAAGTCACTCACGAAAATATTTAAATATATTCACCTCATTTAAGAAATATTCATTATTATTATTAGAATTTTCAATTCTTTTTAAAATGACAGTTTCATTATTACTTAACAAAGTTGCTTTATATATAATACCGTATCCTCCTTTTGTCATTTCTTTTACATCTGTAAATTGAGAATATGATATCCACCTAATTGGTTTTACCCTATTATATTTTTTAAACATAGAATATATTAGAATTACTGGATCAAAATATTTTTCAGTGGTTTTTACAATATTTGCAATATTATCAAAATATAAGCCTCCATGTATGGTCTCATTAAAAAGGATATCTCTATATTCAATGACGTCTATAATAAATGATATTCTTTTACATTTTTTACATTGAGATTGGCCTGTAGGCCCAAAAATAATGTTTGTTGTTAAACAATATCTGCATCCAGTATAAAAAATGAGACAATATCTACAATGCTTTTGACAATCTGATGTAAATATTAATAATGAATAACATAAGTCACAACTCAAAGTATTATGCCACCATGGTAAGTAAAGAATTAAAATTTGCTTTTTAACTAATGTTGATTCTACCCATTCAAATGAAATTAAATAACAATCAGAGCATAATTTAAATTGCTTTATAATATATTTATCCGCCGTTTCTTGAAATAATGACTTCCCACATAATTTACAATGTTTTTCCCTTTCAGTTACCTTATTGTATATGTCAAGAATATCGTTATCAAGATAACATTTATCAAAATATCCTTCTATTTGTTTAAAAAATGAAATCCTCAAACAATTTCCACAGAATTCTTTATTACTTTGTGGTACTTTTATCTTATTTATCTCATGTCCATTACATTCAGAGTCTATTGTGTAATAATATATCTCAAAATATATATTATCATCAATTATATCATTAATATAACGCGATAAACATTTTTTGCAATATTTTTGCCGAGAACAAAGAAGCGTCTCGATATATTTTTCTCCACAATAAACACAACTATGCTGACAACCAAAAGAAATAAATTGAATTGGTATCGGACTAGATTTTAATCTTGGTGTTGGGTCAAAAAAATTTTCATCATTTGTATTTACAAGTTCCATATTAATATGTATAACAATAAAGGATTTGAAAATTTCGAACGTATTTTATTTATATTTATTTATATTTTTATTGTATCTGAATGATACAGTTTGAAAAGATAGAACTTTCTGTCAGTGATACAGAAAGTATTTCTAGATTTCTCATGGAATTTTCAAATTATTATGGAAAGTTCGTTTTAAATTCAGAAGTACTTTATCGAAGAGCAAATGCATGATTAGTAATACAATTAATGCATCAGCTTTACTTATTTAGTTGAGATGCATGATGATCAACTAGCGGAAGTATTTTTTAAGTATTGGCGTAATTATTAAACATTCCATCATAGAAGGTAATGATGGAAACAAATATGATAATAAATTAAGAAAGGAAATAAATAAAAAGTAAATGAAATTAACAATCGAACAATGATTTTGAACAATAGCGGATAAAAAAAAATTCTAAATTAATTAATTGCCGGTCACGGTACAAAATTAATTTGTAGATCCGGCGCAGATTTTATATGAATTACGTTAATTGGCATATTTTGATGTCCACAAGGTCACGTCTAAATGTAACGATGACTCACCAATCAATAACATTAAACGTGAATAAGCCACAAAAAAAAATTTTTTTATCGTTCGATATAAAATTTAACTTGTTTACCTTGGAGGAAGTCACCATTCCACCTTATATTTTAGTTGAGATTTTTTTATACACGAATTTTGCAGATTTTACGAGGTTTTTTTTACACTATTGAATAATATATTATTTTCTTCTTTACCAAATTAACAAAATAACAAAAAAAAAATATTTTATTTTATTTTTCTTTTTTAGTTTTTTTTTTTGCACACCTTGATCCTACCGGTTTTGGAAAACACACCCAGGTAATGTAATACCTTTTTCTAGCAAATTTTTGAAGTATTTATATTGTTGTGACGTGTTTTTAAGATAGTGCAAACACCATTCCAGTGCAATAGTATTTAATATATAAAAGTCCGTCGAAATTAATTATAGAATTAAGAAAAAATTTATTTCTCACCCATATAAAAATTGACGTCTGCTGATCATTTGCCGATCATTTCCAAAAAGGACAACATAATTTTTTGATAAAAAATATAATTTGCACCAAAAAAAAAAATAAATAAATATAATTAGCTACGTATAGCCTTCAAAATCATGACCGATAGGTAATTTTGACTGCTCTGCAAATTTACTTAAAAATGGTATTTGTAGCCTTCCTTAAGGTATTGACATTTTTGACAATTTATGACTTGGGGGTGAGGAATAAATTCACCCTTAAATTAATACTGTAAAATTTCGCAAATTATCAAAATTTTTATGATTTTTCTAAAGCAAAAACATCATTTAGGGGTATAGTACTTCCCCAAATATATCAAAAAATATTCGTAATACCAATTTTTTGTGCTGTTACTAGTGTATCATTTTAATATTATTTAAATAATTCTATAAAATATTCCTTGACGTTTAGACATTTAGTAAATAAATTGAATTGTGTAACGCTAAACACATGATATACTTATTATGGGTCATGTGTAAGTTCCAATGGCAATCGGTGAGATTTATGTTGCCTGCGGCCTAATTCAGTTCCGGGTTTATCAGAGTTTTTTTTATAATAATAAAGTACACCAATAATGTAATACTTATTCTAAAAAGCAACCTGTTGACTGAGTTAAAGTGATGATTGTAGTATTTGTGAGAAGAAATTTATGTCATTATTAAGTCACTATATTTGAAAATATATTATATCATTAATCAAAGATTTACTGTAATATCATATTATTTTTGGAATCACTAAAGGAAATAAATAAAAAAGCATGTCATGTTATTAAAAGAATGACGTTAAATGAGCAGAAATTTTAATTTGTTGGTTTTTAGTTATATTAACAATAATTATTTTATTTGCAAAATTTTTTTTCATGAAGCATCTTAATAAATTTTAAGACAATATAAGTAAAATCAATACTTTATATTACCACAATGAAAATAATAATGAATTACCCCTTTTCATGAATATCACTAAGGACTTCTGCAATCCTTTGTATAATATTCAAACCTTTCATTCTATTTATCCTTTAAACGATGCTTTAAATTATCATTTCCTACAGATTGCATTACCAAAATTGCATTACCATCATCATAAAATTATTTGATTCTGGACCTTTAATAATGCGATTTAAATAACTTGAATTATCGTATTTTGCTGTTAACGTTAATAAGCACCCTCAAAAATGGGGGTTCCTTAGTGTACGGTGAGAGTGTACGATATTAACGTACGAACTGGCCGGACTTAACGTTAACGCTTTCACGTGAAAGTGCATAACTCCTAAACTCGGGCCGGTTCGTACGTTAATATCGCAATCCCCACTGTACGAATGTACGTTAAGGACGCCCCTAAAAATAAGCACCCGGCCAGAATTATGAATATTTTAGCCAGAATTATGAGGATCTTGGCCGGCATTAAGTGCAAAAAATGGGGTGCTTATATACCACAAAATACGTTAATTGAAGTAAGTGATTCAATTTAAGAATCTATAATAAAAAGTAATAGTCAGTTTAGTATTTATAAAGGACAAATTATAAATAAACAAAAAGTTTACTTCTCTTAAAAAATTGGCTATAATATCTTGTGAGTTACTAGTCCAATTTTTGGATTTTTTAGCGTTACATTATCTACACCAATCAAACCAGTTTTAGGCTGCTTACATTCTTTACATAAACCATTCTTTCTTTTAATTCTTTGTTTAATATTAATTTATTGATTAAACAAACTTTGTTCATCTTTTAATTTTCGATGTCTAGTATTTAATTATTTGTTCAAATACATCACAACTGGTTAATTTCTTTTAATAATGTGACATCAATTTTATGCTGAAAAAGCCAAGAAGCATATTATGGTCGTACAGAATCGATCAGCAAATCAAAGCGTTTGAAATTTAAATACTGATTTAGCTTTATCAACGATCATGAAGTACTGTAATACGTTGATTTGAATATAAAATATTAGTATAATATTTTCTAATTCATTCTTAATTAATAATTTATTTAATGAGCGGATTCGTTATAGTATAATATAATATTAAATTAATTATGCTTTATGAAAGGAAAAAGGAAATTTAACTGCTGGCAAAATATTATTTCTTTAACTTTTAGAATAGGTCAAAATACAATAAATAAAAAGACTAATAATCTAAATAAACTTTTTTTTGTGCATCATTTTACAAAGAATTTGTAACTCAAAACCAGGTTCACATTTTCCTTAACTAAAAAAAAATAGTTATTTGAAATTTGATAATATTATTGGAATGAAAAAATTCAATGTTAGGTATCATTTGACGGATTAAAATATAAACTGATGTTTAAAATGAATAGTTAAATTTGTAGCTAATCATTTATTGCATCTTCAGAAGATCATTGCTACGCTTAAAGGTACATCCGGATCATCTAGAAGTTAATTGTTGCTATACTAAAGAATATTAATTTTTCCAGAATCTAATTGTTAGTACCAAGGACACTTAAAGAATAATCTAGTAACTTCACATAATATTTTAAACGATGTTTCAGAACGGAAATCTAATAATGATGAATCGGAATAATATTTTAAAACTAGAATACAAAAAAAAGCCATACTTAGTAATTTTTGCTGGTATACGAAAAATTTTACGGTGTTTGTACTTTGTACTGTACATCCTAGGGACTTACTATGTTAAATATACAAATTTTCAAAAAGTATTTGCTTTCATTTATGTTTCATCCTATCTAGTATTAAATGATCACATGATTTCAAGCTTCTCTCACCAATTACAGTATGTGGCCAACAGACCAGACGGTTAGATATAGTAGATAATAAAAACAACTTTTTTTTTTAACATAAAAAAATATTCGAGATTCATAAAATGAAAAAATTAATGATATTATGCTTCTAAATAAAGGAGTTTTTTTAAGGAGAAGCTTTAACTGTCTAATGACGAAATTTGAATTTCGTACAGTGAATACTGAGAGTTAATAGTTGGTTTTTTGATTTTCGAATACTATTCTATTTTGGTTAAAAGAGGGTAAAAAAATAATGTTTTAAAACTAAAAAAAAATGCATAATCAATAATAAATGAATGTATAATTGAGTGAAAAAAAAATTACATAATTGATAACTGATAATAAAAATTAAAACAAAAGAAAAAAAAAGGATTAATTGGATTGATATGAACATTTCTTTTGACATTTTCCTTATTTCGTGACTAAATATTTATCGGAGAAGACGAAGAGTATTTCATATTAAAAAAAATATTAACAAATTCATATATTTTGTAATATCTTACTTATCGTTTTTCGGTCCTTTCGTTTAAACCTTTTTCTTTTTTCCTTCGGATCGTTATCTTTATCAAAATTTCTAGGTGTTGCGACTGTTGCGTGTGAGGTTACCATTATCTGAAAATCCAACATATTTTCTCTTTTTTCCTATACCTTTCTTCGATTTTTAGTCTCAATATCTTCTAGTAACTTGTCTATTTGAAATCCTTTTCCCAGAAGAACTATTTCCAACTTTATCCTTAATTATTTTAATTTCAATTTGTAGTACCAGTCTTTTCAGAAATGGGTTCTAGGTTACGTCCTTTACCACCAATTAATTTTCCAACCTCAATATTTTTGGAAATTTTAATTGTGGTCGACTGAATATTTGATTGAATTTTGCATTTGCATTTCCATTTTTAGAGATGATTGATTACTTTATTATTATTAAAAATAATAAAAAAATAAATATATATAATGTATATAATATATATTTTTTTTTTTTGAAAATGCGAACTCAAAAAAGGGCAGTATTTATAATTTAGCAGTTATCTCAAAATACTAACAAAAACAAACATTTTATTAACATAAAACCAACAATAGTTTTATTACTATCTTTTTCTTATAAAAAGACCATTGTTTTTATTAACAAAAAATTTAATGATTTTCAAAAATATTTTCAAATAAATTTGTAAAACCAAGATTTTATTACAAAAGATAGTAATTATTCTCTTTTTAGCATGGAAAAAAAAATTAGTTATAAGGATTCCTATGTGAGACTTTCACAAAAAGGGTATGTCCCGGATATTTTGTTCGGGTCACCGGGTCTTGCGTCATAAATTATCTCATTCATTGATGCTTTGTCATCTAAAAAGGAAATTCTCCCTATCTCGTACTGCGTTAATAAATTGATTTATAAAAATTAATATTCCTTCTATAATATTTTTCAATTCTTCATTTAATATTAGCTTATCAATTAACAAATTTTGTTCATCTGTTAATCTGATAGTTAAGTCTTTTTATAGTTTTATTTGCTCAAATACATCATAACTGAGCTTAAATTCTTCCATATCAGCTTTATGCTTAAACAGAGTAAAAATGATTTTTTTTAAAAAAAAATCAAAAGCCGCAGGCCACAGTCTTATAAACGTTGACAAATCTTATTTTAATTTGGGTCAAACAAGGCGTTCGATAAATCAGCTAAAATAAATTCGTTAAGAAATTACAATTCTAACCGAAAATTTAAAATACAAAAATTAAATAAATTACTCTATTGTATAAATTTCACAAAAAAAATGCCTTATCGATCATTTAGTATCAAAATTACTATTTCATTGTTATTTGTTAATTACTTTTATACTGTACAAATTACTGATAATATTCTTTATGATTGTTTAACATATTTTTCTAAAGCTAAAGATATAATAAAATTAATACAGTATATAACGGCTAAACAAGTTGCATCATTATTAGGCGAAAAAATATATAAAAGAAAATTATTTATGAATGAACTTAGTGATATTATAATAATCATTATATCAATTATGTTTTATGAAAGAAAAGATAATTAACAAATTAAAATTTCCATTCATTTTAACATCATTCTTTTCTAATAACATTACATTTTATTGATTTGCTTATTTCCTTTAGTGCTTCCAAAATAATAAAGTATTTAACCTCAAATCTTCATTTGATTAATTACATAAATATGTTTTCAGTATAGTAGTAACTACATAATGCCATAAATTTATGGTTTAATTAGTTAGCAGGTAATAATTATTATATTATTACTATCTAATGGACAATGGTTATAAAATGGTATTCACTATATTAGTAAGAAAAGAAGTTATTTTTAAAATAATTAAAAAAATTATAATTTCTTAATTAATAACAATTTAGCTACACAAACGTTACTAGTCTATCATAATTTACATAATTAAAAATTATAATAGAATATTTTAGTTTTCTAAACAATAAAAAAATTAACAAGGTTTTTCATTCATACTGCATACATGGCATGCGAATAGTAATACAAAGGAAAGGTTAAAATATTTACTAGAAAAGCAAAAAACATAACGATAAAACATAAGGTACATGAATGAGTAAGTATGTTTATTTTTTTCAAAAGGTAGTTTAATTATAAATTAAATTAAAAAGCTTTATCACTTGCAGCATACTTTGACAATTCGACATATAGTAAAGATAATGACAACGTAACAATCGAGCAATGATAATCATAAATATCACGTTCAAATTCAAGAATTCTAAAGAGGAATACACAAGGAATATTAGAAGGGTTAAACTATATAATGTAAAATTTGAAAATGTGACTATAAAGTCGAAAAAAACTTAAATAATGTAATTTTGTAATTTTATAATATACAGTACAGTACATACATACAGAATAGTAATTCATCCTATTTATTTTGGTTTAATGTATAAAAAACTTTATTTATAAGATTTTAATCGTTCCAATAAAATACACATACTGTAATAATAATAAATAAAATAGTAAATAATAGATACAAATAAAGAAATTTATATTCTGAATATTTGTATATTTTCTTCCTTTTCTTAGTTTTTCTTTAGTTATTTTCATCTATAAGAACGAATTAAAGTAATTATTAATATTATTAGTAAAATTAATCATGTACTAGAAATAGAAAGCAAACTAATGTAAATAATTACCTAAGTTGAGTTTAGTAAAATCTATTGCTTCTATAGATTCTAGAAAACAAAAAAATAATTGTAAATTATAAGTATTTCAAGAATACCTTTTCTAATATAAACTAGGACATTAGTTACCTGAATAATCAACATCATCTTTGTTATCAATAGCATTTTTTGGTTCTGGTAGATTTTTAAAGTTTAAAAGCCTACTTGTGTAGACTGCTTGAGGATTTGTAGTATATGAAAGTGTACTACCATTATATGATAATGAAGAGGAAGTTAACTTCTCATTAATTTTATCTGCTTCTTCAATTTGCTTTTTGATCTTATGATCATCCGAATGTCTACTTGAATGATATAAACTAGACACTAAATCACATAATTCTCGTGCTTTAGGTCGTTTTAAAGGATCAGCATCCCAACATTGTTTAATTATGTCCAAAATTAGTTGAGGAATTTTATAATTAGATTTTGGCCTAAGCCCTTGACAAATGCTAATAGCTAAGAATTTATCATGAGCAATATCATGATAAGGAGGAAGTCCCGTACAGACTTCATATGCAATAATTCCAAATGCATAAATATCACTTTCTTGAGTATATTCTCCTCCTCTTAAAACTTCAGACGCTACATAAGGTAATACTCCATATACTTGTTTTTCATTTTTATTAATTTGAGAAGATTTTACATTTGCTGGTTGGCATAATCCTAAATCAGTAATAATAGTATAATTACCATCTCTTAACATATTGCCACAATGAAAATCATGATGAATTAATCCTTTTTCATGAATAGAATTGAGGCCTCTTGAAATATCTACTAGATATCCCAACTTATCTACCCACTTTATTGAATTAAATCTATTATTTAAATATTGTCTTAAACTACCATCTTTTGCATATTCTATTACCATCATGAAATTATTAGATTCCGGATCTCTAGTAATACCAAAACATTTAGTTACACAACCTGAAATAATCGTAATATGTGATTCAATCTAAAAAAGAATCCATTATAATAAATAGTAAGTTTAACATTTATAATGGAACAGTAGTTTTTGAAAATGATATACAAATAAGTAACTTACTTCTCTAAAAAATTCGGATGTAATATCCTGAGAATTGTGTAAACATTTTAAAATAATTGGAAAATTATTTTTATAATCTGTACCAAAATGTTTGCTTCTCTCCCATCGATTATTTTCAGAATCCCATCTTTTTATATATCCATCCTTCCAAATTGCTTTATAAATAATTCCAAATCCTCCTTCAGCCAAATATTCAACATTTTCAAATCTATCATATTCAATCCACTCTAAATTTTCCATATATTCTTTAGCTTTAAGTTGTGTTTTTTGAATAAACTTATCAACTTCGTTATTTCCACTAGTCCAATTTTTGAAATTTTGTTGAAAATGCTTAGCATTACATGACTTACACCAATCACTCTTAGTATTAGGCTGTCTACATTCTTTGCATAAACCATAATATATATAACGTTTTTTTAATTCTTCATTTAATATTAGCTTATCAATTAACAACCTTTGTTCATCTGTTAATTCATTATAATTAAAATCTTTTATTTGTTCAATTACATCATCACTGAGCTTAAATTCTTCCATGTCAGCTTTATGTGTTTAAACAGAGTAAAAGGATTTTTTTTTTTTAAAAAAAAAAGGCAGCCTTATATTACGTATTACAGTTGCACAACAGTGATCGACAAATCTTATTTTAATTTTGGTCAAACAAGGCGTTAAAACTTAAAAAACCAGCTGGTGATCACAAAATAAAAAATATTGTTACACAAAAAAGCAACTACAAGTGATAAATGATAATTATTTTATAAGATTTTTTAATCTATCTTTTAATGCATTCTGTTAGATAGTGATATTCTTTTACAATTGAATTACTGTGATTCAACTAAGAAATTATTTAATCATTAAATAAATGGAGGTATAATTCAATTATTTAATCTTTAAAGTAATTAGGAAATTTCAACTGTTGGTAAAAAAAAAATTGTAATGAAACCAGGAAATTAAAATTTTTATTTTAACATCTTTTTTATACAGAGGCCTACAGTAATTTACCGGATTTTTAAAATTACTTAAGTAATTTATAGTAAATAACATTTTTTAAGATATATAAAAGTTTGTCAAAATTCAATATATTGTAATCAATTTATTTTATTTAAAAACTAATCAATTATAGCTTTTAAAAAATATATTAATTAAAAGACTGAAATTCCAAAAGTTATTTAAATATAGTAATTAATGTGTAATATAATTATAAAAAGTTGTTATGCTTTACATTCAGAAATTTTTTTATATTTTAAAACTATTTAACTATTTATTTTTGATATTTAAAAACTATGCTATTTAGCTATCAAATAAAAAAATTTTGAATGAAATTTGTTAGAAAATTTGACTTTTTATGCAATTTGAAGATCATCAAGCATTTAAAAAAAAATTCTTACTGTAGGCCTTCTGTATAACATGAACTTTTATAGATAATTGATTTGTTTTTTCTTTTAGTGTTTCTAAAAAAATATAGTATTTAAACTTTTTTTTTTTGAGTTTTTGGCTAATGATGTAAATGTTTCTAAAATAAATATAGTAACTCAATAAATTTTGTGCTCAAAATATTGTGAATAAAACAAAAAATTAGTGAAATAAAATTTTTAAAATATCATAATTTGCTTAGAAAAATAAATAATACTATTATCAAACTATAGAATTCTAAGGAGAGATACAACAAAGAATGCTAAAGGATTAAATAAATTGAAAGTTGAACGAAGTGTAGTTGTGGCACAGCATATCGTATTAATAAAATGCCCCTATGACACCCGAAAATCTGCCAAAAAATTCCGCACAGGGCCGGAACTATGCAGTAACACGTGAATAAACAGTAACGACTAAGGCGTGACAAATATGATTTTGACTAACCGAAAAAACTGTCACTCAGATACTTATAGAAAATGGAAACACAGAGGGACGTGACATGTGTGATGAATAATTTTACTATTGCGGAATTTTTTTGGGTGTCACTGGGGTTAATGTTTTAATAAGCAACATTTCAAGTTTTAAGATTTTCACACGGCTTCTTAATAATAGCTATTGATTTACTATTAAATAAATTAGCTTAAACTTTTTATAATATGAGTAATTAACGTAAAGACTATTAAAAATCTACATTTTTTGATATAACTATTTTACGAGATTGCCAATGAAAGACTAAAGTTTGATATTAACAGATTCACGCGTTTATGATGAACTTATCTGAGAATGTTTTGGGCTGAATCACAATATTTTACGAAGGGATACAATGATATTAACGTTAACAATATTGAAGGACCCAGAAATATATATAAAAGGGTCATTTGAGTTTGCGTATTTAAAAGATCATGAAAATTTTTCCTTTTTTAGATAATTTTTATAATGCCAGTCAGAATTTTATTTCCTATTATAGTGGCCGACTGACATTATCATACTGAAAAAAATGTGTACAACTCATAGTAAAAAATTTTTTTCATCACCTGACCATTATACAGTATATAATATTAAGATCCACTAAAACTGATGGTTGATTTATTTAACATTATTGACAGTACGTAAATATAGTCAAGTTGTAGTATATTAGATTCATGGAATAAATTATTTATATGGGAAATTGAACTAATTCGTAAATAGAAAATATTATAAAAAGGAGTACAGCATAATTATGAATTTTAATTGTTTTCAAATAAAGAAAATTTGCCTCCAAAATTCATGTTACAATTGTTACATCTAATTTTTAAATTTATTGTACTCAGTGACTTTAATATTTATATAATGGACCCTTAAATTTCGAAAGGTAGAAAATATTGCATTTTTTTTATCATATTATTTTTATTAGAAAATAAAGCCATATATATTATATCGTAAAAATCAAAAAAAAAAATTAGTTTATTTATTAAATGATGTTTGAATTCTTTAAATATTTTTTTCATTATTATCACATATTCCATCGAATTTATTAATCAATCATCTGATTAAGAGGATTATTTTTTTTTGACTAATTGTTCAATAATCATTATGTATTTTTTATTTCGCTCTAACTATATATATCGAGATCTATCAATTTTAAATTGTATAAACGAAATCTAGAACTATTAAAGGATAGGGATGTTGCAGTATGTGGTTTATTCCAAACCAGTTTTAAACCAGCTTATGCTCAAACCGATATAGTTAGCTAAAACTAGTTATTAAACGATAACGTGTCATTTTAGAAAAAACATCTAGAGTTTCATTATTTAAGAGTTAACTTTACATTAAAAAAAAGTATTGTAAAATATCCAAATTTATGCTCCAAATTAGGAAAATAATAGTTTTAAACCAGATTTTGCCAAGTTTCATGTAGTTCGTGACCTGAAACTAGTAGTTTGCACGAACCGAACTAGTTGAACCATTTAACATCTCTAACTACTATCTATGGACATTAATTATAAAAAGATATCGCTATATTAATAAGAAAATAAATTATTTCAAAATTATAATTTCTTAATTAATAAATATTAGCCCTATAAAAAATTTTTCAGAAAAATAATCACGTGTCTGAATTTCTTCGGAATAAAAACTAGAAAAATGAGTTTTTTCCAGAATTTTTTTATAGGGTATCATCGAACGTAATCTATTCATTATGAAATTAGGATAAATTATTTAACTATAAAATAAATGATTGAAGATTTTTAAATATTTGAAAAAACTCTTTCAACTCCTTAAATTTTACTATAAATCTGCAGAAATTTTTTTTGGAAGTTTTGAAAAATTTTTTATATATCCTTCATAAATATGGAAATGATACTAATACAAAAAGAGTTTTTAAAAAGTTTTACAAGGAAACAAGTTGCAAACAGTCAAAAAAATTTAGAAACATAGGTCGTAAAAGTACTAGAGAGACCTACAGTATCAGTCATAACTTCGATGATACAATAACGAAAGCAAGCTTTTCGGCGAATTAAGTAAAAATACGAATACAAAAGTAGAACTCATGGAGCTGCTAATAAAAGTCTGTGACAATATGATAATGTATGAACACTATGAAAAAACACAACCAGGCTTGGGAAAAATAACGAGGATGGCTGCGACAGGCACAGCACTCAGATAAGAAACACGTGGACGAAGTCAAAAAGGGAATTGAAAGAGAGCTTTTGTCGAACAAAGATAGCGCCAACAGATGTACAAAAAAATACAGAAAAAGGAAAAGGAACATCATGTTCGAGAAATCTTTTTGTACGACATTTTGAAAAGATGGACAGAGATTCAAATACAAGAAACGGTAAAGAAGATCAATGACAAAATATATTCGATAACGATCAAAAAGCAATACAAATATCAGACGGTCAGAATAAAGATTAAACTACAAGACTGTTTTGAAAAGTCATTTACGAATGGAAACTTCACAGTTTTATAGTCGGTTGAACATATATTAGATGGTACGATGGCAAGTTGACAAGAACGAAAAGAACGAGACAGATGGCAATTGTGGAAGGATGTATCAGAAGCGGAATGGAAGATGATCTGGGAGGACGAATCGAAATACCTAAAAATCTTCTAACAGTATACCCAAAAATTACGCTCTCAAAAATGATAAAAATCAAGATCCTGTAAAGTTTTGACTTATTGCAAGTTGAAAAGGACCTGGAAGATACCCATATAAAAAAAGAATGTCCGGAAATTGTAGCTAAAAACGTCCGGAAAATGTTTATTTGTCTGGAATATGTCCGGAATATTGCAATATTCCGGACGTTGGAAAATCTCCATTTTCCAGAAAATGTCCAGAAAATGTCTAGGAGGGTTCAGACCCAGCGTCCAGAAAGTGTCCGGAATATTGCAATTTTCTGGACGTTTTCCGGGCACACGGACATTTTCCGGATGTTTTTAGCTACAATTTCCGGACAATTTTTTTTTACAGGGTACACTTAAGGCAGGCACTCACTCTTTTCGTGAAGCAACAGAGAAATTTATCACTTGGACCGGTAAAATCGGACAAGATCCAAGGACGTCATGAATGGGCCTTAGATAAATTAAAGGAGGAAGTAATACGTCCTTCAGTTGAACCAGAAGAAATCATAAAGGTTATAGATGAATTCCAGGACGATCAACAAGAGGAGAACGATGATGTGTTGAGCAAAATAAGTGTTGATGACGTATTGGATGCGGAGGTCTGGACCAATCGACCCATCGTTAATTTCCTCAAGAAACTAAGGGAATCCCTGCTGACAGAGGATGACGTGATTGAATATATTAACGAATGTAAAGTAACTATTCAACTAGTAGAGGAAGTGGAGAAAAAACTCATACCGGCTTTCATCACACATTCCAACAAAATCCCAACAAAAGAGGAGATTAAAGAATTTGACACAAATAACCAGAAGATGGTGAACCGACTTGTGAAAGAAGATAAAATGAAGAGAGTGAGCAAGGAATAATTAAAGGAAAGACTGTGGAAAATATAGGTTATCGATGGAAAGGAGGGTTTTGTCAACTAATTTTTAGAATAGTCTTCGTGTATGTGGTTTTGCTAACATCGTAGATAGTAGGAAATTTATTTCTTTAAAACAAATGTATGTGGAGTACCACGATATCAAATTAAATAGCGACATAGCACAGCCATTACAAAATTTTTATTTATTTTCAGAGTAGTTAATTTAATTTTTGGCTCAACAGTATAAAAGGGATTAACTGTTAGTTTTTTTTTAATACAACAACTGACTAAAGGTGAGGGTCAATAACTGTTTGTAGCTGAGAAGTATTAGAAGTATAACAGATGACAGAAGTGGTATCTATTCGATGTTCACAAATGGTAGTTTAATAATTTTTTCTTTTATAAGTTCTGCATCTTTTACAAATAATATTTAATGATTTACCCAAAAAAAAAGTTTTTAAAATATTTCTTAATAAGAAAAGCAAGGTACAGTACATGAATGAGTAAATATGTTTGTTTTTTCAGGTAGTAAAAACATAAATTAAATTGAAAAACTTTATCACTTACAACATGCTCTGACAATTCGACATATAGTACAATCGAGCAATATTAAATTATTAATCATAAATATCATGTTCAAATTCAAGAATTCTAAAAATGAATATACAAGGAATATTAGAAGAGTTAAACTATATAATGTTAAATTTGAAAATGTAACTATAAAGTCGAAAAAAAGTATAAAAAATGTAATTTATTACTTCATCATAATTTTATAATATACAGTACAGTATAGTAAATCATCCTATTTGTTTTTGGTTTAATTTATAAAAAACTTTATTTATAAGATTTTAATCATAATAAATATATTCCAATAAAATACACATACTGTAATAATGATAAAGAAAATAAATAGTAAATAATAGATAAAATAAAGAAATTTATATTCTGAATATTGGTAAATTTTCTTCCTTTTCTTTTTTCTTTAGTTGTTTTCATCTATAAGAATGAATTAAAGTAAATTGTTAATATTATTAGTAAAATTAATCATGTAGAAAGCAATATAATGCAAATAAGTACCTAGGTTGAGTTTGGTAAAATCTATTACTTCTGTAGATTCAAAAAACAAAAAAATAATTGTAAATTAAAAGTATTTCAAGAATACTTTTGTAAAATAAGCTAATACATTAATTACCTGATATTCTTCAAATGAATTATCATCATCTTTATTATTATCAATAGCATTTTTTGGTTCTGGTAGATTTTTAAAGTTTAAAAGCCTACTTGAGTAAACTGCTTGAGAATTTATAGTATATGAGAGAGAAGTACCATTATATGATAATGAAGTAGAAGTTAACTTTTCATTAATCTTATCTGCTTCTTCAATTTGCTTATTTAATTCATCATCACTCCAATTACAACTTGAAATCCATAAATTATATAATAAACTCTTTAATTCATTTGCTTTAGGTCGTTTTAAAGGATCAGCATCCCAACATTGTTTAATTATGTCTGAAATTAGTTGAGGAATTTTATAATTGGATTTTGGCCTATGCCCTTGACAAATGCTAATAGCTAAGATTTTATCATGAGCAATATCATGATAAGGAGGAAGCCCTGTACATACTTCATATGCAATAATTCCAAATGCATAAATATCACTTGCTTGAGTATATTCTCCTCCTCTTAAAACCTCAGGTGCTACATAAGGTAATACTCCATATACTTTTTTTTCATATTCGTTATTTTGAGAAGATTTTACATTTGCTGGTTGGCATAATTCTAAACCAGTAATAATAGTTTCACTACCACGTTTTAACATACTACCACAATGAAAATCATGATGAATTAATCCTTTTTCATGAATAGAATTGAGGCCATATGCAATCCTTTGTAAAATATCCAACTTATCATCCCATTTTATTGAATTAAATCTATTATTTAAATATTGTCTTAAACTACCATCTTTTGCATATTCCATTACCATCATGAAATTATTAGATTCTGGATCTCTAGTAATACCAAAACATTTAGTTACACAATCTGAATTAATCATAATATGTAATTCAATCTAAAAAAAAATCCACAATAATAAATAATAGTAAGTTTAACATTTATAATGAAACAGTAGTTTGAAAGTTATATACAAAAAGTAACCTACTTCTCTTAAAAATTCGGATGTAATATCCTGAGAATTGTGTAAACATTTTAGAGCAACTGGAAAATTTTCGTAATTCACATCCAAATATTTGCTTCTCATCCATTGATTATTTTCAGAATCCCATCCATTTATATATCCATCTTTCCAAGTTGCTTTATAAAAAGTTCCAAATCCTCCTTTAGCTAAATATTCAACATCTTCAAATCTATCATATTCAATCCACTCTAAAATTTCCTTATCTTCTCTAGCTTTAAGTTGTGTTTTTTGAATAAACTTATTAACTTCATCATTTCCACTAGTCCAATTTTTGAAATTTTGTTGAAAACGTGTGGCATTGCATAGCTGACACCAATACGAATCAGTTTTAGGCTGTTTACAATCTTTGCATAAACCATTCTTTTTATAACGTTCTTTTAATTCTTCATTTAATATTAGCTTATCAATTAATAATTTTTGTTCATCTGTTAATTTCCGATTATTAAAATCCTTTATTTGTTCAAATACATCATCACTGAGCGTAAATTCTTCCATGCCAGCTATATGTGTTTAAACAGAGTAGAAGGTTTTTTTTTTTTAAAAAAAGGGGCAGCCTTATATTACGTATTACAGTTGCACAACAGTGATCGACAAATCTTATTTTAATTTTGGTCAAACAAGGCGTTAAAAAACCAGCTGGTGATCACAAAATAAAAAATATTGTTACACAAAAAAGCATTATTTTATTTTTTAATCTATCAATTATATATCTTTTAATGCATTCTGTTATTGATAGTGATATTCTTTTTATGGTTGAATTACTGTGATTCAACTAAGAAGTTATTTAATCATTAAATAAATGAAAGTATAATTTACAGTAATTATTTAATCTTTAAAGTAGTTTAATAGGAAATTTTAACTGTTGGTAAAAAAAAATTGTAATAAAACCAGAAAATTAAAAATTTATTTCTATTATTTAAAACATTTTTTTTTATATAACATGAACTTTTATTAATAATAGATTTGTTTTTTTTTTAGTGTTTCCAAAAAAAAATATAGTTATTTATTTATTTATTTTATGTAAAGTCGGAAGAACTATTCTAAGAGAGCATTACTTCTAAGAAGTGCGCCCAACATTTAGTCAAAAAAAAATATAGTATTTAAGGGTAGAGTACACACTATAATTAATTTTAATAGTCACGTGATGGAATGTCAATTTCAAAGTAATACAAGAGAAGATCGGTCTAATAAAAAAATGGCAATTTGTGCCAAACCTTTTTCATATTTTTTGTGTAAGCTATTTGGAACCAATAATATTCATGATATAAAAATTAAAGTTCGTTTAATTTTACCAAGATTCTTTTATGTTCGTATGAAGTTGAGTAAAACTGCCAATTTTCTAAAAAGTCTGCCAATTTTCTAGTTTGTTTTAAGTAACTATAACTAAAACTCTTATATTATATTAAAAAATTATTATAAAAACCAAAAAAAGTAAGTTT
The DNA here is from genome assembly GCF_026210795.1 of Rhizophagus irregularis. Classification (NCBI taxonomy): domain Eukaryota; kingdom Fungi; phylum Glomeromycota; class Glomeromycetes; order Glomerales; family Glomeraceae; genus Rhizophagus; species Rhizophagus irregularis. Next base: position 1,116,393 of record NC_089451.1, on the reverse strand, counting down.
ATCTTGTTGTTTATTTTCTCAGAAATGAAAAAAAGAAAATATTATATATTATAATTACTATTTCTAAGTTAATAAAATATTTTTGTTTTTTTAAACATAGGTTATAAAATACATGAAACAAAAGACTATTTTAATGTGCTATAACTGATAGATTAGTTGATATATTTAATCTTTATATTAGTTTCAGTTCTTTATTTTTATTACGCCAAAATTATTGATTGTAAATATTAGTTTACTATAAGATAGGTTCTCAACGAAGTAGTTAGTTTTTTGTGGTATTTTTTTAAAGGAAAATTAGCAATTTTACTTTATTCTTTATTAAATTTTATGTTTCTTTCGTTTGTATATGCCGATCATTTTACATGTGACATAATTAGCCACGGTAATTAATAAAAAATGATAAAATAGGTGTACTCTACCCTTAAACTTTTTTTTTTTTTTTGAGTTTTTGGCTAATGACGTAAATGTTTTTAAAATATAGTAACTCAATAAATTTTGTACTCAAAATATTGTGAATAAAACAAAAATAAATTTATTTCTACTAGTAATTCTAAGGAAGGATACAACAAAAAATACTAAAGGGTTAAATAAATTGAAAGTTGAACGAAGTTGTAGTTGTGGCGCAGCATATTACTGTAATAAGCAACGTTCGTGTATTAAGATCTTAATAATAGATGGCTATTGATTTACTATTAAAATAAAGTTAGATTAAACTTTTTTATATTATGAATAATTAACGTAAGTTCTATTAAAGTCTACATTTTTGATATAAATATTTATAACTACGGCAACGTTTTAAGAGATTGTCAAGATGAAGAACCAAAAAATTGATAATATTTTCTACTTTTTGAAATTTAAAGGTCCATTATATAAATATTAGAGTTACTTAGTTACTTAATACAGTAAATTAGATGTAAAATGAATATTGGAGGCAAATTTGTTTACGCCCTGTAAAGCTCAATAGTTAAGGGATTATTAATACATTTAGTTTATTAATAAGAATACAAATGTTCTTTATTTGAAAAAAATTAAAGTTCCTTAGTTAATATGTTGTACTCCTTTTATAATGTTTTCTATTTACAAATTAGTTTATTTTTCCCATAAAAATTTATCCCTTGAAACTAATTTATGATATACAACAATTTGACTCATTTTTTAACTATATTTACATACGTCAATAATGTTAAATCAAGTTAAATAAACTATAAATGACAAATTTGTAAATCAACCAGTTTTATTTTATTAAGTGTTTCCAATATTGTTAACGTTTAATATTGTATTCACTCTAACTATATATGATACCAAGATCTGTCAATTTTAAAATTATTAAATGAAAATCTAGAACTATGAAAGAAATTATCAAAATATAAATAAAGTTTAAACTTCATAAACTTTTTGTCATCAATTTCAGGTAAATCTAAAAAGATTTCTGTCTATTTATCTATTATAATTTATAAACAGTTTAAATTAAATTAAAAAATACTTGATCTTTTTGGTTTCGTTGACATTTTGTGTAACCTTTACCTTAACAAACAAAACAGCAGGCTTATGATACAAAATTTCCTGTACGATATTCCTTTCTTAATAACCTCTTATATGTAACGTAAAATATGCAGTCGTGACAGTGATACAGGGAGGTAATTTTTTTGCGCCTTTGATAAATATTGACCGCAAATGGAATTATCCGAAAGATTTTCATAACGATAACTCAAAAAAGAAAAAGTTAATAAAACTAAATATTGTTAGTCCTGTTAAACATGGCGTTTCAAACAATATTAAACCATTTTTTTTTTATTTTAAATTCAGTACAATAAAAGATTTTCAAGCGTCAAGATTGAAAACAAGGCTGTTAACATGTCTTCAGGTTCTGATACTGAATCTGCTATTATTTCAAATGCATATACTCATTCCATTAAAACTGAAAGTCAATTTACCGATTCCAGAGATCCAAGTATTTTAAGTCAATCTTCTGATAGTGATGGTTTTGTACCAAATGATAAACTTAAAAAAATAGAAGATGCATTTTTGGGTTATTATGAATGTTTGATTGGTAACTCTGAATCATTAATTCCATTTTCTACAGCTAGAATCGATTTACATGGGACAATGATATTAAATGAAGGAAAACATTTAGTTTTAACTAAAATTAAAGAATCTCCCTATTTAAATAATACTTCAATTCTTTTCATTACTGGTAAAGGAAGGAAAAAAATGGGAGAATGGACTGGAAAAATGTTTAATGGATTTCCTGAATGGATACAAAGTGTTAGACATTTACTAAGTGAAGATCCCGTAAAAGGATTGGGAAGTTATGAAGTATTTATCAAAAAAGAAATGAATACTGGAATTAGTGAAAAAACTTTGAAAAAATGGGAAGCAGAATCTAAAAAGAAAAAAGACATAAATTATAAATTATCATTAGCAGGTTTTTATATGAAAAGTAATGAAGTAAATGATGGAAATTATAATAAAACTAATAAATGTTATTTAAAAGCTAAAGATTTATATTTAAAAGCTGAAAGTTTAGGTTCATTTGAAGCAAAATTATGTTTAGGAGCTATATATTCTATTGGTTTAACTAAACCAAAAGATTATAAACCGGCCAAAGCTAAAAAATATTTCAAAAAGATAGCAAAAAAAACGAAAGATGAAAATATTGCTAGGATAGCAATGAGAAATGTTGCTACATTGTTTCATAATAATGAAATTGAGAAAAAAAAAACAGGATTATTGGAATATTTTTCCTCTTTAATAATTAGTAATAAACCTATTAAGCCATTACATTTAAAGAATGCAGAAACATGGTATCAAAAATCTCTTGGTTTAAAGGATAGTCAATCTGCGTATCAACTTGGATTGCTTTACGAAAATAATTTTTATGATAGTATAAAAAATGAAATTGAAGAAAATAAAAAGAAAGCAGAAGAATTATTTGAAAAGGCTGTTGAAGGCAATAATTTGTATGCAAAAGCAAAACTAGGAAGAATCTTAATTAATAATAAAAAAGATGAAAGTAGAGGGCTTAAACTGTTGAAAGAAGCGGCAGAAAAATTGGATATGGGGCAAACATACCTTGGCGAATATTACGAAAAAGCAGAAGATTATGAAAAAGCTGTTAAATTTTATTCAAAGGCCGCCAGACAGAGACGTGGATATTATAGTCATGCCGCACAATATCGCCTTAATAGATTAAATGACAAAGAACTCATTAATGAAGATACTAATATTGAAGATATTTTGGAATACTATAGAAAGGAATGTAAATATGGTTATGTTGAAACTGGAGAAAATTTTGAAAAAATTCGTTAGAAGAAAACTTATTTTTTTTCATAAATTATTTATATCAAAATATTTATAATTGTATTTACATGAATAAAGGGTATATGATTAATTACTTTTATTTATTTTAAATAGTATTTGATGTAAAAAAGTGTTAATGACTAAAAGTAACATAAAACAAAAATTTCAGGTTGAGATTTGAGGTATAACGAGCTTAACCATTAAGTCACTTTCAGTTCTGATCGGTGTCAACATTTTGGTAAAGAATTATAAATTCTGTATTGAAGATTTTAAACAGTTCTTAAACGCATTTGCTTAAAACAAATTTTTAAACTGCCGCCCATATAATTAAATGTAACTAATTTTGTAGTACGGCCTCAAAAAATGATGTATATATTATTTCTGTATCCTGCTGGTACACTTCATACGTTGTTAACGAAAGAAAATAATGAATAAACAGTTAAAAGAGATATAACCGTCCGAGTGTTCTCAAAATTTTAATTTAAAAAAGATATTTTTATTTATTAAGAAAGTTAGTTGCTACCTTATTGGTCAATTTACTTGTATAATAAAGTATCGTAATAAACAGTTGTACGTTTACTAGTCTATTGCGTATTAAATTAATATTTAAAATATAAATAATTCTAATCATTGACCGATCTTTTTGCAAAACTAGAAAACAAAAAAAAAAAATAATAATATCATTCCTTTATTAAAATCTGTACAGTACAAGTACATATTAATAATCGAAATATCTAGAACCGCAGACCTCAAGTTCAATCTAGTCTAAATACAGAGGGCTGATTTAATCTAATATGTACTATTATTACAAAAGTAATAGAAATCGCAATAAAAATTGAACAAATAAACGTAAGCCTAACCAAAGATGACTAAACTCTAAAAAAAGAAAAAAAAGAAAAAAAAAATTAATTAAATGTAAAAAATATCTTTCCGTTTCGTTGTATTTATGAACATGTTTTTATTTCAAGCAAAAATTTTTTTTTAATAAGAACAAGATAACTTTTCACATAACAGGGAGCTTCAAAAAAATTTATGTGAGATAGAGTTGTAATGTTAAGTGATTTAAATATAGATATATAATAAAGAATGGTATTTATTATTGTTATTATTTGTTTAAAAAAATAAATAATAATATATTAAAAAATAAAAGTGCAAAATATTATTACTGATTAGATTGCTAAAATCAAAAAGATGATAACAATTTATTATATTTATGTTGCAATTGTTGATATTCTACTATAACTTGTTCATCTGTTTTTATTGAATCAAAATCAAGTGCAGTTATTGTTAAGGAATCCCATGTTTTTGCACGGCTGATAGCAACATAAGACTGGCCAGGTGCAAACATCTGTGAGTCTAATGATATTGTAATATCTGGTAATGTTAAAGATTGTGTTTTGTGAACTGTCAATACATAGGCATCTTGAATAGGAAATTGATACCTTGAAGCAGGTTGCCCATTATAATTGAATCTAAAAATCTATTGTCAAAAATATTTTTTTATCGTGCAAAAATTTTCATTATTTCGATCTATTGTCAAAAAAAAATTTTTTTATCATGCAAAAAATTTTCACTATTCCGATCTATTATCACGAAAAAAAAATATTTTTTTTTATCATGCAAAAATTTTATTATTCCGATCTATTGTCACAAAAAAAAAAAATATCGTGCAAAAATTTCACTATTCCGATCTATTGTCACGATAATTCGCCAATCATCAATTTTTTTATTTAGTTTTTAATTAACAATGAATAAAAGCTAATATTAATTTTATTACGAAACAAATATATTTTTATTTTATATACTGTATACTTAATTAATAAAAAATTATTTTAGGTAGAATGGGTGTTAAACTATAGTATTATATAATTCCTAATTATAATTACCATAACTAAACAAACAACAGATGTTTTATGAAAATAAAGAAAATACTATTGCGTATAAATCATTGAAATATCATGCATTTTCTTCTGATTCTGTTAAAATTATATCATCTTTCTGCTTTTCTTTCTGTGATCTAGTTCTAACATTAGTTTTTTTAGCAGCCTTTTTTAATCGCTGTAAAGATAAATCTTCTTTTTTGATAACAACATCCTGCATTTGTTCATCATTATTTGTGATCTCGGTATTACTTGAAGCCTTCATTTCCTAAACAAGTGGCTGGACTATATGTTTATTACTTCTAAACTTGTTGGCACGTGAAAAAGTTGAATGGACATTAATATTTGACTGGTTTTGAGACAAATTATTAGAGTAATCATCTAATAAATCAATTTTTTTCGCTTCAACAAATGGAAGCTCATTTTCATTTAAATCAAAAAATCCAGAAATATACACTAGTTTTTCAACATTTAGTTTTGGTGCAATGATCTTTTTAAAGCGTGAATTGGGTCCAGCTTCATAGACGACCTGTATTTTGAAATCCATCCTTTCCTTATTGCCAAAGCTAAAGTTGTTGTATTCTAATAAATTAACCCCAAACTTGCAGTCATTCTCATGTTGTACAACAGCTTCGTAAATTTTTCCAACAAAAGATGCATAAGGCCCATATGGAAGCAAATTATCATCATAATTTCCAGTTTGAGGTAATTTGAAGGCTGCAGAAACTAATAACTATAATAAAACAAATTAATATTTATTTTAATTTAAATTTTTCTTTTTTTATTTACAATTTATAATAAAAACATTTTATAATTATTATGGGGTATTCAACACTTACATACATAATTCCACGATTAAAGACGCATTTACCACATAATAGTGCTGCAATTTGTAAATCATACAAAAACAGAGATACTTGCTTTTTATAATAACCATAATGAAAAATTTTAGTTTTTCCTGGCTCAAATGTATAGCTTGCTAGACCATTGATGAATCCTCCATCTTGCCTTTTGATTTAATTTGACATACTTAGCTATCAGTGCCTATTTTTTTCACTACCATATAATAATCCTATAATGTATATTTTGTAATAATTGACAATATAATTGCTATTATAATTTAATATATATTAAAATATCATATTACAATGAAATGTAAAAAAATAATAATTTTGTAATATATGACAATTATCCTTTTATATTAGTTACAATATTAATATTAAATATTATACTTGTTAATAGACTTATTAATATATATGTTATTAAATATGATATTTACATGACATGTCAAAAATTCCTATTAATATTATTTAAAAAGATTATAAAATACTACCAAAAAAATCACCACTGATAGCAAAGTAAACTGTAACTGAGGAAGGCATTTTTATTAAATTTCTTTTTTTTTTTTTGCAATGATAAACTTGAAAACTACCGCTTTCTTTTTTTCAAATTTATAAAAAATTTACACAATAATAATTCGCAATAAAGCAATTTTATTTTTTTTTTATTCTATATTTACAATACAATAGTATTGTTCTATTTAATTAAATACTATAATATAAATTTTTTTTTAATAATAAATTAAATCATTAGTAAAGAAATTCTAGTATCCACTGATCTGCCACAATGCATTTATACAGATTGTTTTGGTACTATCTATGGTCTCTGATCAAAATTAAAAATAAAAAAAAAATAAAAAATCGTCAAAAAAAGATTATCATACCTACTGATTTGCTGCGGTATGCTGTGAACCCACATTTTTCCGGTATCACTCATGCACCCTGACCGAACTTAAGAAAGGAAAAAAAAATTTTCTAAAAATAACTTGGCTGGGGATTAGTAATCAGGAAAAAAAAATATAGCTAAAAAAGTCTAAAAAGAAAAAGGTTACTATACCAGCCGATCCGTCACATCCAGTAAAATTATTTAATATAGTTTTCCAAAAATAGCCAGTGTTAACCTTGAGACTTCTTTATCTTTATCCCACAATTTTTTTGACAACAAAAAAATGATATAAATGCTCTTTTGGTCCTGCGGATGGTGGGTGGGCGTGGGTTAATGTTAGTAATTCATTTCATTTCGATATGAAATGTAACGTTAATGTTAACGTTAACATAACGTTAACATAAAATTTTTCTAAGACTGGTTTCCTTTTTTGGAATCCCACTACCCATTTTGGCATTGATTCACTGCTGTAAATTTTACCCTTCCCTTTTTTAATCAGAACCTTTCCTTTTTTAACAGAAGCCTTTTCCTCTTTTAAACAACAACGGTCAACAAATCTTTTAGTGGTTTCAAATAGAATAAATGTCACGTTTTTTAATAAATTTCATAAATCCTTATTCCGAATGTTATGGTAGATAATTTAATCAAATTTTTTTAGGGTAAACGTAATACTTTATTTAATTATATGATAAAGAACATAAAATTACATACAGTACACATTGAATTTGGACCTAAGTCCTCCCTCCTTACCCCATACCCTATATATCTTTTCGTCCCCCCAGGATATGTAGTAGCTAATTGACCTCGATCTATTCTCAAATGTACTATACTAATCGGACCCTAACTAAAAAAAAACAAATTATACTATTCTATATTTTATCTTTTACTCTAAACTTATCCTAAATAGAACTACTTCCTTTTTTATCTAAAAATCTCTCAGAAATTTTATCTTGAGTCTCTTCGTCATTTTCTTCTAAAGACCGTTTTTTACCTTCTTTGACCTCCACAGTGGCTTTGTCTTCTTTTCTTCTTTTATCTGTGGAAAGTCATTTAGTCTCATTTATTTCGTTGTAAAGAAAGACTTCTGTCAACTCAATCTTTTTATTACCAATATCGGAATCTACAATTGGAATCATTGATGGTTGATTGGGCTCCCTAGTGTAATTATTTATCAATTTTGAAATTGCGATGTGTTCCGGTACTAATTCCAAAGAAACATTCGTCTAAATTTTTTTACCATTAAACAATTTCATCAACCTTGTTAATTCTTTCTTTATCGTACTCTGGAATTGATGTAGTATCCACTTTAGCTGTTTTTAAAACAGGATTAATCCACGTTATGTTTCGTTTTTTTATTTAAATTTTCTCATTTCTTTTCCGTAGATTTTCCATGCTTTTTCAAGCCCTTTAATTCAATTGATTTATCTATGCTTCCTTTCTTTGCTGTTCATTTTCAAATTCATTTTTCCAAAACTACAGTAAATGTGTAACCATATTTATATACGTCATTTAAATAATTATACGCTTTCCATTTACAAAGTTGTTTAATATCTGTTACTACTTTTAAGCTCCCTGGGGAACCATCTTATATTAAGACATTTTTTGTCTTTTTTCGTTAGATCCTATCGTTAGATTTATACTTTTCCTAAACACTTCCTCAAGTTCATCTGTCAAATTAATTTGAATTTTTACTGTCGATATTTTTCTTTGTTTTCAAGCTAACTTTACTTAAAATCCTGAGTTGGTGAATCGCTGATTCCAAATATTTCTCTGGAATATCGTACAAGAACATTTCACGTGTGCTGAACAATAATCCCCGTGGTCGAGAGTGGAATTTCTACTGGTTTGTTCATCTTTTGATCACGTGGATTTTTCTTTTCTCTTTTGTACCTGCCGATCTGCTCCCTCTTTCCTTTCTTGTTCTAGTTTCTGTTTCACCATATTAATTTCTTTGTTTAAAGACGAATTTTTAATTCATTCTAATTTCAGCCATTTTTTTTTCTTTTGCTACGCTTCCCGCAGTCCCGCAGTTCTGCAGCCATCGTCGAAGTCAGTTTTTCATTAAAAGACCCAATTCTTTTTACATTACTATCATATAATTTCACTGGAAGAAATTATATCTTTGAAAAAAGCCGGTTGGTTTTGACGTTTGGATATATATCATCTATTTTTACTTCATAGTTTCTTTTTGCGTATTTTATTATTCCTCGAAAACTAGTTATTAAAAATTTTCGAACTTCCTTAAGAAAGTCTGTGCTAAACTCATTTCTTGATGGAAATGACTATATTTTTTTTATGTTTCTTATTTATATATCGTTTATTAATAATTTTTTTTGAAAAAAACTTTCTTGTATAATTTTGGATGAAAGATCGTCAGAAAGAAATTTCTCTTGTCGATAATTTAATAAATTTAAAGAATCTTAAACCATATAATTGTGCACACAAATAATATTCTGGAAATAAGTTTATTGATCCCAGTGCGAAGCTAGTAAATAGATAAGATGCAATTACTACAAAATTGCAAAAAATATTTTCCAACTATCATATTTACTTGCTTTGGTCTATTTAAACATAAATGACAAAATATAAATTAATTAATTATTTATATAGTAAATGAATCATTATAATTAAAGATTATCCCCTTTAGAACCGATATTTATTTGATAAAATCTATTTTGATGAATCCTATAAAAGATAATTATTAATCAATTTGTTTACACCAAAATTAACTGAATATTCTTCAAATGAATTATCATCATTATTTAACAATAATATTCGTGACCACCAAAAGATTTTTAAAAGTCTAAAAGTTTATTCATGTAAACTGCCTAAGGAAATTATTTTTATAAATATGTTACACAATTGCTGTTAGTTGCTTCAAGTCTATGTATAGCAATAATTTGTACAATATAATGGTAATAACAAATGATAATAAAATATTAATCTTGAAACTAGATGTCTGTATTCCTAAATTTCTTTCAGAATCTATAAAAAAAGAATTTTTTATCAAGATTTATTCGTGACTTTGTGATCATCAGCTGATTTTTTAACACCTTTGTTTGACCCAAATTAAAATATGATTTGTCGATCACTGTTGTGCAACTGTAATACGTAATATGAGGTTGCCCCCTTTTTTTTTAAAAAAAAAAAATCTTTTTACTCTGTTTAACACATAAAGCAACATGGAAGAATTTAAGCTCAGTGATGATGTAATTGAACAAATAAAAGATTTTGGTAGATATTACTATTTAACAGATGAACAAAAATTGTTAATTGATAAACTAATATTAAATGAAGAATTAAAAGAGCGTTATAAAAAGAATGGTTTATGCAAAGAATGTAAGCAACTTAATACTGGTAGTAATTGGTGTAAGTCATGTAATGCTAAGCATTTTCAACAAAATTTCAAAAATTGGACTAGTGGAAATGATGAAGTTGATAAGCTTATTCAAAAAACACAACTTAAAGCAGAAATACAAAACGAAATTTTAGAGTGGATTGAATATGATAGATTTGAAGATGTTGAATATTTGGCCAAAGGAGGATTTGGAACTATTTATAAAGCAATTTGGAAAGATGGATATATAGAAAAATGGGATTCTAAAAATAATCAATGGGAGAGAAGTAAAGAATGGAATATAAAATATGAAAATTTTCCGGTTGCTTTAAAATGTTTACACAATTCTCAGGATATTACATCCGAATTTTTAAGAGAAGTAGGTTACTTATTTGTATATCATTTTCAAAACTATTGTTCCATTATAAATGTTAAACTTACTAATATTTATTATTTTGAATCTTTTTTAGATTGAATCACATACTAAGATTATTGGTTATGTAACTAGATGTTATGGTATTACTAGAGATCCAGAATCTAATAATTTTATGATGGTAATAGAATATGCAAAAGATGGTAGTTTAAGACAATATTTAAATAATAGTTTTAATTCAATAAAGTGGGTAGATAAGTTAAATATTTTACAAAATATTGCAAATGGCCTCAAATCTATTCATGAAAAAGGATTAATTCATCATGATTTTCATTGTGGTAATATGTTAAAAGATGATAATTGGACTTTTATTACTGATTTAGGATTATGCCAACCAGCAAATATAAAATCTTCTCAAAATGAATATGAAAAAAAAATTTATGGAGTATTACCTTATGTAGCGCCTGAAGTTTTGAGAGGAGGAGAATATATTCAAGAAAGTGATATTTATGCATTTGGAATTATTGCATATGAAGTCTGTACAGGACTTCCTCCTTATCATGATATTGCTCATGATAAAATCTTAGCCATTAGCATTTGTCGAGGGCATAGGCCAAAATCCAATTATAAAATTCCTCAACTAATTTTGGACATAATTAAGCAATGTTGGGATGCTGATCCTTTAAAACGACCTAAAGCACGAGAATTATATGATTTATTATATTACAATTTATATAATAAATTAGTTGATAGCAATGATGATGATGATAGTGAAATCAAAAAGCAAGTTGAAGAAGCGGAAAGAATTAATGAAAAGTTTACTCCTACTTCATTACCATATAATGGTACTACTCTTTCATATACTACAAATCCTCAAGCAGTTTATACAAGTAGGCTTTTAGACTTTAAAGATCTTCCAGAACCAAAAAATGCTATTGATAATAAAGATGATGATAATTCATTTGGAGAATATTCAGGTAATTAATGAATTTAGCTCATTTTACAAAAGTATTCAATGAAATACTTTTAATGTACAATTATTTTTTTATATTTTAGAATCCATAGAAGCAATAGATTTCACTAAACTCAACCTAGGTACTTATTTACATTAACTTGCTTCTACATGATTAATTTTACTAATAATAATATTAACAATTACTTTAATAATTCGTTCTTATAGATGAAAACAACTAAAGAAAAAAGAAAAGGAAGGAAATTTACAAATATTCAGAATATAAATTTCTTTATTTTATCTATTATTTACTATTTATTTTCTTTATCACTACAATTTGTATATCTTATCGGAATATATTTATTATTATTTGAATCTTTTAAATAAAGTTTTTATAAATTAAACAAAATGAATTATATGTATGTTATAAAATCATAACAATGTAAATAGATTACATTTTATATATATATACTGTATATATATTGACTTTCAAGTTTAACATTATAAGTTATAACATGATAATCATAGGAGATATCTAACATTGGAGATTACATATTTGATTTTGTAGTCTTATATATATCTTGGAAAGAAACATATCAGAGTGAATCCCAAAAATAAAAAAAAAGTTCATTAATAAATGTTGGCCAACATCGTTAGTTGACTTGAATCATTTCATATTTTCAAAAATCATACTTAAAAGAAAATGTTAATTTAATTCCAGATGTAATTATGTTGATTTATTAACAACTAAGGTCCATAATAACCGACTACAACCTATTTCTTTTAGTCATTCAACGACATATTAGTCATATTCATTACGTTGTGAAGCCTTCATCATAACAGATTTTTACGCAAATAATAAAAATAATGGATGAAGTTTTAATAAGTTCACGAAATTACTCGCAAAGCGTTTGCTATAGTTGTGCTTTTGCTTTCATTGTGATAATACATATTCGGCTTGTAGCTGTATTAATAAAATAGAAAGTCCAAAAAAACAGAAAAACTTATTTTTACTCCAGTAGATTTGATCCAACAAAAAAGATATGTGAATCTTAAAGACAAAAATTATGGTCATAATTCAGACTTTAGTCAAAAATTTTCAATTGTTATTTTGTACCAAATGTAATATTAGTGCATATGATAGGTTAAGATCTTCAAATAATTAACGAAAAATACAGTATCTAGCATATCTAATCCTGAAAATCCTTCTATTGGCGAGTTTAAATTTAAACTAATTGTAAAAAAAAGAATGGTAGTTTACTTCAGTAAAAGAGAATTATCATCATTGGAAGCTTCAAAGTGAAATTCAGTTTATTACTAGTTGATAGATCAATTAGCAATAAAGATTTTATAATATGCCTCAGGCCTTGAGTTTAAAATTTTTTCTAAACTTAAAATCCTTATCACATGACATAAATATCGATTTGCGTCAGTTGATAACTAACGCGCGTCGACGTCAGGACGTCAGGTGTTGATTGACATTTTGACGTGGTTCACCTATATCGCACAATCAAAAGAAGTGATGATAGTTTTTTATTAATTTCAATTGTTTTTATAAATTGCTTTTTTATTTCATTTTTATACTCAGGAAATATATGCAAGCCAATTAAATTGAGGAATTTCATAATTGATGTTACTCTTACTAATCCTTGACAAAAATTTTTTATGGACAAGAGTTCACCATGTGCCATATCATGATTCCTGTACAAATTTCATATGCAATAATTCCAAATCCATAAATATCACTTACTTGAGGCATATTAATTTCCTCTTCAGGTGCTGTGCAAGGTAACACTCTCTATACTTTTTATTACTATCTTAAGAAGTCTTTACATTGGCTGATTGACATAATTCCAAATCGGTATTATAAGCATTTTCATCAAAATCGCTTAATATATTTCCATTATGAAATCATGATGAACTAATCCACAATTTTGAATATTTTTAAGACCATTTGCAATACCCTGCAGACTTCGCAACTTTCGTTTCCAAGTCTGTAAATAAAATTATTAATTAAATATACCTTAGTTCTTACCATTATAAAATTATTTGATTACTGGATCTTTAATAATGCAAAAATAATGAACTACCAATTCAAATAAGTTTCACATGCTAAATTATTTGATTCAACCTTAAAAGAAAATCAATTGCTAAGCTAACATTTATAAAGACCAATATTAATAATAATAAATCAATGAAAAAATATCTTGTCTCATTAAAAAATTGAGCCGTGATGCTTTGAGTTATATAAACATTCTAGAGCAAAATTTGGTTTCACTACTAATTCTTTCCTATTGATTATTGTTATAATACCATCCCAAAATAGGTTCATCTTTCCAAATTGCTTTAAAACAGTTTCAAATCGTACTACTGCCAAATATTCAACATTTTCAAATTTACAATTTATAATATTCAATCCACTCTATCGTTTGATACCTATTTTTAGCTTTTAATTATGCTTTTCGGATTAGTAATTCATATCAACCTCATGATTTCCACTAGTCTAATTTTTTATAATTTTGTTGAAAACAATTTATAAGCAAACTATAATTTCTCATAAGCCATTACCTTATATAATAGGCTTTTAATTCTTCATTTGATATTAGTTCATCTATTAACGATCCTTGTTCTTCAGTTATATCCAGTCAGAATCTTTTATTTGATCAATTACATAATCACTGAGTTTAAATTCTTTCCATTCTAATGACTAATGAGTTATTTGAAGAATTATATCAAATATATGTAAAAATAATAGAAAATATGAACAAAAAAAGAAGCGAAAATATTTAATATTTGTACAATGACATAATACTAATTTGGACAATTTGCATGTTATATGACCTTTGATTTATATTTAAAAAAAGATGAATTAACATCAATACGTTAATCAGTCATCTGATCTATGGAAAATTTGAAAATTAATTACATATAATAGTGATGCAAAATTTCATGTGATCGCGTACAACATATGAGTATAATATTTTACCGCTCCTCTTCAGCAAAGGATTTACAATAATGTCCTGGCTTATATAATTTAAATTATAAAAATCACCAAAAGGCTTTCAAACTATTTTAAAATTATATACACGAACTTGATAAACTTTTATAAATATTTTACTTAAAAGTTTTTTGATCAAGCAAACATTATTAAGAACTTGCATTTTTTTCAATAAGAATCAATTGATTAATTACACAAATATTATTAACCAATATTCCAGAATTTTTTTTTATCTTACATTACTCTCTTAATATCATTTGTTTATTTAAAGAGATTAATTAATTAGCATGTTTGCAGGGGGAGGAAGCTTAACCTAGACCCCGGGCGCAAGTTAAAATCGTCCTTGCAGGTGATAGAATTCGGTTAGGTAATTAAAGAGTTCTTACACGAACGCGAGTATATAAAAATCTTATACTAATTCTTACATAAATTTTTTTTCATTTCCTAGGAATATAAATCATTGATTAGTTTAATAATAGAAATATACATATTTGAGACGTTACATAATTTGAATAATTACTACCGAATTTATCCATGAATTATTAAAAGAATCATGATGTTATTACATTTATTAAATAAAATGGAAGAGATTATCGATAAATATAATCACTCAACATTCCGAATTTTACATAATCATCAGGAAAAAATGTGTAGTTATCTTAATATGATGGTTGAAAAATTGATTAAATTTACTACTGTAACTTATATGTACCGCATTTTTATATAATTGTAATAGACTTGTTAAAAATTTTATTTGCTATTTCGTCATGACCAGTATTACTACTATTACTATTACTAAAAAGGTTAACCATAATTTTCTTTAGCATTTTTTGTTGAACTAAGTCATGTGCATAACTGTTAGTCCTTTAGTTGTGACAGATTTTAACAGTTTCCATTTTCTAGTAATATATTTTGGTGCCATAAATAGGCTAAAGATATAAACTAATCTTGGACTATTAAATTGTAAAATCTAACTTAATGTATAACGTATCTTATTTTACTTATTTTTAATGTGAGTAAATCATATAATTCCAACTGTAAGATTTTAAAATATGAATGAAATCATAAGTATTTAAATATTTGTATTCTATAATAATTATTCAGTACGTGCCGCTATTAGACTATTATATAGAATAATATAATTTAATCATCTAATAATATATAATAATCACGTCAGAATATTAATGTCATTCTTTGTTTTATTATTTTCTTTTAATTGTTTATTTACATCAGCCTTTAATTAATTTTAGATATAATTATACAATATTCGAAAAGAAGAATCTCTCTAACTTTCATTAAATAACTGCGAATAATCTAAAATTAAAATATTTAAATAATTATTTTCCATAACTTATATGTAATTTAACGGGTGTACAGATTATTCAAAAGTATAAACTTAGCAAAACTGAAAATAATAGACCAAAAAAAAGTAATTTTTCACCCGCTAAGGTCATATAGCCAAAATATATTCAAAATAGACAATGTATCACAAACTTTATTTTTACATGATAAATATCACATTTTTAAATATTTATGACATTAGTATACACATGAAGAAAAAAATACATAATTATAAATATTTATTTTTGTAAGGATTTTTTTTATATAAAAATACCAAATAAAAGAATACTAAATATAAAAATAAATATGAGAAAATTCTAATGTTCGTACGACTGTAACGTGATGTGTCTGATTGACAATTTTAGTGGTCATTTTTTTTTGTCGCTCTTGTCAAGGTTTCTGTTTATCAAACCTCTAAATATCAATTTTAAACGATTAGATCATTATAATTAGGCTGCTCCAATTTAATAGTTTGTTTAACGTCCTAACTTTATATAAAAATTGAGGGGGGGGAGGGGGTCAAATTAAGTAAACATTTAAAAATAAACATAGTTTTTTCTTTATCACTCAATGCATTTTTACTAAAAATACATCTTAATTTATTACAGATAATGCAATTAATAAGTTTACATATATTACTTTTATTAATTATACCATTTTCTTTGGTAGATTCAATTATACTGGAAAGAAATTCTTTTAAATATTATACAGATCGGTGATGTTATTATAAGTCACGTGATATAACATATGTTTGTTTATTTTTAAAAATTTTTCAAAAATGAGGGGGGTGGGGTACGTTAAACAAACTATTAAATTGGAGTGGCCTTAAATTTTTGAGATTCCCACTATATTTTAAGAAATAAAAAGGTTTTATAGTACGACAAAGTAATTAACAACGAAGAATTACTTAAATACAATTTTGTTTTGAATTTGGCATTTTGTTCTGAATTTAGTTACTTTTATTATCTCGATCTATAAAAAAGAAATAAAATTCAAAAGTTAAATATCATGAAATATAACAAAAAAATATAAAAAAAAATATTAAAAAATTTACCATATTCTAATTGAGAAATATTAATTTGTTGAGATACTACAATTTAATGAAATATAATTTATTAATATTATTAGGTAATTTTAAAATATCAAAAATTGCCAAATAATACCTGAATATTCCAAGGATACTATATTATCATATCGTTCATAATAATCAACAGAATTTTTTGGTTCAGGTAGATTACTAAAATCAAGTAATCTACTTGTATAAATAGCTTCTGAATGTGTTTCATATAATAATTCTAAACTAGTTGAGGGTATTCTATTAGTTGATAATTTCTTATTGATTTCATCAGCTTCTCTAATTTGATCTTGTAATTCCGTTTGATCATAAAAGTAAATCCATTGCAATAAAATTTCCTTAATTTCATTTGAAGATGGTCGATTTAATGGATTTGCATCTAAGCATTTTTTAATTAAGTGGACAATTTGTTGAGGTACTTTAATATTAAACCTTGGCCTGAATCCTTGACAGATTTTTAATGCTAAATTTTTATCATGGCTTACGTCGTGATATGGAGGCAATCCAGAAATTATTTCATACATAATTATACCAAAACTATAAATATCAGAAGCTTTGGTATAATTCTGTCCTCTTAAAATTTCAGGAGCTATATAGGGCAAGACACCATATACTTTGTTTTCTGTATTTTCTGACGCATTGTAATCTGCAGGTTTACATAATCCCATATCTGTTATACAAATTACAAAACCTCTTAGTATATTACCAACATGTAAATCTCGATGAATTATTTCTTTATAATGAATATTTTCAAGTCCTCCTGCAATACTACGTAAACATCTAATTTTATCACGCCAACTTAACTCACAATAATTGTTATCTAAATAATTTCGTAAACTTCCCTCCTCTGCATAATCTAAAACCATTATATAATTTTTTGTTTCGGGATCTTGAGTTATTCCATGAAATTTAAGAATGCGACACAACTTAGACATAAAATTTATTTTCTGATGTAATATAATCTATATTTAGAATAAAATGTATTAGTAAAAAAAAAAAGAAAATCTCAAAATTATGTTTAATATTTTAATAATACCTCATTCAGAAATTCTAATGAAATATTTTTTGAATTATCTAAACTTTTCAAAGCCACAGTTTTATTTCGATATCCTCTATCCCAATTTTCATTTTTATCATCCCATCCTAATATAGGTCCATCAATCCAATTAGCTACATACACCTTAGCAAACCCGCCTTTTGCAATATATTCAATATCTTCAAATTTATCATAAGGTATCCATTCTAATGCTGTATTATTATAATCATGATATGATAATTGAGTATCTTGAATAAATTTATCAATATTATTATTACCGCTAGTCCAATTTTTAAAATTTTGTTGAAACCGTTTTGTACCACATATTTCCTTACATTTCTCACATTTTATGTTTAATTTTTCATTAGAAATAATTAGCTTATCCATTGAAGGATTTTAAACTTTAAATGATTACAATTAAAATGTGAAAAAGCGAAATTGGGTTTGTTAGGAATCAAATAATAAAAATCCGGAATAGAATTTAGGTCATATTTACTTATTTTTGAAATCTATTAAAATAGGTAAAAAGAACTCATTTTACGCATCTCTTGTATGGAATTATTCAAAAAAAAGGAAGGATCTACTCATTATTTTGGTTCATTCTACGCGAATTTTGTTACCCTTTTATGTATAACGTGTAGATCTCTTCTTTTTGGGATAATTCCAGACGGGCCAGATGAGTAATCTCCTGTTACCTATTTCGGTCCTATTACATCGTTGTATTGTCTTTTTTTTTTTTGATTAGCAATGCATTTTTTATTAATTAAATCAAAGATTTTATAATATACAAATATCTAGAACCATTAATGAAAAAACACCAAAGGCTCTATAACTATTAACTAACCATGATCTAATCTACATGATCTAACTAATTACTAAATAACTAACGATTCTAATTGTTGAATCTACAGTATATCAACCTAAAAAATTGCTATTACTAAACTAAAAATCTTTATAAATTTTTTTTTGATTTTAAATTTTCTCTTTTTTACGATACTTTACTACTTTTGTAAAATTCCTTTGATTTCAAAAATATATCTAAATTTGTGAACGTTCAAAAATAAAACAAAAAGAAAAGAAAAATAAAAATAAATTATCATAATACATTAAAGAAAAGAAATCCATTAGATTTACCCTTCACTGGAAACGTTTTCGAAAATCGGCCGAAAATTCCACACTCGTCCGCGCATTCTTCAACCCTTTCCAAAGCAAATATAACAAATCTCTCCTTTTAATTTTGTTTTAATTGTGGTCACTTTTATCATTGTTTATTCGCTATCGTACTCAGCCCTGGTAATCTGGTGTGTCACTTAGTCACTCACGCTTCTTGTTTTCATTCAAATTGTCGTCTTCTGCTCCATAAACTTGTCCTTGTTCGAACTTACATTTACTTCCTTTCTCTTGATTGTAAGGTTAAAAAGTTTTTTATTTTTCTTTGAAACGAAATATGTGTTACCGCAATACGTGTTGCAATTTAATATGTAATGTATGTAATATATGTGATACATATACGTGACACAAAATAAAACAACCACAAACTGTACCACAAAAAATCACGTGGGGGCAGAAAAGTGACGGGAAGAATATGAACACCCCGAAACTTTCAATAATAAATAAAATATATATAATCATTTATACTTTATTAAGCTATAATAAATGTTCAAACAAAATTTATTTTAATTATACTAGTATCTAGTATTCAATTTAATTATACTCCTATTACCGCTTAAATTATTTGTTATATTTGTTATTTACGGTTAACTACACTTTTTTAAAATAATAATGTAGTTAGCCGTAAATAGTAGTAGCTGAGGGTGTTGTTAGCCGAAAATTTACTGCGCCTTCGGCTGAATTTTTCGGCTAACTACACCATTATTCTCATCACCATCATAAAATTATTAGACTTTGAATTAACAGCGAATTACGCAAGGTGAATTAATTGAAGTATCTAAAAAAAATACATATATGTATAAAATTATTATTATTAGTCAGTTAAATTATTTAAAAAATCTTAAAAATTATATATAAAAAAAATAGGCTGTATACTTCTCATCAATATATTTACTTCTTCTCCATTGATTATTTTTAGAATTCCAGGTTCTTATATATCCATCTTTCCAAATTGCTTTATAAATAGTTCCAAATCCTCCTTTGGCTAAAAATTCAACATTTTCAAATCTACCATATTCAATCCACCCTAATATTTCATTATAATCTTTAGCTTTAGGTTGTACTTTTTGAATCAACTTATCAACTTCATGATTTCCACTAGACCAATTTTTTAAATTTTGTTGAAATTTATATTGATACCAACTACAGTCAGCTCTTAATATAATGAACCCTCCGGTTTTCATCTCAAATTCGTCACAAGATTATAGTGAAGAATTCAAAGAATTTAATTGGCTGATTCGTTATAACGAGGGATACTTGACGTATTTGATTGGTTAAATGTCACGTGTTGGAAAATTCTGTTATAAGCGAGTTCGTTAATCTTTGCATAAACCATTCTCTTTATAACTGAACGTTCTTTTAATTCTTTATCTAATATCAGCTTATCAACGAATAATTCTTATTCCTTAGTTAATTCATTATAGTCAAAATCTTTTATCTACTCAAATACATCACCACTGAGCTTAATTTCTTCCATACCGGATTATTGAATGTGACCACGATTAAATTTCAACTAAAAAAAATATAGTGAGTCTTAAAAAAAGCATATAAAAATATATTGCTGTCACTAAACTTGTGGATGTATTTATGCGTAATGTTGCAACATGCATCACAACTTTGTATTGCTATGTTGAAACAATATGACCGTAAATATCTATGATTTAAATGGCCTTGTGTACAAATTGTTTTGTAATTGATCAAGGCAACAGAAATGATTGACAAAACTTTAGCCAAAAAGTAAAAAGTCCGGACATGTGATTTAATGAGCATGTGATTTTGTTATATATGGCGCAGTTTCGGTCGTATTGTTTTAGCTTTTAACTTCAGATTCCGGATTCAGCGTCATACACAAAAGAAAGACTCAAGAAATCCTTGACTGTTGGAAGGTATATTTCTATAAAGTAATTCGAGTAAAACCTAGTTATTAGTTCTTACTTTTTGAGCACAAGCCGGGACTGTTAGTGGCCAGTGATGAACTGCTTGTTCGACGCTTCCTTTTCGACAAGCTGGGACTGTTAGTTTCCAGTAATGAACTGCTTGTTCGACGCTCATATACTTTTGCAAGATTGTACAAAATCGTTATTTAAGCATAACTTTTATAAGAAATATAAAATATAAATGGATTTATTTTACAAGATACCTATTGCAACAGTTGTAAAATCTTTAAGTCATCATTTATTAAGAACTTGCAATAATTGTAATCAATAATTTGAGAAAACTGAAAAGCCCCTATAGAAATAAAAAAAGCTGATATCTTGAAAATTGTTATTATTGATTTTTTGAACGAAATAATTGCAAATCTCTTAGAAGATGTATAATCCAATAACCAAGAATTATACTGCAATTACATTACTGGGTAAGCGAATATCACTTGATTTCGACTAAGGATTAAGGAAACACAGGAAGTACAAATAAAATCATTGAATTAATTGAATCAAAAAGTAAACTAAGTCATTAAAATTTATCATCTAATATTACATTTTATCTTCAATAATAAATATGAATTTCACTATTATACGCGGAATAACTTTGGAGTTAATATTTACATTAGAGTTGCTTAAAGTTAAGGTAAGCTTGGGAATGAAATAAGGATTAGGGGATTAGGAAGGTTAGTTTAGGTTGAATACTTGCTTCTAGTTAATATCCGATACAGTGAAATGACTGCGGCACACTAAGCCGCAGTAAAATCACGTGCTTTTCATTATAAAATAAAGAAGAAAGAAAAATTGTTAAGGAAATTTTGGAAAATTATTGCTTAAAAATAAGAAACTATTTGGTTAAATAGATGTAATGAAGTTATTGAATCGGGGAAAGCGAAGGGTATAAAATAGATAAGAAAAAAAGGAAAAGAACAGAAGAAACAAACGATAACGCAGGATGGGAAACGTGATATTTTAGAAAATTTAGAAAAAATAAACAAAAAATCAAAAAAACTTAAAAAATATTAAAAAGAATAATATTTTAATTAATAGTCCTTTTAATAATACATGGGGATACACACATTAACCGATATATAGATTAGATAGTTCACTTAGTTAATTTTTTAATAGTGTTGTTTTAATAACGCATCCATATTTATGGAGTTAGTAGATAGTGTTTCGTTCTCTATGTATTTTTTATAAAATTTTATGTAAATTTTTTACTATAAATTAATAAAAAATGCGTGTTACTAACTATCATGCTTTTATAGATCTAAATGAAATTTGTCAAGATGGTGAACATAATATTGAATGAAGTTTCTTTTTATATGAAAGTTGAAGTCAAATAGTTTAAATTATTAGTTTGCGTATTGTAGTTAATTTTTCTTTCATTTATGCTTTATAAACATAATAATATTTATTTGATCTTAGAAGTGGGAGACAGTCTCATATACCGATATGATAAGTTAAACAATTTATAAAGAAAAATTAAGAATTTTTCAAACAAAATCCAACAAACGTCAACGACATTACCAAAGCAATTGTTATTATCACTTCTGAAATAACAACAAAACACGATGATGATAATACTAGAGGAAGTGACTTCGAATTTACTTGGATTGAAATTAACCTTTTATCTAGACTGGTCCAGGTACTAACTTTATTAAATTCATAATAAAACAATCGTTTTGTCATGATCACAAAATCCAATAACCAATCCAAACATGTGATCAAAGTCACTAATCGCAAAAATAACCAATTAACGTTTGTTTTTGTTTTACTTTTTTGTAGATCGGTAAAAATTGGGTCACTGATCAAGTTATCTATAAATTATATCAAATATCAGATATCATAGTTTTATTTTTTTAAAAAAAAAGTAAATAAATATTGTTGTTCTTTTTTTATTGTTTATATATTGAAATAAATCTTTAACGCCTGCTTAGTGCTTACTCAAAAATTATTTAAAATTTCAATCTTATTTGTACACTCGCATAGAAGCACAGTGTATTTAAAGCAATAAAGTTACTTTTGAAATACAGATTAGTTGTGTATAATCACGTGGAATAATATCTTAAAATAGCTTTCGAAGGAATGCTGTATACTTAAGTTTATTTGTATTTAAGTTAGTACGTCATAGGTTATTTTCCACATGATCTGCTTGTGCAACATGAGTTGGCTGGAAGATTGAAAGCATAATCTTCATTTAGATTAAGAATTTAATTCATAATTTTTATTTAGACTAACGAATTTGGTTTATGCGATTGAAAGAATAAATGCCGCCTGCCCGCATAATAGTTATGTGATTGCGAGACATAATTTTTATTTAGATTAACGAATTTGGTTTATGCAATTGAAAAACAAATGCCGCCCACCCGCATAATTGTAGTGATTGGAAGCACAAATGGTGCCTACCCACATAACTACTATACGTTATCCACAATATTTAATAAATTAAACCCATCTCGGTGTCTATAAAGAAATCAAAAACAGAATAATTTCTCATTTTTCTCACAAAAATAATCCTGTCAATTTTTTCGTGAAAATAAATTACGATGACAGACTATAATCCGCTTCAAGATTTTTGGGGATTTTATCAATGGAATCGCAGTCGCCATTATAGCTACGCGACTCAGCAGTAGTAATACCAAAGATTTGAATGACAGTACCAATGACAGAACCGAGAATAGGAATTACAAAACCGAGGATATGAATGACGAAATCAAGGATAGAAATGGCAAAACCAAGGATAAGATTGACGGATATAAATCACAAAACCAAAGATAAGATTGACAAAATCGAGGATATGAATGCCAAAACCGAGGATATGAATAACCGAACCGGGGATATGAATGACGAAATCGAGGTTAGAAATGACAAAACCGAAAATAAGATTGACAAGACTGACAAAACCGACAAAGTCGTGGATTATATTGACATAATCGGGAGTTGGATTAAGGCAAGATTTGCTAAGCTTGCAGAAGTAATAGATGATATTATAATTATGAACTCAATACATGTTGTAAATTTTTATTTACTATTCACATGGTGGGAACATATTTACAAAACTAATAGGGTTTCTTGATAGTTTGATGAATTTTGCGTGAATGAGTATTCATACAGAAATTTTATGAATGATAAAAAAATAAGGAAAATTATATTTAAGTTAATAGTGACTCTAGTGATTCTTTCTCCGAGTGCTATGAATTTTTATGAATTGCTAATGAAAATTCGGCTGCCAAAATTAAGAAATTTGATAGAATCAAATTTCAAATTATATACAAAGGCGCCAGAATCTCCGACTTATTCTTTTTACGATTATAATTATACTTCAATCTGTTGAGAATGGTTATTTATTAAGTAATAATTTCTGGCAAACAAAATTTTCAACGGCCCTAGCTACAGTTTCAATAATTAGGTTATTTGGTATTTATAGATACGATAGTCATAGCGTATATGCATCAGTATTTGGACTCAATTATGATGAAAGTGATTCCAATGGTAAGGCGCTTAGAGGCAGCGACAATGTTTAAATATTGGACGCAAACCCTGATGTACATACAAAATTATTTCAAGTTCAGTCTTTATAATAGAATAAAAATAGAATTCATAATCCTGATGTCATAACTGTTAGAAATATACCGTTTAGTTATTAGGGTAGGTAGTAAAGTGTAGAATTTTATTCTGATAATATTCGGTTTAACGCTATTTTTAATAAATTATTAATTTTTAAAAATGAAGAAATATAAATTTAAAAAATAAACCAAAAAAAACCCAATTTTTCTGAAAATAAAATCAAAAAAATTTTTTACTTGATTTGCCACAGAAAGGCAGCTTCATTTCGAAACTAAGACGTGGCCTAAAGATGAAAAAGATGAACTGTTGATTAATATTTAAATAATCAAGTAGTACTTAATAATTAATAAATTATTCAATGCAATATCTATTTTAGTAAAATATCACATTTCGAAGCCAAGGATGTGAGTCATGCGACCTAAAAAAAATATTTTTTTTAAACAGTAATTAATAATTAGTATTGTATATATTATTAATCAATCAATAAATAGGACGATTTGTTGCAGAAATTTTAACGGCAGGTAGCAAATGCACAACATAAGGTAGTAAAAAAATTCGCATAATTACATTACATCCATTTAGAACATAAGATGAATTTTTTTTTACCTCCCATGTATGTCACGTGATATATATAACAAATTTCTACCTAAACTTTTATCTCACCTACTGGGCTTTCTGCCTTGTTAAGACCCCAGTCTAATCAATAAAAAATAAAAATAAAGATTTAAACTTTTATCTTAAAAAAATTTTTTCTTATAAAAATAATATATAGTAAATTTTATTGGGTAGTTTTCACCTGGGATGAGGTGATATCACCTATTAAAATTTAATTTAACGTAGGTGTCACCCAATTATTAAAATTAAATGTTGATATAATGTTTACATTGATCGTGATACATATATCCATTGTTTTTCCATCAGTTTCAAACAATCTCTTTCTCTTCCTACGGAAAAAAAAATTCATAATGGGGTTTATTTAAGGAAAATATTGATATTTTGAATATTGTTAACGGTTTAACTGGACGGTAATATGAGTCATTTAATATTATACAAAAAAATATATTTATGGATATGAAATATTAATAATGTTAATAATGTAAAATTCTCACACTGCGGTCAAAAACTATGAAATTTTATTTGAAGATCTAGTCATATTAAATATATAGCATACTACCATCTAATTGAAAAACTTACCATTTTCTTGTGAGTGACCTGACTTTTCGACTATCTTTTTATAAACACAAATTTTGTTTATGATTTTTTTTTTGATTTTCGCTTTGCCCACCTTTTATGTCAAATTGGTCAAAATAATTGCAGGTGATTGAATTTCGTTACCTTTGGAAAATAAAAATTGGCATATTCGCTGATTTACAGGTTTTTTTGCCTTTCTTAGGTAATGTTTTAACACCGATTTTTTTTTATATGATATTTAAAAATAAGGACATAATTTTATATCGGTTTCATATTTATTAATTAGGTAATTTTTATATGGACGTATTTAACTTTTTTTAAGTTTCATCGTTCTTTATTGTAATTAAAAAAAAAATAATAAAATAAAATAAAATAGTAATTTCACAAAGAATATTTATTCCAGTAATTTTTTTTTTGTTTCAAAAATGTACCAACTTTTAATTTATTAGAATAACGATAATCAATATTTATTATATTTCAAATCTTTGATAAATAAAATCAACCAACTAAATCACAAACTCAAAATATCACAATATCACTTTAAAATGAAAAAATAAATAATATCATAATTAATTTAATTTAATTAATCATTATTAATCGATTCGAACGTGGTATATAATATGATTTATTGACGCACAGATTTTTTTCTTTAAGAACATTCGAAGAACATTCGAATGCATATAATTTATAATATAGTATTTATTTATTTATTTATAGTATTTTATTTTTATTTATTTAAAGAAATTATTTGTTTATTTTTTCTTTTTTTATCGAATGCATAATTATAGTACTTTTTTTTTTCATATTATAACCCATTGAATTACATTTATTACCATTTCTGATTTGTATTTCGACAAGATTTACATAAATGCAAAGTATCGACTTTTATTAAAATTAATAATTCATTATAATACCAGTACTGACTTTAAATAAATTTAAAAATTTTATTATAATACCATAAAAAAAAAAAGTTTTATTTCTATTTTATTTAGTACAAAGAAAAAGAAAAGAAAAAAGAAAATATTTTTTTTTTTTTGTAATTATTATTATAATAGATATATTTCTATTTTGCTTTGTTTAAAAAAAATAAAAAAAAAAGGATGCTTCGATGGGCGATATGCACATATGGCTGCAGATTCTTTGTAGAAAAAATTATAATTCTTAATTAAGATGATTGTGTAACATAATGAAATAATTTCTATGACAATTATAAGGGATATGAGAATTTCTTTTAAAAAAAAATTCAATTTTAAAAAAAGAATTTTTAAAAAATATTTGAAAATTTGTCCCATGTAAAGTGTCATGTGATAATATATGAATATATGTGACAAAAATTGGATTTTCTTCCTGATGATCAGGGATTACCCATGTCATATTAAAAAGAATTAAAGAATTAACGATACCGTCGACACGATAAATGTAAAGAGCTTTTTTAATAGAAAGAAGAACCATTAAACATTTGGTTTACAAATTTTTCTTTGGTAATTTGTTCAATTCGATTTAACGTGTCTTGATTATCGACTTGCGCACGTCTTTCATATATTCTAATTCTGCGTCTTACAGACAAGTTTCTTCGACGAATTCTTCTATCAACAATAATATTTCTTTCATAACGTCTACGAAGAATAATATAATTGTAACCAATAGAAGAACCAAATAGATTATTTGAGTTATTTAACGACATTTTTTTTTAATACAAAGAATTAGGAGAATTGAAGAATTGGGAGAATTTAAGAATTAGGAGAATTGAAGATTTAGGAGAATTGAAGAATTAGGAGAATTTAAGTATTAGGAGAATTGAAGAATTAAGAGAATTGAAGATTTAGGAGAATTAAAGAATTAGGAGAATTTAAGAATTAAAGAAAAAGCGAGAGAAAAATTAATGAATTGAAAAAAAGAAATACGGTAGTATTTATAATAAAAAAAATCAAATGTATATAAATTGATTATTTACGAAATGGGATATTGCGTAACATTTTTTAAAATATGAGCTTTAAATCATAAAGTGACGCGCTAAAAAAGGATTATATAGTTGGGGAAACATTTTATTATAAAACTCTCGCTTTCGTTGAAAAATATGGTATATGTGATTATTGATTGAATTCGATCTGAATAAATTTATCTGGATCAAATTGTGTACAGTAGATTTTGTTTATGGAACGATTGGAACGTGTTGACGCATTGAAACAATGGCCAAAAATAGTAAACATTAAAGTTAAATTACGCGCGATCCCACATGCTGTAATGTATGAAATTATTTATGGTGGGTTAATTTTGACATGAAACATTATGTGTGATTCTAGAAAAAATCGTATGATTTACCCCAAAATATTTCAAACCCATTTTATAATAATTATTATCTTTTTGAAACAATAATTTCTTTAATATTGTTTATTGATACAATAATTTTTTTTTTTTTAAAAAAGAAAATTCGAATTAATAAATATCCCCAGCTTTTTACGATAATCACTGCACGAAAGGTTCATATTATTTCTTTTCTTTTTTTATTTTGCCACTATTTTTAGATAATTACTATATGGAAGGTGAATATTTAAATTTTTGACCATCATTAACATGAAAATACGATTACATTACGTATTTATTACGTCAATTGAAAAAATTTTTGGTAACTTTAATATATTATAGTAGGTCATGTCACCTGATCGGAATATAACTTTAAGAACATGTAGTCAAGTTCCTTGACGTAAGAATATAATATGCAGTCAAAATCCTTTGATGTAATATAAGGTGTAATATAATATGTAATCAAGTAAGAATATAACATGGAATCATTTTTACATAAAGTCATAAAGTAATAATTGACAAGAAAAAAATAATACGTCAGTTTTGGTAAATACGTCATTTATGTCATTTATTTAACTCTGGCCAAATTAGTAAACTTAATTATTTATAACCAATATACAGATTATATCAGATATACTATAATTCTATTGTCCTTAATCAATTAAATTCTATTGTCCCTAATCGACTAATCGATTGAACAAAGAAATATGCTGATGTGCATGCCAAGCAACTTTTGTCAGCTGACATACAGTATGCTTATAAGTTTAGCCTAAATTATAAATAGTGCCGGTCCAAACGAATTTTTACAAAAAATTCACATACTAACTATACGATAATACAATAAAGTACCAATTAAAATTTTTTTAAAAAAAAAATTCTATATTTAAAAAAATCATTATTTAGAATAATAATAAAAAACAATGCAAGGGTACCAATAATTTATAATATATATATATTTTTTTATTAGGTTTTTGTTTTTTATTATAATGGATATAGATTTAACGATCGTAAGTAATTTAACGATCGTAAATAATCGTAAATAATTTAACGATCGTAAATAATAGTAAATAATTTAACGATCGTAAATAATAAAGTACTAACCCAAATAACCCAAAGTAATTTTGCAAAATTTTATTTCCATTTTCGTTCAAAACGTTCCGAATATTTCTCCTAATCTACTTCTGACCTTTCCAAATTTTATACTAATCAAGTTCTGATAAGTTTCATTTCATTCCTTTAAATTATACAAGGGCGATGATCCGATCTAAGAAGTATATAATAATTATTAAAATTATTTAAAAATTATTATATACATTTTTTTTTATGACGATACTAATATAAATTTCATATACGATACTAATATAAATTCACTGATGATACTAATATAAATTTTGCGTCACAAATTTAAAATGAAATCGTTTCAAAAATCATTAAAATCATTTAAAATCATTTTAAAATCATTACATCATTACATCATTTACATCATTTACATAATAAATGATTTGACTTTTAATAATAATTTTAATAATTTAACGAATATTAATTTTTTTTAATACATATCAAAAAAAGGAAAAAAAGGGGAAAGGGGAAATACATATTAAAAAAAAGTATATTATATTTTTTTTTTAACTAATAAAAAAAAGAATGAAATTTGCCTAAATTAATTGCATTACTTACTTGCATCAAGCTTATTACTCGATATTTGCCCTGCATATATTACCAAATCACTGTATTGTTTATTTAACGTTCCACAAGGGTCAAATGATTTGACTGCGCTTACTCCCTATTCGTTAAAAAAATATAAATAATAAATAGTAAATAAATAAAAAAATAAATAAATAAAATAAAATAAATAAATAAATAAGATAAATAAAATAAAATAAAATAAAAGCCACATTAAGACGGCTGATCCATTATCTGTAGACATTTCATTTCCATGCATTTTTACTCTACATTTTTACTCTGCATTTTTTTACCTCTGCGTAAAACGTAATATCCGTAATATCCGACCGGTTTTCTTCTCTTTTTTTAAAAAAAAGGAATTACAAATTATTGAAAATGTCACAAATATGTTTGTTACAGATTAGAAAATCACATACATAAACACAAAAAAAAAGAGGGAATTAAAAAAAAAAATAAGGGAATCAAAAAAAAAATTTAAGGTGTTGAACAGTTCCATTGCGGCATAAAAAAAAAGGCACCCTAAGATTTAAAGTTTCGAAAGTTTTACGGATTTTCGTAGAAAAATTCCATAAAAAAAAAGATTAAACTTTGATAAAAAAGAGTGATTTTAGTCCAGATTGCAAATGTTGTGCAATGTATGTGTATTTATTTACCTTCTCCCCTCTTCAAAGAATATTATTTTAGTTTAGAATGATATGTTATCAAAAGCATTCGCATGTTTATACAGCTAAAGATTTCCGTATAAAAGGAAAAAAAAAATACGATAAAACTTTTTGTTATTTCTTTTATGCGAGTATGTATCATGAGTAAGCAGTTTTTTTGATGGTTACTCCCTTTTATTATTTAAAAAGTCTTATTAAAATCTTCATTGAAATGAGGGACTTTGACCAAAGTTTTCATATTCATATTCCTTTTTAGAGAGATGCTTGAAACCCGCCCCGATTTTTTTTAATCATCACATTGGATGTTTCATAATGTAATCAATTTATATATAATTTATATAATTTATATAATTTATTTGTTGTCACGAAAGAATTAAAACGAAGATGATCTTACAAAAAAATACTGTATATTTGTATATTTTGAGTGAAAAACAATTAAAACAATTAAAAAAAAGTTTTATTATATGAATAAAATAATTATGGAATGATGATCATATTGAATAAGTACCTAATTGACATTATAGACGTAATGAATGTTTCGTATTGATACTAACCTAGAAAAGTAAAAGAAAAGAACAAAAAAAAAAATAAAATAAAATCGGAGAAATTTCAATTGTTTTTTATTCAATTATTTCCGCGTACCTTTTAATTTGTACTTATTTATATTATAAAAGACCGTGCTGTGTAATAATATTATTACTGTAAATCGGGAACCGTTATGTAATGGTATAGCGTATTCTGTTCTTGTTATACATTGACTTTACGATTGTTGGTTATTATTGTTGTGGATTAATACAGTATATAAGGAGTTAATAATAATATTTCCCTTTATTTTTTTTTTTAAAAAAAAGTTATTTATAAATAATTTTTTATAATTTGTAAATCATAATCATAATCATAAGTAACGTATCATACGTATCATACGACATACTGCGCCAAATTCCCAATCCAGCGCGTATTTTTTTTTTATTTGATGCATAATTTGATTTTTTCGGAATATTCCGTTAATTTCTAACTATTAGATTATTAGTAATATTTTTGGGAGGTTATGGATAATCTGTAATTAGTCGATTATTACGTATTGTTCAATAATGCAGCTTTATGCTTGTTGGATTTAAATGGTAATTTCTTTACGCGAACATAACGACAAAACATTTGTAACATTTGTTGATTTGTAAAATAATTAATCATGAGAACAAGTCAATTCTAAAAACTTTTGTAATATATAATATAAATAATAATTTATTTTTTTAAAAAAAAAAAATTATTTATTATTTTAAATTATTATTTTTTTCAAACAAGCTAAATTACAAGATTTTATAATGCACTGTAAATCTTTACAAATCTACTCAATATTTTTAAACCAATGAAATAAATACTTTTTAAATGTTGTAGTATAGTAACTTAAGTTTATAAGTTTTAAACTTTACACGAAAGAAAAAAAAAAAAAAAGGTCTGAAATACCACGTGCGTATGTTGTTTGATGTATTATGGTAACATTACTTCTGTAATTGATGTAATTTTAAGTAACCGTTAAATATTCTCTTAACGGAAAGAGTAACTGTAACTGTAGCTTTTTTTGTTTTTTAATACCACAAATAAATATCTAGATTTTTATCAAGTTTTTTTTTTTATTCACATTGTTTTACATATTTTTATTCATTCGCATATCATAACTATAAAAAAAATTTTTTTTTTTTTTTTTTTTCTTAGAATTTTTTTTTTTATATTTTTTTTTATATTTGCTTTTATATTTGTTTTTATAGTATGTTCGGGTAAAATAAAAAGCTTTTTTTTTTTTTTTTTTTTTTTTTTGAAATAATATATTTAAAAGAATATTTTGGATCAGGTTAAAAATCTTGTTACGATAATTATGATAATTATGATGATTATTTTTTTTTTACAGAACACGAAATACGAAATACGGATAAACAAGATTTTTCTATAGAACGGATAATACGAGTGGAGGAAAAAAAAAACATGAATAATTAAAAAAAAAAATTTTTTTTTCTAGTCCAACCAAATTTTTTTCTAGTCCAGCCAGATTTTTTTTTTTAGTCCAACCAAATCTTTTAGTCCAACCAAATCTTTTAGTCCAACCAAAACATTTATTTTATTCATCTCAAAAGTCAACCTCACTAACTAAATTTTTCTCTAGAGAAATTATTATTTCAATGATTTAATTTATTTATTTGTTTATACCTATATTTACTATATTTACTATATTTATTCCTTTTTATGCCTTTTTATGCCTTTTTATGCCTTTTTTTTTATGCCTCTTTGCCTTTATGACCTTTATGACCTATATGCCCCACATGCTTTTTTACTTTTATGACACTTTTTTTTTTATTTATTTATTTATTTATTTACATCATATTTAATATTTATTTGAATGAAAATATTAGCCCATTTACAGTTTAACAAAGCCCAAAATCAGAAAATAAAAATAAAAAAAAAAAACATTTTTTTTTGTAAAAAAATTCATTCAAAAAAATTCATTCAAGGAAAAATAAATTTTTTTTACAAAAAGGAAAAAAAAAAAAAAAAAAATTATTTATATATAAATGGTTCATACAATTTAAGTAATTTCCAAGTAACAAAGGAAGTAAACAATTAAGCATACACATGAGTAAATTTATAAAAAAAATGTCTGTTCTTTTTAAAATTTTTTTTTTTTTTTTTTTTTTTTTTTTTCTTTTTAAAAAAAATTATATATATATATATATATATTATATATAAATATAAATAAACAAATAAAAACTTAACTTTATTTAAGCCCTTCATCTTTTTTTTTTTATGAACTCCATTCTAGAAATTATATTATTTTGGTATGATTCGTAGAATAACTAATTCAATTGGGGAAAAAGATCTACAATTTCAACATGATGATATAAAAAGTTTCAAACTTTAAATTAACGAATAATGAACCGGATGCTGATCATTTTCAAAAAGAAATTTCAGCCTCATGTAAAAGAGAGCATATTTAACAATGGATACATTTGATTTTCATGATAATGATAAAAATTGACGGGATCATCATACATTAAAAAGTTATTTAGGCGTTAGTGTTTTACTTAAAATATTTTTTTTACTAAGCTCTCCCTTTCAATAAAAACAACAAGGTACGTAATTGGTCTACATGATGTTATACGAAGTTATACCTAAAATAGAATATAATCGATCCATATAAAAAAATTTTAATACTCATAAAAAAATATGAACTAAACCAAATTTGGCAAATAATAATAATTTTGGGAATTAGAATTAAAAAAAAAAAAAACCTCATAAAATAAAAAATAAAATAAAAAAATAAAATAAAAATATATAAAAATAAAAAAAAAAAATAAAATGATCTATTAAAATATTTTTTTTTTTTTGTTGTTGTTGTTTCGTAATATAACATATAACTAACGAAAAGGTATTATTATGAACAATAAATCTGAATTCATATTATACCTCATTTAGTATATAAATAGTATATAAAAAATCACGAAACAACTAAAAATAAAAAAATTTTTTTTTTATATTACCTACTTACCCTATAATAATTATATATATATTATTATCATACGACACGGCATATAATATACCATATGTGGGCTTTTGGAGTAGATTTTTGAATACATTAAAAGTATCCTCGTTATAAGTTACTATATTCTCGATTTCGATATGCAATATATCCAGATGCCATGATTTTTTCTTCATCTCTTTTTGAATCATGCCACTTACAAATGCATCCAAGAAAGGGTCAATTCGTTTACTTTAAACGTAAATCGAAAAAAAAATCACCATTGAAAATGACTTTTACCGCGGTAACTGATATGTAAGTTTATCAAAAAAAAAAACGGTTTTTTTTACGCTCCCAGATGCATAGTACATGAACAATGCTAATTTATATAAGTTTACACCACTTGTAATATTTACACCACTTACACTATTTACAACGCTTATACTATTTACATCGCTTACACTACTTATTATTTACATCGCTTACACTACTTAGTATTTACACCAATTACACTATTTACACCAACAACTCCGTTATAAATTAAAAGTACATTAAAATACAATATAAAAGTGATTAACTTTATTAACTTGAGATGAAAGAGATTAACATTCGGTGACGATTTGATCATTTAATCAATTGATGTGATTACACGATTTTCATTCATTCTCCGAATCACCATTATATTTTATCAGTAATATAAATCTGAGTTTTCTTTGTTTAAAAATCAATAAAAAAAAAAAAAAAAAATACTAGTAAATATTAAGAACCTTTGTGAACTATAAAAGTCTAAATTTAAAATGTGACTTATATTACACAAGAATGATAGAAAAAAAAATTTTAAACCCGCGCGAATCGCGTTATACTTATTTAAACAAGTTTATTTACCTTTTTATTTATGGTGGATAAAAAAACCTTCAAATACTTTT
The DNA here is from genome assembly GCF_026210795.1 of Rhizophagus irregularis. Lineage (NCBI taxonomy): Eukaryota > Fungi > Glomeromycota > Glomeromycetes > Glomerales > Glomeraceae > Rhizophagus > Rhizophagus irregularis. The sequence continues at coordinate 1,081,440 of NC_089451.1, read as the reverse complement.
TATGCACAACATGAACATAAAAGAAAAAAGGAAAAAATGCGTAATATTTGTCACGTAAACAATTGCATGTGTATGAGAAATAAAATCGCGGGTACTTTTTCCGAATACATACAAAATTATCATTCATCTTTCATCAATATATTAAAAAAGCATTTGATGTAATGCAATTAATAATCTATAAGAATTTTAATGAGCTCATTGATGTGTAAGTAGTAAGATTTGATATTTTTTTCATGTAATACAAAAGGATACATGATTAGATATAGAGTACAGATAAAAATCCGTATTATAAAAATATGTAATATAAAAAAAAAAAAAATTTTTCATTTTTTTTTACGCTTACTTACAAAATAACTTCTTGTTATTTAAATTTAGAAATATTAATTTCGAATCTCCCGCTTTTTTTTTTTTATAAAATCTTGTAATTTACGATAAAAAAAATAAATTTGTTTTTATTTATGCGTCATTTTTTTCTTTTTTGGTTGCATTCTTATTATTTTATTCATTTATTTATATATAAAACTTATTATAATTACCATTATAATAATTTTTTTATTATAATATATTATTATATCAATATAGTTTAAACAAATATGTTTAAGGTTGTAAAAAAAAAATATTTTTTTTTTTTTTTTTTGGCGGTTGTAAAAAAATGTAAAAAAAAAATTGTTTAATTTGACATATGAATCTTTATAATGTCAAAGTTGGGTTTATAGAAATGAAGGGTAAATCTTATAGATTTATAGGTTTATAGATAGGTCTTTTTTTTTTACGTAAGAAATTACAAGTTTAACAAGTTTTGAGCGAAATTTAACACGAGGGAATTTATATCACATATTAAAAAAAAAAAATCAAACAAGAAAGAATACAAGTTTTGACACGAAAAATGAAAGAAAAAGAAACAAGAGCAAAAAAAAATCTCATGAAATTATGTCATCGTGCAAGAAAAAAAAAAGAAGAAAAGAAGATGATTATGCGAAGAAAAGAAGATATTTATGCGAAGAAAGAGAAGAAACTTATGCGAAGAAAAAAAAAGAAAATAATTATGCGAAAATAATTATGCGAAAAATATTTATGGATTTATGGATGATGTTTAAAGAAAAAAAAAATTTTTTTTTAAAAAAAAAGTCTTGTTAATGTAAAATTTGTAATCATCATTTTCATGATTTGAAAAAATTTTATAAGTTCATGCAATATTAAATTTATTATATTATTATACTATAATGCTATTGTTGTTGTATTGCTGCGGGAATAAAGAACTATTTATGGTAATGGGTATAATAATGATTGGCGCTATGTTACAGTTGTTTACATTTGGTGTAACCCGTCAAATTAGACGTTAAACGTAAACCCCGATACATAATAATACGAATGAAAAATAGAAAAAAGGCTTATAAAAAAAAAAAATTTTTTTTCTTTTATCGGAATTTTTTTTCTTTTTTCAAAATTTTTTTTTTTAACGAATGACGAATTTTTTTTTTTTTAATATCTCATTCAAATATTTCATTCATTCCAATAAATTAAAAAAATTTGCTTAAAACAAATTCGTTTAAAAAAAAAAACAAAGACTTTTTTACTTCAAACACGCCGATGAAACCCCCTAACTTTAGGAATTTCTTTTTTCATAAAGAAAAAAAAATCCTCCTTTCCCAGGGTTTTTAACCTTAGTTACCTTTGAAACCAACACATAAATAATAATCGTTTATAATGTGTAATGATGATCTTTCCATAAATTAAAGTTACGTAAGATTTAATTGTTTAAAAAAAAAAAAATTCGATACAAGTTTGAATAAAACTTTTTTGAACTTTATGGATTAAAAAAATAAAAAAGGCTGAAACAAAATTTTTTTTTTACACAATTTTTTTACATTATTAATTTTTTTTTATATTAATTAAAAAAAAAGTAAATTGTTTCAAGTTTCAAATTTTTTTTTGTTATTTACATAAAAGTTTTTATTAATAATAAAATGAGAACGAAAATGAACTTGTAAATCATTTTCAAAAAGATGACCAAGAAAGAATTCATTGAAAAACATTGAATATTTTAAATATGTTGCACAAAAAAAGGAAAAAATAAGAAAAAAATAATAAATAATAATAATAATAATAATGATAATAATAATAAATAATAAATAATAATTGGTGATAATAATAATTATACACTTGAAAAGAAGAAAAAAAAAGAAAAAAAACGAAAAAAGATAAACAATAAAAATTAAGAGAAAATTTAATACTTTTTTTTTTTGTTTTTTTGAAACTATTTTACAAATTCTGATTGCTTTTTTTAAAAAAATAGCTAAAAATGTTGAGAGATGAAAATATTAAGGTAACAAGAATGAAATAAATTAAATGTCAAGAATGCACCATTTTTTTTTTTTGATTTCACACTCAAAAGTTCCTTCCTTTTTTTTAAAAAAACCAAATAGAAGAAATCCAATAATTATTATACATGAGTAACCTAAAGTTAATTAATTTACAGTCCCACCATGAAATATAAATACATATTTTTACGGTTTACGGGCAACTCAAAATCAGAATAATCCGCCAACTCAAAATCGTCAGCAAATAAATAATCCGCCAACTCAAAATCGTCAACAAATAAATAATCCGCCAACTCAAAATCGTCAGCAAATAAATAATCCGCCAACTCAAAATCGTCAACAAATAAATAATCCGCCAACTCAAAAGTCCAAAATAATCCGCAAACTCAACTAAAAATCAAAATAACCCATCAACTCAAAGTCTGTCAACTCATAATCAAATAATCCGTTAACCCACAACTCAATAATCAAAGTAAGTTATATCCTATTTTACAATTAAATAATACAAATAATTAATCCAACCCTTATTTAACCTCGTTAATTACTAAACTCCTGAAATTCCTTTTTTAATTACAAGGAATAAAATTTGTACCAACATTACCAACATCATTTTGATTATATTGAAATCTTGATGAATTTTGTTTGAGTACTTGTTGTACTTGTTGAATTTGCCATTGTAAGAAATGATTTTGCCAACAACAAGGACATTCGCTCATACAATGAATAGGTACATTTGGTAAAATTGGTGTTTCTGGAGGACTCGGTGATGACGTAGCTGAAGATAAAGTGGTTGGTGACGTATATCCATTATTATCATAGGCTGGTAATCCGATAACATTGGAATAATAAGAACCAACTTGAGGAGTTGGTAATACTGGTTGAGGAGCATAAATTGTTGGAATGGTTGGAGAACTTGGTGATGAACCAGTTGTTGAATAAGTAGAACCAGAAGAAGTTAGAGATGATAATAATGAACCTGGAGATAACATGGGTCCAATAGGAGTAGAAAGATACGGATGATAAAACTGATCGGAAATTGAAATATTAGAATTATCAATTGGAGTACGCCATATGAAAGGTCTTTCAGTTTTCAAAGCCATCAAATGAGTTCTTCGATGATGTCGCGTCAAGTTTGTTTTACGACAAAAGCTAATAAATTTATATAGTACGTTATTAATTTATATGATTTTGATTTATATATATATATGTGTATGGATATATTTTTTTTTTTTTAACATTTACCTTTTTCCACAATTTTCAAAACCGCACTTGTAAGGACGTTTTCCGGTATGAATACGTCGATGTCTAGCTAATGAAGAACTATCGCTAAACGATTTATTACAATCAGGATGTTCACAAACATGTGGACGTTCTCCTGAATGAGTTCTCATATGAACGGTAAGGGCGGATCTCTAAAATCAAAACGGCGTATAAGTAAATATTTTGAAAATCATTTGGTTTCAAATAAAAAAAATTTTTGATTTCAACCAACCTGGATAAAAGATTTTCCGCAACCAGGCTCGTTACAAGCAAAAGGTCTATTACCAAAATAATAATAAACATAGGTAAATAAGCATGTGAATTGAATGCATAATTCTTATTAGGGGTCAAAATTTTTTTACGTAATAAACAATGAGAAATAAAAGGTAAGAAAAACAATTTTAAAAAGAAAAAAAAAAAAATAATAATAATAATTTTTTTTTGAAACAAAGAAAAATTAAATTGTTCATCATGTTATCCATGTTATCTAGCCAAATTTAGTTAATATGAATGAGATTTACCTTTCATTTGTGTGAATACGCCCATGTCGAGCTAGGTCAGACCTTCTTGAAAATGCTTTCGTGCATCCTTCCCAAGTGCATCGGAATGGGCGGCTTTCGCTATATTGAGATTCCATGTGAATAAGTTCCAAAATATCCATTGTTTAAGGGAAAAAAAATGAAGTTTAAAGAAAAATAATAGATATAATAATAATAGATATATCGTAAGAAAAGGCTTTTGTATAAATAAAGTTGGCGTTTTTTATAATGTACAAAAACACGTGCGTGCAGATAATCGTAAGTCTGTGCGTTTTTCAAAGTTCTTAACAATAAAGAATAAAAATAGATAAATTTTTTTTATGTGGCACGAATACAAGTAAATTCCTTTGTTCTTTTTAATAAATAAAAATAAATTTCTGGTTAAGAAATAGATATAAAAATATTATTAAAAAAGAAATAAAAAAAGAAAAAAAAATTTTTCTTTGTTTGATAAGGAGGAGGATAGAATCAAAACGCTTTATTTATAAAAAAAAAAAAAAATTGATGACTGCGGGATTTTAATGGTACAGATTTGTTTTTTTTTATTTTTGAGGGTAATAAAGTGGTATAACAAAACCCCTTTTATTATTTAATTATATCACATTATTATTAAGATCCTTTACACAAAAATAAATAAACTTTTTATAATAACAAATAAAAATAAAATTATTATAAAATTGCTCAAAACTATTTTAAATTTAAAAACAGTTACATGAATTGTAACAAAATAATGAATATATATTAAAAAAAGAGTGTCATTACACAATTAATTTATTAAAAGAAAGTTTCAACTTATAATAAGAATCAAAAGATCAGTAGCACCTTAAATTAACGACATTGTTAAAAAAATTTTTTTTTTTTAAATTATGCATGCTTTCAAAGTTAAACTTTATTTTTTGTAAAATTTATACTTTTTTGATTCATAGCGGTAAAAAGTAAATGAACTAGTTAAATTTGGAAATTATGAAAAAAAAAATTATTATATATATATATATATAATGTCATTAATGCTTTCAAAAGTGTAACGATTCCTCCTTTTTTAATGTTTAATAATACTTTTTTTTTTCCTTTAAATAAAATCAAGAATTACATTTCTATAAGACCAAAAATAATTATAAACTTGTAAATAAACATTTAGATCATTACTAAAAAATTGTCAGTAAAAAAAAAAGAGATCTTTTTTTTTTTACTATTCTTCGATCTATTATATAAAGTGATCTATATCTGATACCCCCGTTTTTTTCCAAGTAAACATCAAAAATTTTTTTCAATCATATGAAAAAAATAACAATCCGGCACATATATGCAAAAATTTCCGATGTTTGTATGAAAAATATTAAGAAATATACAAACGATGTTGAAAATGTTGAAATTTCTGTCATTTTACATAACGTAAAAATAAAAATCAGCTGATGTTTTTTTTTTAAAAAAAAAACTTTAATAGCGTTATTGAAGGCTTTCGTGAATAGATCCAAAAGCGAACGTTATAATTGTTATTTTAATTTTTTTAAAAAAATTTCATTATCAAATATGTAAAAGAACATTCTATTAAATACATTAAATACGGAAACGTATTTTAATATGGTTAGAATATAGTATTATTATTGAAATATGAAACTATCCGACAAATATATATGTGTGTTACATCGAAACATTAGCTATTGTTATTATTCTTTTCTTGTTCTACAAACATTGATTTCGTAATTTTTAAAAGTGATTGGTTAAGAAGTTTCACAAGGTACGGGTGTAGGTGATGTCTGTCCGCTCGATTAAGTTATTATTGTTTTTTACGAATTTGTGGATTTGTTTATAAACAAAAATAATCAAATGTTCTAACAAGGGGTAAAGAATTTATAAATTTATACTAATACTTATTTCAAGGGTTGTCATTATTTTATTTATAATATATATTTTAAATTTTCATAAATATCAAAAATGTGATTAAAATGATTTTAGAATATTTATTAAAGATGCAATGTTTAAATGATCTACATCACATCAAAAAAAAAAAGCGTCATAAAAAAAAAATAATAAAAACTGGATTTTAAGAAACTTTGTTTATTATAGAAGATTTTTATGCCTATTAATGTAACTAACAGATGAAAGTTATAATAACAATGAATCAATATATGGGAATTAATTTTATAAATTTGTACAGAGGATAACATGTTTAAAACAAAATGCATATGTCTACTATGAAACGTTGTAAGATACAGTGAATGATCACCAGATTCTTTTTTTTTTTTTCAAAAATTAGAATTTTGGCAAATTGATCGAAAGTCAATCATTGATTAATTTTGGAAAAAGCAAGATTTTGATGCTGTAATTCCTGTATTGAAATCAATTTAATAAATCCATTGTAGGTCAAATTTTAAGTTATGTAATCCTTAATAAAAATAGATAACATAATGTTTATATATAATATTTGAAAGAATCATGATATTCCATAATTGCTTTATTCAATTACCTTATAAGATAAACAAAAAAAAAATGGATTAAATGAATGAATGTAAACATAGAAAAAATTCGTAAAGTCGGAATTCAAGAAATTTCTCTTTCTTGCTTAATTGTTAAAAAATTAATGTTTCAAAAAAAAAAAAAAAAAAAAAATTTCCATTTTTTCCATGAAAATTTCATTCTAATAATAAGAGTTCAATTCTTTTTGATCTTTTTCCTATTTTTCTACGATTATTTCGGTCTTTTAAATTTTTACTTTTTTCGTTGTAATTCAAAAACAATGAGAATGAAATATAAAATTTTTTATTTTTAATATTTTATTTATTCTATTTTATTTTATTTTATTTTATTTATTTATTTATTTATTATTATTATTATTATTATTTTTTTGTTTCAAGAAAAAATTTAGAATTTTTTATCACTCGAATTTTAATTTAAAGCCTCATTACCTTTCAATATACGTCGTTTAAAGTATTTTGCAGATCCCACTTTTTCTAATTATTAAAAAAAATTTCACTTATCACAATTTGGTTCATTATTAGCATTTGGGCTGAATTGATTTGTGATATAAACAAATACAGATAAGGTAATCGAAACTTTTTGACACTGAATTTTGTTTATATAACTTTTTTTAATACTATAATAAGGAGTAATATTTTAAAACGTGATATTTTTTATATATTTTATATATATATAAATAAATAAATTCTTTGGAGTAAAGTCGGATCCTTCTAACTTTAGAAATACGATATGTTGTCATTTCCCACGATGTTCCTGTATTCCCTTTATCCGGAAAATTTAATTTCCATAGTAATTATTAAAAAGTTTTCATTCTTAAAGCAATAAATAGTTAGGTAAAATATGTTGCCCGTTTCTTCCTTATTCAATGTCGGATGTAAATCCTTTTTCTTTTATTCAATGTATTAAAATTGTTTCATCTTTTTTAAAAAAAAAGTGTATTATGATATACTTTTTTTGTATTTATAGAATTTTATAACAAGGTTGAAAATAACTTTTGATCCTAGTTTAAAAACATTTTCATCGAAATTTTCATAAATAATAAGTTATCGGAGTTACGAATAGAGATTTATTGAAATTTTTAATTTACGCAGTACTAATAACTAATTAGGTTTAGTTTCGAATGTCGATCCCGAATCAAACCGCAGTTTGAATTTTTTTCTCTTTCAAAGTGTAACGAGTCTAAAATAGATCTTATTGAAAAAAAAATTTTTTTTTTTTTTATTCTCGCGCTTCAAGTTTAAAGTACTTATATATATTCGCCTAATTCTTTAAAAATAATATAAAATAAATAATAAATAAATAAATAAAATAAATAAATAGATTTTATCTCTCGCGATCTTTTTTAAAAAAGATTATCGTTTTTTTTTTTCTCATCATAATTTCAAGGGAACCAAACCATATGATATGCTATCATAATCTTATAAATCTTTTTTTTTTAAAAAAAAAAATCCCATGATGCACAATGCACTAAATAATAATAATAATAATATATCAATGTTATCATTATTTCATCTCGCGCAAGATTAACCGTACCTATCATATGTTTCAATCAACGTTGTACATTTTACTTTATAATCTATAAAAAAAAAAATAATTGTAAACTAAAATTTGTCATATTATTTTAAAAAAGATTTATAATTATTCTGACACATATAACACATGAATGTTGTCAATATGAACAATGGTAAATCAAAATTTCTTTGTGTTTTAAACGAACACACACGGACAATGAAAATCGCGATTTCCTAAGTTAGATTAGACGATAAATATGTTGAAACCGTGTTTAATAATCATGATTATGAAGTTATGACATACTGGCATATTCGACATAATTGACATACTGTAACATTTTATAATTCTTAAAACTTAAAATATGAAAAAAAAACCTCCTTTTTTTTTTAAATGAACATTATAATAAGAATTTTACTTTATTATTTCTTGTTATATGTTACAAAAATTTTGTGAAATTAATTTTAAGATAGTACGAGAATTTTTAAGATAATAAAACAATTAAATATATTTGTCTAGCTTTGAAAGTATTCGTATTCTTCTCGTTTCTGTCTTCTTTTACTTGATTTGTTGAAAATCTTTACAATGTAATAATGGTTTTTTTATAAACCGGTTCTATAACTAGAAATTAAATTCTAAGATTATAATAATAATGAACACATGGGAATTTTTGGAATTTTTGGAAATTTTATAGGGAATCTCGAATATTCAATGTGAGAAAACGCGTACACAGAAAATTTTGAGTAACCCATATGCACGTATGATATGCCTTTTATATTTATAAAGGTTTTTTTTTAGGGAACGCGATTTAGGGTAGGGTTCAAACTACAATAGTTAAAAGGGTTCTTTTTTGAATTAAAAATGGACGTGATATTAAGACAAAAAAGAAAAATAAAAGGATTATAATAGATTTGGTAATTTGGCAAAAAGCGAAAACGTTTTAATATTTTTGGTTAATAAAGGAGTCGATTTAAAATAGGTCTATAAATATATTCTTTATGTTCAATGAATTTAAATTTATAACTTTATTTTTAGGTTCATGATATTTATGGATTAGTGTTTTTTTTATATCATAAAAATAAGTTCATTGATTATATGACGTTGATTACTTTTTTTTCCCTTGTTTTAATGTGATTCATAATGAAAATAACGCGGTTTTATACATTTTTTTTTATCATCCTAGTTTGTATATTTGTTACACAAAGTATATGAGCATGTCGATCATTTTGGTCACGTGTTTGGAACTTTTTAATTTTTTTTTTTTAAAAAAAAATATTATTAAAACTATTAATAATTCACATTTGTGAAATTCCGAATTTTTACTAATATTAATATTTATTTATAAATATTATCAACCGTGCAAATCACGAAATTCAATTTTCTATATTTTCTATATTTTCTATTAATTTTCTTACGGTATTTATAGTTTTTATAAATTATTCGATACAGTTATCCAACAAGGGTGGGGGCTTGAATTGAGCGATATTTTAAATATTTTAAATGATCATATGTATGAAAAAAGTATTAATATTATTAATATTATATAATGATTTTATCAATAAAATTTTATTATTGTTTCATAATTTTGATATACGCATAATTTTTGTTATGTAATACGTAATACGTCACCTTTAATGATCGGCCGCCGGAGTTATCATAACGATCATCAAAATTTATGGACAAATGTACAATAATTTTTTTAATAGAGTTTATATATAATATATTTTACTTATTCTAATTCGGAAAATATTTTAAAATTTAATTTTTTTCAAGAATTTCATAAAATTTCATAAAATGCGATTATTAATCATGTCAAAATATTTTTTTTTAAGTTTATATATTTTATATATTTTATATATTTTAAGAAAATGTTACAATTCATAAAATAATTAAAAAATTAATTTATTTGTTATACATACTGTACGTTCATTATGTATGAGTTATGTTATTAATAAAAATTTGTTATACACAAGTTACACAAGTTGGTTATTATTTATTGTCAAATTTTTTTTTTTAAAAAAAAATAAATTATTTACATGCATGGAAAAAAATTAGGATATTTCATTATTTTTAATTCGAAATTGTTATCAAAATTGGTTTGGTCTTTAATTAAAAATTAACTAAATTCCTTTTTAACATAAACAAACAATAATATATATATATATATATACAGTATTATTGCTTTTTTCTATTATCACAATTAATTAACGTAATCAATGTTGTTTATTTCTATCTCATACTTTTTTTATCACTAAATGATTGGGATAAAAAAAAAAATATTCCATTTTTTTTTGACATACTGTATATGCATAACCTTATCTTATGAATACAATTGTATTACAATAAATTTTAATGATGAATTTCAACACGAGTGGGTTTAAACTTATGCTTAATTAATTCTTTTTCGATCGGATCTACTCATGTAACGTTGACTAACTTCTAATCATACTCTTGGGCGTGGGTTTTAAGAACCTGTTTAATAACAATCTAAAATGATCGGCGTATTGTTAGGCTAATTTTTGTGGGGGTTTTCGCACAACGTACTGTACAATAATTAAAATTATTTATAGAAAAAAAAATTATCATTTTTATCTTTTTATTATTATTTTTTTATATCCTCTTCTCATCACAATAAATAAATTAACAAATGAAAAAGAGGAAATGAAGAATTACCAAACATGAAAAAAATTGACAATAATGTAATGTACGATACCGGAAATTTACTCATATGGCATATTGGTAAGAAAATAAAATGAAATTTAAATTATTTGGTAAATAAATTTGAATTTATAGTTTTATTAATTTTTATTTGTAACCATTTGTAACCTAAAATTTATTTATTAGGTTAAATAGCAACTGAGGCAGCTGGAAATACTGTAATATTATGTTATCGGTTTTGATGTCATTAGAGGTTAGTAATAGTAGCAATCAATCATAATTATTCTTGTTTAATATATAACGTGTTTTATGTTTTCATCTAAACTACCCTTTGTTAAATTCACACGTGCACACTAGTATAATACAGCACAATCCTATTTTGTTAAGTACTTTATATTTTCCTTTCACTTCGTTTCATTGGTTATCCTATGCAGAATTAAATATTGTTAATGTTAATTTATTAACCCTTCTAATATTCCCTTTGTGTACTATTCCTCTTTAGAATTCTTGAATTGAACGCGTTGTTGTTTATGATTAGTATGATTCGATTGTCACTTTGTCATCACCTTTTTCTGTATGTCAAATTGTCAAAGTATGCCGTAAGTGATAGAGTTTCTTCAATCTAATTTATGATTTTAATAATACCTTTGGAAAAAATAAGCATATTTATTTATCCACGTGCCTTTATGCCTTTTGCTTAGGGAATGTTCTTTTTTTCTTTGTATTATTATTCACGCGCCAAGTATGTAGTATGAATGATAAATCATTTTATAATTAGCTAACTAAAATAGTATATTCTAATTTCGTAATTATGTAAATTATGATATATTACGTTTGGTAATAAAATTAATAAAATGTAATTTATATCGTTATTAATTTTATAATTTTTTTTTAATATTTTAGAGATAGCTTCTTTAATATAGCGATATCTTTTTATAATCATTGTCCATAGATAATTGTAGTACATCAATAATATAATAATTATTCTAAAGAGCAACCTACTAACTGAATTAAAAAGATGATTATAGTATTTTTTGAGATTTATGACGTTATTAAGATACAATATTTTGAATACGTATTTGTATCATTAATAAAAGATTTACCATAAGAATTTAAATACTAGTATATTATTTTGAAAGCATTTAAATAAATAAACAAAACAATAAAATATCAATCATGTTATTAGAAAGAATGATTTTAAAATGAACGGAAACTTAATTCTATTAAATATGATTATTTTTATTTATCATCAGTCAAAATTTTTCTTTTTCCTTTCGTTAAACATAATTAATTTAACGATTATTATATTATAAATGAGTTCATTCATTAAATTCCCTTTACTTAATAATAACAAAGTTTTTTATATATTATATTTATTTATTGAATCTTAGTTTGAGAAAGATATACTAGTATTAAATCAATCATAGAGAATATTATTATTAGTAAATCTTGCATTATGAATAAACATAATTAAAATCATAATTAAAATTACTATCATATCAAAAAAATTTTTTTATAAAATATTTTATCCAATTGCTATCAGTTGTTTCAAGTCTATGTACAGTAATTTGTACAATATACTAATTGTAATAACAAAAGATAATCAAATAGTAATTTTAGTATTAGATGATCCATAAAGATTTTTTTGTGAAATTCGTATTATAGAGTATTTTAATTTTGTATTCCTAAATAAATTTCTGTCAAAGAATCTACAAAAAAAAAAAATAATTTCTTACTGAGATTTATTCGTGACTTTGTGATCATCAGCTGATTTTTTAACGCCCTAAATTAAAATAAGATTTGTCGATCGCTGCCGTGCAACTGTAATACGTAATATAAGGTTGCCCCTTTTTTTTTTTTAAAAAAAAAAAATCCTTTTACTCTGTTTAAAAATAAAGCTGACATGGAAGAATTTAAGCTCAGTGATGATGTAATTGAACAAATAAAAGATTTTAATTACAATGAATTAACAGATGAACAAAGATTTTTAATTGATAAGCTAATATTAAATGAAGAATTAAAAGAACGTTATAAGGATAATGGTTTATGCAAAGATTGTAAGCAGCCCAAAATTACTTCTAATTGGTGTCAATGTAAATTTCAACAAAATTTCAAAAATTGGACTAGTGGTAATAATGAAGTTGATAAGTTTATTCAAAAAACACAACTTAAAGCTACAGAATTTAGGGAAATATTAGAGTGGATTGAATATGATAGATTTGAAAATGTTGAATATTTGGCCAAAGGAGGATTTGGAACTATTTATAAAGCAATTTGGAAAGATGGATGTATAGAAAATTGGGATTCTGAAAATAATCAATGGAAGAGAATAAAAACTTGGGTAAGCCATAAAAATTTTCCAGTTGCTCTAAAATGTTTACACAATTCTCAGAATATTACATCCGAATTTTTAAGAGAAGTAGGTTACTTTTTGTGCTGTATATAATTTTCAACTAGAGGTTGGAACCGGTTAAGCTTAACCGGTTAATTAACCGGTTAAAACGGTTAACTGGTTAAAACATTTGTTAACTGGTTAAAAAACAATTTTTAACCGGTTAAATTATCCGGTTAAATTATCCGGTTAAATTAATTGGTTAAATTAATTGGTTAAATTAACCGGTTAAAATGCGTAATTCTGGCCAATTTTACAGTGCCGGCCAGAATTATAAATCACGGGACTTCAGATAAAAGTTTAGCCACCAGGTAAGGAATTTTTTGTGTTATATATGCGGGCTGAAATTCATAGTGCCGGCCAGACAATTTTAGCCTGAATTTCGTCTTTCAGCTAGAGTTTCGTTTCGATTGTTAGAGTTTTGGTCTGGCCTAATTTTGGCTGGGATTAAAAATATATTTGATGCTAATCCTGGCCGAATTTTAATTCTGACTAGGATTGAGTTTTAACCGGTTAATTAACCGGTTAAAGGTTTGGTTAACCGGTTATTAACCGGTTAAGACTTTTTGGACCGGTTCCAACCTCTATTTTCAACTACTGTTCCATTATAAAGGTTAAACTTACTATTATTTATATTATGGATTCTTTTTTAGATTGAATCACATAATACAATTGTTTCAGATTATGTAACTCGATGCTTTGGCATTACTAAAGATCCAGAATCTAATAATTTCATGATGGTAATAGAATATGCAAAGGAAGGTAGTTTAAGACAATATTTAAATAATATATTTAATTCAATGAAATGGGAAGATAAGTTGGACAATTTAGTAAAAATTGCAGCTGGCCTCAAATCTATTCATGAAAAAGGATTAATTCATCATGATTTTCATTGTGGTAATATGTTAAAAGGTGGTAATTATACTATTATTACTGATTTAGGATTATGCCAACCAGCAAATGTAAAATCTTCTCAAAATAATGAATGTGAAAAAAAAGTATATGGAGTATTACCTTATGTAGCGCCTGAAGTTTTAAGAGGAGGAGAATATACTCAAGAAAGTGATATTTATGCATTTGGAATTATTGCATATGAAGTCTGTACAGGGCTTCCTCCTTATCATGATATTGCTCATGATAAATTCTTAGCTATTAGCATTTGTCAAGGGGTTAGACCAAAATCTAATTATAAAATACCTCAGCTAATTTTGGACATAATTAAACAATGTTGGGATGCAGATCCTTCAAAACGACCTAAAGCACAAGAGTTATATAAGTTAGTAGATAATTTATATGATCATGGTTTTGCAAAATATAAAGGTGAAATAATCAAAAAGCAAGCTGAAGAAGCAGATAAAATTAATGAGAAGTTTACTTCTACTTCATTACCATATAATGGTACTACTCTTTCATATACTACAAATCCTCAAGCAGTTTACACGAGTAGGCTTTTAAACTTTAAAAATCTTCCAGAACCAAAAAATGCTATTGATAACAAAGTTGATGTTGGAGAATATTCAGGTAATTAATATATTGACTTATTTTTAATACAAAAAATATTTTACAATTATTTTTTATTTTCTAGAATCTATAGAAGCAATAGATTTCACTAAACTCAACCTAGGTACTCATTTACATTAACTTGCTTTCTAGTACATGATTAATTTTACCAACAATATTAACAATTTACTTTAATAATTCGTTCCTATAGATGAAAACAACTAAAGAAAACGGAAAGGAAGAAAATTTACAAATATTCATAATATAAATTTCATTATTTGTATTTTTTATTACTACTACTACAATATATATATTTTATTGGAATATTTATTATGATTAAAATCTTATACTAAATAAAGTTTTTATAAATTTAAACTGAAATCAAATAGAATGCATTATATAACTATTATATATGTAGTATGTTATAAAATTATGTCAAATTGTCAAAGTATGTTGCTGAAAGTGGTAGAGTTTCTTCAGTTTAATTTATGTTTTACTACCTTTGAAAAAAAATAAGTGTGCGACGGAGGTGTAAACTTATGTAAATTTGTGTAAATATATGTAACCTTGTGTAGGTTTTTGTAAATTTCTTTTAAAAATTTACTTGGACTTGTGTAAAATTACATAGATTACAACCCATTGATGACTACAAATTCTTATATCTAAGATGTATTATTCACGTGCCAAGTATCTAATATGGATGAATATTCATTTTATAGTTAGCAAACTAAAATAGTCTATTCTAATTTCGTAATTATGTAAATCATGCTATATTACGTTTGGTAATAAAATTAATAAAATATAGTAATTAATATCATTATTAATTTTATAAATTTTTTTTTTAATATTTTAGAGATAGTTTCTTTTCTTATTAATATAGCGATATCCTTTTATAATCATTGTCCATAGATAGTTGTAGTATATCAATAATATAATTTTCTAAAGAGCAACCTACTAACTGAATTAAAGAGATGATTATAGTATTTTTGAGACTTATGACGTTATTAAGATACAATATTTTGAATTTGTATTTGTATCATTAATAATAAAAGATTTACCATAAGAGCTTAAATACTAGTATATTATTTTGAAAGCATTTAAGGAAATAACAAAACAATAAAATATCAATAAAATTAGAAAGAATAGATGTTAAAATGAACGGAAACTTTAATTCAGTTAAGTATGATAATTTTTATTTATCAGCACTCAAAATTTTGTTATTTTCCCTTCGTTAAACATAATTAATTTAACGATTGTTATATTATAAATGAGTTCATTCATAAATTCCCTTTACTTAATAATAACAAAATTTTTTTTTAGTTACATATTGTATTTATTTATTGAATCTTAGTTTGAGAAAGGTATAACAATCATAGAGAATATTATTGTTAGAAAAGCTTGCATTATGAATAAACATAATTAATAACATAATTAAAATTACTATCATATCAAAAAATTTTTTATAAAATATTTTATCCAATTGCTATCAGTTGTATGTACAGTAATTTGTACAATATACTAATTGTAATAACAAAAGATAATCAAATAGTAATTTTGATACTAGAAATGATCCATAAAGAATTTTTGTGAAATTTGTATTATAGGATATTTTATTTAATTTCTGTATTCCTAAATTTCCGTCATAACCTATAAAAAAGAATTTCTTAGCGAGATTTATTCGTGACTTTGTGATCATCAGCTGATTTTTTAACGTCTTTGTTTGACCTAAATTAAGATTTGTCGATCGCTGCCGTGCAACTGTAATACGTAATATAAGGTTGCGCCCCTTTTTTTTTTAAAAAAAATAAAAATCCTTTTACTCTGTTTAAACATAAAGCTGATATGGAAGAATTTAAGCTCAGTGATGATGTATTTGAGCAAATAAAAGATTTTAACCCTTGGATATTAACAGATGAACAAAAATTGTTAATTGATAAGCTAATATTAAATGAAGAATTAAAAGAACGTTATAAAAATAATGGTTTATGCAAAGATTGTAAGCAGCCTAAAATTACTTTGAATTGGTGTCAATGTAAATTTCAACAAAATTTCAAAAATTGGACTAGTGGAAATGATGAAGTTGATAAGTTTATTCAAAAAATACAACTTAAAGCTACAGAATTTAGGGAAATATTAGAGTGGATTGAATATGATAGATTTGAAAATGTTGAATATTTGGCCAAAGGAGGATTTGGAACTATTTATAAAGCAATTTGGAAAGATGGTTATATAAGATATTGGGATTCTGAAAATAATCAATGGAAGAGATATAAAATTTGGGGTGACAAATATGAAAATTACCCAGTGGTTTTAAAATGTTTACATAATTCTCAGAATAATACACCCGAATTTTTAAGAGAAGTAGGTTTCTTTTTATATATAATTTTCAACTACTGTTCCATTATAAATGCTAAACTTACTATTATTTATTATTATGGATTCTTTTTTAGATTGAATCACATAATACGATTCTTTCAAATTATGTAACTCGATGTTTTGGCATTACTAAAGATCCAGAATCTAATAATTTCATGATGGTAATAGAATATGCAAAGGAAGGTAGTTTAAGACAATATTTAAATAATAAATTTAATTCAATAAAATGGGAAAATAAGTTGGATTATGTAAAAGATATTGCATATGGCCTCAAATCTATTCATGAAAAAGGATTAATTCATCATGATTTTCATTGTGGTAATATGTTAAAAGATGGTGATTTTACTATTATTACTGATTTAGGATTATGCCAACCAGCAAATGTAAAATCTTCTCAAAATAATGAATGTGAAAAAAAAGTATATGGAGTATTACCTTATGTAGCGCCTGAAGTTTTAAGAGGAGGAGAATATACTCAAGAAAGTGATATTTATGCATTTGGAATTATTGCATATGAAGTCTGTACAGGGCTTCCTCCTTATCATGATATTGCTCATGATAAATTCTTAGCTATTAGCATTTGTCAAGGGGTTAGACCAAAATCTAATTATAAAATACCTCAACTAATTTTGGACATAATTAAACAATGTTGGGATGCTGATCCTTCAAAACGACCTAAAGCAGAGAAATTATATGTTTTATTATATAATTTACATAGGCCAAATATTAATGCAAGTAGTACTATGAATGATGAAATCAAAAAGCAAATTGAAGAAGCGGATAAAATTAATGAGAAGTTTACTTCTACTTCATTACCATATAATGGTACTACTCTTTCATATACTACAAATCCTCAAGCAATTTACACAAGTAGGCTTTTAAACTTTAAAAACCTTCCAGAACCAAAAAATGCTATTGATAACAAAGTTGATGTTGGAGAATATTCAGGTAATTAATATATTGACTTATTTTACAAAAATATTCTTAAAATACTTTTAATATACAATTATTTTTTATTTTCTAGAATCCATAGAAGCAATAGATTTCACTAAACTCAACCTAGGTACTCATTTACATTAATTTGCTTTCTATATGATTGATTTTACCAATAATATTAACAATTTACTTTAATAATTCGTTCCTATAGATGAAAACAACTAAAGAAAAAGAAAAGGAAGAAAATTTACAAATATTCATAATATAAATTTCATTATTTGTATTTTTTATTATTACTACTACAATATATATATTTTATTGGAATATTTATTATGATTAAAATCTTATACTAAATAAAGTTTTTATAAATTTAAACTGAAATCAAATAGAATGCATTATATAACTATTATATATGTAGTATGTTATAAAATTATGTCAAATTGTCAAAGTATGTTGCTGAAAGTGATAGAGTTTCTTCAGTTTAATTTATGTTTTACTACCTTTGAAAAAAAATAGGAGTGTATGCGACGGAGGTGTAAACTTATGTAAATTTGTGTAAATATATGTAACCTTGTGTAGGTTTTTGTAAATTTCTTTTAAAAATTTACTTGGACTTGTGTAAAATTACATAGATTACAACCCATTGATGACTACAAATTCTTATATCTAAGATGTATTATTCACGTGCCAAGTATCTAATATGGATGAAAGAACCTCACTTATTCATTTTATAGTTAGCAAACTAAAATAGTGAGTCTATTCTAATTTCGTAATTATGTAAATCATGCTATATTACGTTTGGTAATAAAATTAATAAAATATAGTAATTAATATCGTTATTAATTTTATAAATTTTTTTTTTTTAATATTTTAGAGATAGTTTCTTTTCTTATTAATATAGCGATATCTTTTTATAATCATTGTCCATAGATAGTTGTAGTATATCAATAATATAATTTTCTAAAGAGCAACCTACTAACTGAATTAAAGAGATGATTATAGTATTTTTGAGACTTATGACGTTATTAAGATACAATATTTTGAATTTGTATTTGTATCATTAATAATAAAAGATTTACCATAAGAGCTTAAATGCTAGTATATTATTTTGAAAGCATTTAAGGAAATAACAAAACAATAAAATATCAATAAAATTAGAAAGAATAGATGTTAAAATGAACGGAAACTTTAATTCAGTTAAGTATGATAATTTTTATTTATCAGCACTCAAAATTTTGTTATTTTCCCTTCGTTAAACATAATTAATTTAACGATTGTTATATTATAAATGAGTTCATTCATTAAATTCCCTTTACTTAATAATAACAAAGTTTTTTTTTAGTTACATATTGTATTTATTTATTGAATCTTAGTTTGAGAAAGGTATAGCAATCATAGAGAATATTTTTGTTAGAAAAGCTTGCATTATGAATAAACATAATTAAAATCATAGTTAAAATTGCTATCATATCAAAAAAATTTTTTTATCTCCCTTGGGACTAGCTTCCGGTGATAAAAAAGGGGAAATTAGCGATGCAAACCTTCTTGTTTCTCCTAAAATATTTTATCCAATTGCTATCAAGTCTATGTACAGTAATTTGTACAATATAATTGTAATAACAAGCGATAATCAAATAGTAATTTTGGTACTAGAAATGATCCATAAAGAATTTTTTGTGAAATTTGTATTATAGAGTATTTTATTTAATTTCTGTATTCCTAAATTTCTGTCAGAACTATAAAAAAAAAAGAATTTCTTACCGAGATTTATTCGTGACTTTGTGATCATCAGCTAATTTTTTAACGCCTTTGTTTTAAAGATGGTCATCGGTCTCTCCGGTCCTACATGCAAAAAGACCGGACCGCGTAGGACCGCAGTTTTTTGCCGTCCTCGTGATCATCCGATGGATCAACAAGACCGATGGTCTTTTTTAGGACCGCAGTCTTCAAAAGACCGACCAATATTATTAATACTTATTTGTTTTATTAATCACCTACTGACTATTTTTTTTATATTTTTATTTCTTTATTTTAGATTTCTTTATAGTCCCGTTCCTACTACTAAAAAAAGTACTACCTTCTTAGTATATAGTATAAGTATATTATTTTTTTTTTGTTTAATACAAGAAACATTTACTAGAGTAATAATAATAAAAAAAATTTATAAGATGGACCGATGGTCTTTTGGTCAGTCTTAGGTCAGTCCCCAAAAC
The DNA here is from genome assembly GCF_026210795.1 of Rhizophagus irregularis. NCBI lineage: Eukaryota > Fungi > Glomeromycota > Glomeromycetes > Glomerales > Glomeraceae > Rhizophagus > Rhizophagus irregularis. The sequence goes on along the minus strand of NC_089451.1, from coordinate 1,061,258 downwards.
GGTCCTACTGCGCCACAAATAATCAGGACCGTGGTCCGGTCCTACGAAGACCGGGACCGGTTGAGACCGGACCACGTAGGACTGAGTATGACCGTTGACCATCTTTACTTTGTTTGACCCAAATTAAAATAAGATTTGTCGATCACTGTTGTGCAACTGTAATACGTAACATAAAGCTGCCCCTTTTTTTTTCCTTTTTTTTTTTTTAAAAAAAAAATCCTTTTACTCTGTTATTTAAACACATAAAGCTGGCATGGAAGAATTTACGCTCAGTGATTATGTATTTGAACAAATAAAAGATTTTAATAATCGGAAATTAACAGATGAACAAGAATTGTTAATTGATAAGCTAATATTAAATGAAGAATTAAAAGAACGTTATAAAAAGAATGGTTTATGCAAAGATTGTAAACAGCCTAAAACTGATTCGTATTGGTGTCAGCTATGCAATGCCACACGTTTTCAACAAAATTTCAAAAATTGGACTAGTGGAAATGATGAAGTTAATAAGTTTATTCAAAAAACACAACTTAAAGCTAAAGAATATCGGGAAATTTTAGAGTGGATTGAATATGATAGATTTGAAGATGTTGAATATTTAGCTAAGGGAGGATTTGGAACTTTTTATAAAGCAACTTGGAAAGATGGATATATAAATGGATGGGATTCTGAAAATAATCAATGGATGAGAAGCAAATATTTGGATGTGAATTACGAAAATTTTCCAGTTGCTCTAAAATGTTTACACAATTCTCAGGATATTACATCCGAATTTTTAAGAGAAGTAGGTTACTTTTTGTATATAACTTTCAAACTACTGTTCCATTATAAATGTTAAACTTACTATTATTTATTATTATGGATTTTTTTTTAGACTGAATTACATATTATGATTAATTCAGATTGTGTAACTAAATGTTTTGGTATTACTAGAGATCCAGAATCTAATAATTTCATGATGGTAATGGAATATGCAAAAGATGGTAGTTTAAGACAATATTTAAATAATATATTTAATTCAATAAAATGGGATGATAAGTTGGATATTTTACAAAGGATTGCATATGGTCTCAATTCTATTCATAAAAAAGGATTAATTCATCATGATTTTCATTGTGGTAGCATGTTAAAACGTGGTAATGAAACTATTATTACTGGTTTAGAATTATGCCAACCAGCAAATGTAAAATCTTTTCAAAATGAATATGAAAAAAAAGTATATGGAGTGTTACCTTATGTAGCACCTGAGGTTTTAAAAGGAAAAGAATATACTCAAGAAAGTGATATTTATGCATTTGGAATTATTGCATATGAAGTATGTACAGGGCTTCCTCCTTATCATGATATTGCTCATGATAAAATCTTAGCTATTAGCATTTGTCAAGGGCATAGGCCAAAATCCAATTATAAAATTCCTCAACTAATTTCGGACATAATTAAACAATGTTGGGATGCTGTTCCTTTAAAACGACCTAAAACACGAGAATTATGTGATTTAGTGGCTAGTTTATATCGTTCAAGTAGACATTCAGATGATCATAAGATCAAAAAGCAAATTGAAGAAGCAGATAAGATTAATGAAAAGTTAACTTCTACTTCATTATCATATAATGGTACTTCTCTCTCATATACTATAAATCCTCAAGCAGTTTACTCAAGTAGGCTTTTAAACTTTAAAAATCTACCAGAACCAAAAAATGCTATTGATAATAAAGATGATGATAATTCATTTGAAGAATATCAGGTAATTAATGTATTAGCTTATTTTACAAAAGTATTCTTGAAATACTTTTAATTTACAATTATTTTTTTGTTTTTAGAATCTACAGAAGCAATAGATTTTACCAAACTCAACCTAGGTACTTATTTGCATTATCTTGCTTTCTACATGATTAATTTTACTAACAATTTACTTTAATTCATTCTTATAGACGAAAATAACTAAAGAAAAACTAAGAAAAAGAAGAAAATTTACAAATTCATAATATAAATTTCATTATTTGTATCTATTATTTACTATTTTTTTTATTATTACTACAATATATATTTTTTTATTGGAATATATTTATTATGATTAAAATCTCATACTAAATAAAGTTTTTATAAATTTAAACCGAAAACAAATAGAATGCATTATATAACTATTATATATGTACTAGTATGTTATAAAATTATGTCAAATTGTCAAAGTATATTGCTGAAAGTGATAGAGTTTCTTCAGTTTAATTTATGTTTTTACTATCTTTGAAAAAAAATAAGTGTGTATGCGACGGAGGTGTAAACTTATGTAAATTTGTGTAAATATATGTAACCTTGTGTAGGTTTTTGTAAAAATTTACGTGAACTTGTGTAAGTAAAATTACAGATTACAACCCATTGATGACTACAAATTCTTATATCTAAGATGTATTATTCACATGCCAAGTATGTAATATGGATGAAGAACCTCACTTATGCATTTTATAGTTCTGTAGTTAGCAAACTAAAATAGTTTTTTTAATTTTATAATTAGTATGTAATTATGATAGGTTGCGTTTGGTAATAAAATGTACAGTAAATAATATCGTTTTTACTTTATTTAAGAAATTATAATTTTTTTAACACCTTATTAATATAGCAATAACTTTTCTCTATAAAAAAAATTCTGGAAAAAAAATCCAACAAATGATCATTTTTCTAGTTTTCATTCCAAAGAAACTCAGACGCATGTTTATGGGTTTTATAATCATTGTCCATAGATTGTTGTAGACTGTAGGCTTTGCTGAAACTTTCAATTTAGCAACTTTAATATTGCTAGCATGCGACTATATGACCATTTAGTTTCTTTATTCATGGGAATTAACAGAAGAACAAAGCTTGTTAATTGATAAGTTAATATTAAATGAAGAATTGAAAAAACGTTTTAAAAATAATGGATTATGCAAAGATTGTAAGCAACCTAAAGCTTCTCGTAATTGGTGTCAATGTGAATTTCAACAAAATTTCAAAAATTGGACTAGTGGAAATAATGAAGTTGATAAGTTTATTCAAAAAGCACAACCTAAAGCTAATAATAGTAAAGAAATTTTAGAGTGGATTGAATATGACAAATTTGAAAATGTTGAATATTTGTCCAAAGGAGGATTTGGAACTATTTATAAAGCAATTTTGAAAGATGGATTTATAGAAAAATGGGAATCTGAAAATAATCAATGGAAAAGAAATAAAATGATATGGGGCAATATTTATGAAAATTTTCCAGTTGTTCTAAAATGCTTACATAATTCTCAGGATATTACAGCTGATTTTTTAGGAGAAGTAAGTTACTTTTTTGTGTAAGATATTGTCCTTTTATAAATACTAAACTTACTATTATTTTTTTATTTATAAATTCATTTTTAGATAGAATCACATACTATTGCGAGTTACAATCATAGTTATATAGTTCGATGTTATGGCATTACTAAAGATCCAATGTCTAATGATTTTATAATGGTAATGTTCTATGCAGAAATGGTAGTTTAAGACAACTTTTAAATGATAGTTTTAATTCAATGAAATGGGAAAAAAAATTGGATATTTTAACAAGGGTTGCAAGTGGACTTAAAAATATTCATGAAAAAGGATTAATTCATCATGTTTTCATTGTGGTAATATATTAAATAGTGTACGTAATTTAACTTTTATTACTGATTTAGGGTTATGCCGACCAGCAAATGTAAAACCTTCTCAAGATGAATATAAGAAAATATATGGAGTACTACCATATGTAGCACCTGAGGTTTTAAGAGGAAAAGAATATACTCAAGGAAGTGATATTTATGGATTTGGAATTATTACATATGAAGTCTGTACGGGACTTCCTCCTTATCATGATATTCCTCATGAAGTATCCTTTGCTATTAATGTCTGTCGGGGACTAAGGCCAAAAACTAATTATAAAATTCCTCAAGCAATTTTGAACATAATCAAAAAATGTTGGGATGCAGATCCTTTAAAACGACTTAAAGCACAAGAGTTATATAAGTTAGTAGGTAATTTATATGATGATTTAGTAAAATATGATGGTTAAATAATCAAAAAGCAAGCTGAAGAAGCAGATAAAATTAATGAGAAGTTTACTTCTACTTCATTACCATATAATGGTACTACTCTTTCATATACTACAAATCCTCAAGCAGTTTACACGAGTAGACTATTAGACTTTAAAAATCTTCCAGAACCAAAAAACGTCATTGATAATAATGATAATAATAATTTATTCGAAGAATATTCAAGTAATAATTAATAACTTAATTTATATTATTGAATTTAATTATGAAATAATTTTTAATAAATAAGCATTTTTTTTATTCTATAGAATCTCTTGAAATAGATATTAAAACACTTAACTTAGGTACTCATCTAAATTTAATTTGTTATATGATTTTATCTTATTATTGATAATATTAATAATCACTTTAATAATTCATTTATAGATAAAAACTGAATAAAGGAAAGGAAAGAAAGCTTTCAAATATTCAGAATATGAAATTTATTTATTTAAAACTATTGTTTACAATTTATTTTTATCATTATTTATATTTTATTGAAATGTTTTTTTACAAACTTTATCATATTGTGATAACCTTTTTAGTGAGATTTCTAACATTTCTTTAAAGATGATACTATAGTAATATTCTTATTATTCCATAAGACTAATATTGTTAGGCATAATTTACCATGTTATTTTTTATAGTATCTTCTCATTTATGATAATAAATGAATTAGAAAATGATAAGCTGCTGACTTATTATCAATTGTTAGAGGGTTCCAATTTTTTAATTAATAATGGTCGTGATAACATTATAGGAAATAATTTCATACTTTTCCTTATGAATCATAATTAAAATTATCTTTTTTTTTTAACGCCCTAAAATTGTTATATACGTTACACGATCTATATGACAGAGCGCAGCATGCCAGTAGCATGTCTATCATTTTATTCATGTGCTCGAAATTAAACAATCCACATTTATATGCTTAATTATACTCTTTTTTTTTTTAAACTGTAACGCATTTCTTTATTAAGGATAGAAATCCAATTTCGGAAATACCTAGAACCGTTCGTGCAACACGAAACGTATCCTTTCCATATACAGATTTCTTATAGGGCTGTATAAGCGTAACAAGACGTATTAACGTAGATACTAAAGTTAAATATTTTACAGGAATATATTGTATTAAATATATTAAAATGGATTTCATGATATAATAGTATAAGTTACTGTATTTATAAAGTGTAATTTGACAAGCAGTCTTTTAAAGGTTATAATGTAAAAAATAGAATTTTAAAGAAATCAGAAATTTTTTACAAATAAGGCAAAAGAAATTATTAAAATACATTGTAAATAACGATGTTGTAAAGGACGGATTTTATTTATACTGCGGATTTTAATAACTTACACGACGATGTTAAAAAAATTAAGTTTGTTATACAGTATTATTTTAAGCCTTTATTATTTCGAATCATTGATAATATATATTTAGTTTTTTTTTAAAAAAATAATCAATTAATAAAAGAATTTTTACGTTAACTAATCATTATCATTGACATAATCGTAGGAATCGAATAATTAAAATAAGGCAGCGTTAAATCTAATTCCAAGTCATAAAGTACATATAGTCATATACTATATATGTAATAAACCCAAGTATTTTTCTTATGTTAAAAAAATCATTTTAGGAATATTTTGAACATTTCATTTTATTAAAGTGAATAAATCGCCTTGAGATACTTTTAACAAATATATTAAACTATATTTAAACTCGCGTTCTTTATGTCAATAATAATGCCGAAATCAATTTACAAAGTTCTTTGCATATTTGAATTGTACAAATATTTACTGTATTCAAAATATAATGATTTAAATTCAAAACTTTCAAAAGGAATGTTCGTCTTAAGCTTCTTTTTTAAATTTGATACTTGTAAGGCCATAAAATTATATTCAGTAGATTTGAGAAATAATTAAATAGTCGAATTTAGAAATTCCAAATAGGTGATTTATCTGGTATTCCTTGATTATGCATTAAATTAAACTTTATTAAGCTTTTTTTTTACATCTAAATTATTTATTTATTTCTTTCTTTCTTCTAGTTGTAATATTTATATTTTTTATTTATTTATTTCTTTTTTTGTTCTAAAATAAGTTCATTTAAATACACTTAAAATTAGCACGCAATATATTTTTTTTGAAAATTTCTAAGTTTACACGGGGTGTTTGTACACGGGTCATATAAATATAATTTTTAATAGACTAATTTTTTGTTTTTTAATTTGAAATTGAATGCTACTGACATTATATTCTTTTACTTTTTATTCTTATTATATTACAGATAAATATATGTATTTTCACCTGCTCTGCAAGTTTACTTAAGGCATTAAAGAAGGTTTTGAATGCCGTTTTTAATATACTAATATGACCCGTGTTTAAACACCCCGTGTACAAATAGAAATTGCCATTTTTTTTTATTTATTAACCCTTTAAAAAGAAAAAATAGGGTTACATGAATGTTTTGTACGAGATAGAAAAATACCATTTTTATTATAAATTAAAAATTATAACTAATTTTTATGGATATGTTTAGCTATTAAAATGTTACATACTTTAAATAAAAAAGTTGCTTGTATGGACATGAAATGATTTAATAATTTAATTCGTAAATATATTTGATTTATTTAACGAAACCGTATTTAATACTATGCACTGATATCTTATAATATATAATAAAAAAAATAAAATAAAAAATACTAAATCATAATTTATGATAAAAAAAAAATCAGTTGTAACAATGTCGTTTAATTTATACAACATTTGTACCTAAACGTCTATAATATTAAATTGTAACAATTTAATTTAATAAAATTCAACATTTAATAATAAATTCTTATTCAGGAAGTTCCAATTCATCTTGCTCTTCTGAATGAAGATTCGGATTGTTATACGTATCATCTTCGTCTATCAAATATATAATGTGTTAAAATTAAAAAATCGAAAAAACAATTATTTTAGGAATTTAAATAATTTTTATCATACCATTATCGTTAATATGAAGTTTCTTTATTCGCTTTCGCATTGATTCAATCTTATAATAATCTAAATAGTAATAAATCATGTTTAATTAAAATATTATAATAATAAAACTAACATAATTTTAATTACTTTACTTGCCATTTTTTGAGCTTCTTTTAAATATATTGGATAACTTTTTGCTGTTAACTAGATAATCATAAATTTAAGTTATTCGTTTATTTCAAAATAAAATATACTGTATTATTTAATTACCTTTATATAAGCTACTTATTTTTGAAGTACTATTTTTCTTACTACTTAATTTATCAAAATCATCAACTAAAAAAGTAAAATAAGTCAATAAATAACGCTTCATTATACAATATTTAATTGTATTTACCATTATTCGGAATATGAAAATCATATGATTTATTACTATGAAACGCTATAAAAAATTAACAATGTTATCATTAATTTTTACAAATTAAAATTATATAAGAATTTATTTAATTTATACCTTCTTGTTCTTCTATTATAATATTTAAATTAAAAAAAAATAAACATTATTAATTAAATATATTAATAGACTATTTAAACAATTAATAAAAAGCAATAAATACCTTCTGTAGCATTTCTTGGTTCAGGAAGATTATCAAATTGATGAAGTTTACTTGTAAATAGTTTGCTACTGCTAGTATGATTTTCCATTTCAGAATTATTATTTTCTTCTGGTTGAGTTAATGATTCATTTGATTTACTTTGATAAAATAAATTAATTTCTCTCATTTTTTTCCGAAGTGTAATAATATCTGGTCTTTTTGATGGATCAGCATCCCAGCATTGTTTCATCAAATTTTTATATTCTAAAGGAGTTCCTGGTACAATTTTTGGTCTTATACCATTAACAATATTCATTGCAAGATCATAATCATGTTCACAATCAATAAATGGTGGTTGTCCTGATGAAACTTCCCACATAAGCATTGCAATACTATAAATATCAGATTCAAAAGTCTGCTCTTTTCCAATAATAACCTCAGGTGCTATATAAGGAAGATTTCCATATATACTATTTAATGGCTTATCTGCAGGTCCACAAAATCCAAGATCACTAATACTAAATTTATTTGTAAATAATATATTTCCAGAATGCAAATCTCTATGAATTGCATTTTCAGAATGAATTCTTTTAAGTGCAAGTGTTATATTGTCATGTGATCGTCATGTGCCACTCCGAAATTGATCGATGTTGCAAATGTTTAACTTGATTGACATGTCGGACATAATTAATATGCCGAACATGATTAACATGTCGAACCTAATCAACATGTTGGTTATGATCAACGTATTGAACATGTTAGTCATATTATACATAGTAAATATATTAAATTTCTTCTTATATGTATAATTTATTATAAATATAGGTCAATTTTCTTGTTGTAATAAAAAGGGAATAAATAAAGTTTTTATTAAAGTTATAAAGTGACAGTTTTTATCAAGTGAAATCCTTTATTCGTGTTTGGAAGTATATGCCGACGTACAGCGCTATACAACACGTCTGATCGGATAATTTTGATATATTGTTTGTCTATACACTACATAAACCTTCTGCTACCTAACCACATAAATTGCTTAATAATTTTAAGCGTAAAGAACTGATACAACAAATTGGTGCCTTCTGCCAGAATTTCCGATCCCTACCTTTAATCCCCTTTTATGTTCCAAAACCATTTTGATCGTAATACTATACACGACGCTATACATAGACAGTTAGGGCTAGATAACGTAACCGCCTATCATCGTGACCTTTCGTGTAATAACTGCTACCCATCAGAAATTCCCTTAACACCCACTTTTCAGCACTTTTTGGACTGGATTTCCTCCAACTATCCGGTTGTAGAATACACCCGATACACTCAACAATATTTTGAAGAGGTTGCGTATTCGATTACTAACACAGATATCGATAACGCTATACATAACCTATTGTTCAGCATCCGATACGCTGATATAGAACTAACAATAGATTATACTCTATTGCGTCAGGACCTTATCAACGCCTATAATCTAACTAACGGATTTCAACAGGACCCTAACGAAGTCCTTTATCAAGTTAGTGAAACTACCACCTCACCAGAACCTGAAGTTTTAAGTGACACCGAAACTGAAAATTCCGAGGAAGATATTCCCCGATTTCACATTCCATTACCACCTATATACGATACACCAAATAACCCAGCTCCAATAGCCCTACCGGTGATTAACATGGCACAACCTAACCAACAGGACTTTCAGCAATTACGCGCAGCAATTGCTGCATTGACCCAAGCATTACCTAACACCAACAATGCTTTGGCCGGAAACACACAGGCCATTGCCAACCCGCCTAGACGAGAAGGAAAGGTGGCTGAGTTGCCGTATTTTTATGGTGGCAACCAGGATCCGGTTGCATGGTTAGAGGATTTTACTAGATCCTGTAATGCAAATGGTATTGCAAATGTACGAAAATTGGAAGTCGTACCAGCATACCTAAAGGGAGCTGCTTCTACTTGGTGGAACGCCAATCAAGCATTACCAAATAATAATCCGAATAAGATTGTTGCGTGGACTGGCAACAATAATAATACGGATTTTATATTTAATTTCCCGGCTGCCTTCAGAACGCAAACCTTGATCGAAATCTGGACCACAGAATTGGAACAAAGGAGACAACAGCCCGGCGAAGACGTAAATACATACGCCGCTGCTCTCCAGGAATTGTATAGAAGGGTAGAGACTAACGCCTTCGCATATCCAGAAGCTATTAAAGCTCGTAAATTTGTTAACGGGTTGTTGCCTGACTTGTACGTCACCGTAAAGCCCCATAACGATCAGACTTGGAATGCCGCAGTAGACCGAGCGAAGGCCTATGAGTTAACTCATCAAGACCAACATGCGGTAAACGCCTATCTTAATAAATTCGCTCCTGCAGGCACTAGTACCCAAACGGAAGACCTATACAAAGCCATCCAGGATTTGACTAGACAGGTACAACAGTTGAGTACCGGAAGTAAGGGATACAGGGGAAATAATTATCGAAGTCCGCAGCAAGTGACGCCGCAGCCGCAACAATCGTTAAATAGAAGGATTGTTTGTTATTCTTGTGGACAGCCTGGGCATATAGTAAGGAATTGCCCTGATCGAAATAATAACAATACGACCTTAGTCGCAAACAATGGTGAAGGAAGATCTAATCCTCAACCAACTAGTGCGGGCAATTCCAATAATAATCAACTCGCCCAGATACAACAACTACTAGCCCAATTAGTCCCACAAGAAACTGATAAGGATCAGTCTTTAAACTAAAAGGCGTACCTCATGAGGGTGAGAGTACAAGCCAACATACAATTCCCTCGAATCTCACATTATTAGAAACTTATCCCGCCACTAGAACTACGAGGAGCAAGACCAGGTTAAATCCTCTGGAAGGAATAGCAAAGGATAAAACGGTCGAAGAGGACGAAGCTCAGATACGGGCTACACAGTTTTATCCGAAGAAGAAACAACCCGTAAAAACTGCGGAGTCCAGAAAAACGGTATTACAAAAGAATACCAAGAAAAAGCCCACCACTACCGCTCCTATCAATAAGATGGTTGAGCCTTATACTCCTCAACAGTTCTTTGATCAGGTAGCCAACATCACGAATGGACAACTTTTGGCGATGAATCCCAAGTTCGGTTTAACGGTAGCTAAGCAGCTAAGAAAACCGGTTATACGAAAAAAGGATGAGGATCCTGAGAAAATTCAAACCAGGAACACTGTAAATAACGAGACGCCAGAAGATGGAGGTATAGCGGAACTACAAGATTTGATGCAGGCGAACACATCAAGTGCTAGCAAGTCTTCCGCCTTGTATTGTGATGCTTCGATCAAACATATACAATTTCCGTTGATCTTGGATTCAGGATCAGCTGGTAGTATTATCTCCCTGTCTTTGTTAAAAGATCTAGATATGGAGATAACTAGAGCATCTAAAACGGTGATGGTAAACGTAAACGGAGAACGGCGAAGACCACTAGGAGCCGTATCCGATATTCCGTTAAAAATACACGATCAGATCATCCCTATGGACGCTATTGTGACTGATGCTGATTCTTACGCAGCAATAGTCGGTAATGACTGGTTGCGAAAAACTAAGGCCATCTTGGATTATGATAATGATACTATGACAATTAAATGGAAAGGTGATGTAATTAAAGTATCAACCGAATGTCGGGAGACGCCACATCACATCATCAGTATCGAAGTACCGGATATCGAACCCGATAAGGAACAAGATGAGGAGATAGATGATGAAGTTGTGGAAGATTCTGATGAAGAGTACGAGAGTGAAGACGAAGCCACTCAAGAACAGTTGTTTTGTCATACGCACTTCATCACTCAAAAGGAAGCCCAAGAAATCGAAGAAGGATTAAAAGGAACAACCTTGATCGAAAACGATTATTATTACCAGTATAAGGAAACTGAGATAGGAAATTTCCATACCGGAACTTTGGATGAGAACCAGCAACAGCAATTTCATGAATTCATGAAAAAATATAATAATCTGTTTGCGTGGAACTCAAACGATTTCGGTCGAACATCAGTGGTTACACACACTATCGATACCGGAGGTGCGATCCCTATCAAGCAAAGATTTTACCGGACATCACATCAGAATCAGTTGTTCATTAAAGAGGAAATACAACGACTCTTGGAGGCCGGTCTAATTGTGCCATCAAGTAGTCAATGGACTTCTCCCGTGGTTGTAGTAGAAAAAAAGAACGGGAAGAAGCGCCTTTGTGTGGACTATCGAAAGCTCAACAAGGTCACCAAAAAGGATTGTTATCCTTTACCACGAATAGACGATATGTTGGAAACGTTATCAGGATCTCGTTGGTTTTCGTCCTTAGACCTTGCTAGTGGCTTTTGGCAGGTCGAATTGGATCCAAAAGATCGAGAAAAATCAACGTTCATCACCAGGTTCGGGACGTATGAGTTTACAGTGATGCCTTTTGGCCTCTGTAACGCTCCCGCAACCTTTCAACGTCTAATGGATATGGTGTTACGAGACATCCTTTGGCAGTTCACTGTAGTATACATCGACGACATTAATGTAGGATCAAAAACCTTCGAAGAGCATTTGGCACATCTGGAACAGGTTTTCTCACGTCTAGAGAAGGCCGGTTTAAAATTAAGTCCTGAGAAGTGTTTCTTTTTTAAAAAAGAACTTCCTTTCCTAGGACATGTGGTGGGCCGAAAAGGCATCCATACCGATCCTGAAAAATTATGAACCATCAACGAATTTCCCATTCCGAAAGATTTGACGCAATTGAGAGGATTCATTGCGCTGGCCTCGTATTACCGAAAGTTCGTGAAGAACTTCTCGTCTATCGTTGAACCGTTGAATAGGTTATTAAAGAAAAACATCCCGTATATTTGGGATAAAGATCAACAAGCCGCGTTTGAAAGATTAAAGACTTGTTTAACAACGCCACCTATATTGGCGTATCCTAACTTCGAAAAGTCATTTTTATTATATACCGACGCCTCTACTTTTGCGTTGGGCGCAATATTATCCCAAAAGGATGACGATAAAAAAGAACGTGTTATTGCTTATGCGAGCCGGACTCTAAATAAGCATGAACGGAATTATAGTGTTACGGAATTGGAGTGTCTTGCGGTTATTTGGGCCGTCAAGCACTTCCATCATTATTTGCATGGACAACGATTTACCGTTGTAACTGATCACGCCGCTTTAAGATATTTAATGAATATGTCAAACCCTGTTGGTAAGCTTGGAAGATGGTTGATGACTCTTAACGGATATGATTTGGAAATAATTAATCGCCCCGGAAAACAACACACCAACGTCGATACACTAAGCCGAATAAGAGTTTAACACAACACATATATTACTTTTTTTTTTATATACACCGGATTAACGCCTTTATTGACACCTCTTTACGGATTTCCCATTATTGACTTAATGGAATGGATACCACCACATATTATTCACTAATACGATTTTTGACGGACTTATCATTACCAACAGACATGACGAAAAAGCAACAAGATGCAATAAGACGAAAAGCTCGATACTTTATTGTATTGAATGATCAGTTATACAAAAGAAATAAAAACAACCCAAATAGACCTATTAAGGTTGTGAAAGAAAATGAAATTAGAGAAATTTTATATTTTACCCATTCGGATCCGCTGGCCGGACATTTTTCCTTGGACGAAACCTATAGGCGAGTAAAGGTTCGCTATTACTGGCCGCAGATGTACGAAGATGTTCGTAGATATGTACGAACTTGCGACGAGTGCCAAAGAAGGGGGAAAAATCGACGTGTAGAACCTCTACACCCGATCAAAGTTGGAATGCCTTTTGACAGGATAGGCATAGATATCGTAGGACCCCTTCCCACAACAAAGAAAGGCAACAAGTATATAGTTGTTGCCACTGAATATCTTACCAAATGGCCCGAGGCACGAGCCCTTCCTGATGCAAAAGCTTCTTCAGTTGTGTCTTTTTTCTATGAAGACATAATCTGCTGCCACGGGTGCCCAAAAGAAATATTAACCGATCGTGGGTCCCATTTTGTTAATGAAATGTTGGATTCATTATGTGATGAGCTTGGGGTAAAACATCGATTATCAACTGCCTATCACCCCCAAACAAATGGTCTTGTGGAGCGTTTTAATAGGACATTGTGTGAGGCGTTGGCGAAATTTTCAAATGAAAATCATGATGATTGGGACATGTATGTGTCCTCTGCCTTGTTTGCATATCGTGTAAGAAAGCAAAGCACCACGCGTCACGAACCATTCTACCTTATGTATGGAAGAGAGGCCGTTCTACCTGTAGATTTTGCAGTAAAGACTATGCAAGCTGAACTGCATGAAGGAGATTCACAAGATGATTTATTAGTTAGAATACGCATGCTTACTGGAAGAGTCACAGAAGACAGATTGATGACTCAAGACGCCATATATGAAGCACAACAGCAGCAGAAGCAGCGTCATGATGAAAATCTTGTGAGAATATTTTACAAGATTGGTGATCTTGTATTATTATATAAAAGTCAGCTGAGGGGAAAGAAAAAGCTGCAAGACCGTTGGAAGGGTCCTTATTACATTCACGAGGATTTGGGGAACGGAGTTTACAAATTAAGGACATTACAAGGAGACATTTTAAAAACCCCAGTAAATTCGGAACGTCTGAAACTTTACAATCAACGGTGATAACGTAATGCATATATGTACATAATGTATTACAAATAATTATGACCGAAGATCATTTTTTTTTGGGATTAATATGTTTAATGTTTAATGAAAAATTATATATATATACATTTTTTTTATTATTTTTTTTATTTTTTTTATTATTATTTTTATTATTAGTATGGAACCCTATCAAAGCATCTTAGAAGATTTACTACAAACAACTCCAGTTGAAGTGACACCTTTTCCACTTCCTTATGAACCCAATATGAAGCCTGAAAGAAAATTTGAGATTCTTTGTGATGCTTTGAATCGGATTAAGCATTTTAACAATCGACTTTTGTTGCTTGTTCACTTATATTACTTGGGTCGATTTTTGGAAAAAGAAACTGAATCCAGTGTGCAGCGCAGTTACTTTGTGCGACAGTTAACTGCACATTACAGGACCTCTGCTACTAGGATTTTTTATATTTTCGAAATTCCAGGAGCCAAACAAATTATGAGAACTAAAAGGACCAACGTAACATTGTTGAGAGAACTTAACACTCAAGAATATCAAGGTTTAGTTCTGCGAGCTTCGGAAATTTTCAACGGAGTTGAAAATTAGGGAGGGGATGATGTCATGTGATCGTCATGTGCCACTCCGAAATTGATCGATGTTGCAAATGTTTAACTTGATTGACATGTCGGACATAATTAATATGCCGAACATGATTAACATGTCGAACCTAATCAACATGTTGGTTATGATCAACGTATTGAACATGTTAGTCATATTATACATAGTAAATATATTAAATTTCTTCTTATATGTATAATTTATTATAAATATAGGTCAATTTTCTTGTTGTAATAAAAAGGGAATAAATAAAGTTTTTATTAAAGTTATAAAGTGACAGTTTTTATCAAGTGAAATCCTTTATTCGTGTTTGGAAGTATATGCCGACGTACAGCGCTATACAACACGTCTGATCGGATAATTTTGATATATTGTTTGTCTATACACTACATAAACCTTCTGCTACCTAACCACATAAATTGCTTAATAATTTTAAGCGTAAAGAACTGATACAACAATATCAGTAATAATTTGAATTCTTTTTTTCCATGTAAGTTGACTATGATTTTGTTGTAAATAATTTCTTAAATCTAAATCCAACTTATTCATTACAAGCATATAATTTCCATTTGACGGATCTTGTGTTAATCCACAACATTGGACAATTCCACTCCATTTATTGCTTATATTTAAATGTGATTTAGCCTATAAAATAAACCATTAAAAAAAATTTTTTCAACAAAAAATTTATTTGTTCTTTTTTTAATATTTAGATTACAAACCTCTTCAATCCAATTTTGGTTTGCATTTTCAACATTTTCTAATCTTTTGAGTGCTACATAAAAATCTCCAAATCTTTTTAATTGTTGCCTTCAGAATCCCATTCAGTAAAATTCCCATTAATCCATATTGCCGTATAAATTTCTGAAAATCCACCTTTTGTTAGGTATTCAATATTTTCTAGATTATTATATGGAATCCATTCTGGTATTAGGCTTGGTTTAATTGTCTTCATTTGACATTCTTGTATTAAATTATCAATAATAACATTTCCTGATGTCCAATTTGAAAATTTTGCTTTTAAATAATTTCGAACACAATATTCACAATATGTTACAGCTAAACATTCTTGGTTACAATTTTCACAAATTCTTTTTGTTCCTTCATTAAAAGTAAGTTTGTTAAGATCATAATTTTTAGCTATTATTATTATTGCTTCAGATTTTTCATTTTCCGTAAGTGATTCATCATCAAGAAGTATTTGTTTTCTAAATTCATATTGTTTTTGTATATCATTATGAATGTTGGAATCTATTAATGCATATGATCTGTTAAGTGCATTATTAATTAATTTATTTTCACCATATGACATAATGAAATATTTTATAAGGTTTTAAATTCTTTTATAAAAATATATTTATTACTTTTTTTAAATAAAAAAAAAAGGTTGAAACCGGTATTTTAACTCCGAATTTATACATATAAGAATAGTAATGTGTAACCAAAATGAATGTTACAAAAAAGCGACATTGTACTACTTAAATTGATGATATGCGTGTTACAGTCACAGACGTTACATGTACAGTACGACTATATTTAATGATGTTATTAATTTTGAGGCGCAATATTACATTTAATTTAATCGTAAAAATTTTAAAGTGTTTTAAATTGACTGCGATCCGAAATGACCTTAAACTAGTGATTGGTTAACTTATTTGAACGACTGCGGTTAGAAACAACCTTAAACTATTGGAAGATTTATTTGAATATATGAGCACCCTTAAGAGGTAAAGCGACTCCTGTCAAGATTCCTGCAAAAGTTACTGCTAAATCTGTACCTGCAAAAGCCGTTGCCAAAAATGACTTGATGAACCTAACTGCGATCCGGAATGACGTTAAACTAAATTTTTATTGGGTGATTCATTTATCAGGTGATGATCTGCTAATTTTTAATTTCTGCGTTCAAGAAATTTTACCATGTAGATCTTTAGGGGAACGATCCATTTGGCAATGGCAACTTTAGAACAATTAGAAATTTTAATTTTTATAATTTTAGAAATTTTGTTGTCATGCGTTTCTGAATTATTTATTTAGTTCAAGCTTTAATTTTATTGGTTATTTAATTTCATTTAAATAGGATTTGAAAGTATTTTTATTTTTCATGACTTAGAAATTCTTTTTCTTTCTTGAATTTTTCATTATTTGTTATTAAATTTTATTTTCGACTTTTTAAAACTTGGGAATCTACTAATAATAAAAACTCTTTCTGCACACCACCTGTGTGGCAATGATTTAACAAATCATGCACGTAAAGGGAGTTGGAAATAAATGAGTAATCCCCTGGAGCGTGTCACTCATTAAATATTAACTATTTTAACTATTTTAAACTAAAATTAGTAATTTCCCGGCTATCTATATGAGACCGGGAAATAACTAAACGAAGATTCCCGATCATTTATAAACTCAGCTAATCACTCGCAATTTTTAAAAATTAGTATGAAGGTTTGACATACTGTATGTTATGTATGTATGGTGAATATGGGTTTGATTACAATGTAATTGGTTCAGTACTAATAAAGTCTTCGTTAAAAAAAAATATTAAGGATAAAAAGTATTAGCAAAAAAAATCCTAAATTTATCAATAAGAAAAAAAAGAAACGAAAAAAAAGGTGCTTACCGTTGTCTGCAGCACCGATCCGATTACCTAAATGGTGAAAAATTCGGTTTGAAAAAAAAAGCCAACCCGAAAAAAAGAAAAGGTGAAAAAATTTTTTCAGATTGATAAAAACTTATTATTATATATCCTTATAGGATCACACTGTATTTTTTTACATTTATTGAATAGCTTTATTGATGATATATATAATAAATGAATACTGTTTAAATCATTACAAATACATAATAAAATTAGATTTTTATACAAATAGACTATACATTAATTCGTGACTGTGATCGTGAGAGTCTATATAATAAAACACTTATTGTATAGGTCTTTAGGCAATACTTTGCTGTTTTCGATCTCAACCATTTGATCGGTCATATTGTACCACTTCGTGGCACAATCTGAGCCAATCAAATGGCCTCAATCGAAAACAGCACGTTATTGCCTAAATACTATACAATAAGTATATATTATTACATATTATATATACTCTAATAAATTGGGTTTTTTTTCTTTAATATACTCATTTTATTACATAAAATCCTAATAAATTAAAATAAATTGACTAATTTGTATACATTTGCTTAACAATCTTAGACCCCTACAATCAAATATTAATACTTTCATATTAAATTTTCGTAACAATTCCTCCTTCCTAGTATAATGTTGCGTGGGTACTGGTAATAAAGTACTGACTACTAGTTATAAGTTATAACTAGTTGAACATAGTACCAGTTACTGCAGTACAATGAAAATGGTTGATCAACGGTTAAAACGATCAGCGATAATTTGTTCTCAGTACAATAATCAATCACTAAAATTAAATAGTTTTTTAAAACAATTTTTAATATAAAGAAATAAATAGTGAAAAAATTAATGGTTAAAAAATTCCAGTTTAAGAATTTTTGTAATAATCCTTTCGCACTCATGGTCACCTTTATCATATTTTTTCTCACGTGATTTTTATAGTCAAACATATTACTCATATTGTCATGGAGAATAGTAGCTGATATTTAAATTATATTAGATTGGCTCTTTATACCAACTACTAATATGATCGTCAGGAATTTCTACTGTATTCCTTGTATCCCCATGGAATAAATAATGAATTTTTTTCTATTTTGTAAAATATAATTACCTGTTTCGCTTATTTTATCAAATATATATGGTATACAAATAGTTTCTGAGGAATAATATTTTATTTTATCATTGCCAATTATTGTCTGTTTCATTTGTGTAATCATTAGATAATTAAACTAATCAAATGTTGAGAATTTTTTGTACAATCGATTAAGTCTTCGAAATATGAGAAACATAGCACTAAAATGTCATACGAGGGTCTGTTGATCTTATAATACTACTAGTACCTAATTCCTTTAACATTCTCCATCTTACAGTTCCTTAGATCAAGAATGGTTAATATTCCAAAAAAAATTTTATTATCAAGTGGAAGATTTTTATTTTATAATTGTGGGACTTTTTCTGAAAGGATGGTAATATTTACTATAGTTAACAAAAACGTTGAAAACTAATTTTATATTAGTTCGTGATGTAATGCTTTATTGTTTGTCCTTTTACGTCTATATCATTGAAAAATGTAGTATTTGCTTTGTGGCTTTCAATAATGCATGAAATAAATAATACAAACCTACACTAAATAAGACCTAGCTAATCTGAAACTTATAATTACTAAAATTACATTATATAAATTTTATTTCTGGTCCTCTTCCGATCTTTAATAAAATTTTTTCAACCCATTTTTTTTTTATTTGTTTTTACATGTTTTCGCATGATTTTTTATTTAGGATAAATATATTATTTTATTTAGTAAAAATAAAATGGTTACATTGAAAATTAATAAATTATAATTTTTAAATTACATAGATAATTCTTTTTATCTAAATGATTAATATAATACTTATTTTAATATTATTCATTTCTTTTATTAAAAAGCATTCAAGAAAGAATGAAAATTTATTTTTATCATTTTATTATGAACCAATATTTTTTTAATTGTAAATAAAAAAAAAACTATTTCAACCCATAATCTATAGATTTTTTATTTATATCTTTACTTATTATATAATATTTTTATGTGCATAATTTATTATCTGTAATATATGTTTATTAAAAAACGTTAATCCCGGTGCGAAGCAACGGGTGACTGCTAGTAATTTATTAAAATTGTTATTTAAAATTGGGTTGACTTTTAACTAATTCTTATTAACATAAAAATTGTGGCTTTTCTATTGTACGTAATAAATGTTTTTTGCATACTTTTTATCATATGAATAGTATTATAATAAATTTAATATTAAATTAACACGAGTGGTCGAGTGGTTTTAGACTTAATTCTTTGTCGATCGGATCTACTCATTAACTTCTCTTGAGCGCGAGTGAAAGAACCTGTTTTATGACAAGCTAAAATGATCAACGTTAGACTAATTTTTTGTGGGATTTCGCACAATATACAATGATAATAATTATTTGTAAAATATACACATACTGTATATATTACATTCTCTTCTCAATCCCTTATAATAAATAAATGAACAAGCGAAAAGAGGAAATGAAGAGTTATCAAACATAACAGTGATATATACGAAAAGTGAACAAGATCAAAATTAAATTGGTCTCTTCATTTTATTAATTTTATTTGAAACTAAAGCTCTTTAGGTTATTCAGCAGATCTTAATTACTTAATAATGACTAAATACTGTACTATCATGATGTTATCATATTTGATGTCATCTATACGGAATTATTAACCTTTCCAGCTTTCCAATATCCCTTATTTGTATTCCTCTGAAAATTTGAGTTTGAGCGTAATATGTACGACTATGAAGTTGATTGTCACTTTGCCACTTTTTATGCCAAATTGTCAAAATAATTGCAAGAGATTGAAATTTTTACCTTTGGAATAAAATTAGCACATTCAATTATTCACGTGCCTTACGCTTTCCTTTGGTAGTAATCTTTTTTTACATTATCATTCACACGTCATGTATGAAAACCTTATATAGTTAGCAAAATAATCTATTATATTTTTGTGAATTATGTAACGTTACGTTTGATAAAAAATGTAATTATATGAATGTTATTCATTTTACTTAAGTAAATCACGACATTTTTGATACCTTAGAAATAACTACTTTTCTTATTTTGTTTTATTAATATAGCAATAACTTTTTATAATTATTGTCTATAGATAGTAATAAATATTCTGAAGAGCAACTTGCTAATTACTATTAGCTACAATTTAATGATAATTAAAATAACAATAAATTAGTAGTTTTGTACTTAAGATTAAAATTTTTTTTTTTTTTTTGTGAAATCTGTATTACGGAGTATTTGTTTAATTTCTATATTCTTAAATTTCTGCCAGAATCTATAAATAGAAATTTCTTAACGAAATTCTTTTTGGTTATCAGCTGATCTTTTGGAACGCCTAAATTAAAATAAAATTTGCTGTGCGACTGTAATATTAATAATGGCATGGTTTTTTTTTTTTTTTTTTGAAAAAAAAAGCTGTTAAACTAGTGTTAAACTGTCATGGAAGAATTTAAGCTTAGTGATGATGTATTTGAACAAATTAAAGATTTTAATTATTGGGAATTAACAAATGAAGAAGAATTATTAATTGATAAGTTAATATTAAATGAAGAATTAAAAGAACGTTATAAAGAGAATGGTTTATGCAAAGATTGTAAGCAGCCTCAAGTTGCTTTTTATTGGTGTCAATGTAAATTTCAACAAAATTTCAAAAATTGGACTAGTGGAAATAATGAAGTTGATAAGTTTATTCAAAAAGTACAACTTGATGTTAAATATAAAAATGATGATAGATTTGAAAATGTTGAATATGAGGATTTGGAACTATTTATAAAGCAATTTGGAAAGATGGTTATATAGAATATTGGAATTCTGAAAATAATCAATGGATGAGATGCAAATGGACGTCGCACAGAGATTATGAAAATTTTCCGGTTGCTTTAAAATGTTTAAACAATTCTCAGGTTATTACATCCGAATTTTTAAGAGAAGTGATTTATGTAATTTTTAAAAATTTTGTTTTCTCATAAATATTGAACTGATTATTATTTATTATTTATAAATTCATTTTTAGATTGAATTACATACGAGTTGAATATTTCCGAGTTCTTTAAAATTTGCTGTATTTTTTGTGTAATTTTTTTATTTATTTTTCAGCTGATTTCATAATGTACGGGACACCCATCATTTTTACTCCATGCCGAGAGAAACTCGGTAAGATTCAGTATAACTCAGAATAAAATAAAACCATGCTCGGACTAGTGCTTCGATCCAGATGGGTTTTTAACGGATCGATCCGTGGTTTACTATGGTTTGGCATCGGTTTATTTGAGTTGGAGCTATAAGTTTGGCCAAAATTAATAAAATTTGTGGAAGAATAATTTTTTTTAAATCTGACAAAAATTATAGTTTGACAAAAATAATAGAAAAATGTTGTCAATGGATCAATCTGGATCGAAGCACTAGCTCTCCGAATCTAACAATATGGTTTTACCTTATTCTGAACTTTACCGAGTTTTACCGAATGTACCGAGTCGTCTCTCGGTAATTATTAGGTGTCCCGTATATTATGAAATCAGCTGTTATTACATATTTTTTATATATGTATGATATATTATCGTCATTATTTATTTCATTTATTTCATCTTTTAGGCTTATGCCATGGTCATTGTTAATAATTTTTTCTTATTGCTCTATTAGCTTTTTCTATTTTTTTTCTTTCATTCTTTCACCTCTTAGGTTTGGTTGGCGATATAATCAAATTATTATTTTTTATTGGATAAATATGCTTTGTATCATTTTTTAGTTAGAATAGGTATATATATATATTTTTACTTAAAATAAAAAAACGTTAATATTATATAAGAGCTAATTCATCTAAATATAAAACAAAAATTTTATTGTTTAATTGATTTAAACTCATTTAATCCTGTTGCAATGCAACGGGCTACGGCTAGTCACACACTAAAAATAAAATGATTAAGAAATCACGTTAGAATTGAAATTATTATAAAATATATTATCCAATTAGTTACTAATCCATGTACTCCGTACAATATAATGATAGTCACAAATAATAACAAAAATGTAATTGGTATTTTATTTTTCTGTCAGAATCTATAAAAAGAAATTTTTCAACTTTTGTGATCATCAGCTGATTTTTTGAACGTCGATCATTTCCGTGGATTTTTTTAAAAAAATTAAAAAAAAAATATCCTTTTTACTCAGTTAAAACATAGAGTTGTTCTTTTTATTATCCAATATGGAAGAAATTATGCTCAGTGGCAATGTAATTGATCAAATAAAGGATTTTTACCCATGGGAATTAACAGAAGAACAAAGCTTGTTAATTGATAAGTTAATACTAAATGAAGAATTGAAAAAACGTTTTAAAAATAATGGATTATGCAAAGATTGTAAGCAACCTAAAGCTTCTCGTAATTGGTGTCAATGTAAGTTTCAACAAAATTTCAAAAATTGGACTAGTGGAAATAATGAAGTTGATAAGTTTATTCAAAAAGCACAACTTAAAGCTAATAATAGTAAAGAAATTTTAGAGTGGATTGAATATGACAGATTTGAAAATGTTGAATATTTGTCTAAAGGAGGATTTGGAACTATTTATAAAGCAATTTGGAAAGATGGATTTATAGAAAAATGGGAATCTGAAAATAATCAATGGAAAAGAAATAAAATGACATGGGGCAATATTTATGAAAATTTTCCAGTTGTTCTAAAATGCTTACATAATTCTCAGGATATTACAGCTGATTTTTTAGGAGAAGTAAGTTACTTTTTTATGTAAGATATTGTCCTTTTATAAATACTAAACTTACTATTATTTTTTATTTATAAATTCATTTTTAGATAGAATCACATACTATTGCGAGTTACAATCATAGTTATGTAGTGCGATGTTATGGCATTACTAAAGATCCAATATCTAATGATTTTATAATGGTAATGTTCTATGCAGAAAATGGTAGTTTAAGACAACTTTTAAATGATAGTTTTAATTCAATGAAATGGGAAAAAAAATTGGATATTTTAACAAGGGTTGCAAGTGGACTTAAGAATATTCATGAAAAAGGATTAATTCATCATGATTTTCATTGTGGTAATATATTAAATAGTGTACGTAATTTAACTTTTATTACTGATTTAGGATTATGTCGACCAGCAAATGTAAAACCTTCTCAAGATGGATATAAGAAAATATATGGAGTACTACCATATGTAGCACCTGAGGTTTTAAGAGGAAAAGAATATACTCAAGAAAGTGATATTTATGGATTTGGAATTATTGCATATGAAGTCTGTACAGGACTTCCTCCTTACCATAATATTTCTCATGATAAAATCTTAGCTATTAGCATTTGTCAAGGGCTTAGGCCAAAATCTAATTATAAAATCCCTCAATTAATTTTAGACATAATTAAACAATGTTGGGATGCAGATCCTTTAAAACGACCTAAAGCAAATGAATTATATAATTTATCACATAAATTATACTATTCAAGTAATTACGAGAATGATCATGAAATCAATAAGCAAATTGAAGAATCAGATAAAATTAATGAGAAGTTAACTTCTTCTTCATTATTATATACTGGTAATACTCTTTCATATACTACAAATCCTCAAGCAGTTTACACGAGTAGGCTTTTGGACTTCAAAAATCTTCCGGAACCAAAAAATTCTGTTGATAACAAAGATGATGATAATTCATTTGAATATTCAGGTAATTCATATCTTAGCTTATTTTCACAATTTCTTGAAATGCTTATTTAAATTATCTTTATCCTATAGAATCCATGGAAGCAATAGACTTCACTAAACTTGACCTAGGTACTCATTTACATTAACTTGCTTTTGACATGGTTAATTTATTAATAATATTAACAATTTACTTTAATAATTCGTTTTAATAGATAAAAACAACTGAAGAAAAGAAGAAAATTTACAAATTCAGAATATAAATTTATTTATTAATATCTATTGTTTGCTATTTATTTTCTTTATTACTACTTCAATATATATTTTATTGGAATATTTTTTTTTGTGATAGAAACTTAAATAAGTATTTGATAAAATTATACAGTATATAAATAGTTATGATAAATTGAATGAAAGTTATAAAATCATAATACAATCGCATTTAAAGATTTAGCTATATAATATGATAAATTCCTAATATTTCTTGCTGGAAGAAGGAAGAAGAAACATCGATTTTACAAAAAAACTTATTGTACTCGTGTATCTCACGTTTTATTATGCTTTACTTGAGCAATATTTTTATCTTTTTTTTATGTTATCAGCACGTGTCATACATGTAATACAAAATAAAAATTTCATATATAGTGAATAATCCATTTTAATTTCATCACATAAATATCGTTAGGTAATAACATGTAATTATATTTTTTTAAACATGGTAAGCGTATTTATTTCTCTTTATTAGGTGTAATATTTAAAAATATACAACACCAACAATACTTACTAGACCGTGCATGTGATTGGACGAACCACTATAGCGTCTGAACCTACCTAGCATTTGGGGGGCCAGTATTATATCTAGTTTAAGAGTATAAAATTTTAAAAGTATTAAAAGTATTTTTATTTACTGCGGTCGCGATGACGTCAAAGTCGTCAAACTAAGTTAGAATCTGATTGGTAATTAGTATTTCACTTTATTGGAGTTATATAGGAACATTAATAGTAATTGTGACGATAGACATTAGTTGGTCATTACTAATTGTAGAAGGATTGGTTCGATACTTTATTTTAGAAATTATTATTTTAATTGGTAGTTTAATGAACGACTTTATTTAGGATTCAGTGTAACATGAAAAGATATAAATATGTGGTTTATTCGAGGATTAGAAGGCCCTCTGTTACCTTAGTTTTCACCTTATAATATAATTGGTCGATTCTTTTAGCCTTTTTCTCATGATGAAAAAGAGCCAAATTAATTCCTTTATTAATACTTTATTGGTGTTGGTAATAGGAGGAAACTATCGCAGTTTGATTTTATGAATTAGTTAGCATTATTATTTTATTTGTTATGGAATTCGGGTATATTAATATTTTATTGCATTTTTTTGGAGGGGTTAGAAAGCTATAACATAAAGGTGATAGTTATAGTTGTTATAAGACTGACTAAAGGATGAAACGAAGGTCAGTAACTTTTCTCAGAGAGGGAGAAGAATAGCATTGGCTGAGGTGCAGGAGATTTCATTTCTGATGTAATTGAATGTAGTTGTTTTGAGATATTGTGTAAGTTCTCTTCCCTTATTCCAATAAAAAGCAACATTGCACCTTAAATAATAATAATAATAATATTATTATTATTTTATTGCATTTAATAAGGCTGTGACGTGATCACGACTTTTTCTTATGACCAAGTGAGAAATTTTTATGGTCTAGGGGAAATCGGATCTTTGCCGTGCAGCAGTATACGTTTTATTTTTCTATTTTATTATTATTGTTTTTTTTTGTTATTAACACGCATTTCTTTATTAATTATAACTATAAACATAACAATATATAAACAATACAAAAAAAATACACAGAGAAAGTCTTTATCTACTAACTTCATAGCGAAACATTATACTATAGATACTATAAATACGTTGAACACAAAAGAACTAATAAACATAAAGACTATTCTATGTATATCAATAAGAACTATACTGATATATAAAAAAACTATCTACCATCATCGCTACAAAACAAACTTAAAATATTTAAAAATCCGTATCATTGGAAACTCTTCACCTCCCCTTCTATGTTTCGGTTGCGGCTGGGTTAACTTCCTAACGCATGATATCCATGATGCTCTCCACTAATCCTTGAATCCAAATCCCCAGAAACTAAATCTTCATCCAGTTGTCGGAAGCACTCCTGGCCATCATTACGATGTAATGCCGTAGTATACATAGTGAATTTATTAATTGTGAGGCGCAGTATTATATTTTAACTTAATGTATAAAAATTTAGTATTTTAAAATAGTATTACAATGTTATAAATTTAGCGTCCGAAATTGACGTTAAACTAAGTAGATCAGTAAGATCAAGTGATCTAGATTTGTCAGGTGATTAACTTGTAGGTCATTACGTTATTATTATAAATTATTACAAATCATAACTAAGGCGATCTCATGGAAAATATTTTGAATTTCATGGAAAATTTTAAAGATAAAGTCCATGAATTAAATTAAGAATTTGGTGAAACATAAATAAGTATAAAAAGGGAGAAAAATGCGATTTCTCAAGGAGCGGTAATAATTTCTTTAGTCACGAATTTTAGAAAATATTAAAAATGGTTAAGTATTATAATTTACACTTAGAAAAATAATAATTCGATTCTTTTAGCATTTTTCTTATAATGAAAAATTGCCACATTAAGTAATTTAATGGAATTAAAGGATACTAACATGGGAAAATTATCGTAATTTGAAATTTTGATATAATTTATTTATTTATTATTTAATGTTATTAAACCAAGCATATTATTGTATTTATTTATATTATTAATAAAGAGTCATTTTGTTAATACCTGGGGTGGCAAACATGATTTATCATGGGCTCAGGTGTTACAACGATAAACCTGGCGGTATTCCCGAGCCTTGTATAAAATCCAGTTTCCAAGAATCCAGAGAAAAGAAACACGATTGTTGCAGTCTGTTTATTTTTTTTTTTATAAAAAAAAAATCCTTTTCATTTTGTTTATGCATCTTTAATCCAATGTGGAAGAATTTAAGCTTAGTGATGATATAAGATATAATCGAGAAAATAAAAAATTTTAAACATTGTAATTAACGATTGAACAAAATTTGTTAATTGATAATCAAATATTAAATATAGAATTGAAAAGACATTATAAAGAGTATGGTTTATGCAAAAAATGTAAACAGCCTAATACTAGCGATTACTTTACGTAATCATAATATAAATTATTTTAAAGTATAACATATTTTATTTTTATTAAAAAGATGATTAAAGTATATTTGAGAGTCATATTTTGAGGAAATATTTATATCATTAACAAAAAATTTAAAAGAGCTTAAATGATTCTAATATTGATTTTGTTTTTGGAGGTACTAAAGAAAAATAAATTAACAAAAAAGTTCATATCGCTAATTTAAGTTAGCAATAACATTTAATTAATAATTATTGGTAAAACTTGACATATATATTTTATTATATCGCGATAATCATAGTTGATATTCTTATAACGATAATCATTATTTCAAAAGTTATTAAAAGAAATTATTAATATATTTCGAGAAAATATTTATAGGCACTAACTAAAAAAAATGAGAGTTTAAATACAATTAATAATGAAAACCGTATAACCCGTATTATAAAAGAACAATGATGGCGATAATATCGATGGTTATATCTAGTATGTTATTAAAATTTTACCTTTTCCTTTTTTGTAAGATATAAATATTTTTGAAAATATCATTAATTTACACTGATAAATTTACTCGTTAATATACCTTTATATCTAATGATAAAATAATTATTTTCTTTTTACAATGAATCTCCATTATCATTATCAATACGTAGTAAAATAAAGATAATGGAATCACACTTTATAAAACTATTATCCAAATATTATTAATTATCTCAAATTTCTCAAATTTAATTAGCAAATTAGTTGAAATTATGAAATCAGTATTTCAGAATATTTTATAAATTTTTTGTCTTGAATAGTCTAAAGAAAATTTTTTACTATATTAACGAAATTTTATTCTTGTGATCATCCATCAGCTGATTTGAATTATAAATATTATAAATCAGAATTGTCAATCACTGCTGTGCAACTGTAATACGTACTTAATAATTTTTTTTTTCTTTTTTGAAAAAAAAAAAGTTTTATATTTTGTTTCATGCAAAAAATCATAAAAAATTGATATTTATTCAATATGAAAGATATTAAAATCAGTGATAATATATTTGAACAAATTAAAGATTTCGATCATTTTAACTTAACAGAAGAACAAAATTTGTTAATAAATAAACTAATATTAAATGAAGAATTAAAAATACGTTATAAAGATTATGGTTTATGTAAAGAATGTAAACAACCAAAAATTACTTATGGTTGGTGTCAATGTAAATTTCAACAAAATTTCAAAAATTGGACTAGTGGAAATAATGAAATTAATGAATTTATTCAAAAATTACAACTTAATGCTAAATATTATAGTAAAATTTTGGAATGGATCGAATATGATAGATTTGAAAATATTGAATATTTAACAAAAGGAGGTTTTGGAACTTCTTATAAAGCAATTTGGAAAGATGGTTATATAGAATATTGGAATTCTGAAAATAATCAATGGAAAAGAGGTAAAAAAAGTGATGAAACTTATCCTGTTGTTTTGAAATGTTTACATAATTCACAAGATATTACAGTAGAATTTTTAAATGAAGTTAGTTACTTTTTTATATTATTTCGAAATGTTTCCCTTTTTATAATAAATATTTAATTATTCATTCTTTTCATTCTTTTTTTTTTTAGATTGAAACACATATTATTGCGACTAATTCGCATTACGTAACTCGTTGTCATGGTTTTACTAAGGATCCAGAATCTAATAATTTTATGATAGTAATGGAATATGTAGAAAATGGTAGTTTAAGACAATACTTGAATAATAGTTTTAATTCAATGAAGTGGGATGAAAAAATGGATATTTTACGACATATTGCAAGTGGCCTTGACGATATTCATAAAAAAGGATTAATCCATCATGATTTACATTGTGGTAATATATTAAAAGGTAGAAATTTTACTTATATCACTGATTTGGGATTATATCAACCTGCAAATGTAAAATATTCTCAAGGTGATCATAAAAAAGTATATGGGGTATTACCTTACGTAGCACCTGAAGTTTTAAGAGGAGATGAATATACTCAAGAAAGTGATATTTATGCATTTGGAATTATTGCGTACGAAGTCTGTACAGGGATTCCTCCTTATCATGATATTATTCATGATGGATTTTTGGCTATTAGAATTTGTCAAGGACAGAGACCAAAATCTAATTATAAGATTCCTAAAATAATTTTAAACATAATTAAACAATGTTGGGATGCAGATCTTTTAAAACGACCTAAAGCGAACGAATTATATAATTTATTTCATGATTTATATAATAATATTTATTCAAATTATGATAGTGATCTTGAAATTAATAAGCAAATTGAAAAAGTGAATGAGTTTAATGAAAAGTTAATACGTTCTTCATCTTCATATAATGGTATTACTCTTTCATATATTATAAATTCTCAAGCAATTTACACTAGTAGACTTTTAGATTTTAAAAATCTTCCAGCACCCCGAAATGTTGATACTGATGATGATGATAATTCGGGTAATTAAAATTAATTTGTTTATCTTTATAAAATGAAATATATTTAATATAAAATCATTTATATATTATAGAATCCATACTTAATTCTATTATATTAACAACTTTGGTAATCACATTTATTGTTTATTATATGAGTAAAAGTAACTAAATAAATGTAAGCAAACAAAATGTTTGGAACGTAAAAATTCTTTATTTGTATTTTATTATTTGTTATTCATTTATAATATGGTACTTATTATCTTAAAATAAAATGATTATTTGCTGTGCAGTGAATAAATGGGGTGAAATTAAAAGTAATAAATTGATTTTTTTCATTAACTTTGTCACATTATCAAAAATTTGGATTTGATTATAAATTTCTAATATTTGTATTGTTTATGGGTTTTTTTCCCGAATGTTCCCTTCCCATGAAATAAATGGTGGAGCGTGTCACTAACTATTTTAAACTTAACAATTTTAAACTAAAATTAGTAATTTCCCGGCTATCTATATGAGGCCGGGAAATAAGTAAACGAAGATTCCCGGTCATTTATAAACTCAGCTAATCACTCGATTGTAAGATTGGTGGCTGGAAAATCACTGCGCCCACTGATAATGCGATAACTAGATGAAATCTGAAAAGAAAAATAGAAATATTTTCCTGCAGTAACTAGCGTATAATGCAAGCCCCTTCAAAAATATATTTAAATCGATAAAAAAATTTCAAAGTGCCCATTTCATACGAATTCCAGAAAAATTAGACATTAATTCTGACGTTAAATAACTTAATTACACATCCATTACAATTGTAAAATGAATTAATTAGTAATAGCTACGAAAAAATAATATAATAATAATTTTAATACAAAATGATTAAACATAGCGACCATTTGTTTGTAAAAATCGGTATCTTCATATTTTAAACTTTAACTTTTGTATTATTTATTCTTTTCTAAAATTTTATTATTCGTTTCTAGAAAGTGTGTTAACTTTTTTTAAAAAAATCAACAGGTGGTTAATAAACCGGTTAAACTTAATTTAACCGCCATTAAAAATTTGTCAATTATTTATAGTCAAAATATAAACGTTCCAAAAAAATTTTAAAAATTTGTACGACCAAATTACATTTTAATTGCTAACATAATATCAAATTGGCTAAACCCATATATACTCATTCGTTTATTATGCATAATTGCTTTATTCATAATAAATATCACGATGATTGTAACTTTTTTTTTATTGTTTTTGAGTGAAATAGCGTAACTCCGAATTACCAAAATGAAATAAGGAGGCACAAATTTGTCTCTGCTTTTGAGAATTAACAGAGACTTAAAGAATTTAATCATTATTTTTGTCTTATTTGCATCAAAGGAAACTTAAAAACCGACCAATAGAAGCCTAAATAAAAGAAATTAGTATGTTAAAAGTAACAATCCATAATTCCATATATACATATACTGGCTGGTCTTTGTCTTTGTTTATTATTATTATTACAACATTTGAAATTTCTCCTTTTATGAATATATTTATTTACATTATCCTTAATTATGATGTTTCACATTTACGTTTTACAATATCATACGATATAATGATTAAAAGATGGTACTTAAAAAAGAAAAATAATAATGTAGAATGTTCGATAGAAGTTTTTTTTTATTTTGTGAAATCGAGTTCGGAATATTTTATTTGATTTTTGTTAATAAAAGTTTTACTCTGTTATGATCGTTGTAGTATTTGTGATATTTGGTGATCATCAGCTGATTCTTGAGCGACTTTATTGTTACTCATCACTACTTTGTAAATTATAATACGTAACAACGTTTTTATAAGGGACACAGCAATAAATCCACTTTATTTTTGTTTTGTACATAAAATTCATTTAATTCAATATGGAAAAAATTAAGCTAAACGATGAAATAATTGAACAAATAAAAGATTTTGAATGGGGGAATTTAACTATAAAACAAAGTGCTATAATTGAGAAGTTAATTTTAAATGAAGAATTGAATAGACGTTATAAAGATTACGGTTTATGTAGAGAATGTAAACAACCTAAGGCTGGTCATTATTATAATAATTATTGGTGTCAATCATGTAATTCTAAACATTTTCAAGAAGATTTTAAAAATTGGACAAGTGGAAATCATGAAGTTGATAAGTTTATTCAAAGTTTACAAATTAAAAGTAATGATTGTAGTGAAGTTTTAGAATGGATTGAATATGATAAACTTGAAAAAGTTGAATATTTAGCCAAAGGTGGATTTGGAATTACTTATAAAGCAATTTGGAAAGATGGTTATATATTAGATTGGAATCTTGAAAACAATCAATGGGAAAGAAGCAAAAAGAGTAGTAAAACGTATGAAAATTATCCAGTCGTTTTAAAATGTTTACATAATTCGCAAGATATTACAGCCGAATTTTTAAGAGAAGTAAGTAACTTATAAATAAATTTTTTTTGATAATTTAACTAACTATTATGAATTCTTTATAGATCGAATCACATATAAAAATCGAATCGATTTTTGTAATTCGATGTCATGGTATTACTAAGGATCCTACATCTAATAATTTTATGATGGTAATGGAATATGCAGAAAATGGCAATTTAAGACAACATTTAAATAATAGTTTTAATTCAATGAAATGGAGAGAAAAATTGGATATTTTACGAAGGATTGCGAATGGACTTTATGATATTCATAATCAAGGATTAATTCATCACGATTTTCATTGTGGTAATATATTGAATCATAATAATAATTATACTTATATTACTGATTTAGGATTATGTCGGTCAACTAATATAAAATCATCACAAGATGAATATAAAAAAGTATATGGAGTATTACCTTATGTAGCACCTGAGGTTTTAAGAGGAAAAGAATATACCCAAGAAAGTGACATTTATGGGTTTGGAATTATAGCATATGAAGTTTGTACGGGGCTTTCTCCTTATCATGATATTGCTCATGAAGTATCCTTAGCTATTAATATCTGTCGGGGACTAAGGCCAAAATCTAATTATAAAATTCCTCAAGTAATTTTGAACATAATCAAACAATGTTGGGATGCAGATCCTTTAAAACGACCTAAAGCGAACAAATTACATAATTTATTGTATAATTTATACTATAGTAGTAATCATGAAATCAATAATCAAATTGAACAAGCTGATGAAATTAATGAAAAATTAACTACTACTTCATCATTATACACCGGTATTATACTCTCATATACTATAAATTCTCAAGCAATTTATACGAGCAGACTTTTGGATTTTAAAAATCTTCCAGAACCCAAAAATGATGATGAGGAGGAGGAATATTCAGGTATCTATATAGTATAACATATTTTATAAATGGTATAATTATTATTAATCTTTTCTTTTTATTTTTATATTATAGAATCCCTTATGATTTGTTACGCATAATTTTTTTACTTTTATTTGACGCCACGTCAGATTCCTCTTTTCTGCAGATCCTTTGCAGTAGTTGATGGAGTTGATGGATTACGAATTAATTAATATATGAAAGCAATTAAATGGAAGATAAAGAACAAATTACAAGTATTCATAATTTAACTTCAAATATGTATTATTTACTTTTATTATACAATATTATATAATTTATCTTATTTTTATTTCGTTATCACTTTATACGAGTTTTATTTTTTTATAAATAAATTAACATATCATTATGGTATTTACTTTTTAACTATTAAGTAAACTTCTTACACTTGGAAATAAATTTTTATATTATCGCGTAGTACTTTTAAGTTATATGTTTTTGATAAAATGATTACTTTTCTATTTTGGAAACAACCTTAATGTAAACGTGGAACTACGAACTACGGTAAATAGGGTTTAATCTCGAGTATATAAACTTGCCAAATAAAAGAAATAAATATATTCAAACAGCTGAAAAAAAATATTAAAGAAGTCGTCTATTGTTAATGACGAAGCTCCATTGTTTCATAATAATTTACTGATTTTAAATTCTTAAAATGATTTATCACATCTAAATAATCATATTCGATATGTTATAAAAAGGCTTTATTTAGTTAAACTATGAAATATAAACTACGTCATACATGATGTATTTTAATAATAACATGATCAAAAAATAATATTTAATTTAATAGCAGAAAAAGAGAATGTTCAATTAAAAAGTTTTGGCCGGTTTATTGACCTGTTTTGCTTTTTACTCAATAGATTATATATATGTAAAGCAACTAAATTTAAGGAAACAAACTTACAGTTTTCAGTAAAAAGATCTTTTATTGTCCGAAGCGTAAGATGTTTGTCACGCTGCAATCGCTGCATGTTATGCATGTATGACAATCACGCTAACATTGATGATCATGTGATTATAATACTCGGACAGTATAAATTATTATTTATTGGTTTTGTTATTATGTACTTTATATTCTTTTTAGGATATTGTTTTGTTATAATTTTATAATAAAGTTTATGTTACGTTTCCTAATAGTCGGCCATGATTTTCCTTATTAATTAATGAATTTGAAAGGATAAGCTAAAAAGTCTATCGGTAGTTAAAAATAGTATACAGGATGTTTAGTCTCCGTGGTATAAACCTGTTATTTCATGGATCTGCCTCGATCTCATCATCACGGCTACTTCTAATTTAATTTAATTTTTTTTATTTATTGTATTTTAATATTAAAAACAGAAAAAAATTTATTTTATTTTTTTTTACAACGTTTTTTGACAAAAATAAAAAATTGTGGTCAATTAATATTTAGTATAAAAATTTTAATTTTACCGTTACAGATTTGTTTTATGTATATTTATTATTGAGACATAACTCTACAACCAATTTGTGATCCTAGAATATTTGGTAAATTTGTTTTTTTTTTTCATTGAGTATTTTGCACTTCCATATTCTTGCTTATCTTAATGAAACCCTTGTGTAGGACTATTATAAAGTTTTTGACCTTTCTTCGCTTATGCTTAATTCAAATAATACGAAAAATGGCAAAATCTGTGTAGTACAAGACTCGAATATCTCAAATGTTATTTCATGATTAAGAATATTTCAACGGAAAATTTTACAGCATGAAATTTTTTATCTGACATCTACACATGCAGCTTCTATTACACATACTATATAATATTATTTTAGTATAATTAAATAAATTTTATAAGATCACAAAAAATCAAAGTATGTTTTATTAATTTTATTTTTAATTATATTGTATTTTCAAAATTATTATATAATTAGCATAAAATAATAAAATATAACCGTACTATATTATTATCACAATAGTTAAGTGTTGACTTATGAGTAAATGTATCAAACAAATTTATTATTATTATTATTGTAAAACATTCTAAACAGACTAAACTAAAAGTAAATATAGCTTAATATTAAAAACATTATTGAATTTATGTCTTATACCCGAAAACCAGTACCGTTATAAGCTTAAAAGAAGAATGAAGAATGTTCAATACAAACAAAGTAAAGCATCAAAATCGATCAATGAATGGAATTTGAAATTTGCTTTTAAAAATTTCTCAATTGTTATACAAATTTATATAGTGAGTAATATAAACCCATAGAACTCTGTCTTAATTGTTGTTCCGATCTTAACGTCTTGAATAAGTTTTTGTTAAATTAAAGAACTGTACTTTCATTTTTTTTTACGATAAAAATAAAAAAAAACAAACAAAAGGTGTTATTTACAACAATATTCTTATTACAAGTTAATTCTGCATATTTACCTATTCACTCACGTACTGTGCATTTATAATATTTTAACCTTTTTTTACTTTATCTTATCACGCATTATGACATATACCGTATGTAATATAATTAAAATCTCATTTATTTATTATATTAATACCTATAAATTATCAAATGCAATCCCTACGTAATGCGCTATTATGAAATTAACCTAAGCAAATTAAGAAATTAAGAACTTTTTAATATTTTAGAATTTTAGAATCATCGTCCATAGATAGTAAGTACTAGTACATCAATAATGCAATATAAGCCGTGAGCAATCTGTTGAATTAAAAAATAATTTTAGTATTTTAAAATTTATGATATTATTAAGTTTCTATATTTTGAAATTATTTGAGTCATTAACCAACAATGATTTACTACAAGCGGAATTTAAATATTATCTTATTTTGGAAGCACCAAAGGAAATAGAATAAATTGTCAATGTTATTAGAAAGTATGGTGGCGTTATAATGAAAGGAAATTTTAAATTGTTGGTTTTTAGTTATACATTATTAACAATAATTATGTTTATTTACAAGCAGTCAAAATTTTTCTTTTTTCTATGTAAAGCATAATTACTAACTGACTTCATTCATTAATTTCCTTTATACTTGCTTCTTTTACCTAAAAATGACAAAAATTTTTTTTTAGTTATATACTTTATTAGTTTATTGAATCATGAGAACGATATATTAAATCATTGTCAAAAAAGCTTGTGTTAAGAATAATTGGATTCGTAGTTAGAATTGTTGGATCAAAAAATTAAAATACATCATCCAATTGCCAATAAAAAATTTTTTAGAAAATTGATCACTTCAGTTTTTTTGGGATGAAAACTAGAGAAATGATCATTTATCAGAATTTTCCCCAGAAAATTTTTTATAGGGTTGTTCAAGTTTAAGAACAATAATCTGTACAATATAATGTAAGGCCACACAAATTCGATTTTTCGGTTACTTCACCCGGCCGGGTCACTTTTTCAAATTTTAATAAAAAAAAGTTTATATATAAAAGTTTATCACGTGACTAATACGTAATTTTATTGGCGGGTAAGTTTATCACGTGGCTGAGAACTTCTGTACCCTCTCCTTTAAAAGTCAACCAATCAGATGTCACGATTTTATATATAAAACTTTTTATTAATAAACAATAAACCCTGAATCCCCGGGTCAATTTTAAATTTCAATGTTACATGAACCGAAAAATTGTATTTGTGTGGCCTAATAACAAATAATAATAAAATATTAACTTTGGTCAAGATGAAAGATAAATCTTTTTTTTTTTTTTTTTGTGAAATTTTGTATTACATAGTATTTTATTTAATTTCTGTATCATCAAATGATCAGCTGATTTATCAAACTACTTGTTTAACCCGAATTAAAATAAGATTTGTCGATCGCTGCTGTGCAATTGTAATACGTTTTATAAGGTTGCCCTTTTTTTTACCCTTTACTCTGTAAGACATAAAACTGTCATGGAAGAATTTAAGCTTAGTGACGATGTACTTGAGCAAATTAAAGATTTTAATTATCGGAAATTAACAGATGAACAAAAATTATTAATTGAGAAGTTAATATTAGACGAAGAATTAAAAAAACGTTATAAAGAGAATGGTTTATGCGAAGATTGTAAGCAGCCTAAAACTGATAGAAAATGGTGTAAATCATGTAATTCGAAACATTTTCAACAAAATTTCAAAAATTGGACCAGTGGAAATAATGAAGTTGATAAGGTTATTCAAAAAGCACAACTTAATGCTAAAATATTTAATGAAATTTTAGAGTGGATTGAATATGATAGATTTGAAAATGTTGAATATTTGGCCAAAGGAGGATTTGGAACTATTTATAAAGCAATTTGGAAAGATGGTTATATAAGATATTGGAATTCTGAAGATAATCAATGGAAAAGAGGTAAAGAATGGGGTAATAGTGGCCGTGAAAATTTTCCAGTTGCTTTAAAATGTTTAAATAATTCTCAGGATATTACATCCGAATTTTTAAAAGAAGTAAGTTACTTATTTGTATATAATTTTCAAACTTCTGTTCTATTATAAATGTTAAACTTACTATTATTTATTATTATTATGAATTCTTTTTTTAGATTGAATCATATACTGTAATTAATAAATATCCTGTAGCTCAATGTTTTGGCATTACTAAAGATCCAGTGTCTAATAATTTTATGTTGGTAATGGCATATGCAAAAGATGGTAGTTTAAGACAATATTTAAATAATAGATTTAATTCAATAACGTGGAATGATAAGTTATATACTTTATTAAAGATTGCAGAGGGCCTCCATTCTCTTCATAAAAATGGATTAGTTCATCGTGATTTTCATTGTGGTAATATGTTAAAAGACAGTCATTTTACTTATATTACTGATCTAGGATTATGTCGACCAGCAAATGTAAAATCTTCTCAAGAAGAATGTAATAAAGTATATGGAGTATTGCCTTACGTAGCGCCTGAAGTTTTAAAAGGAAAAGAATATACTCAAGAAAGCGATATTTATGCATTTGGAATTATTGCATATGAAGTCTATACGGGGCTTCCTCCTTATCATGATATTGCTCATGATAAAATCTTAGCAATTAGCATTTGTAAAGGGAATAGACCAAAATCTAATTATAAAATTCCTCAACTAATTTTGGACATAATTAAACAATGTTGGGATGCAGATCCTTCAAGACGACCTAAAGCACAAGAGTTATATAAGTTAGTAGATAATTTATATGATGAATTAGATGATAGCAATTATGATGATGATAGTGAAATCAAAAAGCAAGCTGAAGAAGCAGATAAAATAAATGAGAAGTTTACTTCTACTTCATTACCATATAATGGTACTACTCTTTCATATACTACAAATCCTCAAGCAGTTTACACGAGTAGACTTTTAGACTTTAAAAATCTTCCAGAACCAAAAAATGCTGTTGATAACAAAGATGATGATAATTCGATTGGAGAATATTCAGGTAATTAGCAATGAATTAGCTTATTTTATAAAAGTATTCTTGAAATACTTCTAATATACTATTTTTTATTATTTTCTAGAATCCATAGAAGCAATAGATTTCACAAATCTCAACCTAGGTACTGATTTATAATAACTTACTTTTTACATGGTTAATTTTACCAATAATAATTAACAATTTATTTTAATAATTCATTCTTATAGATAACAATAACTAAAGAAAAGAAAAGGGAGAAAATTTACAAATCTTTAGAATATAAATTTCTTTATTTATATCTATTATTATTTACTATTTATTTTCTTTATCACTACAACAGTATGCATATTTTTATTTGAATATATTTATTATGATTGGAATATTTTAAGTAAAGGTTTTATAAATTAAACAGAAAATACATAATATTATGTGTGCGTTATACTGTAAAATCATAAAAAGTAATAAATACCGTAAAGTCCCGATTATAAGCACCCCGAATATAAGCACCCCAGATTTTTATATTACCCGAAAGTAAGCACCCTTGACCAACACTATGATAATTTTGGCCAATACTACAATATACCAAATATATAAATTTACCCAAATATAAGCACCCCTATAACAAAAAAAGGTTGCTTATATTCGGGACTTTACGGTAATATTTTTATACATTTTATGGTCGCATTTTCAAATTTAACATTATATAATTTAATCCTTCTAATATTCACTGTGTATTCCTCTTTAATTTGGACGCGTTTTTTACGATTAGTATGGCTCGATTGTTGCTTTGTCATCACCTTTTTCTGTATGTCAAATTTTCAAAGTATCCTGCAAGTGATAGAGTTTCTTCAATTTAATTTATTTATTACCTTTGGAAAATAAGCATATTTATTTAATCACGCACGTACCTTCATGCTTTTTGTTTTTCTTGAGAAATATTTTAACCCTTTTTTACTTAGTATTACTATTCACATGCCATTTATCCCATGTGTGCAGTATAAATGAAAACCTCATTTATTTCATTTATTTTATAGTTAGCAAACTAAAATAGTCTATTCTAATTTCTATTCTAATTTCACTGATTATGTAAATTATGATAGTCTAGGAAACGGAAACCGCTGTAAGTTACGATTTCATTAGATGGCGTCACACAAGGAACAGAGAAATTCACATGATCGATCATTGCATAGTTATATATAGATAGTCCTTCGTTTCACTCCAGACAATTACAGTAATAAGTGTAACTAATAATGTTATTAATTAAGAAATTAAAATTTTTTTTTAATATTTTAAAATTAACTAATTTTCTTATTAATATAGCTAGCAATATCTTCTATCATATATAGCCCTATAAAAAAATTCTGGAAAAAACTCTGATAAAAATTTTTATAGGGTAGTACATCAATAAAATAATACAAGTAGTTATTTTAAAAAGCTAACCTGTTGACTGAATTAAAGAAATAATTATAGCATTTTTGGCATAAAATTTAGTATGACATTAATGAAGCTGCTATATTTTGAAATTATTTGAGTCATTAATCAATGATTTACTACAAGCAGAATTTAAAACAATCTTATTTTGGAAGCACTGAAGGAAATAGAATAAAACGTTAATATTATTGGAAAGAATGGTGTTATGATAATGAAAGGAAATTCTAAATTGTTGGTTTTTAGTTATACATTATTACCAATAATTATGTTTATTTACTAACGGTCAAAATTTTTCTTTTTTCTATATAAAGCATAATTAATTTAACGTTTATTATTGTATTTAGTATGTATTATTAACTGACTTCATTCATTAATTTCCTTTATACTTCTTTACCTAAAAATGACAAAAATTTTTTTAGTTATATACTTTATTAGTTCATTGAATCATAAGAATGATAGTATATTAAAGCTTGCATTAAGAATAATTGGATTCATAGTTAGAATTGTTGGATTTATATAACTGAAAATACATCATCCAATTGCCCTATAAAAAATTTTTTAGAAAATTGATCACATATCAGAGTTTTGTTGGGATGAAAACTAGAGAAATGATCATTTATCGGAATTTTCCCCAGAAACTTTTTTACAGGGTTGTCATTAGTTTTTTCAAGTCTAATAACAAATGAAAATAAAATATTAACTTTGGCAAGATGAAAGATAATTTTTTTCTCGTGAAATTTTGTATTACAGAGTATTTCTTTTGTGATCACAGCTGATTCATCAAACTACCCAAATTAAAATAAGATTTGTCGATCGCTGCTGTACAACTGTAATACGTTTTATAAGGCTGTAATTTTTGGGGATTTTTTTTTTCTTAAAAAAAACCCCTTTACACTGTAAAACATAAAACTGTCATGGAAGAATTTAAGCTTAGTGACGATGTATTTGAGCAAATTAAAGATTTTAATTATCGGAAATTAACAGATGAACAAAAATTATTAATTGAGAAGTTAATATTAGATGAAGAATTAAAAGAACGTTATAAAAGGAATGGTTTATGCAAAGATTGTAAGCAGCCTAATACTTGTTATGATTGGTGTCAATGTAAATTTCAACAGAACTTTAAAAATTGGACTAGTGGAAATAATAAAGTTGATAAGCTTATTCAAAAAGCACAACTTAATGCTAAAACACGATATGAAATTTTAGAGTGGATTGAATATGATAGATTTGAAAATGTTGAATATTTGGCCAAAGGAGGATTTGGAACTATTTATAAAGCAATTTGGAAAGATGGATATATAATAAAATGGGATTTTGAAAATAATCAATGGGGGAAAAGCAAATATTGGGGTGGTAAACATGAAAATTTTCCTGTTGCTTTAAAATGTTTACATAATTCTCAGGATATTACATCCGAATTTTTAAAGGAAGTAAGTTACTTATTTGTATATAATTTTCAAGCTTCTGTTCTATTATAAATGTTAAACTATTATTTATTATTATTATAAATTCTTTTTTAGATTGAATCATATACTGTGGTTAATACATATCCTGTAGCTCAATGTTTTGGCATTACTAAAGATCCAGTGTCTAATAATTTTATGATAGTAATGGCATATGCAAAAGATGGTAGTTTAAGACAATATTTAAATAATAGATTTAATTCAATAACGTGGGAAAATAAGTTAGATACTTTACGAGGGATTGCAGAAGGCCTCTATTCTATTCATAAAAATGGATTAGTTCATCGTGATTTTCATTGTGGTAATATGTTAAAAGATAGTAAGTATACTTATATTACTGATTTAGGATTATGTCGACCAGCAAATGTAAAATCATCTCAAGATGAGTGTAAAAAAGTATATGGAGTATTACCTTATGTAGCGCCTGAAGTTTTAAGAGGAAAAGAATATACTCAAGAAAGTGATATTTATGCATTGGGGATTATTGCATATGAAGTCTGTACAGGGCTTCCTCCTTATCATGATATTGCTCATGATAAAATCTTAGCAATTAGCATTTGCCAAGGGCTTAGACCAAAATCTAATTATAAAATTCCTCAACTAATTTTGGACATAATTAAACAATGTTGGGATGCTGATCCTTTAAAACGACCTAAAGATAATGAATTATATGAACTACTTAATGATTTATATCATTCAAGTACACGTAAGAGTGATCAGGAAATCAAAAAGCAAGCTGAAGAAGCAGATAAAATCAATAAAAAGTTTACTTCTACTTCATTACCATATAATG
This sequence comes from Rhizophagus irregularis, assembly GCF_026210795.1. Lineage (NCBI taxonomy): Eukaryota > Fungi > Glomeromycota > Glomeromycetes > Glomerales > Glomeraceae > Rhizophagus > Rhizophagus irregularis. Next base: position 1,018,945 of record NC_089451.1, on the reverse strand, counting down.
GTACCTCTCTTTCATATACTACAAATCCTCAAGCAGTTTACACGAGTAGACTTTTAGACTTTTAAAATCTTCCAGAACCAAAAAATGCTGTTGATGACAAAGATGATGATAATTCGATTGGAGAATATTCAGGTAATTAGCAATGAATTAGCTTATTTTATAAAAGTATTCTTGAAATACTTCTAATATACTATTTTTTTTATTTTCTAGAATCCATAGAAGCAATAGATTTCACAAATCTCAACTTAGGTACTGATTTATAATAACTTACTTTTTACATGGTTAATTTTACCAATAATAATTAACAATTTATTTCATTCTTATAGATAACAATAACTAAAGAAAAGAAAAGGGAGAAAATTTACAAATATTCAGAATATAAATTTCTTTATTTGTATCTATTATTTACTATTTATTTTTATCACTACTATGTATATTTTTATTTGAATATATTTATTATGATTGGAATTTTTTAAATAAAGGTTTTATAAATTAAACAGAAAATAGATAATATTATGTGTGCGTTATAAAATCATAAAAGAGTAATAAATTAATTTTTATACACTTTATGGTCGCATTTCAAATTTAATGTTATATAATTTAATCCTTCTAATATTTCCTGCATATTCCTCTTTAGAATTCTTGAATTTGAACGTATTGTTTACGATTAATATGGCTTGATTGTCGCTTTGTCATCACCTTTTGCTGTATCATGTCAAATTTTCAAAGTATCCTGTAAGTGATAGAGTTTCTTCAATTTAATTTATTTACTATCTTTGAAGAATAAGCATATTTATTTAATCACGCACGTAGTACTTTTATGCTTTTTGTTTTTCTTGGGAAATATTTTAAATCTTTTTTACTTGGTATTATTATTCACATTCCATTTATGCCATGTATGCATTATGAATATAAAACCTCATTTATTTCATTTATTTATTTTATAGTTAACAAACTAAATTGTCTATTCTAATTTCGCTGATTATGCAAATTATAATAGACTAGGAAACGGTAAGTTGCGATTTTATTGGATGACGTTACGCAAGGGACAGAGAAATTCACATGATCGATCATTGCGTAGTCATATATAGTGATTATAGTCCTTCGCTTCGCTCCGGACAATTACGGTAATAAAATGTAACTAATATTGTTATAAATAAAAAATTATATATTTTAAAATTAACTTATTTTCTTATTAATATAGCGATATCTTTTATTATCATTCCCCATAGATAGTAGTACATCAATAATTCAATAACGTAATAGTAATTATTCTAAAGAGCAACTTGTTGACTGAATTAAAGAGATGATTATAGTATTTTTTGAGTATAAAATTTATGACATCATTAAATCACTATATTTTTGTGTCATTAATCAATGATTTGAGTTTAAATACAATATCATTTTTAAACACTTAAGGATTATTTTTATTATCAGAAATCAAAGTTTTACTTTTTTCTTTCATAAAACATATTAATTAAATGATTATTATATTATCAGTTATAACATTCATTAATTAATTTCCTTTTATATTTTTTTCGCCTAATAATAACACAATTTTTTTTTTAGTTAAATACTGTATTAATCTATTGAATATTAGCTTGCGGAAGATATATTAAATCAATCATAATGAAGTAATCAAAATAATAATAAAATTGTAAATTTGATACTAGATGATCGATAAAGCTTTTTTTTTTTGTGAAATTAGTATTAGAGAGTATGTTATTTAATTTCTGTATTTCTTAACTGTCAGAATCCATAAAATTAATGAGATTTATTAGGACCCCGAACAATATATAAATAGGTCATAGGAAATTGGCAAAATTTTACTACGGTGCAGAACCTCTATAATAGGAACTTAAAAAAATTTAAATAAAATTTGATTTTATGATTGGATTTTAATTTTATAAAAAAAATTAAACTCTATTTATTAAAAGGAATTGATTTATAAAATAAAAAAAAGTCTCAATTTTTCAGATTATGTAAGCGTCACGTGATACATATATTAACCAATCAGAAATTAGGATTTTATAAGTTATATAATATAAAATTTATATAGTAATATATTTATTTATTGTATTTCATTATAAACTGATGAATCAGATATATCATATACGATGATGAGATTTGTATTTTATTATATGTATTTTTTGACCAAATTAAAGTAAAATTACTAAGTTTTTGAATTCTTTCATTTATAAATTCATCTGAATTGTCTTTTAAATATTCACTTAATGGTATATAATTATCATCTATAACATTAAATTAACCTATATTTAAACAACCTTATTCATTAAATCTTTTTTTGCAGTTTTAAAATTTTTTTTCTTCTTGGCATATTAAAAAAAAATCTGTACATTATTAAATGTGGCTAAAAAAACCTGTAATATAAAAATTTAAACTAGTCTCAATTTTGACTAAATTTAATCAATATATTTAAATTACAGATTTTTAAACAGCTAAAACTCAGCCAAAATTTAATTTAGAAAAAAAATAACCGATAATTTTTAAAGCTAATGGTCATATCTATAAAAATTATCGGTTAAATTTTTTACTTTAATATAAAAAAATTTTTTTTTAGGAATTTATAATCAATCAATTGTTACTATACATAAGTAGTTGAGTATAGAGGTTCTGCACTATATTAGCTCTACGCATTTTTTCAGGGCCGGAATTATGATAATGTCAGTCAGTTACTAAATAAAGTAATATATTTCTTACCAACGTTATCAAAATGTATCTAAAAAAGGAAAGATTTTCATGATTATTTTAGCCTATTCTACGCGTTATTTCTTGTTACCTATTTCAGTATTGCTCGGGGTCCTGATTTATTCGTGACTTTGTGATAATCAGATAATTTATCAAACACCTTGTTTGACCCAAATTGAAATAAGATTTTTATTTATCTATCGCCGCTGTGTAACTGTAATATGTTTTATAAGGTTATGGTTTTATTTAAAATAAATATTTAAACATAAAGCACACATGGTAGAAGCTCAGTGATTATGATTTGAACATAAAAGATTTGGTGATTAACAGATGAACAAAGATTGTTAATTGATAAACAAATATTAAATGAAGAATTAAAAAGACGTTAAGACGTCATAAATAAAATGGTCTACGTAAAGAATGTAAGCAGCCAAATTACTGATGATTGATATGAAGGTAAATTTCAATAAAATTCAAATTGACTAGTGGAAATAATGAAATTGATAAGCTTTTCGAAAAGCACAACTCAAAGCAAAAATTATAGAAAAAGTTTAGGGTGAATTGAATATGATAAATTTGAAAATTTTTAATATTTGGTCAAAGAAGGATTTGGAGCAATTTATAAAGCAATTTGAAAAATGGATATATAGTAAAATGAAATTCTGAAAATAATCAATGGAGAGAAGCAGATATTTGGAGGATAATGCAATTTTCTGGTTATTCTAAATGTTTGCACAACTCAGAATATTGCAGCTGATTACTTAAGAGAGGTCAGTTTCTTGTTTATACATAATTATTAATTTTTATAAATACTAACTAAACTAGATATTATTTATTATTATGAATCCTTTTTTAGCTTGAAACACATACCAAAATTGAATCATACTATATAATTCGCTGGTAATGGCACATGCAGAAGATGGTAGTTTAAGACAACATTTAGATAAGAGTTTAGTTCAGTGAAATGATAAAAATTTAAAAAATTGAATATTTTAACGAACTTGATGATATTCATAGTCAAGGATTATATTCAGTATGGTAATATTTTAAATAATGGTAGATAGAAAAATTTTATCATAAAAGTTAAGAATTATATTTATTATTATTTTATTTTATAAACAGTGAGAAATATCCTTCTACAGAATCGTACAGGTGCGTATGTAGCTTGCTTGTCGCATAAGAAGCTCATCTGGAACTACCTTGGAGTAGTCCAATTGTTAGATGGAACCGTTGCTAGTAATGTTAGAGAAGAATATTTCTACTTGATTTTATCTTATTTATTATTTTGATGAATTACCATTTCTTATTTAAATTAATAGATAAAATTAAGTGTATCTAGTGTGTCGGTAGTCTAAAAATACTGTAATGTAATTTACGTAATTTTATTTGTTTATTATTAATTATACACAATCATCAAATTAATGTTATATAATAGAAATATGGATATTTAGGTTATTTATAACTTGTAAAAATTTATTTATCTCTTAACGTTAATAATTAAATTAAAATTATGTTTCAAAAAAAAAAATTTTCGAAAAATTTTTATTTACTTTGGTTTATACAAATAATCAATTAAAATTAAAAATTAAGAATTAATATTAAGTTTATTAAAATCGACTTTTGTGGAATCTATAAATAAAAAACGATGATGATAAATATTACATTATTACGTTATTACGTCATTTCGAAAATCAGAAGGATAAATTCAATTACCTAAATTACTAAATTTCATTCGCGTCACTAATTGGTTTAAAAAAAATTCATTGTTTTTATCAAGACAATCAGTATAACATTGAACAAATATTTTTATTCGGATATTCGACATTTTTTAATGGATTTGCATCTATACATTTCTTTGCGATATTTTTTATTAATTGAGGTACTTCTAACATTAAATCTTGATCTAAACCCTTGGCATATTTTTATTGCTAATAACTTATCGTGTGCCATATCATGAGATAATCCATTAAATATTTCATATAAAAGGCTATAACTTGTATCTCAGGATTTCGGGCGCTAATACTCCATAAACATTTTATCGTATTTTCCTAATTTTTCATTTGCTGGTTTACATAATCCTAAACCGGAAATAATTGGCATCATAGTTTCAATTTAATATGTTAAAGTCATGATGAGCCAATCACTCTTTATGAATATTACAAAGATCATATGATATTTCTTAAAATGTCAAGTTTTTTCTTTCCAGCCTAACGAATTGAACCCTTATTTAATTTTTTCCATTATTTACATATTTGCATTAATATTATAAAATCATTTGTTTTAGAAATTAGAATCTTTAATAATGTCACAAAACTTAATAATATGAACTAAATTATTCATTTTCAAGCGTAATTTAATCTAATAATTATTAATAATAATTAATAGATAAATATTTTAAGATGATAAAGGTGATAATTAATCAATAAAATATTTCCTCGTTCAAAAATTTTAATGTTAAAATACCTTTATGAATTATTTTAAACATTTTAAAGCAACAAATTCTGTTTCCAAAGATTTAATCCATTGATTAATTTTACAATCCCATGATCTTTTATTATCTCACCATTCTTTCAAATTGCTTTATACCTCTCTTTTTGTGATAAATAACATATATATATATCGATTATATTCAATATTTTTCAAATTCATTATATATTCAATCCATTTTAATTTTTCATCTGAATTTTTTTCGCATTTAAGTTAAGATTATTGAAATTAAATATTATCATTATTAAAATTTTCACTTGCCCAATTTTGGAATTTTTTTTTTTTGAAATGTTTATTTGACAATTGACATCATTCGGTGAAACCATACAAGCTTTTTTCCAGTTTTGGCCGCTTACGCAACCCATTCTTTTATAATATTCGTTTAATTTTTTTCATTTAATAATAATAATTTATTAAATTATTGAAATTATTGTTCTTTAAGTTATAATATTCAATACTTAAAATCTTTTATTTGTTTCAGTATATCGTCACTAAGATATTTTTTGCTCTATAATATTATGAAATAATATTATAGAAGAAATGTAAAATAGTATAAATTATTTTACGTTTTTTTTACGTTTTTTAATATTAATAAAATAGAAAAAAAAAAGATATTTAAAATATATATATATTATATAGCATAAACGATAACGTCAATTTTATTCAATTTTATTGTTGGGTAATTGTAATCCTTTATACTTCTGTTGACAAAGATTTTGTATCGTTTAACAAGGATTTAGTGTAACCGTGTAACTTTCAAGAAATAACATTTAAAAGATTTACACAAATCATTGATTTGATTTGCAAACTCTCTCTTGTCGATCACTCAACCAAAAATATTTCATAAAGAAAAAGTTGAGGAGAAAACTGACAAAAAAAAAAAAAAAAAACTCTTTAACAAAATATAAATAAATATAAAAAAGAGTCTTTTTTTTTAAAAAAATGGAGTCATATTATTCAAGAGAAGAGTTTGAAAATATATTTCATGAAGAAACAAGTTTTTTTATTAAGAAATATTTTAAAAATATAGGATTAACTCCGAAAATGAAATTTACTAGTATAATAGATAAATTTTTCGGAAAATTTACAAAATCTCCAAGATTTTTCGAAGATATAAGTCGATATACTAGATTAAATACGGAGACAGTAGAGCTTTTACTAAAATGTTGTGAAGAAATAGCCTATGGATTATATAAAAAGGATGCTTCATTTATGGAAAAACAAAATTCTGACCTTCAAAATCGTCTGCGGCAGGCGCTACAAAAAAATAAACAACTCGAAGCAGAATTGAAGAAAAAGGAAATTGAACTTAAACAAAAGGAACAAATCATTTTACAGAACAATGATAAAATAAGGAAAAATAAAATAAGGATAAGTGACCTGCGCCATGAGTTAGAAAAAGTCAAAAATGCGGCAGATCTAAACAATAATATGCAGATCGTAAGCAAATCGAAACACAACAGACAAAAAGGGACGATTGTGGAAGTCCCGATAAATTCCGTCCAAATAGAAGATCATCATGTAATCGGAAACATGGTCCGAAAATCACGTGACATCATGTTTTATGATATACCAAAGACGTGGAAAGAAAATGATATTATTTCAAAATTAAGTTTATTAGGTGAAGTTAAGAGAGTCAGAATTAAGAGGCTATTTAAGTATCAAACAGTAAGAGCCGAAATGAATCTTAAAAAAGAATCAGACAACTTGTTCAAAAAAGGTAATTTCTATATAACACTAGGTAACCATGCAGTACGATGGTATAATGGTGAATGGAAATTATTGCAAAGACGAATGAGAGATCGATGGCAATTAATAAAAGAAGTTAAAAATACATCATCAAGTAGTGAGGAATGCCAATTAAGAGTCAGTTTAATGGAAAAATATAACGCAATGTACGTAAAATTCATTAAAATCGACAAAAAACAAATGGCAATCGCTTACTTTCAGAGTGAATATACTATGTCAAAAGCGTTAGAAAAATCAATTGAAGAAAATTTACAAGATATTTGGAAAGTAAGAGAAATACACAACGAGATCAAAGATAAGAATAAAAAAGAAACGACTGGTAACATTATACACAAAACAATTTCATCGTTGAATTCTTCAATTAGATCGTCAAGAGACACAAACAAAACATCAAAGGACGCCATTGTACAAAAAGGTGATCGAAAAAATGATGATAGTTTGATGTTAAAAGATAATAATAATGGTGATGTATCAACATCAGTTCCAATTCGTCATCCGTCAATATCATGGGAAAATACCGTACTATCGGCAATAAATGCACGAAACAAAGAAAGAAATCATGAATCCCAAAATGTATTCAGAGGAAGTTATAAAGGAACGAAAAAGAAGAAGAATAGTGAAGAACATTATCAAATAAAATATTTAAATATCGGTAAGTAGATAAGATTTTAGATAAAAATAAGAAAAATACAAAAACATCGTAAAATATAAAAAACGAAAAAAATAATAATAGGAAATTAACTTTAACACGTATATTTTTTATACAAATATAAATATAAGTAAAATAATTAAATTCCATGGTAATTTTATGTAACACATTTAACTATATTGATTATCTATTTAATATTTAAATAAAAAAATATGATTAATTAATTTATTAATTTTAATATTATGTCATTTTATATTAAATCTTACCTTGAAAATTAATATCAATTTTAGTAAAATCGATTTTGGTAGATTCTACATTAATTATACGTCAATGAATATTACATTATAAGTCAAGAATTATAATGAATAAGTTTTATTACCTGAATATTCCACCTCTAAATAATCATTATTATTATCCACATTTATTGGCTCAGGTAAATTATTGAATTTTAATAGTCTACTTGCATAAATAGCTTGAGGGTGTGTATTATATATAAGTTCAGTATTAATTGATGATTTTGTCACATTGTATTGTTTTTTATTAAATTTATCTGCTTCATTAATTTGTTTAAAAAATTCATTGTTCTTGTCAAGATAATCAATATAACATTTGTCAAATATTTTTTTCAGATATTCTGCAGTTGGCCTTTTTAATGGATCTGCATCAACACATTTTTTAGCGATATTTTCTATTAATTGAGGTACTTTAATATTAAATCCTGGTCTAAGCCCTCGACAGATTTTTATTGCTAATAACTCATCATGAGCCATATCATAATAAGGAGGTAATCCATTAAATATTTCATATATAATAATTCCAAAGCTATAAACATCACTTGCTTGCATATATTCTTTTCCTCTTAGGACTTCGGGCGCTACATAGGGTAATACTCCATAAACATTTTTATTACGTTTTTCTACCTTTTCATTTGCTGGTTTACATAATCCTAAATCAGTAATATTGGCAAAACTTAATGAATTCCTCTTTATATTTAATATATTTCCACTATGAAAATCCTGATGAGTTAATTCCTTTTCATGAATATTACCAAGACCGTACGCAATATCTCTTAAAATATAAAGTTTTTCATCCCATCCAAAAGAATTGAAATCCTTATTTAATTTTTGCCTTAAACTACCATTATTTGCATATTCCATTACCATCATAAAATCATTTGTTTTAGAATCTTTAGTAATACCATAAAGTTTAACAATACGTTCAGAATTATTCATTTTAAGATGTGAACGAATCTAATATTAAATATTAAATTCAATTAGTTAAATGTATTATATTAAGGATTTATTATAAAGTTTTATTGTATACCTCATTTAAAAATTCGGATGTTATATCTTTTGAATTATTTAAAGATTTTAAAGCAACCTTATAATAATTCACATTATTATTATTATTATCATTATTCCATTGAACAGTTTCATAATTATTTTTTTCTTTCCAGATTGCTTTATATATTATTCCAAAACCTCCTTTTGCAACATATTCAATATTTTCAAAATTATCATATTCAATCCATTCTAATTTTTCCAAACTATTTCTTGCATTAATCTGAGAATCTCGAATTAATTTATCAACATTAAAATTTCCACTTGTCCAATTTTTGAAATTTTGTTGAAAATTTTTAGCATTACATGATTGACACCAATAATCTAAACTAGTATAAGGATGGTTACATTCTTTACACAAATCATACCTTTCTTCAATTATATCATCATTTGAATATTTTTGTTCCATGAATAAAATATTTGATAAGGAGGTATTAATGTATTATTTGAGAGAAAAAAAGATATATAAAAAATAGAAAATTTAACGTATCAATATGTTAAAAAATTTTTTTAATAAAAATTATTTAAGCGAAAATGTGAAGTGGTTTAATAGTTTAGTCGACCAATATTTTTTTTTTTCGGTTTATGTTCAATAAATTTGTGTATCATTCTACCTACTTCAAAATTGGTAATGATATGCGGTAATGCGCCACACGCCCACGCTAGTTTTTTTTAAATCAATAATTTGTTAATAAAGAATAAATAGGTCAAGTGAGATCGATACACATCACGGTCATCGCGTACTATACATTGTCCAAAAAGTTAACTATTTATATAGAAGTATATATCTTATAACATTAATGAAATGAAAAAATCAAATACGCAAAGTTTTTACTAAGGTCGGATAAATGATCGGCCGATAGGCCGATCATGTTCCGATTCTAAAGTAAAATTTTACTATTCCAGTTAGCCAGGATGTAACTGATTTTTTACAATAGTAAAAATTGTTTGGATCCTGTTTTTTCCGCTTGATTTTTTTTATTTTTCCATTTTTAAAAAATTTTATTATTACGTTTGAAAAATAATATTGATATTACAAATAAATTAAAAAAAACTTTTCCTCATTTGGAAAATGCAAATCTTTCTGAATTACACAAATTTTTAAAGCCGTCTATTATACAATGGTTAATTTCTGAAACATCTCCACAGAAATGAATCAAATGATAAATAAATACATATAAAATTTGCTACATAATAGTTATATTAATATAATGATAACTTTTTGTAATCATTGCCCAGAACATAATATAATAATTATTTCAAAAGTACAACACGTTTTATTTTTGTTAAAAAGGTGATTAAAGTATTTTTTGAGCGAATTGGTTTTTATTTTTTCGGGGTTTTTTTTCAACCCGAAAAAAAAAAATTGATTTAATTAGTTTTTTAAATCAAAATATTTTTTTTAAAAAAATATTTTATTTTTCAGTTTTTTGAAGTTGAATTTTTTTTACCTATTAATTATTAGCAATAATAAAAAAAAGCTTTTTTGCTATTGTTCTTATTTATTTAAAGTCTGATCAAATTTTTTATTAGTGTTATAGATAAATAACTACGAATAATAAAATAACTATTCTTCTCATTCAAGCAAATTACTCACTCTTAAATGGGATTTTTTAATACGCTCAAAATCTTAAAGTTGATCAATTGACCAAATTTTTTTTTTTTTTAAAGAAAAAAAATATAGTTAAAAGATAAAAAGATAGACAAATCACAAGCAATGATGGACCAAAGAATGAAAATTCCATCGTAAGGGAAATTGGAAATATGGAAATATGGAAAAAGTAGAAAAGGATATAACAAAAAAAAAGAAGAATTAGAGAATTCAAAATATTTTGAAATCATTAAATATTTTAGCAAATCTGAAACAACGAAATTTTTTTTTAAAAAAACAAGAAAAAAACAATAATAGCGAATGATATTCAAAATGATGTTAAAGAAAACGGCTCACAAAAAAGAGAATTGAAAAGTTGGAAAAATAATTTGAAGATCAATGAAGAAATTTTTTTTTTTTTTGAAAAAGAAAATGCTTATTTGTGAAATAATTTAATTTTTATACCTTTTATTTTCATTTAATAATTGTATTAGAATTTTTCTAAGGGGGTGATGATCATCGGTGACTGATATTATGATATTATGACAATCGACCAGCATTTAAAAAAAATATAGTGCCGGTAAAAATTGATAATTCTGGCCAACGGTGGCCCGGTGATTGAAATAATAAAATAATAGAAATTTTACGGATTCATATAGGTATAGGTAATTACTAAATTACAATACTATTTTTAGTTACTGTATATTTCTTTTTAAACTAAATAACTACACATTTTATAAACTAATAAAGAAAGAAATAAATCACCATTTATATATATAACTGATTTATTTTGAAAATTTGAATTAATATCGAAAATTTATTTTTGTATTTTTCAGAACCTTGGAAAAAGTGACATCAAAAAGTAATGAAATACAAAATGGGAAGATATTTTTGTAAACATATATAAAGTTCAAAAAAAAAAATAATGACGAATTGAAATAACAACTAATTTTTTTTGCTAGTAACGCATTTCTTTATTAATATTTTTAATAACAAATAGATAATAAATATAGATTAAAAGTACTTAGCAGTATACAATATACTCTATAACTAACTCCGTCTAACAGCTAAGGCGGATAAGGAGAAGGACTATCTAACTATGCTATATATATCTAACCTTCTATCCTCTAAACCTAGAAATCCCATATTGTATTATCCTAAAAAAAAAGAAAAAACTTGGCAAAATGTCATGGAATTTGTAATGTTAATGTACCAGGAGATACTCATAGTACCATCAACGAGATCTCATAACTAACGTCCTTCAAAAGAAATAACAGCTAATTAAAAATTCGTATAGATAAAAATATATTGGTCACAGAAATAATCACATGATATTACGTTGTTTTACATTTTTACACCTTTTTGTATTAGATAATATGATATTATTGTCTTTATAAATGACAAGTTGTACTACGATAAAGCGATCAATATAAAAAAGATAAAAAAAAATCATTTTTAAATTTGAATAAAAATAAAAAAAAACTATTTCAACAAATAGTACTAGTCACTATTTATTTTTCACTAAAATAATGAATCTATATATTGTTTTATTCATACCAATGCTTATAATTTATCATATATAATATTGATTAAAAACATTAGTCCCGATGCGAAACAATGGCACGATACTAGTATTCCAATAAAATACATATGCTGTAGTAGTAATAAAGAAAATAAATAGTAAACAATAGATATTAATAAAGAAATTTATATTCCTTTTCTTTTCTTTAGCTGTTTTTATCTATAAAATGAATTATTAAACAAATTGTTAATATTATTAGTAAAATTATACATGTAGGAAGCAAATTAATATAAATGAGTACCTAGGTTGAGTTTAGTGAAATCTATTGCTTCTATGGATTTTATAGGATAAAGATAATTTTACATCAATAGTTTCAAGAATTTTAAGAATTTTTATAAAAATAAACTAAGACATTAATTACCTAAATATTCAAATGAATTATCATCATCTTTGTCATCAACAGCATTTTTTGGTTCTGGAAGATTTTTAAAGTCTAAAAGTCTACTCGTGTAAACTGCTTGAGGATTTGTAGTATATAAAAGAGTAGTACCATTATATGGTAATGAAGAGGAAGTAAACTTTTCATTAAATTTAACTGCTTCTTCAGCTTGCTTTTTGATTTCACTATCATCATCATAATTGCTATTATATAATTCATCATATAAATTATCTACTAACTTATATAACTCTTGTGCTTTAGGTCTTTTTAAAGGATCAGCATCCCAACATTGTTTAATTATATCCAAAATTAGTTGAGGAACTTTATAATCAGATTTTGGTCTAAGCCCTTTACAAATGCTAATTGCTAAGATTTTATCATGAGCAATATCATGATAAGGAGGAAGCCCTGTACAGACCTCATATGCAATAATTCCAAATCCATAAATATCGCTTTCTTGAGTATATTTTCCTCCTCTTAAAACTTCAGGCGCTACATAAGGTAATACTCCATATACTTTTTTATACTCATCTTGAGAAGATTTTACATTTGCTGGCCGACATAATCCTAAATCAGTAATACGAATGAATTCAAAATTACTTAATATATTACCACAATGAATATCATGATGAATTAATCCTTGACTATGAATATCCTTAAGCCCATTTGCAATCTTTTGTAAAAAGTCCAACTTTCCTTCCCATTTCATTGAATTAAAACTATTATTTAAACGTTGTCTTAAACTGCCATCTTTTGAATATGGCATTACCATCATAAAATTATTAGATTCTGGATCTTTAGTAATACCAAAACAAAAAGTTACACACTCTGAAGAAATCGTAGTATGTAATTAAAAATGATTCGTATATAATAACAAATAATAATCAGTTTAGCACTTACAAAGGAAAATATCTAAGAAATTATAAATAAGTAACTTACTTCTCTTAAAAAATCAACTGTAATATCTTGTGAATTATGTAAACATTTTAAGACAACTGGAAAATTTTTGTAATTCTCAGCATAATATTTACTTCTTATCCATTGATTATTTTCAAAATCCCATTCGCTTATATATCCATCTTTCCAAATTGCTTTATAAATAGTTCCAAATCCTCCTTTGGCCAAATATTCAACATTTTCAAATCTATCATATTCAATCCACTCCAAAATTTTCAAATTTTCTTTAGCATTAAGTTGTGCTTTTTGAATAAGCTTATCAATTTCATTATTTCCACTAGTCCAATTTTTGAAATTTTGTTGAAAATGTTTCGAATTACATGATTTACACCATTTTCTATCAGTTTTAGGCTGCTTACAATCTTCGCATAAACCATTACTTTTATAACGTTCTTTTAATTCTTCATTTAATATTAGCTTATCAATTAAAAATTCTTGTTTATTTGTTAAGTTCCAATAATTAAAATCTTTTATTTTCTCGAATACATCATCACTGAGCTTAAATTCTTCCATATTTTTGGACAATAAAGGTGATATTAACTTTATGTTTAAACAGAGTAAAAAGATTTTTTTTATTTTAAAAAAAAACTACGGCATTATAAAACGTATTACAGTCGCACAGCAGCGATCGACAAACCTTGGGCGTTCAAAAAATCAGCTGATGAAAATAATCCTTCTTTTTATATTCTACGTAATACAAATTTCACAAAATTACTATTTGTTATTGTGATCATCATTATATTATGAGATTTCATAGATATCAAGTTAATTGGATAATATATTTTATTTTAATCCAACAATTTTAATATGATTTTAAATTATTTTAATTTTTGATGCATGCTATTATTGATAATGATAATCCTTTATATGTTTCAAGTTTCAATAAATATAAACCAAAAAAAAAAAATTATTTAGTCATTATTAGGAAAAAATGAATTCAATTATATATAATATATGATCATTTATGTTCATGAAAGAAAAATTCAACCGCTGGTAAAAAAATAATTATAGTTACAGTATTATAAAAAGAAAAAAAATATATAAATAAATTAAAATTTCCATTTATCTTAACACCATTCTCTTTATTAACGTGAACTTTTTTGTTAATTTATATTTCTTTAGTACTTCCAAAGCGAAATAGTATTTAATAATTACATTTGCATAATTGTGTAAATGGTGCCAGGGGATAATAGAATGACGACCATCATTTAAAACGCTATCTATATCTACGATCTGTTGAATTTAATTTATATTTACATTAATTAAACATAAATAAAACATAGTATTAAATAATTCTTTACATAATGTTATTAACAGGTATTAATATAAATCAGATCATTTATAATTTTCTTCCTTTTAATACCTCGGGTGCTACATGTGGTAATACTTTCATTCGCTGGTTTGCATAATCCCAAATCAGAAATATTGGCGTAACTGAGTAAACCTTTAATATGTTACCACTATGAAAATCTTGATGAGTTAATCCCACTTTATGAATATTATAAAGGCCATATGCAATATCACTCAAAATATCGAGCTTATTCTTCAAGCTCAATAAATTGAATTATTTATCTCATCTTAAGTTACCATAATCTGCATACTCCATTACCATCAGGAAATTATTTGATTTACCATAATTTTTAATAATACGAGCTGAATTATTTACTTTCAAGTGTGAATTAATCTATTAATAAGAAAAAATATAAATAAATAATCATTAAAATATTATACAGTAAAAATTAATATTTTATATAATATTACGTCATTTAAAAATTCTAGCGTTATATCTTTTGAATTATTTAAACATTTTAAAGCAACAATTATTTTTCCATATCTATTCTATCATAATCCCACTATCTTCTTATTTCACCATCCTTTCAAATTGCCTTATTTATTTATCCAAAACCTCCTTTTGCAATATATTCAATATCTTCAAATTTATCATATTCAATCCATTCTAATTTTCATAAGGATTTTTTGCATTAAATTGAGATTGAATTAATTTATCAACGTCAGAATTTCTACTTTGTCCAATTTTTTAGAATTTGAAAATGTTTAATATTACATAATTGACAATAACTAGTATTAGATTGTTTACATTCTTTACATAAACCATTCTCTTTATAATGTTCTTTTAATTATAAATATTGGGATTTTAACTGAAGAACAAAAATTGATAATTGATAAATTAATAATAAATGAAAAATCTTTTATTTGTTCAAATGTATCGATACTAATATATTTTTGTTCCATAATACTATGAAATTAAATTGTTTTGATATAAATAAAATTTTTAAAAAAATGAAAGTAAAAAAAAAATTTCAGTTAAAAGTGAAGATGTTAAACGAATATTTATTTATATCGGAATAACTGAAAAGTTTAGCGTATCATTTTACAACATTCAAGTTTAAAAAGTTATTTTAAAAACTTATTAAGTAATGATATGCAATAACGCAACTCGTAATTAATTTTTACATATTTAATCGATTAATTAGGTTAATGACAAAATATATAGGTCAAATGGATCTGCACGAATTTCACTAAAATTACGTAATGCCGGTTGGAATTATCAAGGATGGATTTTTGAGATTCTTGGAATTAATGAAATTCTAATTTTTCAACTCTTGAAAATTTTTTAGAATTTTAACTTAACTATACAATGATGATCAGTGTATGCTTTTTTATTATTAAGTTGTTTAAATTCTTCACATATCGGATCATAAATCCAAATTCTTACGTTGCGTCACTAAGAGAAAGAGTTGCTTTATTTTTTTTATTATTCTCATAATCATTAGCATACTTAACTATATTTATATCTGGAAAAATATTTAGTCCGTAGTTTGTAATCACTAAATGTTAAAAGTAATCACTGTATAATTAAATTAGTATGAACTATGAAGGATCAATATAAAGTCTATAAGTGTTTTTAAATAGACTTATTTATATGTAAGTTACTTATAATGTAGGCGTTATAAAACAGTTTATATTAAAGTAATTAATGAGTGACAAAAGAAAGAAATCATAACACCGGATAAAAACAGAAATAATGGAAATGTTAAAATATACAATTACTTCAATTTTTCCTTTGTTAAATCACCAATTACACTGTTAATACTGTGGTACAATCATCCAACAAAGAAACTGGAAAAGAACGTTTTAATTAATGAAGGAATAAAGGAAATTTGTAATACAAATTTCACCATAAATTTTAGCAGTCAGATGATTTCTAATCACGTGTATATCCAATCATTATATTACACGTGACTAATTAAACGTGATCATCACTAAATTTCAATATTTTTTTTTGGTACAATTTTCATATCACGAAATTTTAGAATGAAAATAAATTAATAGTTTCTTTTGCAAAAATTCTTTTCTTTTTATTATCGGTCGCCCCATTTTTAAAAAGAAAGAAATTATTCATTATCAATATCCTTTATTAATGATATAATCGATCTGTGATTTGCATGATTTTTAAATATGATAATTTATTAAGAGCCAAGAAAAAATATATTCCATTAAGCTAATGGTTTAAGTCATTTTTATTAGACATAATACTTTAATTAGCTTATTATCATAAGCGGACTATAAATAATGAACTCTTGCGTATTTGATTAAACCGGATAAATTGTTCTATTTCTATCCGTCGTTCCTGAACTGCATATTTTGATATCGATTTAATAATTTATCCTATCCTCAAATGAGTCAAATCTGTTAAAAAAAACTTTTTAATAATGATTCTTGGCGTGATAAAATAAAAACATATATATCAATAAAAATATTTATTTATTTATTTATACTTTAATCGCATATTAATAAAGTAAAAAAAAAAATAACAATAATTTTCTTAATAACATATATAATTATAACTAATCCGACTATAAAATAACATTAGTTAATAAATACCCAGACCTTTTTCTGTATCTAAGTTTCGATATCTTTGTAAAATGATATCGCGCGACATGGTTACAACGACCATAATTTAGTTTGACAACTTAAAATATATCGTATTCTATCTTATCGCCTTAATCGGCTAAATTTGGATACAATATATGGTATTTTCAAAATTTTCTCAATTAGCAAATTATTCATTCTAACCCAATACTCGCAGCTTCAGTCAATAATCTAAGCCCTTCCATTTTTTCATTCACATCTTCTTTATTAGATAAAATCTTTCCTAATTTTTTCTTGGCGAAGATATCATTGATATCATTTTTATTACTAAATTCAACAGCCTTCCTAAAATAATATTCAGCCTGGTTTTCATCCTTTTTAATACCATCATCACTTTCATAAAGTAAACCAAGATTATAAGCGGATTGACTATCATACAAGTTAAAAGATTTTTCATACCACTTAAAAGCTCTTTTTAACTTAATTTTAGCTAAATTATTAACTTTTAAATCACTTAATTTTTTCACTTTAGTAAGATTACTCACTTCTAAAGGCCGTTTTAAATGACTATTATGATATATTAATGCCATATTCCTCATAGCAATTCTAGATAATTCTTTTTCTTCATCATTATTAAGGGTTTCTAGTTTATTTATAACACCTTTAAATAAATCTTTTGCTTTCTTTGGATCAAAATGTAATTTACCAATGGAATGCATATAACCCAAACATAATTTTGCTTCAAGAGAACCTAATTTTTCAGCTTTTTTATACCAAGACTTAGCTTCCTTACAATTTTCTTTTGGACCTTTCATATAATAACCCGCTAATGCCATCTTATATTTTATATTATCATTTTTTTTAGCTTTTTCTTTCCATTCTTTTAAAACTTTATCGTCAATTGTATAAAAATTATTACTTTTATTATTTTCACCATTATGAATCCTTTTTATAAATACTTCGTAAGTACCTTCACCTTCTATAGGTCCACCATCAACTAAATTTTTAATTGAATCATCTTTTATCCATTCAGGAAAATTTTATTTAATTTTCCACTACTATTTCAAAGTATATTACCTTTACCTGTAATAATAAAAAGTGAAGCATTTTCGACGTAAGGAACATTTTGAATTTTTGTAATAACTATGTTTTTCGCTTCATCAACAGATTCTCCTTCGTGAAAATCAATTCTAGCAGTAGATAAAGAAATTTTTAGTTTTAATAATTCTGAAGTATTTAAACATTCGTAATAACCTAAAAATTCGATATGCCTATTTTTCTTTTTCCTTTCTTTATCTTCTGACTTCCATTTTTTTATATCATTTTTGACTTTCTTTATTAAATCAGAAGGATTTGTTATCTTATCTACAAGAGATATAACAAATTTTTTCAAAATTTTATTATAAAAAGGTTTTTCTTCAGCAGATGTAAATGAGATATTTATTTCTGAAATATATTTTGTACTAACAGTTTTAAATGATTGAGCATCTAAACTTAAAGTATCAAAAGATAAGATATCAGAAAGGCCAGTAGAAATCTTATTATTTTCTGAGTTTTCTAATGTATCAGTCATGTTACAGAAATTTTATAAGGAAATTGGTTTAAAAAATTACAACAAGTAAAATAAACCTAAAACAACGAAATTTTTTTTTTGCCGGAAACGAGATTTTTTTGTACGCTTTGATTATCATTACTTTATAAGGAATTGATAAACAAAAACTTGTTTTTGTCCTGTTTAATAAAACTTTGAATTTTTTTTTCGGAATTCACCGTATCAGTAAATCAGTAATCAGTATCTGGTATGTCGATCAAAAAAAAAAAAAAGTATTTTACTTTTTTTTTAACGAATATTCGAAATATTTTATAAATAAATATATCGTTTAAAAATTTCCTTGATTAAAATAATATTAAAGTTAAAATGGAATGAAATAGTTTAATAATTCATAAAATAATTTTTTTTATACGAACCCAGTCATTTGAAAATTAATTGAATCAATGTTTAACTTCCTTTAAAAATAATTCCAAAAACATTGCATTTTTATACTTATATGTAATATATCGAAGTTGTACCATTTTATTGTACAGAATATCAAATAATTTGATAAAAGCCCTAAAATATTTCAAATTGATTTTAACGGGACCTTAGACTATGATTAATTAATCAAAGCACAGATATGCTCTCTACAAAGATAAAATTAAAAATAAGCTTATCTATTTTCTTAATTTTAAGCACATAGGGTGATAGGGAATAGAAATGAAGCAGATTAATGAAGAGAAATACCTTATAACTAGCCCGTAGGCCTGGGCGTTGCCCCAGGTTTGTCAACGTTAATGAAATTTTAAGGTTTGGTTTATAAGAGGTTAAATTAGTTGTTTTATTATAATTAAATTGTAAGAATAATTATTTTTAAATTGAAATTTATATAAGCTTAATATTATTAATTCACTATTATGATTTAAACTTTAAACTCTATTCTTTTTTCTATTATATAAATTTAATATTATGATCAATTTTTAAACAATTTAATTCTAATCATCATACTAAAATCCTAACCCTAATAAATACTAATCCTACCCTAATATAAAACTAATACTAATATTAATCTAATACTAACCCTAATCCTAACCCTAACCCTAATTCTAACCCTAACTCTAACCCTAACCCTAACCCTAACCCTAACTTTAACTCTAAACTTAACTATAAACTTAACCTTAATTCTAATTCTAACTATATCTCCTACTAATATAATTAGTAAAATTAATTTTTGTTAGTATAATTTATTATGCAAAATATTATCTGAACTGCTTTGCAGTTCAGATAATATTTTGCATAATAATAAATTATACTAAAAGTAACCCAAATAATATTTTATATATGAATCATATCAAATATATAAGAGTTTTGCTAACTTGCCTTTTAGGTTAAATAACCTGGATTAAATTACTTAAAATTTATAATTTATATTAATCATTTTTTTTTAAAAAAAAAATTATTTGTATTATTATTTATTTTACTTTATATAATTTGAATATTATAGAGTATAATGATCAAGTTTTCTTACATTTTTGATAATGTTATTTGTTTTTGATTGTGATAATTTACATTTTTTTGAAAATTTGGGTAAAATTATATAATTAAATAAATTTTATTTATCAAGGATATATTAGGATAGTAATATATATTAGCTAATATTATTTTAATAGTAACGTTTACTCCCCACCCCCAGGTAAGATTTTATGACCAATCACAACTATTTCACATGGTTTATATTATGTGTAATCTAAGATTTTCTTTTACTCTCCCACTCCCTAAAATATTAGCTAATATATATCATTACCCTTATTATATACTATCATTATATATGGTAGTTATTGATAAGTGAATTAAAATATAAGTTTGGATAATAGCATTGTTAAAAAATTAAATATGAATATTATTTATAAAGTATTGTTAAAATTTAAATATTGGATTTTTAGTTAGAGTTTTATAATTTTGAAAGTTTTTTACTGGTTAGAATGTTAGTTAAATTGTTATTTATTAAAAGTTTGCTGTAATGCTAATCATATTCTTTTAATATATGATTTTTAATTAGTAATAATTGTTGATGAGTGAATTGAAAATGTAAGTTTGGATAACAGCATTATTAAAAAATAAAATATGAAATTTTATTTATAAAGTATTGTTAAATTTAATTATTGCATTTTATTTAAAGTCTTATAATCTTGAATTTCTAATATATGATTTTTAATTGATAATAGTAATAAATAAATTGTTGATAAATTGAAAATGTAAGTTTAAATAATAGTATTATTAAAAAATCATTTTATTTATAAAGTATTGTTAAAATTTAAATATTGTATTTTATTTATATAGCATTGTTAAAAAATCAAATGTATTTATTATAGAGTATTATTAGAAATTTAGATATTGAATTTTTATTTATATAGTATTTTAATATATTGGGATATATAGTATTGTTAAAAGTATATAAAGAATTGTGATTTGCATAAGAATTTCCTTTTTGAAAATTTGCAAAACGTCATATGATAGACTTTGATAGATCTTTAATTCCGGCCGGAATTAATTGATCTGCATGGAAATTACCTTTTTGGGATATTTGTGTAACTCAAAATTTCATTTTTCGTGAGAAACAAAATTTCCTTTTTTGGAAATCTGTGTAACATCACGTGATATATTTGGCTCCATCGGTTGGCTGGCTTGATTGGTCCTTATAGTCAGAATCAGCTGATCATGGGGATGCGACGTTTAAGGAATGTGGCAGTTAGCGCATCACACACAAAATGTCACCCCTTCTGCGGGGATCACATTATATGTCACGTGCCGCATCACATGCCTTCAATTTAATTAGTGACGGAGAAAAGGCAAATATATATAGTGGTGACGCGTAGGCCCGGGCGTTGCCCCGGGTTCGTCAATGTTGATGAAATTTTAAGGTTTGGTTTATAGGTTTATAAGAGGTTAAATTAGATGTTTTATTATAAATAAATTATAAGAATATTTTTTTAACTTCAAATTTATATAAGCTTAATATTATTAATTTACTATTAATTTACTATTATAATGATCAATTTTAAATAATTTAATTCTAATCATCATACTAAAATCCTAATCCTAATAATCAACTTACTTTACTTACTCTCCCTAAACTTAACTAATACTAATCCTAAATCTCCTACTAATATAATTAGTGAAATCAATTTTGTTAGTATAATTTATTATGCTTGCAGTTCAGATAATATTTTGCATAATAAATTATACTAATATTTTATATATGAATTATATCAAATATATAATAAAATAAATTACTTTTTATTTTTATAAAGAATTTTTTTAATTGGGGTGATGATTACTGGTGACTGAAATTATAATGATTGATTGGTATTATTTAAAAAACATAGTACCGGTAAAAATTGATAACTCTGGTCAATGGTGATGATCACCCTGATAATTTGAAGTAAAAATTTTTTATAAATGTAAAGAATTTTTAAATTATATATATAATATATTAAAAAATTTTATTATATACAATATTTTTTATATATATATATTTCATCTATTAATATTTTTACTAAAAGTTTAATATTATTTTTTAATTGAATCATTAATAATACTACATATAATTGCCATGAGTAAATACAGAATTAATCCTACATATATTATTAGTATTTGTTTTTGGATTTTATTGATTATTATTATAGTAAAGGCATAGTAAACTGGAAATTAATAATGTATTAATTAAAATAATAAATATATATATATGATTTATTAAAATTTCTGTATAGAGATTTGCATTGACCTCTATTTTACAATTCAGTCTGGCCCGCACTTGAAAATTAACCTAAAATGTTGGCCCAGTCCAGCCCAAATTTATATTAAAAACCTGGCCTGAATTCAGATTATTATTATAACATTTGTTGTAAAAACAAAAAAAATCAGACAACTTAATTTTGACTCAATTTAATTTTGGCCAGAATTAAAAAGATTTTGGCCAGAATTATGAAAATCTGGGTTTAATGAAAATTATGTGCCAGCCAGAACCCAGCCCAGGTGAATTTTAAAGAAAGTTTGTTAGCCTAAACCTGGATTCAGATCTGAGCCAGTTAGGGTTTCTGGGTTCTGGGTTCCATTTGCAGACCTTTATTTTTGCATCTATTACATGCTGAAATTTATTAACTATTAGTCTAGTATTATAAGGTTCTTCTATTGGACTAATATATTTTAAAAGTATAATAGGTATACTAACTTTAAAAATCAATTTGTAGGAAGGAGTTTTAATTGTTAAAGTGTTTAAGAATTCTATAGGTTAAAGATTTTGATAAACTAAATCTTTATTTTTAATTGAATCTGCTAATAAGAATTCTTTAGCTTTTTTAGGAAAAATATTAAAACATTATTTTTGTTATAAATATTGTTTTATTTATAAAATATTGTGGTTATTAAAAATAAATTGTATTTATTATAAAAGTATTATTAGAATTTTAAAAACTGTATTTTTATTAATATGTATTGTAATATTGTTATATAGTATTGGAATATATAGTATTGTTAAAAGTTAAATATTGAATTGTGATTTGCATAAGAATTTTCTTTTGAAAATTTGCATAATGTCACGTGATAGAGTTTTGCTGAATTAAATAAATCTTTAATTCCGGCCAGAATTAATTGATCTGCACAATAATTTCCTTTTTAGGAAATTTTGTATAACCCAAAACTTTATTTTTCGTTAGAAACAAAATTTCCTTTTTTGGAAATTTGTGTAATGTCACGTGATTTATTTGGCTTACATCGGTTGGCTGGCTTGGTTCGGCTTGTTTATGCGCATTTACATACACTTTATCACGTGTACATGTCTCTATATGCACTAACACGAAAGTAACGTGTATGAATGCCCTTTAAGTTGATACGGTTTGGCTCGGTTTGGCATTAAGTGGCTTGATTTCGCTTGATTGATTTTTTAAGCCAATATACTTTGCCATGATGTTGGCTTAGGTTGGCTTGAAGTTCGGCTTGGCTTGGCTTGGCTTTATCGGCTTGGCTTGGCTTAAAGATCTGAACCCGTGATTTTGCAAAATATGTCAAAAAAATATATGTAAAAAAATATCCCTGGATTCGAACCTGTGTCTCGTGACCTCATCAAAAAAAATGTAAAAAACAAATCATCTCCCGGATTCGAACCACTGTGTCTTGCCTTCAACATGAAAAATCGGTGATACAGGGGGATGCGACGCGATCTTCACACCTTCCCCGTGACCAATCACATGCCTTCAATTTATTAGTGACAGAGACTGCGCAAATATAATATAGGTTGACTAGCCCGTAGGCCCGGGCGTTGCCCCGGGTTCGTCAACGTTGATGAAATTTTAAGGTTTGGTTTATAAAAGAGGGTAAATTAGAAAATAAATTGTAAGAATAATTATTTTTAAATTCAAACTTATATAATTAATTTACTATTATAATTTAATATTATGATCAATTGTTAAACAATTTAATTCTAATCATCATACTAAAATCCTAACCCTAATAATTAACTTACTTTACTTACTTCACCTAATCTTAACTAATATTAATCCTAAATCTCCTACTAATATAATTAGTAAAATTAATTTTGTAGGTATAATTTATTATGCAAAATATCATCTGAACTGCTTTGCAGTTCAGATGATATTCTGCATAATAAATTATACTAAAAATAACCCAAATAATATTTTATATATGAATTATATCAAATATATAAAATAAATTACTTTTTATTTTTATAAAGAATTTTTCTAACTGGGATGATGATAAAAATTTTTTATAAATGTCTTAAAGAATTTTTAAATTATATATATAATATATTAAAGAATTTTATTATATAATATTTTTTGTATGATATGTATTCCATCTATTAATATTTTTTTAATTTTATTTTTTAATTGAATTCTTAATAATACTATGTATAATTGCCAGTAAATACAGGATTAATCCTATATATATTATTATTTGTTTTTGAATTTTATTGATTATTATTATAATAAAGGTAAAGTAAACTGAAAATTAATAGTGTACTAATTAAAATAATAAATATTGTTTGACAAATATATATGATTTATTAACATTTCTGCAGATGTCTGTATTGACCTCTATTTTACAATTTGGTCTGATCCGCACTTGAAAATTAACCTAAAGTGTCAGCTCAGCCCAGCCTAAACTTAATATATTAAAAACCTAGCCTGGGCTGGATTCAGATTATTATTATAACATTTGTTGTAAAAACAAAAAAAAAATCGGATAACTTAAATTTTGACCTAGTTTAATTTCAATCAGAATTATTAAGAAAATTTTGGCAAGAATTACGAAAATCTGGATTTAATGACAAATCATATATCAGGCTGGATCCAGCCCAGGTAAATTTTGAAAAAAGTTTGCCAGTCCAAATCTGGATCCAGTTAGAGTTTTTGGGTTTTGAATCCCATTTGCAGACCTCTATTTCTGCATCTATTATATGTTGTTGAAATTTTTTAACTATTAATTTGGTATAATATTTCTTAAAAGTATAATAGATATATTAACTTTAAAAATTAATTTATGAGAAGGAGTTTTACTTGTTAAAGTGTTTAATAATTTTATAGAATAAAGATTTTGATAGTAATTTTTTTTTTTATTTTATTTTATTTTATTTTAATTTTAATTTTAATTTTAAGAAGAAAATACTTAAAATATATTTTTATTTTTTTTATTATGATAAACTAAATTTTTATTTTTAATTGAATCTGTTGATAAGAATTCTTTAACTTCTTCAGAAAAAATATTAAATATCATTTTTTGTTATAAATATTGCTTTATCTTTAATATAATTAATATTATTATTAGTATTTTTATAATTAGAACATTCCAAATTAATTTTTAGTTTAATGTATTCCTTCCCTCTATTTTTAAAAATTTTAAATATATATGTTTATTTCCTCTCTTTTCTGAAATTGGATATGGATGCTTTGCAGTAGAAAGGGATGAAACTACTAAAATATAAAATCTGAATAAATTGTAGCATTTAGAATATTTTTGCCATATGAAAGAAAATTTGAATTTTTTCAATAGTTTCGTTCTTTTTTACTGCAAAACATCCATATACTGAATATTTCTGATATCACTAAAAACTTCCAGAAATTTTGATATGTTTAAATATCATATTTGTTTAATTATTCTTTCCCCCTTCAAATTTTTTAGTCGAAAAGGATGTTAAATTAATTATTAGTTTGGAAATATTAATAATTTAAGATTTTTTTTATTAAATGTAATTTTACAATATTTTTACTAATATCAGAATATGTGAATTATTTTTATTTTCCAATTTGTAATAAATAATTAATAAAATTTTGTTATTTATTAATTTATTGTTATTGAATTCTCATATTTATAGCTAAATGCATTATATTAATATATAGTCAGCCCTTTTTATAGTAAATTTTAATATAATAAATTTCATGATATAATAAATCTTTATTAGTGTAGTATGTATTTAATCATATGAAAAAATTTGTTACATTGAATTTTACTAATAAAATGCAATATAATATTGAATAAAGAAAAACTTATAAATTTATAAATGTAAGTAATCCCTTATATATTATAATGAATTTCTTTAAAACCGAATTTTTTTTTTAATATAAAAAAGATTTTTGCAAAATAAATTTTAATATAAAGGGTAGTTTGAAGTTTTAAGTATAACATTTTACAAATGTTTTGATTTTCCTTTATTTTATTTCATTATACTAAAATTTTTCAATATACTGAATAATTCATTAATATAGCATTAATGAATTTTTTTATAATGAAAGTTTGATAAGCTTGGACATCTACTTTGTTATATTGAGAGTTAATTGTATTTTCATAGATCTGAAGATTTTATTAATATGGATTTATATTTAATTGTAAGATGGAGTATTTTTTGAAAATATATTTTGCAGGTATTATCGTTATCTTAATATTCTTTATATTTGATATATAAGAATTAAGAGGTTATGTTAGATATAGTAATAAATAGTTGTATTATAATATATTATCATCAGATAAATGAAATTAGATTTTGACCTAGAAGCCTTATAAACTTAAAAGTATTTTACTGGTTGGAGTGTTAGTTGAATTGTTATTGATCTAAAATTTGGTATAATGCCAATTTATATGTTTTTCTAATATATATTTTTTAATTGGTAATAGTAATAAATTGATAGTGAGTAAATTGAAATATAAGTTTGATAACAGTACTGTTAAAAAATCAAATATAAAATTTTATTTATAATTTATAAATATTGTTAAAATTTAAATATTTTATTTTATTATTTTTGTTTATTAAAAATCAATTGTATTTATTATAGAATATCATTAGAATTTTAAATATTGTTTTTTATTAATATAGTATTGTAATATTGTTATATAGTATTGAAATATATATTGTGTATAAAGAATTGTGATTTGCATAAGAATTTCCTTTTTGAAAATTTGTAAACGTCACATGATACTGATGATAGACTTTAATAAATCTTTAATTCCGGCCGGAATTAATAGATCTGCAAAGAAATTTCCTTTTTGGGAAATTCGTGTAACTCAAAAGTTTGAGGAACAAAATTTCCTTTTTTGGAAATTTGTGTAACATCACGTGATATATTTTGACTCCATCGGTTGGCTGGCTTGTTTATGCGCATTTACATACACTTTATCACGTGTACATGACTCTACATGCACTAACACGAAAGTATACGTGTATGAATGCCCTTTAAGCCGATACGCTTTGGCTTGGTTTGGCTTGAATGCCCATTAAGTCGCTTGATTGATCCTTCAAGCTGATATACTTTGCCATGATTTCTCTTGATAAGCCAATACGGGTTGGCTTGGTTTGGCTTGAATGCCTTTAAGTTGATAAAATTTGGCTTGATTGATCCTTTAAGCCGATATACTTTCAGTTGCCATGATTTCGCTTGATAAGCCAATACGGTTGGCTTGATTTGGCGGCTTGGGTTGGCTTGACTTGATCGGCTTGGCTTGGTTTAAAGATCCGAACCCGTGATCTTGCGAAATATGTCAAAAAAATATATGTCAAAAAAATATATGGATTCGAACCCATGTCTCGTGACCTCATCAAAAAAAATGTAAAAAAAAAAATCATCCCCCGGATTCGAACCACACATGAAAAATATAGTCAACACAGGGGGATGCGACGCGATCTTCACACCTTCCCCGTGACCAATCACATGCCTTCAATTTAATTAGTGACAGAGAATTGCCAAATATATATAGTGGTGATATGTAAGAATCTAATCTGCGAATACAGAAGTACACGATATAGATTTATTACGTTTCCAATAACCAAGGTCGTCTACAATCGTCTAGAAAGTTTATTATACGTCAACATCTGAAATAATGGCGTTTTACTAATAAACTGTCATTATAAAAGTTGATGGTTCTGCAGCGTCATAATAAAACTGCACACAGATGGCGCATGGCCCGGTCAAAATTTTAGTCACGTGACTTTGAGTAATATGAGCCATTTAATGTTATAAAAAAGACATCTATATGGAAGAAAAAAAAAAACTCTTTCCCCTTTTTTTCACTTTTATTAATTTTCCGCAGTAATTTTTGCGCTCGTTATTTTTTTTCAGGTTCGACTTGAAATGCCAAAGGGGAAGAGACCCAAGAGGGCGCGTTTTTAGTTAGTATTTTTTCCACACCTAAAGGAATATGACTTCTTCAAATTTTATAGCAATAGACTGGTCTTCATCGTCACACTCATTTGTTCGCATAGATGACCCTTCATTTTCACAAGATAGTTCACTTTATCCAACTCCGGACTTTGACTCTCAAGCTTCTTCAAATTATAATAATGATGGAAATCCAATAGAAAAATTTTCTTCTACACCTCGCATTTCTTCAACGATGACCCCACCTAATGTCGATAATTCTTTTCTCATTTCTTTCAAAAAATTTCACATGACCAGAATTTCAAAAGCCAGTTATAACAAGATTTACGAATTTAGACGTTCAAAAAGTTTCTTTTTTGAGATTGTTGATCACCATTTGGACACCAATCAACTTCATTTACGGATACACACAAATGATTATCTCATGTTAACTATCCCTATTAAGTATCATTCCACCAGTGCACTACCGAACGCCAAATATCAAATTACCAAAGGTCTTCAGCATTTTTTTTCCTCATAAAGAGTTATTCCACGTCGTATTCAACATAAATATTTCAATATGATACGCCAAAAATTATTAGATAGAATCACGTTTATCAGATCACGTGAGAATAAAATCAATAATAAGAATACAACAACGAAAACTTTTTTCAATTTCTCATACAAAAGATATAGATTTCATTTTGGCATTTTTATAATTTGTGACCATATAATTGAGGCAAAAGGCTTATCTCTTCCTCCTCAACATTGCGAGGTTCCTTCTCCTATAGTTATGTCTGATAATAGATATGAATGTGGCTTACACTTTTTCAAGAAATATCCAGATGGAATAGTTTTTGTACAAAATGAAAATGGTGATCTTATACCTAAGATTCAACAGCAAAATAAACAGCTCCATGCTAATTTGACATTCGATCGATGGATAAAAAAAGAATCGAAATTGATATTCTCTTCACGAACAGGCATTTCTTATAACTTAAGATATATTGTTTGCAATTCAAATCGTAAACTCAGACCTGGACGTACTCACATTTATCACAAACTTATGAATTACTTCCAATTTACTCCAAGTCCGAATCCAAAGACAGCTAAAAAGCAGCATATCCGATTTGAACATTCTTGTCATCGTATCTTATCGCAAGAAGTTATTAAACCAGGCGCTGTTTCCAGTATATCAACAAAACTGGCTGCGGCTAAAAAAAGACGATTCCTTTTTTTACCATCTCAAAAGTTCACGACTCCTCTCAAACACTTATGTTATAAGAAAACTGTCAATATCCCCAAACAAAAGAATTATAATTTCACGATTCCACATTATTTTGGTACTAATGCAAATACGACCAACTGACCAAGGGCTAGAAGCAACATTCCTATTGTTATGGATACGGCTTCAGCTTCAGTTCCTAATAATGATATATTACATATGGTCGCTCCTTATAATCCTATTCCGGATATGTTCATTCCTATCAAATATCGGGATATTATACCGCCTGATCCTATCTACGATAATTTTGGTTCTTTTATCATCCCTGGCTCTAGGGAATGGTTTACTTATATGTATCAATTAGATTTAAATACCCGTGATGAACGCCTTGAAAAAGCAGATGATGCTAAATTTGCTGCTAGAATTGCTGAACTTAATGCTGCTTCTGAGGCTACTAAACTTCATAATAAACAATTACAAGAAGAATATTCACAAGAGATGCAGACTCTTCGAATACAAAAAGATGCTAGAGTTCAAAATTTGGCCATATATCATAACACTAGTACTAAACACGTTAAATACCGACAACGTCAAGCGTCTGATTTAACTGAATGGAATAAAACTTATCACATGGTCATGACAAATTCTCAACGCCCTACTCTTTCCAAGTACCAGAAAAAGAAAAAGAAGAAACTTTTACAATTGAAAATTGATTCTTTTTTCATCAATTATCCAAACGTTTCCGCTCCTTTACAATTAAAGCATGATACCAAGTGTTCACCGTTTGACTACAAGGATAATATACTTCCTACTGATCCATACACGTCTGATGACACCAAGGAAATTGAAACTCACCCTTTAAAATGAGAAGATGGTACCTTCAATAATAATTCCAGGTCTCGTGATACGTCTAAATGCTCCCGTCTCGATACTCCTTTAGCTCTTGATTCCGAGCAGGCGGGATCATTTAAATAATAATATTAATGTTCTTATATTCATATTTATATATCATTTTTTTTTTCATTATTTTGGAATCACTTTATGTATATAGACATTGTCTATTTCTTTTATTTTTTATATCTTTTTTTCTTTTTTTACATACATCTATATAATGATAGTTTATACAATAAGAATAGTGTTAACCATTCCACCTATGACAGTATTTACAGGTGGTGGCTTTGGCCAAGAGAAAAATACGGATCAACTAACTTTCTTTTCTTTAGATTAGTTTTTTTGATTGTTCCCATTTGATTTTTTAGCGTAATCCTACTTTATCAAATAGTACAGATCGAAGAGTGGGGTCCCATAGGGGATGACGAACAAAGGTCTATACACATATATTAGTTTTAAGTATTTTCAAACTCTTTCTTCTTTTATTTGTAATAGTCTGGGTTCTAACACTCTTTTAGTAATAAAATAAATAAATAAATAAAAATCTATATGGAAAAATTCCTTAATGCGGAAATATTGATAATTTTCTGCGCCATGTTTAAATTACAGCAATGGGGTTAATTACGTTATATATACTTTAAGTTCTAATCGTATTACCAAGCCCGCATACTCCAACACATGATTGTTAATCCTATTACCTACTGCAAATATGCAAATATTAGAATAATTTCTAAAGTTAGTGGGTAATGTTTTTTTCTGTCTTTTTAAGATTGATTGTTGCTTTATTTATACCAAATTGGTCAAAGTAAACGCAAGTTCACTGACATAGCTTTTTACTTTTATTAGATAATATTTAACACTGATTTTTTACCTCATTATTACCATTCATGTACTATATAAAATATATCTTCCATTTCTCATATAGTTCAATTAGTATTTGTCTCTGTATTTATAAATTATATATATGTCAATACAAAAAAAGCAAAGTTATCTTATACAGTACTTATAAGCTTTAGTATCACATCACCGAGATGTTCACTGTTTTTGTATTCATGTACAATAAAATGAAATAAAAATTGCAACAAATATAGTCATATTTTTATTATATTTTGTTACAACAAACCTAATTTCGCTTTTTTACATTTTGTTATTTAATAATCCATTTGTAGTTTAAAATCGGTAAAAGCCAATTAGGGCAGTGAAGTAGTATGAAAACCCCAATTCTGGCTCAGCACAACCATATAATCTAATTACTACCACTTTATATAATCTAGTTACCACCATCATATAACCTAATTACCACCACATAATCCACCTACCACTTTTACTATAATTCAACTACCACTTTTATATAATCTAGTTACCACCATCATATAATATAATTACTACCATATAATCCACCTACCACTTTTCATATAATCTAGTTACCATCATATAGTTTTATTACCACCATACAACTCTATTACCACCATATAATCTGAAAAAAATCAACCGAACAAGAAATAGGATTTCAAAGCCAACGGAGCCAAAAAAGGTAAGGAATATTAACCCATCCAGGAAACCAGCCATGGAGTCAATAAAGCGGAATAGCAAGGCAAGCAATTTCCCTTATACCGAGAAAAAATGTAATTGAATAAAAGATTCATATATAAAAGGTTTACAAGATGTCACAATACAGACCATCACTAAGACGTATACTAGGTCAGTTTGAACTCAACATAGAAGAATGGGTAAAGGAAATAATGTGGTATTTAGATATAGCATATTTAAAAGCTTTAAATTCCGAATTTAGCAAAGAAAGTATGTTAGTATCTGGATTAGAAGAGCTAGTAGAAATATTTGATGAGATGTTAGAAGGTGATGATATATGGATACATCCATCACTTTTATTACGAATAAGATATTCTATTCTACCAGATGAGATGGCAATATATGAAAGATTTTCAGATATCATTAAGAACTTCTCAGAGGATAAAGAATTAGCATATGCATTATTAGACTTAGTAGAAATATTATCAAAAAAGAAACCTACTACATTCAACATTATAGATTACAATATACAAAGAATATTCACGAATCCTAATGATGAATATAGAAATGAATTCAGCATCTACCATATTAAAGGAGATGAAGATATGAACGAAGACACAGATGAAGATATAGATGAAGACATAAATGAAGAAGAGCAGAATGAATTCAATGAATACTACCAAAATCTTGCACCAACCACCGAGAGTCAGCTGGATAGGCTAAAAAATGAGTTGGCTATAACTCTATGTGACGAATGTCTTATGCCAACAAGAAGTCATGAATGCGATTGCTGGATTTTACAAATAGAGGGTTTCTAGTTTTCAGTGAAACCATTTTTTTACCTCTCGCAATCTGGAATAGGTGCATCACAAATAAAATCTCCAAAATCATATGGATTAGAAAACAACTTCTGTAAGAACTTATAAACCATATCAGCATCCAATTCAGTCTTAGTGCCAAATATATTAACCTTACCAGATTTAGGCCAGATATGTACCCGAATTTTTGAAGTAAAGATTATAGCAATTTTAGAATGAATATCACCTGCATCATTCTTAATATACTTTATCGGAAAGGGAAGAATCTCACGAATACCATCTATAGATTCTAAAGCATATGCTAAGGTAGAAAGATTAATAAACTTATCACCCCCAATATTAATCACAAATTTATAATTGCGCAGGAGAGCCTTATTTTCACCCACAAGTTCTACAGAAGAAAATTCAGGTAGGGAACATTCAGAAAGGTAACATAAGAAGATAGCAACAGGATCAAAAAACCCGAAAACTTGTATACTACCAGATTTAGGAAAATAACGAATAGTATGTACAGTATCAGCTAAGATGATAACAAACTCAATGCATGCATTAAAAGTGCTACCATCCCCTGTACGTCGCCGTCTATTTAATGGATTGTCAGGTGTACTTCGTCTGCATCGCCTCTCACCTTTTGGTTTAGACAAGTACTGTTCATAACCCTCAAAAGCTTTATGAATAAAGTTGCTATTAATGGCAATAACATCCTTAGTAGGTTCAAGCTTATGACCAAGCACGGTGTAATCAAGCCCTTCAACATTGATCTTAAATTCAGTAACAGTAAGAGATGGAGTAAGTTCACTAAAAGTAAGCATGTCTGGTTTTTTCTATTGATAGAAAAGAAATGTTCAAATTATTTTATCCTAAGAAAAAATCTAATTAAATAAAACTTCTCCATCAATATCTCATATGAGATACCATGACAAACAATAGCTTACCTTTCGAACTTTTAGAAAAGATATTCAAAACTTCATATGAAGGTACTTACTCCCGTTGGCATTATCTTTGCAATTATGCATTAGTGTGTTGAAAATGGGCTGTAGTAGCAAACTCTCTCCTATGGGGTGAAGTAGACCTTTATAACCGCTATAATGTGAAGGAGTTCCAAATGTATAAACATCTTACAAAACCAGGAACAGTATGTGGAAAATATATCAGAAAGCTTAATATGGATGGGGTAAAATTATGGCCCATTTGTATTGTAAAAATGCTACAAGCTTGTCCCAATATCCAGGAACTTAGCATAATAGATTATCAATACTATGGTGGAAAAGGTGACGTTAGAGATTTGCTAAGTGAAATCCTGCATATATTACCAAACCTTCAAAAGCTAGATATCAGATGTAGTCGATATTTTAAAAATAGAAATGCCATTGAAAAACTCATAGAAACCCGTAAAGACCTAGAAATCAGAGTAACATGGCAAATGCAATATTTGTAAAGGCTAATCACTGCCGAAAAAATTTGGGCACTACCCTGTTACTGTCACTGCCGAAAAAATTTGGGCACTGCCCTGTTACTGCCCATCACTGCCGAAAAAATTTGGGCACTGCCCTGTCACTGCCCACCACTGCCCATCATTGCCGCAGAAGTTTGGGAAATACATGGATTTTTTCTAGCAAGATGACGCTTTAACTTAGAGGGAAAGTCAAAACTTGCTCCACATAGATGACAGGTTAATCTTCCTCGAGAGTGTGAATTTTTTTTAAGTCGATAGTATCCATCTGCAAGGAAGTCACGTTAGTTTTCCGTTTATATAGAGAAATTGGAATGGTAATTTTTTTACGTGATGATAGAGGGATGGTCAGTTGCCGATTTTGGAAATCTAGAATGACATTAGCACGATCAATCCAAGGTACACCTAGCAATAAAAAGTCCTTATCACTCTTAACAACCATGAAGTCATCTTCAATTTTTTTAGAGTTTTCCCCATCATATACAAAAATACCAAGACCATATACTGTTCCAATAGTATCAGATTTTGTTGCAACACCACTAAGATCAGGAGCATTACTTCTATCAACGTCAAGATTTAGGCGCTTTACAATATTGTTAGATATCAGAGAACTATCAGAACCAGTATCGAAAATTGTCGTAGGAATAACTAAAGATTTTTCACTCTCAGGTGCGACTACTTTGGTCTTAATAGTGACTACATCACTAGCAGACTTGCGGTTAACAATTCCAATACCTGCTATAGAAGACCATAAGTCATTATTACATATAACATCATCATTTTTACGGATTAAATTTGCAGCCATACTATTAGTTACAACCGAAATCATAGGATGAAGGATAGATGTGAAAAGGTCCTTAACATTATCCCAAACTTTTTCACGTGTTTTTATCGAGGGTTCTCCTTTAAGCTGACTGAGTACTGGTTCTTTATAATTAATGAATTCAGCATTCAGAGCATTGTAAGCAGATATAACAGTCTCTTTTGGTACAGCATTAACGAAGGATTGAACCAGAAGCTTTAAGAGTTGTATAAAAACCTCAAAGATAATACGCTGCCTTTCAAGTTGTGATTTTTTCTTATCAGTAGGCTTTTTATCTACACGTTTCCTTTCTGTAGGCTTTTTTTTTTAATCCATAGCAGGCATGTCCAGAGTCTGAATCACTATCAGAGGAGTCAGAGGAGTCAGAGGCGTCAGAAGAGTTAGAGGAATCAGAGGAGTCATGTGCATAATTTGTTTTCCTCTTTCCCTTCTTAGATTTTGGACAGGAACTCTTAGTATGACCAGATTTTCCACAACTTGAGCATTTCTTTGATTTCTTTGGTTTGCGTGTACCTGAACTTATACCAAATACCTGATTACCACGGTAAATATGGTCAGATGGTAAATTTTTATTAAGTTCTGTATCAATAAATATTTCAAGATCACTAAGGGTTACTTTACTTATATCGATATCTCTTGGAAGACCTAATTTATATGCTAAAGCAAGTAATCTCTGAAATGATGTATCATTTTGAGGACTTGAAAATGGACTAGAAGATGGTACTGGTACTGCAGATGATCTAGCCGTAGTCATAGGAATTTTAGAATTTATAAGATTCTCAATATCCGCTAAAGTTGGACCCTGATATGTAACTATAAGAGTAGGTGGCATATCTGTCCTGTATTTCTCAACTTCTTCCAATTTATTCAGAATAGATGCAACTGAATTTTCTAAACCAATACGTTGCGCATCCAACTTATTTTCACTGGAAAGACCATTTAAAAACTGTTGCCGTACTAATTCATTCTGATTTACCTCTGGAAGAGTTGGATATGCAAGTCTAACCATTCTTCGTAATTTAGAATAGAATCGGCTTACAGTATCACTACCCTGAACAATAGCATTAAATGCAAGTTTAGACTTTTCAGATGTTATAGTAGGGAAGTAATGCTTAAAACGATATATTAATTGTCCAATACGTATTCCAGGAGCCACAATTGTACCTCCATTATTAGCATTAGGATTATTAACAGCTATATCAGTAGGACGACCTTCGACTATTGACCAATCTTCATCCCATACAGTATGATCAGGTATAAAATTAGCACCAGTAATAGTATAATCTGCAGCTGCTTGTCTATGTAATACACCAGCCCCTCCACGAAATTGATTCGCCGCTACAGCCTGTATAGCGCCATTATTCAAAGCATTAAAAGCAGCAAGATTGGCCACACCAGTATTATCCAGAAGATTTACACATTCCCAATTTTTTCCTTTGATATGTGTTTCATACCAATCTCTAGCATCATCTTCAAGTAAAGTTTCAAAGATCCCATGAATCCTAACACGAGTCCTAGCATTAGCAGCAGGATCAAGTCCAGCAGACTCACACCATTGCCTGAATTCTTGAAGCCAAAGTTCTGGATCTTCACCAGATGCTCCTCTAAATTTTTTAGGTGCATATCCTGC
Source organism: Rhizophagus irregularis (assembly GCF_026210795.1). Taxonomy (NCBI): domain Eukaryota; kingdom Fungi; phylum Glomeromycota; class Glomeromycetes; order Glomerales; family Glomeraceae; genus Rhizophagus; species Rhizophagus irregularis. The sequence continues at coordinate 982,063 of NC_089451.1, read as the reverse complement.
CATTATAGGTTGTTGTATTACCGGAGGATTATTTTGTAATGCTAGAATCTGTTGATTCAAATTATTGACCTGATTTTGCAAATTTTGACCATGATTGCGACAGTTTATAAATTGCCCTCTCCATGCTCGAGCTTGCTGAATGATACCATTAGCCCGCCTTCTACTTCGCTCTGTTTCAGTATTATAGCAGGACCCCGCTTACTTCTAATAGAGGTCTCCAAAAATATAAGGTAAAATTTATATTAAAAAAAAATTTTAGGTCTCTTAATAGATAAAGGTAAAATTATATATATGACAAATAAAGGTCTCCGGATATGTAAGGTAAAGTTAAAATAGGTTTCCGGTTTTATAAGGTAAAATTAAATATAAGTTTACAAATGTTTCGGTAAATAATAAGGTAAAATTGTATATAAAATTTAATATTTACCTTATATATACTAATTTGAAATATTGTACAACAATTATTACAATATTTGGTAATATACGTTTTATAATTTTTTCTCAAAATAAAAAATTTATTCTCTTCTTTATACTTGTAAAAACCATTTTATATTTTTAATTTTATTTGCATTAGCACTATCTTTTTGAAAATTATTACAAAAATTAGCTTTTAAAATATAAAAATTCGTACAGCAATTAGCAACTTCAGAATTTAATTTCAGTACTTTGGTTAAATCAAATCATATTTTACTATCTAAGAAAGTTGTTTAGTAAGGTCGAACTACTTATATTTGAATTTTTATAGCAGTTGGAGTAATATTTATTGCATACGAGCATTTTTTTATTTTAATATTAACTTAAAATTTACGTTTTTTGTTTATTAAATTCGGAGCGTAATTTGGGCATTTTAGTCAAATGAAATCACCTTTTTAAGCTTAAGTAATATTGTTCGGCGAGGTCGAAACTACCTGAATATTAATTTTCATAAGAATCAGTTTAATATTTACGGAATACGAGCAATTTTCGCACTTTTAATTTTTTTTTATTTTCCCGATCAGTGATTATAGGGCGTAATTTGGGCACTTTGGTCAAATGAAATCACTTTTTCATGCTTAAGTAAAGTTGTTCGGCAAGGTCGAAAATATTTAGATAAATATTTTCATAGCAGTTGGATTAATACTTATGGGGTAAGAGCATTTTTTCATAATAATACCAATTACGAATTTATTTTTTTTAAAAAAAAATTAATTAGATTTTTTTAAAGAAAGTAAGTGAATAATAGTTTCGAAGTAAAGTTAAAGATGTGTGTCTTTAAGATTTTTTTATAGTATTTTTGTAATTCAAAGTACTTTTTTTACTAATAAAAGTTATTTATCTTTAAAGAATAAGAATTAAACTTAGTAAAAATAAAAAATTTTTAAAATTTATTGTAATGATTATAAAATATTTTGTTTATTTAATATTTAAAAAAATTTAGGTCTCTGAAAATCTAAGGTAAAATTTAATATAATTTTAAAAGGTCACTATATATATATGGTAAAATTATGAGATAAGAAAGGTTGGTAAAATTACTAGTAAATCTGAAATTTTGCCCGGAGACCTTTATTAGAAGTAAGCGGGGTCCTATTATAGCGCTATAATAATCTATGAGCATTTATTCTACTCTCATCACGTTCTCTCTGGACATTAGCTAGTTGGATTTGACTGTTAGCAAATTGAGCCTGGATGTTAGCCAATTGGATCTGAGTATTTTGTGCAAGGCCTTCCCAATGTTGGTGATGACGCACTTCATTTGCATATGCATCCTCATAGGTACGTCTTGTTCTTAGTATAGTAGCACGTGTATTATTAAGTTCTTGTCTAAGATATTCTTCACGGTTATGTGCATCATCTAACAAACCTTCAAGTCTATCCTCCATATTATCTTGATCTTCTATAATATTTCGCAACTCATTAGCATATCGGATAATGGCATCAAGACTATCATTTGCAGTGTTAAATAAATGATTTATATGAGGGTATGCTGCTATAGTTGTACGATCAAGGTGAATACGAATACCAGCTACACTATTTGCTATAGTTGTCCGATTATTTAAGATTTCTGTAATAGGGTCAGGAGGAATTGCTGCCATGTTTTTCCGTTGTCTATTAGCAAGTTCTTTTATTCGATCTTTGAGTTGAATATTTAGAGTATCAACTTCAATCAGCTGACGTTCTAATGCTTGAAGCCCTTCCTTCTTTAGTGATGCCGTTTCTAATGCTTTCTTAAGCTTTGCACGCAACTCAGCATTTTTTTGCCTAAGTTCTTCTATCTCAGATTCATGACCCTCAATTACACCATACAGGTATTTTATATATTGCTCTTGTGATTGCAATGTATGTGCAAGCTTTGTAATCTGTGTCTTTAACAATGTATCTTCCATTGCCAGTTCCACAGATTTTTATAGACCCTACATTTAATAAACAAATCGAACAAAATTATATCCCTCAACAAATCTATTACCATCCATGTGGATATTATCGTACTCCTGAAAAACTTTGGGCTAAAGTGCAAGCTGAAGGCCATGATTTTAACATATCTGATATTACAGAGTGGTTGCATAAACAGGCTATATGGCAAATACACTCACCTATACCCAAGTATGTTCCACAGGTTTCTTTTAATAAGATTACTCGACCAAATATGTATCATCAAGCAGATATCTTATATATGCCCTATGATACTGTAGATAGAAAGCTGTATAAATACTGTCTGAATATTGTAGATGTTGCTAGCCGATATAAAGCTTCAGTATCTCTAGAAGATCGCAGCTCTGCACGTGTTGCTAAGGCATTTAAAAAGATCTATGGTAAAGCAGACTGCCCGCTTATTTGGCCAAGAGTTTTACAAGTAGATGGGGGATCAGAATTTAAGGATGAAGTTATCCGATTAATGGATGAAAAAGGTGTGCGTATTCAGGTGGGTACTACTCATAAGAGTCAGACTATTGTTGAACGGTATAATCGAACTTTAGCAGAGAGACTTTTCAAAATACAGGATGCAAAGGAACTCCTTACAGAAGGTGTGAATACTGCCTGGGTTAAGAACCTTTCTGATATTGTGAATGAGCTAAATAATTCTAATACTCGTCTGCTAGGTATGTCTCCAGTTGAGGCAATCCAGAAAAATCAAGTGTATGCACTACCTTCAAAAATTCGGAAGGATAGACCTGTAGGTGCAGAAGAAATACGTTTACCAGCTGGTTCTCTTGTGAGATACTTACTTGATAACTCAGATTACCAAGGTAGGAGATGTGCAACTGATCCAATATGGTCTACTAAAGTTTATACAATTGAATCTTCCACAGTTGTTGATGGGCAGCCGGTTATATATATGTTATTTGATGGACCTAAAAAAATATTTACTTGGGAAGAATTATTAGTTGTGCCATCTGATACTATGCTGCCTCCTACTCATATATTATATTAATTTTCAAGTTGTGGTATCCTATAATCTCCATGTGCATACATTGTGATATTATCTTGTGCAATCCATTTTTTATCATCCATAGGGGATAACCCCACCTTCGACATTTCTATAACATTTATAGCATGTCTATCAGATCGGATTGCTCTAAAGGTCACTGTATCATTATGTTTAGGATCAATGAGTGCCTTATTATACCGCTCATGGTGGAACTCTTTTATTTTTAACTACCTTTGAGGGGACACCTTTAGCTTTACGGATACCATGTTTTGGATTGGTGGTCTCATCCCCTACCTTGAGAATGGAGTACATTTTAGGACGGAGGCCAATAAATTCTGCTATAACTGCTCCATTACATTCATCCTTAAATTTCCCTGGGATTTTCATATTTATGTCAGTCTTATCACCTAATGCTTTTCATACAGGATGATCTTTAGGATAATCACTGAAGTCAAATTGGTCTGCCATATCTATGAGGTCTGCATTAATATCCTCAGTTTGGATTTGTACAAGAAGTGAGTCTGTGTCTGTATAACATAACTGGATTTTTTCACCATATCGTACTTTAAGAGTATCATAGTAGAATTGCTGCTCTATAAAACGTCCTCAGTTCTTAGACCGATTGATAATACACTCAGGATGGTTTATGCTTCAAAGCCGACCGAAGACACTGGAGATTCCTACGAGTCTTAGCTCCAACTTGAACAGACAGTACTCAACTCCAGGGCCCTCCTTTTGGACGCTTTATCATACGGAAATGACCTACGTAGAGAACTGGCACTTAAGAACCTCTCTTCCAATTATAGAAAACCTACCGGTCAACGAGGTGTTTTCGGGGAAAAACTACCAGAGTTGGTTCAACAAGAAAATGAACTTAACAAATTGTTTAATGAAGCTGCTTTTCAAAAGAAACGAGCCACTAGTCGAAATAAGGCAAATCGGCTAAAAATCGGATATCCGATTTTAGGTCGAATTACGGCTGAAATATGTCTGATTTTTACAAAAAAAATATATTCCGATTGTTATCTGATTGACTGCCAATCAGATGTACTTTGGAACTTAAATCGGACATAAATCAGAACTAAATCATACTAAATTCGGACAGTCAATAGATGTACTTCGAAACTTAAATCGGACATAAATCAGAATTAAATCATACTAAATTCGGACAGTCAATAGATGTACTTCGAAACTTAAATCGGACATAAATCAGAACTAAATCATACTAAATTCGGAAAATTATTATATATAGAAAATTCGATTTAAATTTATTATCGTTATATATTAATTATCAGAAATATTTACGAATAATACATGAAAAAAAAAATTTAAAATAAATGTAATCGATAGTCCCGCTTCATTCAGCTAAATCATCACCGGCTGCACTTTTTTGACTATCGATTAACACCTCTTCCGTTTCTTCACCATAGTCTTCATCTTCGTCGAAACCACTTCTACTATCGATTTCCGTATCATATATAAAATCCTCTTGCTCGACATATGACCATTGTGGAGCATCTTCAGGATGCATTCGGTCGAAGTGTTGAACTTCATCATCATACTGGCGAGGTCGTTGTAATTTTGCCGTTTGAATATCTGCCGAATGTGAGTCGATGACGTTTCGAAGTAAATTTTTTAGCTAAAAAAGACAATATAAATAAAATAAATACAAAATAAAGAAAGGAACGAGTGATATATCGAAGTATAAATATCGAAGTATAAATATCGAAGTATAAATATCGAAGTATAATAAATATCGAAGTATAAACCTCTTGTGATCGCCAAGAATAATCATAGATGCATACGATCGTCTTATCTGGATTCTCTTCATCTGACTCACTGATTTCCGGCGAGTGGTAAGATCGATTTGCCAACATTTTTAATAATTGGCGTTTTTCATAACCAATTATTCTTTCGTCACTTTTTCTATAAAGATCCTTTGCAGCCTTAATTTGACGCAATTTTTTCTTAAATGATAAATATATAAGAAAATTAGCATAAATCATTAACATGATGATAAAGGAAAAAATTCGACAATTTTACATTTTGTACGTGACTGTTGTTGTGAACTCTGCGACTGTCCTCGTCGCTTTTTCCACTTTTTTTCAGTTGTGTTTGTGATCTTCGCGACTTATGGAGGGCGCTCAACCAGTTTGTCAATTGTGCTACTGAAGGTTTATAATTCGGAAACATCGCCCTTCGAAGTTCGGGAATTAATCTACTGCGAATTTCAACATTTTTTGGACTATTAAACGTTTCGTTATCATCCAAATTGTCATTAGGTTTAATAGTTTTGAGGATCATTTTCATTTCAATCTTTAAATCGGAACAATTAGTATAAAAGTATAAAGACTGTACAATTCTGCCTAAAATTACAAAATTACAAACTCTCGCCTCCTTTTCACGTTGTTCTTTTTGTTCTTCTTTTGGTTGATTTTTGGCGTAGTGTACCGTCTTCTTTACTTTTTTTGACCCATCCGATTTGAACCGTTTTGCTAACCGTTCTTCTGGAACATCAATAAAATTAAGGCTTTCAGATGATGATCGTATCTGGTATTGTTCGAGTTTCGTTTTTAATTCGTTAACCTCTTCTTTCAAGTCGTCATTTTCAGAACCAAATTCTGCGTTAACACCAGCAAGAAATTTGTTATCTTCTCATAAGCGAGCTATTTCAGTGGCAACGACAGCTGTATGTTTGGTTAATTCATTATTTCGTCGTTCTAACTGTAAACACTTCGCACGCAAATCGGATACTTCTTGAGATAACCTCCGATTCTCTGTATAAAAATGTAAAATCAACAAAAAAAAAATACTAAATCTAACTGACGATATATACACGATACAGACCTGTTGATGCATCATCATCATCGCGGGTAGGTTCATTAGTTTGATATCTGACCGGAAGCTGAAGATTTTTATATCTCTCTTTTGCACTTTGGACTCGTTCATGACTTGGCGCAGCAGATGGTGGTTGAGTATTGGACGAATCCGGAAGCCGAAGATTTTTATATCTCTCTTTTACACTTTGAGCTCGTTCATGACTTGGCGCAGCAGATGGTTGTTGAGTATTGGACGAATTTTTATTGATGTTAGTAGTTTGAGCTCGCTCATGAATTGGGTGGCAGTCCCTTCAACAGCTTGTTGGATATTGGACGAACTTTTATTGATGTTAGTAGTTTGAGCTCGCTCATGAATTGGCGTGGCAGTTCCTTCAACAGCTTGTTGGATATTGGACGAACTTTTATTGATGTTAGTAATCATTTTATTTCGATTATCACTAGCCAAACCTTTTTCAGTATTTTTATTTTTTCCATTTTGGATCATTATTTTTTTTGGTTGCGAATTTTGGCTCATTATTTTTTTATTTTTTTTTTGGTTGCGAAGAGTATTAGACGTTAAAACTCTAAAAAGAAAAGGTTGGTGAGAAAAAATGAAGTTTTATTTAAAAAATTAAACTTTAAGAAACTTTCGCCATTATACTGATCGAATAGTCTATTTTATTATCAATATTATTAATCGAATGATTTATATTTATAATTTAAGTGTAGATTGATGATTTTAATAAATTTAGTATTACATCGACGCAGTTGATGATTTTATTCTAATTTAAGTATTTTAAACGAATTATATTGATATTATTGATATATTATTAACAATTAACTTTATTTCAAAAAACGTTCACAAAAATGACGAGAAAAAGATCATTATCAAGTATACTCAATGAAGAATCAGATTCTAGACCTCATGCCATACCTTCATCACGTATATAAAGAACCAGATCAGTGTCAAATATAATTGACGAAGAATCTTCAAATCAATCTTATCCTACATCATCACGTATTGGAAGGTTAGTTGCATGTAATTGTTCTGAATGTAATGGACGATTAGTAGATCCTCGTACGAAAACTATCCATGAAATTAACCAAGATTCAGAGGATGATGATTCAGAAAGAACAGAAGTACATCTACCTGATGAAGCTGAATTGCTTAATGACGAACCATACGAAAGTGCCTCAATATCAGATGAACCACGAATGAGAGAATCAGAAGCTGAATTGCCTAGTGATGAACCATATGAAAGTGCCTCAATATCAGATGAACCACGAATGAGAGAATCAGAAGCTGAATTGCCTAGTAGACAACGATCAAGAAAATATGTTCGACCGGTTATAATTGCTGAATTAGGAGATACAGTAGATGATAAATCTTCTGAATCTTCTGAATATACTACCATCAGGAAATTATATAGTGCGAAAAGTTGCGCAAGTTTACACATCATAATATTTCGTAAGCTTCCAGACCCGCCGCAAGTTTGCGTAAGCATAATATTTTGTAACTTTTTAAAATATTTCGAAATATTACGATATGCAAAGCTTCGTAATTTTACGATTTGTAATATTCCGTAATTTTGCAGTTCGCAATATTTCGTAATTTTACATAATATTTCGTAAGTTTTCAGACCCGCCGCAAGTTTGCGTAAGCGTAATATTTTGTAACTTTTTAAAATATTTCGAAATATTACTGTATGCAAGGCTTCGTAATTTTACGATTCGTAATATTCCGTAATTTTACTGCGTAATACTTCGCAACTTTTTAAAATATTTCGAAATTCTATGATGCGTAATGTTCCATAATTTGACGATTCGTAATATTCTGTGATTTTACACAACTTAATATTTCGTAATATTTCAAAATATTTCGATAAATAATACTTCATTTTCTGTACTATAAGTTTATATAATGTATGTTTTATTAGATATAATCATAAAAAATTACAAGTATTTATTAATATATACAGAATACATAAAAGTAAAAAAAAGAAAGAGTAGAGTAACAATATTATTAGACGTAAAAAGAAGAGAAACAGCTATAGTAACGTTAGTATTAGATATAAAGATAAAAGAAATATTGTTATTATTGTTAGTATTAAGGTAAAAAGAGTTAAAGAAACAGTAAAAGGAGTAAAAGAAACATGGATATTATCGTTAGTATTAAAGTACAAGTAAAAAGAAATAAAGGAAACGTAGATAGTATTGTTAGTATTACGACATAAAGTAACAAAGAGGTAAAAAAAAACGCGTTAATATTAAAATAATTAGTATTAATAAATAAATATTTCTATACCTGCAAAGTAATTGAACAAAAGAATAAAGAAATAAAGAGAAAGGAAAAAATAAACATGTTGTTAGTATTGTTAGTATCGTTAGTATTAAAGTACAAGTAAAAAGGAATAAAGAAAACATGGATATTATTGTTAGTATTACGATACAAAATAACAAAGAGGTAAAAAAAATGAAAATAATTAGTATTAATAAACAAATATTTCTATACCTGCAAAGCAATAAATTATGAAATATATGTAAATATATTGTATATAATCACTGGTCGAAATAGTCCAAATCGGCTAGAAATCGGATGTCCGATTTTAGGCCGAATTTGGTGATAAAGATGGCCGATTTATTAATTTAGGCAAAGTTCCGATTGGCAGGCCGATCGATGCCGATCAGAATATCCAAATTGTATCTGAATTGCTTAGTATTTTTGATCCGAATTGTTTAAAAAAATATATTCATAAATTTACCGAATTGCAGTGAATTTATTCTGAATTATGATAAATTCTGATAAATTGCGATAAATTTTAATCTGAATTGCAGTAAATTTTAATCTGAATTGCAGTAAATTTTCTATTCTGAATTGCGGTAAATTTTATTCTGAATTGTGGTAAATTTTCTATTCTGAATTGCGGTAAATTTATTCTGAATTGCAGTAAATTTTATTCTGAATTGCAGTAAATTTTAATCTGAATTGCAGTAAATTTTAATCTGAATTGCGGTAAATTTTTTATTCTGAATTGCGGTAAATTTTATTCTGAATTGCGGTAAATTTATTCTGAATTGCGGTAAAAATTTAATGAATTGCGGTTAATTTTATTCTGAATTGCGTCTGAATTGCAGTAAATTTTATTCTGAATTATGGTATATTTGCAGTAAATTTTATTCTGAATTGCGGTAAATTTGCAGTAAATTTATTTCGAATTGTAATTAATTTTTTTCTGAATTAAGACAAATTTATTTTGAATTATGGAAAATTCTAATACTAATAATTTGGAATATTAATTACATATATATATAGATTTTTGACGAAAAAAAGAAAGTTTTCTACCAAATTAATTCAGATTCGTTCATTGCGCGTCGTCCATATGTAAATCAGAATCTGAATTATTATGATTGTCGCCGACCGTTGATTTTGATGGTTTTTCTTCTCCTTCCTTGTTATGGTCTTCATCATTTTCGGTGGTGTTGCCAGTTGCTGGTGTTGTCCCTCTACTAACTTCTTCTTCTTCTTCTTCATATTCAGTGATTCAACCCTGATCGATATCAGTATCGAATATTAAATCTTGTTGTTGTACGATATAAGACCATTCGGGAGCATTCGACGGATGTGGTCGGTCGTATTTTTGTACCTCATCGTCGTATCTACGTTCGCGTATTAATTTCAACTTATTTGATGAGTGTACATCGAGTACATTTCGTAGCAAATTTTTAAGCTGAAGAAACAATAAAATATAAAAATTAAATCCAGCGATTCGTCTGAAAAATCAAGATTCAGAAGTTCTAATAACCTCATCAGATCTCCACGAATAGTCGTAAATAGCGATTATGGACTTTGTTGGGTCTTCTTCGTCTGTCTCGCTTATTTCTGGAGAATGAAATAAGCGATTGGATAACATCTTTAGTAATCTACGCTTATCATATTTTGTTATCCGTTCATCGTCAAAACTATATAATCTCTTTGCCGCCTTAATTCGGCGGATTTTCTTCTAAAATACGTTATAATTTGAATAAAATTCAATACATAATTGGAATAAAATTCAGCATAATAATTATAAATCATTACTAACGTCGTGTACTCGATTGTTTGAGTGCACCCAGTGTTTATTTTCATCGGCTTTTCCCCTATCCATTAATCTTTGATGAGAACGATGAGACTTGTGGAGACAACCCAACCATTTTGTAAGTTGCTTATTCGAAGCGGGAAAACACGGAGCAAGGGTTGAACGCAATTCAGGGACTAGCTTACGACGAATCTTGAGATTTTTCGCGCTATTGAACGTTTCATTGTAATCTAGTCCTCGAGTTTCATCGATGGTTTTCAAAATAGACTTCATTTCAGCCTAAATATAACAATCAAATAATGATAACCGGTACTTAATTACTCAATACTGCAATTTTAAATAACTGAATCAGACAAATAAAATTAATATACCCTAGCTTCTTTTTCATCATACTCATCATTATTGTTAGAACCAGACCGTTCTTCCTCCGATTCTTCCTCGTATCGCTCGGACTTTTTTGTCTTAATTCTTTTTTGACGTTTTGCCGGCTGTTCGAGATCCGTCTGCCTATGAATGGCTTTAGGCAGACAGATTCTCGAATACCTGTTTAAGCTTTCGCGTAGATCGTCATTCTCGTCTGCAAAGGCCTCGTTTATTCAAGTCAAAAAACGATTTTCATCGAATAATCAGTTATTTTCGCGTTGAAGCTTTGCATTCTCTACTTGTACTTCTTCAATTTGTTTCTTTAATTTTAGATTTTCTAAATAAAGAATTTTATTAATAGTAATATTTTTTTACGAATAATTTTGAATTTATACGAATGAAGTCAAAATCGTACCTGCTTCTAAATCAGTATCGTCGTCATCGATCATCCTTTTATTACCTTGATCGTCTTTAACCACTAATACGAATTTTTGTGGAATTCGAATATTCCCATATCGTTTTTCATTTCCGATAACATCTCTTGTTAATCTATAAAAATTATTAATTATCGTACATGTCAATCAGCAATTTTCCAAAATTCAATTACCTTTAGGAATATTTGGCGGTTCAATTTCTATAACCTCATCGTCAGACTCTTCTTGAGTCGGCTTAGTCGACTTTGCAGATTTGAGGATCGACTTGATGGGTAACGATTTGCTAGTCGACTTATTGGTTTTGTCACTCGTCTCATTCGGATCACTTTCTTCTTCCGCTCTTCCCCGTTGACGATTAGATCCTTCGCTCGGTGTTTCTTCTTGAAACCTTTGCTGCTTTTGTTTGTTTGACTTGGTGAGTGACGATTTGCTAGTCGACTTATTGGTTTTGTCACTCGTCTCATTCGGATTACTTTCTTCTTCCGCTTTTTCCTGTTGACGATTAGATCCTTCGCTCGGTGTTTCTTCTTGAAACCTTTGCTGCTTTTGTTTGTTTGACTTGGTGGGTGACAATTTGCTAGTCGACTTATTGGTTTTGTCACTCGTCTCATTCGGATTACTTTTTTCTTCTGTTCTTCCCCGTTGACGATTAGATCCTTCGTCAGATGTTTCTTCTTGAAACCTTTGCTGCTTTTGTTTGTTTGACTTGGTGGGTGATGATTTGCTAGTCGACTTATTGGTCTTGTCACTCGTCTCATTCAGATTACTTTCTTCTTCCGTTCTTTCCCGTTGATAATTAGATCCTTTGTCAGGTGTTTCTTCTTGAAACCTCTGTTGCTTTTGTTTGTTATTTTTTTTATTGTTTTTTTTATTATTGCTATTATTTGACATTTTATATTCACTCAATATTCGTTTAAAAAATCGAAGCGGGTTCAATATCGTCATATCGTCCTATTTATAAATTTAAAAATCATCAATTAATTAATAAGAAAATCGTTAGCGTTCTACTGCGTTGATTTCTCGATTGAAAAATCAACTATAAATCATAATTAAAAAATCAAATAAATTAATTAATAAGAAAATCGTTAGCGTCCTATTGCGTTGATTTCTCGATTGAAAAATCAACTATAAATCATAATTAAAAAAGACAAATCAATTAATTAATAAGAAAATCGTTAGCGTTCTACTGCGTTGATTTCTCGAGGAAAATCAACTATAAATCATAATTAAAAAATCAAATAAATTAATTAATAAGAAAATCGTTAGCGTCCTATTGCGTTGATTTCTCGATTGAAAAATCAACTATAAATCATAATTAAAAAAGACAAATCAATTAATTAATAAGAAAATCGTTAGCGTTCTACTGCGTTGATTTCTCGAGGAAAATCAACTATAAATCATAATTAAAAAATCAAATAAATTAATTAATAAGAAAATCGTTAGCATCCTATTGCGTTGATTTCTCGATTGAAAAATCATAATTAAAAAAGACAAATCAATTAATTAATAAGAAAATCGTTAGCGTTCTACTGCGTTGATTTCTCGATTGAAAAATCAACTATAAATCATAATTAAAAAATCAAATAAATTAATTAATAAGAAAATCGTTAGCGTCCTATTGCGTTGAATTCTCAATTGGAAAATCAACTATAAATCATAATTAAAAAGCACAAATAAATTAAAATTACGAAAAAAATCGTTAGCGTTTTACTGCGTCGATTTCTCGTATCGAAAAATCAACTATAAATCATAATTAAAAAATCAAATCAATTAATTAAAATTAAGAAAATCGTTAGCGTCCTACTGCGTTGAATTCTTTATTGGAAAATCAACTATAAATCATAATTAAAAAAGACAAATAAATTAATTAATAAGAAAATCGTTAGCGTCCTATTACGTAGAATTCTCAATTGGAAAATCAACTATAAATCATAATTAAAAAAGACAAATAAATTAAAATTACGAAAATCGTTACAGTATCAAGTACATTTCGATCAAAATCAACTATAAATCATAATTAAAAAATCAAATCAATTAATTAAAATTAAGAAAATCGTTAGCGTCCTACTGCGTCAATTCTTTTATTGGAAAATCAACTATAAATCATAATTAAAAAAGACAAATAAATTAATTAATAAGAAAATCGTTAGCTGCCCTATTGCGTTAATTCTCAATTGGAAAATCAACTATAAATCATAATTAAAAAAAGACAAATAAATTAAAATTACGAAAATCGTTAGCGTTTTTACTGCGTTGATTTCGACGAAAAAATCAACTATAAATCATAATTAAAAAAAATCAAATCAATTAATTAAAATTAAAATCGTTAGCGTCCTACTGCGTCAATTTTTTTATTGGAAAATCAACTATAAATCATAATTAAAAGCATAAATAAATTAATTAATAAGAAAATCGTTAGCGTCCTATTGCGTTGAATTCTCAATTGAAAATCAACTATAAATCATAATTAAAAAGACATAAATAAATTAAAATTACGAAAATCGTTACAAGTTTTTACTGCGTTGATTTCTCGATTGAAAAATCAACTATAAATCATAATTAAAAAATCAAATCAATTAATTAAAATTAAGAAAAAGAAGGCTCCTACTGCGTCAATTTTTATTTAAAAAATCAACTATAAATCATAATTAAAAAGACAAATAAATTAATTAATAAGAAAATTTGTTAGTCTCTATTGCGTTGAATTCTCAATTGGAAAATCAACTATAAATCATAATTAAAAAGCATAAATAAATTAAAAATTACGAAAACGTTAATAAGCATTGCGTTGATTTCTCGATTGAAAAATCAACTATAAATCATAATTAAAAAATCAAATCAATTAATTAAAATTAAGAAAAATCGTTAGCGTCCTACTGCGTTGAATTCTTTACGAAAATCAACTATAAATCATAATTAAAAAAGACAAATAAATTAATTAATAAGTTAAAATCGTTAGCGTTCTATTGCGTCAATTCTCAATTGAAAATCAACTATAAATCATAATTAAAAAAGACAAATAAATTAAAATTACGAAAATCGTTAATGTTTACTGCGTTGATTTCGATTGAAAAATCAACTATAAATCATAATTAAAAAAGACAAATAAATTAAAATTATGAAAATCGTTAGCGTTCTACTGCGTTGATTTCTTGATTGAAAAATCAACTATAAATCATAATTAAAAAAGACAAATCAATTAATTAATAAGAAAATCGTTAGCGTTCTACTGCATTTAATTCTCAATTGAAAAATCAACTATAAATCATAATTAAAAAATCAAATAAATTAATTAATAAGAAAATCGTTAGCGTCCTATTGCATTGATTTCTCGATTGAAAAATCAACTATAAATCATAATTAAAAAGACAAATCAATTAATTAATAAGAAAATCGTTAGCGTCCTGCGTTGATTTCTCGATTGAAAAATCAATTATAAATCATAATTAAAAAGACAAATAAATTAAAATTACGAAAATTGTTAGCGTTCTACTGCGTTAAAATTTGATATACTTTAATGCGGCAAGTTATACTTTGTCAAAATTTGCAGTAAAATCGAAAATATATTGTTATTATAGCAATACCACTTCGATTAATACAAAATTGTTACTTTTCAACTTTCGCTAAAATTTACAGTTTCTTTTGATAAGGTTTGTTTGGCATCCGAAAATGATAAAGGAATGATAAAGTGATTATCTTGTAAATAAAAGTTATTTTAAAATAAAATAAGCTTTTTATTTTAAAAATAAGCTTTTTATTGTAAAATAAGCTTAAATCATATTGCAATTTTTAAAAGTATATTAATTAGAAAATTCGCAAATTTATTATATAAAATTGCCAAATTTGCGAAAAAAAAATATTAAATCCTAAAAAATTATTGAAATAATCATAGAAGCCAGGATTACATTAATTATACATACAAATTATACAAATTTTGTGTTATTCCAAATTTTATAAAAATCGGCCTTTTTACAAATTTGGATTTTGCCAAACTTATTAAACTTATTCAAATACTAAACAAATGAGCAGAAAAAGGTCAGTCTCTAGAATACTTGATGATCTTGATGATGAAGAATCACCTTCAAATTAGCCATCTTCTACTCGTAGAAATAGATCAATTTCTGGTATAATAAACGAAGAAATAGTATCTTCTGCTAGACCAACAAGTAATAAAAGAAAACTAGTACGTAGTTTGTAATTGTCCTGATTGTGATGGCAACTTGGTGGATTCTCGCACAAAAGAAATTCACGATTCTAGACATCAAGAATACCAAGATTCGCAAGGTACAATTTCGTCTCAAGTTCGTCAACTTGAAATAGGTGAAACATCAATACCCGCTTCAGCTAGACGAATGATTGATGAATCTATTAGACAAGAATTGGAAAAATCAGATAACAGTAATCAAGATGATGTTGATAATGAACATCAAGATGTCAAATTTAACTTCTTACCTCGACAACGTGCAAGAAAATATACAAATCGTCCAGAAATTTCAGAAGATCCAGAAGATTCATCATCATCCGAATATACTACAGAGGAAGATATCTACAGTGATACATTGTCTATAGGCAGTGAATCAGATAATGATCCAATTTCTGGAATTTCTGAAATTTTTGAAGACTATTCACCACCTAGTTATGAACCATTTCAAAACCCACCATATTTAGAATCGAATTATGATCGATTTTTATAGATTTTACTTTGGATAATGAACTTTTGAACAAGATTCAATATCGCAGAGACAGCTACTGAGACTCTAATAAAATTTATGAAATTGGCCCTGTGCGAGTTCAGTAGTGACGATTTTAATGATTTTCCAGATTCGCTTTACTTAACAAGAAAGAAGCTTGGATTAAATGACCAATTTCATAGTTTTGTACCTTGTCCGAAATGTCACAAATTGTATAAAAAAGAGGAAGTGGTAGATTTCAAACAAGAGGACAATCCTGCTATAATGAAATGTCAACACATAGAATTTCCCAATTCTTCAGTTCGCAGATCACGTCTTTGCAATACAGCATTGTCTGAAAAAATTAGCGCATCAACAAATCGAACAATAATACGACCTAATTTAATGTATCCGTTTACTGGAATCAATCAACAACTTGCCACTATGTTTTGTCGGCCTGGGTTTGAAAATTCTCTCCGACATTGGGCTAATCGGTCGAATTTTGATAATATTTTGACCGATATATATGATGGGCAAGTGTGGAAGAATTTTAAAGAATCGGACAATGAAGATTCGCCAAATTTTTTCAGAAGCGAAGTGGCCGATTCTCATCTTGGCTTGATGCTGAATCTTGATTAGTTTCAGCCATATGATAGTACCATTTATAGTATCGGTGTCATATACGCCGCTATATGCAATTTGCCACGCGATATCCGATTTAGACGTAAAAATTTATTGACTCTCGGCATTTTACCTGGGCCAAAGGAGGTCAGCCTACATAAAGTGAACCACTATTTAGCACCAATAGTTAACGAATTGGAAACACTCTGGGCTGGGTTAACACTAAATCGTACTTATGAATGCGAAAATGGAAAGAGAGTTCGTGGCGCTTTAATCTTAGTATCATGTGACATTCCCGCCGCAAGAAAAATTTGCGGTCATGTTTCTGCCTTAGTTTCATGTCACAGGTGTGAGAAAAAAGCAAATTATGAAAATGGGCAGCATAATTTTGCTGGAATGGATGATGTAGGGTATTCTGCTCGAGATTCGAATGAGCACTGGCAAAACGCATTAGGTTGGCGAAGATGCAACTCAGACGCTGCTAGAAAGCGCTTCGTCAAAGAAACTGGCGTTAGATGGTCCGAATTGTTGCGTCTATCATATTTTGACCCTATTAGATTTATTACAGTTGATCCAATGCATTGCTTATTTCTGGGCATTGCGAAGTGGATAGTAAAACGAATTTGGATCGATGGGGGTATTTTGACACCAAATTCTTTGAACAAAATTCAGAAAAAGATGGACGAGTTTCAGATACCATCCGATTTAGGTCGAATTCCAGGAAAAATTCATAGTGGAGAGGGATTCACCAATTTTACGGCCGATCAGTGGCGAATATTCTTTACAATTTATTCAACTGTATCACTTTGGGAACACCTTTCAGACGTAGATAGAAGAATCCTGAATCATTTTGTCAGGGTTTGTTCGATTTTGGTAAATCGGATTCTAGAATCTAATTTGGTGGATGAAGCCCATAGAAGTCTTATCGAAATAGTCAAGCTCATTGAGAATCACCACGGCAGAGATAAGATCACACCGAATCTTCATCTTTCTCTGCATTTGCGCGATTGCTCATCTGATTATGGACCATTATATGCGTTCTGGTGTTTCTCTTTCGAATGTATGAACGGTATTTTAGGTAAATATCTGTTAACAATTTTTTAACGATTTTAACGATTTCAATATTAGCTTATAATTTATTGATTTCGCACTTTTAGGTTCGTTACCAAACAGCAACAGGAAAATTGAGTCTGAACTTATGCGTCGATTAATGTTTGATAAACAAATCGAAAATATCATAAGTTCAGGTATAGAAGTAAAAGGTCTTGAATTGCTAAACAGTCAGCGTACTATCGGGTCCCTTTCAGTTACTGATGAATTTTCGTCAGATGAGATGCATTGATTTTGGCTGAATGCACAAAATATTAAAGATTCACAGATTTCTGGCAAAGAAGGCTTCCCAGGTGAATTTCTTAAGCCGGTATCTCATAATATACTACTTTCAAGTGAAATGTTAAATTTAATGGTCGAATATTACAATGCGACTTACGAATCATTTGGATTTCGGAGGCCTCTTGTAGAAGGTTTAGATAACAATATAATAATTAGGGTCAAAATTAACCAATTCGGAAGGTGTCGGATTGGTTCAGAAGTCTTTGGATCGTCATTATCGTTAAGACATGTAAAAAGTTCGTACGTCTTAGCGAAATTTATTACGGATGATGAAGATGTCGACACCTACCCAGGTCAAATTCAGTATTATTTTACTCACGTAGTAGACTTTCCAGATGATCCCGTCGAACATTTTCTAGCATACGTTCGTTGGTATAAACACGCAAATTCAACCAATATTCGATACTATTTCAGCAGTGATGAAATTTGTAATGTTGAGTTGTGGAATACCGAATTTTATCCAATAAGTCGTGATTGTATAATACCTGTGCATCATATTTTAGGTAGATTTGTACCAGTAAGTTACCAAATCTCAAACTGGCAAAATGCAAGAGAGTATTTAGCCGTAAATCCAATTAGTAGAAAATACCAATTATAAACTTATAAGTTTTAGACATAAATTTATAATAAATTGAGTAATTGACTATAAATTTGGTGTTGATTTTTCCGAATTTCTGAATTTTAATGACAAATCATGTTTTTCAAAAGTTAATTTTGATGACTTTTTTTGTATCAATCAGCCGTCAATCAAATATAATGATTTTTTGCCGAATTTTTATCGAATTTTTATTGAATTTTTATTGAATTATCAATTTTCCATAAATCGGAAGTACATATTTGAATATTGGGTAAATTTTAGGTTGATTTGTCATTTTGTCTGATTTTTTTTTGATTTCAACCAGCATCAATCAGCCGTCAATCAAATATAATGATTTTTTGCCGAATTTTTATTGAATTTTTATTGAATTTTTATTGAATTGTCAATTTTCCATAAATTGGAAGTACATATTTGAATATTGGGCAAATTTTAGGTTGATTTGTCATTTTGTCTGATTTTTTTTTTGATTTCAACCAGCATCAATCAGCCGTCAATCAAATATAATGATTTTTTGCCAAATTTTTATTGAATTTTTATTGAATTTTTATTGAATTTTTATTGAATTGTCAATTTTCCATAAATTGGAAGTACATATTTGAATATTGGGCAAATTTTAGGTTGATTTGCCATTTGTCTGATTTTTTTTTGATTTCAACTAGCATCAATCAGCCGTCAATCAAATATGATGATTTTTTTCTGGATTTTCATTAAATTGTCCGATTGGCATCAATCAGATGTGCCGATTTGTAATGTCAGTCGATTTTGGTCTGATTTTTAGCTGATTTTCCATATGTCCGATTTTTTTGATTTCGACCAGTGGATTCTTGCTAATGCAAAGTTAAATGTACCATTAATATCTGTTGATAGTAGGATTGGCATATTGCGAGTTTTAAATGGTATGTTATATCTGTAGATATACTCTACTCCATCATCTTCACTAAAGTTACCATCTCCAAATAATCCCTCAAGGTAAGAATCTAAACGTCTTATTGTGGCAAATATTCCAATTCTTACTTTTATTGATCCCAATCGATTTCTTTCATCCCGAAGAATATTCTGGATTGTTTGACTGTGTGCTGTAAGAAATGAAGCATAGTCATGCTCTCCAGGTGTTCCTATAGCAATATCAGCCGTAAAGTTTAAGTCTGTTAACTCCTTTCCTATACGTACCTGATCACGACGTTCAAAGACTACCTCATAATGTAGGTCTGGGTCAATTTGCATCATGCGGGTTATCTCTTCATTAGTTACCGCCGCTTGTGCTTCACAGATTTGGCGGATCTCATCCTCATATTTCTGCAATTTTGCATTTGAGCGGGGATATAGGATGGATTTGACGGGTACCTGCTTGAGTTCAGCTAAAACTGATCGGACGACTTATCTGTGTTGGGCACTTCTTGCTTGATGTGTTGACATCTTGTAAACTTTTTATACTCCTTTTTTATTCAATTAGATTTTTTCTGAAAATAAAAATTAATTGTTCGCCTACCCTATAAGGATAAAAAAAAAAGATGAAGGCGGGTTAATATTGCCTTCTAAAATTTATCTGGATATAATCTATTCCTCGTCATCTGAGTCATCATCATCCGAGTCACCGAACGCATCTTCATCAGGAGTATCCCCATCCTTAAATAACTCAAAATTGCGCATCATTCGGATGTATTCTCCCTTATTAGTTTTTTCTGATATAAAACTACAATGGAGAATAGCTTGTTCTATGACTACCATTTCTTCGAATTTGGTATACTTTTCTTGACTAATTTTAGTTGATTCATCGTCAAGTTTATCAAAATTTACACCACCATCTGCACAATCTCGCCAGAAAGCCCTTTCAGCTTTCTTACATATATTTTCCACCTGTTCGTATGTCTCCTCGGCTTGCATGCGCCGCTTCCAGAGTACTCGTTCAGCTTCGGCTCTCCAGATTGGGTTGACGTCTAGAAGATGTGGTCTGAAATTACTACTTGAAATGTATTCCAGGATATGGCCTACAAGTTCGGGGATTACTGATACTGTGGTATATACCATGTTATGTACTATTTATCTGTATAGTTACTTGGGACCTACCTTTTATTCAATTACATTTTTTCTCGGTATAAGGGAAATTGCTTGCCTTGCTATTCCGCTCTATTGACTCCATGGCTGGTTTTCTAGATGGGTTAATATTCCTTACCTTTTTTGGCTCCGTTGGCTTTGAAATCCTATTTCTTGTTCGGTTGATTTTTTTCAGATTATATGGTGGTAATAGAGTTGTATGGTAGTAATAAAACTATATGATGGTAACTAGATTATATGAAAAGTGGTAGGTGGATTATATGGTGGTAATTATATTATATAATGGTGGTAACTAAATTATATAAAAGTGGTAGTTGAATTATAGTAAAAGTGGTAGGTGGATTATGTGGTGGTAATTAGGTTATATGATGGTGGTAACTAGATTATATAAAGTGGTAGTAATTAGATTATATGGTGGTGCTGAGCCAGAATTGGGGTTTTCATACTACTCAGTGACATATATTCACATACCAATCATTTTACTTTATAAATTATGTTACCTAAGTACTCCCCACCTTCTAAAATGTTAACTAATATGTTGGTGGAAGACTATACTTTACATTTTACAATATTTCAAATTCCTGATTTGTCACGTAGGTAACAAATAGCCAATGAAAACTCGCGATTTTGAGTGAAATACGTGAGCATGTATATATATAAAGGAAATCAGCCAAAAAAGAATACTAAAAATGCACCAATATTAGCATCTATTTCAAAAAATTGAGATAGTAAAAGCCAGAATTCAAATGTTATGATAAATTTAAAAATAAAATACATTATACATGACTTTTTTGTTTTAAATTTAAGGCTGATGTAAAAATTACCAAATTTCAAACGTTTATAACTTTTTGTGTAGACATTGTTTTTTGAAATTAGACCAGTAATTTAATAGTACTTGTCTTGAAGAACAAAGTAGGACCCCGAAATATATATGTAGAGGTCAGGTCCAAAAGTGGTCCAAAATACGCATTCTTTTAGGGCCAGAATTACAATAATTTCAGCCATTATCTAAATTAGGAAATATTATTTTGGCTGGGATTATCCATAAAAGGAATGATCTACATGATTTTTTTGACTCATTATACGCAAACTCTGACCTGACCCTTCTATGTATATTTCGGGGTCCTAACAAAGTTACCAGTTTATTTCTTTGAAATTCTATACTTTTTAAAGTGTTGAAAGATTTATAAGTACTCTGATTTTATTGTCAAGCATAGATTTCTGGTACCATATATGTCACTGCCCTACTTCATAAATATAGTATGTGAAAATGCTGTAACACAAAATTTAAAAATTGGACTGGTGATAAGTTACTGAAAATTTTGGAGTCTTTTAAAATATTTAACATTAACCTATAAATGTAAAATTCCACATCAATAAGCATCTAATTATTTGATTCACACATTGGAAATAATGGTCTTATATGTTCATATTTTTCGGTAATTTATATTTAATAATTAGATAAATTGTAAAAAAAAAAGATTTAATTAAATTACAAACTAAGTAACTTGTAAAATATTTACTACTCTAGCCTTAGTGTTTAAATAATTCTAAATAAAATAAAAAAATAATATTTGGATAAGCTATAAAAAAAAGGAATCATTTAAATTACAAACCAAGAAACTTTTACTCAAGTCTTAGTGTTTAATTAAATCTAAAAAAAATGAATGAAATAAAAAACAATTTTGTCAAAGCATACATGATATTACTTAAAAAATAGTTAATTTTAATCTGTTTTAATATCTAAGTAATCAGATAAATAAAATTAATTTCACATAAATAATTTGCAAAATTACTTTTTTTCATGTATATTACATACCTAAAGACTTCATATCATTAACTATACAATCATTCAAATCTTCACTTATTGGCATTTCATTCACTTCTTCACTACTAAAATGACTTGCATAATATGCTTGTGAATCTTCACTTTCAAGAATTTCATTCAATTTTTTACTAGTAAAATCAAGTAAGCGACTTTTATAACATGCTTTAGGATGATATTTAGTAGCAAGATTATTATGCCCAATCGGTGCATTTATAAATTCCATAAGGTTGCTTTTTAATTCTTCACTGACTTCAAAAGGACGGAAAATCCATTTTTCAATAATTTTTAATACTTCTTTAGAAGATGGTCTTTTTAATGGATTTTCATTCCAACATTTT
This sequence comes from Rhizophagus irregularis, assembly GCF_026210795.1. Lineage (NCBI taxonomy): Eukaryota > Fungi > Glomeromycota > Glomeromycetes > Glomerales > Glomeraceae > Rhizophagus > Rhizophagus irregularis. Next base: position 959,463 of record NC_089451.1, on the reverse strand, counting down.
TTCATTAAATCTACATAACACTGTGGAGTATTTTCAATAATTTTAGGACGTTCACCTTTACAAATACTTAAACTAAGTTGAATATCATGTGCTCTATTATTAAATGGTGGGACACCAGATGTAAATTCCCACATAATCATAGAAAAACTATATATATCACTAGCTGGAGTATAAGATTTGCCTTTTAAAACTTCAGGAGCCATAAATGGTATAACACCATAAATATCATACTTTTTCAAAAATGATTTTACAGGTTGACATAATCCTAAATCACTAATATAAATTTTATCCTTATTCTTATAATTATGATTTAAAATATTGCCATCATGAAAATCACAATGAATAAGACTTTTTTCATGTATCTCACTAAGTCCAGAAATAATTTCGTACAATATATATAATTTTTGATTCCAATTATTTTTAACTATTCTTGTTAAATTTTCTCTTAAATTACCTTTATTTGCATAATCAATTACTACCATATATTTTGAAGTATTTGGATCTTTTGTAAATCCATAAAAATATATAATATCATTTGAACTTAAAACACTTATATGATATTCCCACTATAAAAAATAATAATAATTTGTTAATATAAATAAATCTTAATTCAAATTAAAAATAGAAAATAATATACTATCATACTTCTTCCAAAAATTCATTTAAATTTTCATTTAAATTCCTGTGACATTTAAGAATTACTTCTTCATATCCTAACCAAACAGCTTTGTATATAGTACCAAATCCTCCTTCATTAAGATATTTAACATTTTTAAATTTGTTATAAGGAATCCATCTTAGTTCATTTTTAAGAATAAAATCATCTATAATTGCATTTCCACTTTTCCCAGATCTATAAATATAAATAATAAATTTATATTATAGATTGTATTATCATTTACACTAAAATAAAATATTACTTACTCTAAAATTAAATAAAAATTTAATATAATATAAGTCTTAATTTTTGGATAAATACATATAATAACCTATAATCTACAACTTACCAACTAAAGTAATAGATATTTTTTAAATAAAAGAATTCAGTTAACAAATAAATATTTTGTAAAATAGTATATAACAATAGACATATAAATATCTTACAAGCTATATCATAAATAATTTTTTAAATAAAGAAATTAGTTAATTTAAATTGTATATAAATATTATATAAATAAGTAATAATAGAATTAAATAAATAACTCATGACTTACCAACTAAAATAAATTACAAAATAATTTTTTGAATAAAGAAATTAGTTAACTTAAATTATATGTAAATATTAAATAAATAAGTAATAATAGAATTCAATAAATAACTTACTCTCTATATTATTCAATAATTTTTTAAATAAAGAAATTAGTAATATTATATAAATAAGTAATAATAAATTGAATAAATAACTTACTCTCTAAATTTTTTAAATAAAGAAATTAGTTAGCTTAAATTATATGTAAATATTATATAAATAAGTAATGACTTACCATCTAAAATAAATTATAAAATAATTTTTTAAATAAAGAAATTAGTTAGTTTAAGTTTAAATTATATGCAAATATTATATAGATAATTAATGATAAGTTTAAATTATACGCAAATATTATATAAATAAGTAATAATAGAATTAAATGAATAACTTACTCACTATATTATTTAATAATTTTTAAATAAAAAATTAGTTAGTTTAAATTATATGTAAATATACATAAATAAATATTAATAGAATTAAATAAATAACTTATAACTTACAATCTATTAAATAAAGAAATTGGTTAGTTTAAATTATTATATAAATAAGTAATAATAGAATTAAATAAATAGTTTATGTCTTACCAACTAAAATAAATTTTTTAAATAAAGAAATTAGTTAGTTTAAATTATATGTAAATATTATGATATAAAATATAAATAAGTAATAATGGCAGATAGAATTAAATAAATAACTTATACTTACAATCTATTAAATGATATTAAATAAAGAAATTAGTTATTTTAAATTATATGTAAATATTATATAAACAAGTACTAATAATAGAACTAAATTAGTTACAACCTATTAAATAAAGAAATTAGTTAGTTTGTATTATATTAGATATTATATAAATAAGTAATAATAGAATTAAATAACTTACTCCCTATATTATTTAATAATTTTTTAAGGAAATAAAATATATGTAAATATTATATAAATAAGTAATAATAGAATTAAATAAATAACTTATAACTTACGATCTATTAAATAAAGAAATTATTTAGTTTAAATTATATGTAAATACTATATAAATAAGTAATAATAGGATCAAATAAATAACTTACTTCCTATATTATTTAATAATTTTTTGAATAAAGAAATTAATTAGTTTAAAATATTATATAAATAATTAATAATAGAATCTTATAACTTACGATCTATTAAATAAAGAAATTAGTTAATTTAAATTGTATATAAATATTATATAAATAAGTAAGAATAGAATTAAACAAATAACTTGTAACTTACAATCTATTAAATAAATAAATTAGTTAGTTTAAAATATATGTAAATATTATATAAATAAGTAATAATAGAATTAAATAAATAACTTATAACTTACAATCTATTAAATAAAGAAATTGGTTAGTTTAAAATTATATGTAAATATTATATAAATAAGTAATAATAGAATTAAATAAATAACTTATAACTTACAATCTATTAAATAAAGAAATTAGTTAGTTTAAAATTATATGTAAATATTATATAAATAAGTAATAATAGAATTTAATAAATAACTTATAACTTACAATCTATTAAATAAAGAAATTAGTTAGTTTAAATTATATGTAAACATTATATAAATAAAGTAATATAGAATTAAATAAATAACTTATAACTTACAATCTATTAAATAAATTATTTAGTTTAAAATATATGTAAATATTATATAAATAAGCAATAGTAGAATCAAATAAATAACTTATAACTTACAATCTATTAAATAAAGAAATTAGTTAGTTTAAAATTATATGTAAATATTATATAAATAAGTAATAATAGAATTAAATAAATAACTTATAACTTACAATCTATTAAATAAAGAATTTTGTTCATTTAAATTATAAGTAAATATTGTTTAAATAAATTAAATAAAAAACTTATAATTTACAATCTATTAAATAAATAAATTAGTTAGTTTAAATTATATGTAAATATTATATAAATAAGTAATAATAGATTAAATAAATAACTTACTCCCTGTATTATTTAATAATTTATTGAATAAAGAAATTAGTTAGTTTAAATTATATGTAAGTATTCAGTATTGTATACGAATCAGTAATCATAGAATAAAATGAATAATTTACTCTCTATATTATTTAATAAGTTTTTAAATAAAGAAATCAGTTAGTTTAAAATATACGTAAATATTATAATAATAGAATTAATAAATGACTTATAACTTACGATCTATTAAATAAAGCAATTTGTTATTTTAAATTATAGTTAAATATTATATAAATAAGTAATAAAATAATTAAATAAATAACTTATAACTTACAATCTATTAAATAAATAAATTATTTAGTTTAAATTATATGTAAATATTATATAAATAAGTAATAAAATAATTAAATAAATAACTTATAACTTACAATCTATTAAATAAATAAATTATTTAGTTTAATTATATGTATATATTATATAAATATTAAATAAGTAATAATAGATTAAATAAATAACTTACTCCCTGTATTATTCAATAATTTTTAAAATAAAGAAATTAGTTAGTTTAAATTATATGTAAATATTATATATATAAGAATAAGTAATAATAGAATTAAATGGATAACTTACTCTCTATATTATTTAATAAGTTTTTAAACAAAGAAATCAGTTAGATTAAAATATATGTAAATATTATATATAAATAAGTAATAATAGAATAAACTTACTCTCTATATTATTTGATAATTTATTAAATAAATAAATTAGTTAGTTTAAATCATATGTAAATATTATGTAAATAAGTGTAAATAATAATTAAATAACTTACTCTCTATATTATTCAATAATTTTTAAAATAAAGAAATTAGTTAGTTTTAAATTTTGTGTAAATATAATATAGGTAAGTAATGACAGAATTAATAATTTATAACTTACGATCTATTAAATAAAAAAATTAGTTAGTTTAAATTATATAAATATTATATAAATAAGTAATAATAGAATTAAATAAATAATTTATAACTTACAATCTATTAAATAAAGAAATTAGTAAGTCTATATTATATGTAAATATTATATAAATAAGTAATAATAGAATTAAATAAATAACTTACTCTCTACATTATTATTTAAAATTATATATGATATAAAATATAATAAGTGATAATAGAATTAAATAAATAACTTATACTTACGATCTATTAAATAAATATTAAGTAAAGAAATTAGTTAGTTTAAATTATATTTAAATATTATATAAGCAAGTAATAATAGAATTAAATAAATAACTCATAACTTACAATCTATTAAATAAAGAAATTTGTTAATTTGTACTATATGTAAATATTATATAAATAAGTAATAATAGAATTAAATAAATAACTTATAACTTACAATCTATTAAATAAAGAAATTAGTTAGTTTAAAATTATATGTAAATATTATATAAATAAGTAATAATAGAATTAAATAAATAACTTATAACTTACAATCTATTAAATAAAGAAATTAGTTAGTTTAAAATTATATGTAAATATTATATAAATAAGTAATAATAGAATTAAATAAATAACTTATAACTTACAATCTATTAAATAAAGAATTTTGTTCATTTAAATTATAAGTAAATATTGTTTAAATAAATTAAATAAAAAACTTATAACTTACAATCTATTAAATAAATAAATTAGTTAGTTTAAATTATATGTAAATATTATATAAATAAGTAATAATAGATTAAATAAATAACTTACTCCCTGTATTATTTAATAATTTTTTGAATAAAGAAATTAGTTAGTTTAAATTATATGTAAGTATTGTATACGAATCAGTAATCATAGAATAAAATGAATAATTTACTCTCTATATTATTTAATAAGTTTTTAAATAAAGAAATCAGTTAGTTTAAAATATACGTAAATATTATAATAATAGAATTAATAAATGACTTATAACTTACAATCTATTAAATAAAGCAATTTGTTATTTTAAATTATAGTTAAATATTATATAAATAAGTAATAAAATAATTAAATAAATAACTTATAACTTACAATCTATTAAATAAATAAATTATTTAGTTTAAATTATATGTAAATATTATATAAATAAGTAATAAAATAATTAAATAAATAACTTATAACTTACAATCTATTAAATAAATAAATTATTTAGTTTAATTATATGTATATATTATATAAATATTAAATAAGTAATAATAGATTAAATAAATAACTTACTCCCTGTATTATTCAATAATTTTTAAAATAAAGAAATTAGTTAGTTTAAATTATATGTAAATATTATATATATAAGAATAAGTAATAATAGAATTAAATGGATAACTTACTCTCTATATTATTTAATAAGTTTTTAAACAAAGAAATCAGTTAGATTAAAATATATGTAAATATTATATATAAATAAGTAATAATAGAATAAACTTACTCTCTATATTATTTGATAATTTATTAAATAAATAAATTAGTTAGTTTAAATCATATGTAAATATTATGTAAATAAGTGTAAATAATAATTAAATAACTTACTCTCTATATTATTCAATAATTTTTAAAATAAAGAAATTAGTTAGTTTTAAATTTTGTGTAAATATAATATAGGTAGTGGGATACCACACTATAATATAATTATATTATAGTGTGGTATCCCACTTGGGCTAGGTTATAGTACCACGCTATAATCTAAATACTATACTATAATCTGAATACCACGTTATATTCTAGATACCACACTATAATCCAAATACCACATTATAATCTAAATACTACACTAAAATCTAAATATCACACTATAACCTAAATATCATGTTATAATCTAATTACTACGACCTAATTACCACGCTTTAATCTGAATACATAATCTGGCTACCACACTATAATCTACCCTTTTATTTTGATGCTATCTCTATTCACATTCTAGCTATATTTTTATACCTTTCTTGATATCTGTATTTTTTCTCTTATGTATGATTTTATTACCACGTTATAATCTAAATATCCCCCACACTTTAACCTAAGTACCTCTCTTTTCTTCCTGTTTCTACTCTATTTGTAATTTAAGTTATATATTGTTGATACTGACCTTTCACGTCTGATTGAATGTCAAATTCTATATTGAAGTACTTACCCTTTGTGCCTATTTGGTTACCTGTTAAAATGCCAAATTGTGGTAAAAAAAATATAGTGTCGGGTGGCGCAGTAGATCTATGATTAATTTTGGCTGACACTATGCCATAATTTCAGCCGATCTTTTGGGCATATGATTTGAGGATCCAGCCTGGCGCCATGCTAGTGACCTGATAGTATCCTGGAACTATCGTGAAACTGTTATGGAACTGGCAGGGAACTATCAAAAAGCTAGTATAGTCCTATTAATTCACCAGTTCTTTATGCTGGTTTGGATGCCAAATTATTATGCCCAAAGTTCTAACCAAAATTATGGAATAATGCTGGCCGAATTTATACTGCGCCTTACTGCGCCAGTCATGTGATACTGTTCCGGCGACAGAACACCCTCACATAGTTACGGGCTAGTGACGGGAATGTTCTGGGAATGTTTCCGGTACCCAATATATATGCATTTGTGTCACATATTTTTTGTATTCATATATTTCCGAAATCTTTCTAGCCCCAGTCTGGTGGTCCATTGGTTAGTAGAGAATTGGAGGTGTAATCTGTATTATCTTGGTCTGACCCATTTGTTTACCAGCCATTTCGCATCCCAACTATTACCTATTTGTTGCCAGTATATGTATGCCAATTTCGTGTCCATCGTTAGAGGTGCATTATGTATTATCATGACCAGCCCATTTATACCATACCCGAGTACATGTCTAGAAAGATGAAGGCTTCTCCCAATATTTTATATAATGATTACGGAGTTACCTTCACTTGTTGATACATATCAGTTGCCTATTTGTTGCCGGTACATGTATGCCAATTTCGATTGCCGGTATAGGCGGTATATATTGATTCTGACCAGGCCCAAAATTGTATAGCCGGTTTGCGTTAATGAGGGCCTCACATATCAGAGTACATACCATCGAGATGAAGCCTTCTTCCAATTTTTTATATAATATTTCCGAAGAAGGCTTCACTTTTTCAGATACATCCGGTTGCCTTTCTTTCACGCCTTGCCATCTAAGTTTGCTATCACTTCTTTTTTGCAACTATCGAAAAAAATTAATTAAACATTTCCAAAAGTTATAGAGATAGTATAACTTTTCGAACTAGCATCATGCATACACCAACTATTTCCAACCAAACTGATTGCTCCGGAACCGCCTCAGCCCTCCGCTACGACGGCGCCGGCCCTTTAGCCAGTGTTCTATCACGTAATGATATTGTAGCAGAATTCGATAATGGGATGACCACTATACTCCAGCAACGCTTATCTGATAAGCAACCCATACACTTTATGCCTACTGCTGTAAGTGATGAGGCCGAATACATTAATGGAGTATCCACCTACATTTTGCGTATTAGTGGTTGCTTGATTAATGGGCAAAAGGCTATCGTGAACGTTATGGGCATTAAGCTGTTGTAGTACCTGAAAAGACACCACTATCTATGTTTAAGACCAAATTAGTAAAGATATTATCTAATATTCTCGGAAGTACATCGAAGTTCGGAATCGAAACTATTAGCGCTTTCCCACTTCAAGGATACCATACAGAGAAAAGGTTATATATCCGTGTAAGGTCATGGAACCATTGAGATCGGAATAAAGCGCTAAAGGCAGTTCGTGGGGTTGGCATTAGCACTGCTTCTGATGATCTAACCCCTACGTACTATTATCGTAAAGTAGCCCGTGAAGAAAGATTACCTCTTTCGAGATGGGCAGTGTTAACCGATTCGGTACGTTGAATAGATTAACTATGATTTGCAGTCAGGGAGATTAAGTACGTTTAACTATGACTGAAATCCAATCAAACAAGACACGCTTAAAATAGGGAGTTCGTTTATAGTGTAAAAGGTTATACTTTATTATAGAACTTTATAATTACAAGAATAAGAACTAATAGGAACTAAGGTTAACTAATTCGAACTGAAGGAACTTCCCTTATAACAAAGGAAAATACCAACGTTATTTATATAAAAGTTACTACATATAAAGATATAATAAATATAATAGATATAATAAATATAAGAAATATAACTAATATAATAAATATAACTAATAAATTAAATATAATAAATAAAATAATTATATCGATTATATTAAATATAATTAATATAATAAATATAATAGAAATAATAGGCTAAGTAGGCTGCGACTAGGTCGGCTTGGCACAGTTGGGCACAGTAGATCCTAATTTTCCACATGATCTTCTGGCGCAGTAAGTTGTAACTCTACACGTGACTAGGGGTAACAGGTTCCTCCTCTTAATTTGCAGCTCCTGCGAAAATCAATAAATTATTTCTAAGTTTCCTTATCTGAGGTCTGGTAATTTTCCTAATAACCTGGACGTCTAGTTTCTTCGTCCTTAAGATTTGTTCCGGAAAAAACTCAAAAATATCAAAAGTCTTTTCTACAATTGTTGCATAATGTAATGACATTTTATGCTTGTATTTCAATCGTTCGCTAGGAGTTGGTAGTTGGTCTAGGAGTTGTCCTAAATAGAAAGAGTTAATCATCGCCAATTGTGTGTCTTTTAGTCGTATTGACTTCGTTACACTTCTTAGAGTTGCAGAAAATTTAACTTGGAAATCTTCTTCTTCCATGTAGGGCGGCGGTGGAAAATTAATTTCTTCTGAAGTAGTTTGTTGAATATCTTCTAATATTTCTGAAAAATCCATTTTTCTTCAAGCGGTTTAAACTCTTTTGTCAACTTATCCACATCTATATATATGTTTTAAATTTCTGTAGATCGTTTTGCTGATTAGATTTTTGTTTATTTCTGATGAGATTTTTGTATTACTCATCATGTTTCACCACATCTATCAGTTATTTTTAGCGCTTAAATTATTTAACCGCGTTTTTCTATTTTAAGATTATTTTTCCTTGTTCTAAAAATATCTTCACATTTTTCTCTAGAACTTTCCAGAAATATTTTCAAAAGTGATTTTTGCGCGTCTTACGCGTCCACATTTTCATAATTTTTCGCGTCATAATTTTTCGTGATATTTTTATTGTGCCTGATCTTAACGTGTTTTCGCGTCGTGCCTATTTCTTATATAAGGTCTAAATTTTTCTTCTTTCTCTTTTTCTTATCTTCTTGTAAAATCTTTATATTATCCCAAAATTTTTCCAAAATTTTCTTTGTCTACCTATCTATCTATCTACCAATCTATCTATCATGACCTGTCGTCGATCTAATACCTCACGTCAGAAATCTCGAGCAAGATTTCAAAGACTTAAAGAAGCACGTAAAATGAAAGTTCGTCAACTTGAAGGTGGGTATTGTACGCAAGGTTCTTAAGATGTCTCTTGAACGGTATGATTGCCTGTAGACAGGGTTTCGACCTTATATCCAGTTCTTAAAAGGTTGATTTTGCGCAGCTTGTAGACGGGGTACTTGTACTTCTAGGATATTTAAGTCTTGAAAGGCCTCTACCTGTAGAACTTTTTTGTACTATCGACCTTATTCACTTAGTTTTTAACTAACTTGGAGTGACCATAAATCTCCATTTTTATTTCTAATAGAGGACCTTACGAAAGTTAAGGAAGAAAAAGAAGATTTTCAAGAGAAATTTGAAAACTTGCTGGAAATGGGGACCCATAAGAATCTCGAGACAGAATTCCAAAATAAAATCTGGGCTGGGGAGCAGCGAAAATTATGGGAGGCCCAAAAATTAATTATCGACCAGCAGCGAACAATAGAAGGTCTGGAAGAAGGCGTTTGTCAATTAATTTCACATAATATAGGCTTGCAGAGTAGTAGAGGTCGTGCTGAAGCAGCATTTGAAGAAGCAAAACAAATGCTTTTTGAAGAATGTAATATAATTTTGTCAAACGGTTCTACTTCTAATCCTAGTTATGAAGAAGTTGATTAAATAAAAAAAATTTCTTCTTTCTGATTTTCCCTATAATTTTCTAATAATTTTTGTAATAAATTTTTCATTAAGTTTTTCACAATAAAATTTCTAAAATTTTTCATCTTTTTAATAAATTTTTCTGGGGCATTGAGTCGCAAATTCATTTTGATCGTCTGTAACACTTGTAAATAAAATTAACTATTTGCCACGAGTTGTAGATCTTAATCGTGACTAATTATACTACAATTATTGGTTCCCAATTTTGTCGATCGTGATACAATTTTAATAAACTTCCATTTACAGGAGTTCGTAAGACTTTTCCATCTATAGTTCGTAATTTGTACGCTCCTTTTTCTCCAACTTGATGAATATAGTATGGTCCTTTCCATTTTGGATTTAGTTTTCCAGTCCATTGCTTTTCTTTTGCTGCGTCATAATATAAGACTTTATCTCCAATAGAAAATTTTATTTGATGACGTAATTTTCTATCATGTCGTTCCTTTTGTTTTTGTTGAGATATTTCAATATTTGTCTTAGCTATTTCGATTTCTTGAGGTAGTTGGTCAACTAAATTTTCTATGTGATTTATTAAAGTTGGATTTCCATTATTTTCTAATGAATCAGTTGGTAGTTTAGCATCTCGTCCATATAATAAAAAGAAAGGTGCGATTTTTGTAGTCGAATGTTTTGTAGTACGATAAGCAAATAAAATTGGTGCAATATAATTATCCCAATTATCAATATGATCTGTTGATAATTTTGCTAAAGATTCTGATAAAGTACGATTAAATCTTTCTACAAGTCCATTTGTTTGAGGGTGGTATGGTGTTGAAAATAAATGTTTTATCTGAAATTTTTCCATTAATTTTTCAATTATTTGATTTCTAAAATGAGTTCCTTGGTCTGATAATATTTTTGCTGGACATCCATGTCGACAAATTATTTCTTCATAAATAAAAAGTGCAGCTTGTTCTGCAGTAGCTTCTTTTACAGCTCGTGCTTCTGGCCATTTTGTTAAATAATCCATTGCTGTAATTATATATTTGTTTCCATTTGTAGTTATAGGTAAAGGTCCTACAAAATCTATTCCTATTTGATGAAAAGGACTTTCTACTGGAATAGGATGTAAAGGTAACTTTGTCTTTTGTTTTCCTCTTCGTTGACAAGAGTCACATGACATGACATAAGCTCTGATGTCATTGTACATTTGTGGCCAATAATATCTTGATTGAATTTTGTCAAACATTGTGTCAACTGAAAAATGCGCAGCAGTAGGATCGTTGTGGAACATAAAAAGAACTGGTTCCAATTCATGTCTTCTAATTACTCGTAGTAAATTATTTTGTCTCTTTTTATCCTTTTTATAAATGAAATTATTTTTGATAATAAAATATACTGATTGTTTTTGAATTTGTTGTTGTTGGTTATTTAATGTAAAAGGTAATTGATTATATTTTAAATAATTATATATGTTATTGTAATGTTCAATATCCATTTTTGAAAATTTAGGCTGTCTCGTCACGATGCGGACACTTTCGCTTTCACCCTTTGATACTTTGTCAATTATAATATGTAAAAGAGGTGGACTTTTAGTCCAAATTGGCAATGAAAGGTTCCAAAGATACTTTGTAAACTGGTAAATCATTCCTTAATCGTTCGATATATTTAAGATAATTGATATTATTTTCAAGTTGTACTGCTTGAGGTTCTTTCCACCATTGATTATTAATAAGGAATTTGGGATTCATATCTGGCCTAATTTTTCCTAAAGTGAATCCAATGATACAGTCATGTATAGTAGTTTCATAAAATAAATTCTTCTTGCACATCGTACAATATGTATGCACGTGATGATTTTCTGTATCACATTCCATGGTACAACGACTTCCACCATGATTGATTGGTTGACCGGCGATTACTTGTTTAATTTTTATATTTTCCAAATACATATTTTCTAGAGCTTGACGGTTCATACCACACATGGTCCAGGCGATATGTTCTTCAATATTAATCTGATTTTCTTCTGAATAATCAGAGAATGCATCTCCATAAATTTGTCTTTCCCACGAATTATTATATTCTTCTGTATCAATCGAATAGTTATCTTCATTACACTGACAAATAATTTCGTTACAACAACTATATGGTGATGGTGAACGGGCTGGAGGAGGTTGACAAACTTTACAAATACAATCTTCTGGATGAGGTCCATTGGGGTTGTCAAAATCATATCGAATTCCTGAAACAATATTAATAGGAGAGTTATTTTCAGATCGTTCTTCAATGTAGCTTTGCATATCATATATTAGATTATCACAACGATTTAACAAATCAATAGCTCTTTGAGCAGGTCTATCAGTATAATCATCTTCTGAATCTGCATCGTACTCTTCATGTACTGGAGTAGAACTTTCATTTACATTAGTTTGTCCTTCTTTTTCAATAGAAATCATGAAACAACTAAGAGTTTGGCTATCTTCTTCAAACATTCTAGATAATGCATCTGCATTTGCGTTTGCTTTTCCCGCTCGATGCTTAATATTAAAGTCATACTGTTGAAGGTCCATGACCCATCTCGCACGGCGACCTTTTGGGATTTTGGATGTCTTTAACCATTTTAGAGCAGAATGGTCAGTAACAATTGTGAAAGGTTTTAATCCTAAGTAGTGTTGGAAATGTTTGATAGCCCACACTATCGCAAGACATTCCTGGTCAGTTATAGGGTAATTACACTCAGCCTTATTCAAAGATCTGCTGGCATAAGCGACTACATGTTCTTTTCCATCCTCTCTCATTTGTGATAACACAGCACCAAGTCCAGTACCAGATGCGTCTGTATGAATAATGAAGGGTTGTTCAAAGTCAGGGTATGTTAAGATTGGAGATTTAATTAATCTTTCCTTCAAATAATCAAATGCAGTTTGTTGTTTCTCAGTCCAATGAAAAGGAGTTTCCTTCTTTAAAAGTAATAACATTGGTTTGGCTATTTTTGAGAAATCTTTGATGAACTTTCGATAGTAAGAGAATAAGCCTAATGCTGAGCGAAGTTGTGTTAGATTTGTTGGAACCGGAAAGGTTCTAATTTTTTCAATTTTTTCTGGATCAGGTCGGATACCTTCTCGTCCTACTACATGTCCTAGGAAATGAATATTTCCGAGGCAGAAATAACATTTCTTAAGTTTAATCTTCAAATTTGCTCGTCTAAGAGTCTCAAATACTTGTCTAAGATGGTCCAAGTGTTGCTCCAAGGTTCCTTTTGAGTAGATGATTACATCATCTAAATATACTGCTACAAATTTCCCTAGATACTCCTGGAGTATTCTATTCATTAATCGTTGAAAAGTTCCAGGCGCATAAGCTAAACCAAAGGGCATTACTAGAAATTCATATAATCCAAAGGGAGTAATGAAGGCAGTTTTCTCCACATCTGCTGGATCCATAGCTACTTGCCAATAACCACTGGCTAAATCTAATGTGGTAAACCATGTTGCATTACTAAAAGATTCAAGCATATCATCAATTCGAGGCAATGGGTAAGCATCTGCTTTGGTGACAGCATTCAATTTTCGATAGTCTATGCATAAACGTTTTTCTCCTCCTTTTTTATCAACAATTACCACAGGTGAAGCCCAAGGGCTAGCTGATTTTCTTATAAGTCCTTGACTTTCCATTCTTGTGATTTCTCCTTGTAAAAATTCTCTATATTTAGGATTACATCGATAGGGTGGTTGAGAGATAGGAGTAGCATCTTTTGTAATAATTTTGTGCTTAATTACATTTGTTTTTCCAATTTCTGTTTGGCTTTTAGCACAAATATCTGCATAGTCACTCAAGAGTTGTTGAAATTGGCTTTGTTGATGGTAGTCTAACGGTCCTAAATGTAAGTCTGGATTGACTTTTTCTTCACTATATACTTCTGCTTGAGCTAAATAAATGGCAGGATTTGATTCTTCCAATTCTTCATCTTCATTATTTTGGTGGGCAGGAGATACTTCATTTTCCCATGGGTTAAATTCAAGGGATTCTTCTGTTGAATAACCAGAAAAATCAGACATATAGATTTGGGCTTCTTCTAACTCTTCAGACTCATATTCCTCTTCGTCATCATACTCAAATGATTGCTTCATTTTAATAGGTTTTGGAAGAGTAAAAATCACAGGGACTGTTGTGGATCGTCCATTGTATCTGATGGTTAGTGTTTTCTTGTCCCAGTCAAGGGCAGCATTTACCTTTCTCATCCAGTTGTTTCCTAGAATGAAAACACTGTCGCTTGATTCTATGATTTGAACATTGGTTTTAATAATTAAATTTCTGACTTTTAGGGGTAAATTTTGGATTTCTCCCAATGATCTAACTCTAGTTCCATTGGCAGTTTTAATTACATATTCTGAGGGTCCATCGATAGTTAAATTCAAAGTTTTCATCATGGCAGTTGTCATAATACTAACTGCAGCTCCACTATCAATTACTGCAATAACTGGTTGTTGATTGATATGAAATTCACATTTAGCAGCGGTAGTAGGAGTTTCTTCTTCTGAGTTGGAGTCTCCATAGTAACTTTCTCCAATATAATTGTTATTGTCAACCTTTTCACGTTTTCTCCTCATACTTTGAATTAATCCTTTCCTGTAAACAGGAAGTTGAGCTGTAGCTTGACCAATAGATAGACCACAAGGTAGGTCACTAATATATTTAGCTATGTCAAATTCATTGACATTTTCAATAGGTGCAGGGACCATTTTGGTTCTTACTTTTCTTTTTGTTGAAGGTTCTGCTGTAGCATCCATATCCATAGGTGTAGAAGGAGTTACTGGAGGAATAGGTTGGGTACGTAATTGGTCTTCCTTTCGAGATTCTGAAAATCTTGTTCTTTTTCCTCTAGGAGAAGATATCTCATATGGAACAGATCTAGAACGAGTTGTAACATATGCTTCATATTCGTCTTCTTCTTCCCATTCTTCCTCATATTCATCCTCATATTCATCATAGTAAATTTCTGCTTCATCATCTGCATAATTAATAGGTGTAACTGGTGCTCTTTGACGAGGGCGATTATTATTATTATTATTACCATTAATATTTCCATTATTGGTATTTCTTCCCATTTGGCAGTTTCTGGAAATATGTCCTATATTTCCACATCTAAAACAAGTAATATTTGGATTGAAGGAATTCTGAGTAGGAGCTTGGCCATTTTGACGATTTTGATAGTTATTATTATTAGGCCTCGGTCTGGTATTTCGAGGAGTGCTTTGTTGAACCATTAGAACTGATGAAAGATTTGCATAATTAAGAGCGAGTTGTTGCATTTGTTTTGTTAATGCTTCCATTTCATCTACTTGTGGAGTTGGTTTAACAGTAGTAGTAGTAGCAGTTGGAATAGGTTCTGTAGTACTATTAGTTACTGGTGCTGTAGTTAGAAGAGTAGTATTTACACCTAATTCTACTAACTTAGCTCGGGTAATAGTTGCTTCCAAAGTATCAGTATTTCCAATTACTACCTGTCCAACTAAGAAGGACTTGAGACCATTAATATAGTAGTTAATTTGGTATCTTGCGGCTAAAGCTTCCCCTTGGGTAGCTTTATTTAACAGCTTCTTAAAACGTCGGGAGTAATTTTCTACTGATTCATTGTCTCCTTGTTTAATATTTTGCAGTTCTCTGGTCCACTGATTCCTTCGAGCAGCAGTTGCAAAGTAGTTTAAAAATTGGGTATCAAAGTTATTTGCATTGTTATCTACATGCCATTGGTTGATATTTCCTCTATTCTCTTCATACCAATCTCGGGCAGCTTCCTTAAGAAATCCAGCGGCTAAAGCAATTTTTCGATTATCTGGCCATCCATTAGCTGCAAAGGCAGCTTCAAAGAGTCGACACCATTCATATGGATCCTCATCATCACGTCCATAGAAAAAGGGAACATCAACAACTTTAGATGTTGTACGATTTTGGTTGGCAGTTGTAAGAGCATTAATGGCATTAAGATTATTTTGTAATGCAGTAGTAATGGCATTTGTATTGTTATTCAAAGTATTTTCCAAAAGGTTTCCAACATTTCTGGGATTAGCATTATCTATTGGGTCAGCTCCCCAAACTAACTTCATAAGATCTTTCATCTGACCTTCATTCATGTTGGCGTTATTATTTACTGGCGTATTATGAAAAATTCGGTATGCGTTGGTTACTTGAGTATCAGTTGGTAAACTCTTGAATCCGTTTGTTAATTCAAATAATTTATGTAAATAAAAGGATAATTCTAATAAAGGAGTATTTATTTGTCGAAACTTTATACTTTGTAGGATCTTAGTAGTTATTCCGACAAGTGTATTGAGTTGTGTAGTTATGAAGAATTCAGTTTTTAATACTTTAAAAGCGGCTACTGTTGCTCCAGTATATTGTTTTGCTGTATACTGAATAGAAATCCAGAGCCAAAATTTCTCAAATCCGTCAGGGATATTGTCAGCTGGAATAGAATCTGTTGGGTAACACTGAATACAGTAAACTTCTTTTTGGTTGATCGCTCTTCCTCTACGATGTTTTCTTTGATGTGATTTTAATTCTGCTTTAGATAAATTGTAAAAGGGCATTCAATTTCAAAATTCAAATTGTTGCAAGTACGTCTGCTAATATCTCAAGTACGTTTGAGAAAAGAAATTACGTCTGCAAGTTCGTCTGCAAGTATTCTCAAGTTCGTCTGAGAAAAGAAATTACGTCTGCAAGTACGTCTGCAAGTATTCTCAAGTTCGTCTGAGAAAAGAAATCAATTGTTAATTCACAGTATAGCCTTTTACCTGGCAGGAATCACCACTTGTTAACCGATTCGGTACGTTGAATAGATTAACTATGATTTGCAGTCAGGGAGATTAAGTACGTTTAACTATGACTGAAATCCAATCAAACAAGACACGCTTAAAATAGGGAGTTCGTTTATAGTGTAAAAGGTTATACTTTATTATAGAACTTTATAATTACAAGAATAAGAACTAATAGGAACTAAGGTTAACTAATTCGAACTGAAGGAACTTCCCTTATAACAAAGGAAAATACCAACGTTATTTATATAAAAGTTACTACATATAAAGATATAATAAATATAATAGATATAATAAATATAAGAAATATAACTAATATAATAAATATAACTAATAAATTAAATATAATAAATAAAATAATTATATCGATTATATTAAATATAATTAATATAATAAATATAATAGAAATAATAGGCTAAGTAGGCTGCGACTAGGTCGGCTTGGCACAGTTGGGCACAGTAGATCCTAATTTTCCACATGATCTTCTGGCGCAGTAAGTTGTAACTCTACACGTGACTAGGGGTAACAGCAGTATTAAGTAATTATCTCCACAAATACATTCAAGGGGGTACTTATCTCTTCCAAGTTTCTGTGAATAATTACAATCCAACAAGTGAGGACGATTATAATAATCCATTATTTTCTTCGGCCCTTTCACGGGATCGCACCCTTGTTCTTACGTGGGACATAGAAACATATAGTTCGCTTGGGCTAGGCAACTTTCCCACTCCACAGAGTGATGAATCCAACGTATTTATGATTTGCATGTCAGTCCATTGGAAAGATGACCCCAATCCATTAAAACAAATATGTCTTGTTGATGTTGAGACGGCACCAAACCTGCGCTGGATCACAATTATATGTGGGAATCAAGTAAATCTGTTAAAAGCCTTCGCATTATGTTGGGAACTACTAGCCCCGGACATACAAATAGGTTTTAACGATTCTCAATACGACTGGAAATTTATTGTGGAGAAAGCTAAGAAATTAGGAATTCTTGAATGGATGTTTAATCGTATGTCAATCAAACCATCAAGTCTCGAAAAAATCGAAAAATGGCAATACCAATATAATAGTATAAAGGTTAATGATAGGAATTTCTATTCGAAGCATCTTAAAATCCCTGGGTGTGTAGCTATTGATGCCCGACCATGTTTTATGAAATTCTATCCTAAGGCCGAAAAGAGCAGTTTAGCATATTACCTAAAGGAGTGTGAGCTCGATAACAAGCTGGATATGCCTTTCCATCGTATGTTTAAGTATTATGGAAGGGCATTAAAAGAAACCAATGCTACAACGGCCGAGCAGATGCGCGAAGTAGCCGAATATTGTATTATTGATGCTATTAGCTGTCAGCGGTTAATGGTAAAGCGTAATGCAATTAACGAGTATAGGGAGATGGCATCCGTAGCCTTCATATCATTATACGATTCACATTATTTTGCAATAGGAATGAAAGTGCGTAATCTTTTAAGTGCCAGTGCGTGGCAAGAAAGGATTTTAACTAGCACCATTCCATGTGAACAAACGGAAACAGGGAAGTACCCTGGAGCCTATGTTTTCCCACCGGTAAAGGGTCTCGAAAATAGACGACCTGTAACCGGCTTAGACTTTGCATCATTGTATCCAAGCCTTATCATGACATACAATCTCTCACCTGATAAAATCATTTTATCCCGAGCGGATGCCGAATCTCTAAAGGAGAGCGGTAAAAAGCTTCATGAAATTAATTTCAAATTCAATGGTCACGACATTCTCGCATGGTCTATAGAGCATGAAAACCAAGCCGAAATGAAAGGCCTTTATCCAAAAGTATTAGAGGAGTTGCTTATTAGACGAAATTCAGTAAAAAGCTGTCTTGCTCCATTAAATGATAAAAAAGAAGAATTAGAAAAGGAGATTAGTTTGGCGGAAGCAAGGGGCGAGGACGTTACAGATGCTTTAAAATCTGAATACTCTTCAGTTTCCTTTAATGTCGCCTGTCTAGACGCAGGACAACTCGCTTTAAAAGTGTATATGAATACGTTTTACGGTGAAGCCGGGAATAGTGGATCCCCTTTCTTCTTGCGAGCATTAGCAGGCGGGGTGACATCAGCTGGTCAGCGGAATATCAAGCTTATTGCCGACCTTGTCAGAAGTAAAGGGTTCGGTGTAAAATATGGGGACACTGATTCATTATACCTTGTTTGTCCAGAAGGGTATTTCCGGGAGTGTGATGAGAAATACATTTCAGAAAAGATATCGAAGGAAGAGTACTGGGAGGAGATGGTGAGAATATCTATGGAAGCAATGAGTGAACTCCGAGGCGAAGTTAATGACTTTCTCAGGGAAGATAACGGATCCCCTTATTTCAAAATGGCATATGAGAAGTCTTATTTCCGGTAGTATTTACTGGAAAGAAAAAATACTACGGCATCCCACATAGAAGTAAGCCCAACTTTAATAATAAGCTTTTTATTCGAGGGGTTGAGATTGTAAAGCGGGGACAGTCTAAACACTTTCGTGAGGTGGGTAAGAAGGTCATGGATGAATCTATGAGGCTGGATAATACACGCACCTTGCGTCAGATTGTGAAGGACGTGCTCAAAGAGACCATAAATGATATTTCGCAGATACATCTTAATGGAGTGATTAAAACTGCTGTGTGGAAGCCCGATAAAAATAACAAGAGTGTCCAGCGTTTCATTTCACGAATGCAGGATAGACATACCCGTGAAGAAGCGGATGCCAAACGGTGCATAAAAAAGGGCCTAACACCCGAGCCTTATCTTTATGAAATCCCAGAACCAGGTGAACGCTTTGAGTATATTGTAGTTGAGAATGGTTCGTCAGATAAGATCGGAGATAAAATGGAGTATCCAGAGGTAGTGAGGCGATTAGGTAAAAAGATCGATATCAGCTATTATCTGAAAACTGTTGTTGGCCTCTGTGCGCGATTTATAAACTATGATGATATACACCAGCCATCATCTGAAATTGTGCTGGAGGCCTTAAAAAAGTTAAAAGATGGCAATAAAGCGGGTGGTAATAAAGCAGATGACGGTGGGGTGGATGAAGACGACCTGGACGAAGATGAAATGGATGAAGACGAAATAGACGAAGATGAGGTATCAAAAATAAGAGATGCCTTAGCGCAAAAATTAGCTGAAAAGTGGGTTAGGGGGTATATCAAAAGCCTACATGATGGTCCGAAAAAAGATAAAACTATCATATCTCATTTATGGGAAGGAGCACGCATTTACGCGAAAAAATTATTTGATACTACTTATGCCGACAAGGGAGAATGCCTGACTAACAGTGCTTATTGCCAACCTTTCATCAATGCGCTGAATAAGCAAGAAGAATCCATCCGCCTAAAACTTTCATCATTGCTTAAAGAAATTTCCGAGGTTGATATAGAGTATAGAGAAAGTATGTATAAATTAGTTACTAAGAAGCGAGCAATGTCCTTAGAACAATATTTAACATCATATTATTTGGATGAGTGTAAGCTACTAGCAGATTTCCGAAACATATGGTACAAAGTGGTTGGCCTAGAAATCACACACTACCGAACATTGTCGAAATTACAGGATAGCAAAAAAGATGATTCATCCGAATCAGATATAGACGAGATTATCGAATTATATGGATAAGTACTCTTAGCGGGATGTGGCAATTTCAGCTAAGAAACTTAGGCGTTAAGGCGCTTCGCATAATATTATTTACATATTTTTTCTCGTGCAATAATACTGGCTAACTTCAATTTCTATCTTCGAACTTCTGGCCTCCGATCATACAGCCCAGCGTTGGAAATACCCGGAGACGATAAAAATAGTTCTGGTTAGGAGAATACTCGGTATTACTTTTTTTCCTTGAATTCTACCATTTCCTGACCACGAACCATATAACTACAATCAGTAGTAAAACAAGTATGGCATATGGCATTAAGGAACTTTTAACGACTGGTGCGGTTTTAGAGGGACCCGCTAGAGGCATTTCTTGGGACAATGATACTGCTTCTGCGCCACCTACAGAAATTGTCGGGCCAAGATTGGGAAGAGTCTCTTCAGAACCAAGTTGAGATAAATTGTTTATAGGCGGGGGTGGACGATCTACTTCATTATTTTTCTTTAACGCTAACTGCTCCCTAAGGGACCTATTTGCCTCTATTAAATTTGACCGCGTTAAAAATAAAGAATCTATCATC
This sequence comes from Rhizophagus irregularis, assembly GCF_026210795.1. Taxonomy (NCBI): domain Eukaryota; kingdom Fungi; phylum Glomeromycota; class Glomeromycetes; order Glomerales; family Glomeraceae; genus Rhizophagus; species Rhizophagus irregularis. Next base: position 938,259 of record NC_089451.1, on the reverse strand, counting down.
TGATTGTATATGTTTTTTGAGGACTCTATTCCCTTTTCCATACATTCTATTTCGTATTTTTTTGAGGATAAATCACCCCTCACTTGCTCCAATTCAAGCCTAAGAGAATCGATCTCTTTAGGATCAGATGAGTTTATTTGGGCCGGCTCATCTATTAGCCCTCCTACTACATTTGAATCGTGGAGCACCTGATCTAGCTCCAAGTCATCCAACTTACCTTCCAATTCACGTACTTTAGTTTCAAGAGAAAGAATCTGGACCTTATCAGCGGACGAAGCTTTCTGGGTCAAAGTTGCTTCTCTCTTTAGTGTTTTAATATTAGATTTGAGCGATTTGATTTCGGCAGTATATTTGGCTTCAAGCTCATGTTGACTCTCGAGATGAGACTTTCGTTCAGAAATAAGTTGGGATCTAACTTTAGTAGTAGATGCAATTAACTGGCTAGCTTTATTTTCAAACTCCTTTTCTCGCTCATTGTACTTATTTACCAGCTTTTCGCTGAGATCATTAATCTCAGAGTTAAATTCGGTAATGGATCTTAATTTTTTTTCGAGCTCTTGCTCATATGCACTACCCAGCCGATGACCAGGTTTTTTATAAGAACCACCCTCTCTATCTTTTATATCATTCAATGTATGCACATTGGACATAATATTAGCATGGTTATATATTAGAAAAAAAAATGTACGAATTTATTTCCGAGATAATAAACTTATCCTATACAATCAGAATAATACAATTTTTCTAAATATCCTATTTATCTCGTATATCCCGTATATTCTATATGTCCGGAATATTATCTTCCTATATATCCTGTATATCCTATATATTCAGAATAATACATTCTTTCTATATATCCTATTTAATAAATTATTTCAGAGTATTATATTAGATATATAAAAAAATATTGCTACCATGCTCAGACAACACATGAGATGTGACGCCCCTCCTTTTTCACCAGCCGATTATGATCATATTATGCAATGTGCTGAAAAAAAGCCTAGAGATAAAGTTTTAAAGGATTTAACAAATAAATATCACACATCACAAAAACGTATTTATCAGATCTGGAGAGGTGAAGAAAAAAATAGGGTTGCGTGGAATCAACCAATTCATATGCCAACAGCTTCGCTTTCTAATATAAATGTTGTGGGCGGGCGGACCGAGCCAGAGATCCAAGACCAAGATGTTTCTCCATTTGCAGAACTGGAAAAACAAATACGTGATGGTAAGATAGAGTCTAGCAAATCTATTGATTCAGTTTTAGAAGAAGGTAAAAAGGCAAAAAAGGCTGGAGGGAAGAAATTGAAGTCCAAATCTGCCTTAGCAGAAATAACACCATCTCCCGTCCAGACTCAACCCATCCCCATATCGCATGAGAAGGTGGTAGAAAGAAACATAAAAACTATAGCGAATATTAAGAATATAGTAGAAAAATAACCTGCTTATTCTTTAAGAAGTTCACAATAGAGTGTCTGTAATCTTTCACAATACTCATTGATTTCTGCATTATACTTAAAAGTGCTATATAACATTTTTTCAAGCTCTTCATAACTCACTTTTTTTTTAATGTGCTATCTTCGCTTAAATCCTGCGAAATATGATCCAGAGTCGAGGAAGCATCAGATTCGGGAGTAACGTTCGCGCAATTCACCTCAAGCTTATTCTTGACCTTATGCATATTAATTGGGATAAAAAATTCCTTACTATTACACTCTAGTTTCAATTCCCGCTTTGATGCAAGTAAATCATAATTATATTTATCAAGAAGCGTGTTGGGTAAGATTAGCATCGGCTTAGGGTATTTAACTACAGCAAAATCAGCATATATAGTATATCTGGGAGCGAAATTTACTGGGACATTTCTGACAATTCCAAGGGATTCTGTGGGAGAAGTAGCAATGCCTCTGAGATCATGTTTTTCTTTCGTGTCAATCTCTAGCTTCAATCGTTTGGCTATGTCCTCAGACATGATCGGAAAATTAGCACCAGGATCAACTGTACCTGCCGGAATCACTAGACGCTTAATTTTACATTTAACGGTGGCAACGTCTGTGACAGGTTCTTTTTTCCGGATAAAATTTATCTCCATGGGTCCATCCAAAATATCTTCTTCATCTGAATCTTGAGCTAAGACAGGTACACAGTTTTTAGCTTGCTGAATTATGTATGGAAGATAATTCTCAAATTTGATCTGAATGATTTTGCGGATAATTTCTTCTAAAGACACACGCTTACCATGACTATCTTTATCTGATAAGGCATTATGGGCGGAAGACGAATTATTGTCTTGCTTTACCTTACGAAGCTCAGATTTATTAGAGATCTTAGACTTTGAGAATTTATCAGGATACCCACGTTGCTCAGCAGGTCCTAAAGGGACCGCGTACATCGGGAAATTTTTTGGGGAGCAGATCTGCGCAGATTTTCAGAAATTATATCTGCGCAGATTTTATACCCTGGCGCAAAACATTAGAGGAAAATTTTAATAAAAAACTGCGCAGATTTTATAAATAGCAATGTTCTGCGCGGATTTTTAAATAAAAAACCTTTGAAATAAATCGAAATATAAAATACAATTAATATATGATAATTTATAGTCCATTTATATTAATTAATCATAATCAATTCTTTATTTCTACCAAAAAAAGCAACGTAAAATTTCGCGCAAAAATACGAATTATAAAAATTAAAGTACTTCAAAGAAATACATAGTACAATTAAAGAATATAAAATTACGAATTATAAAAAAAATTAAAGTATTTCAAAGAAATACAATTAAAGAATATAAAATTACGAATTATAAAAAAAATTAAAGTATTTCAAAGAAATACAATTAAAAAATATAAAATTACGAATTATAAAAAAATTAAAGTATTTCAAAGAAATACGATTAAAAAATATAAAAAAATGATATAAAAAAAATTAAAGTATTTCAAAGAAATACGATTAAAAAATATAAAAAAATGATATAAAAAAATTAAAGTATTTCAAAAAAATACGATTAAAAAATATAAAAAAATGATATAAAAAAAATTAAAGTATTTCAAAGAAATACGATTAAAAAATATAAAAAAATGATATAAAAAAATTAAAGTATTTCAAAAAAATACGATTAAAAAATATAAAAAAATGATATAAAAAAAATTAAAGTATTTCAAAGAAATACAATTAAAAAAAATAAAAAATATGAATTATAAAAAAATTAAAGTATTTCAAAGAAATACAATTAAAAAAAATAAAAAATATGAATTATAAAAAAATTAAAGTATTTCAAAGAAATACAATTAATCCTGAGGAAATTGCGAATCTAGATTATTAATCTAAAAAAAAATGATGATTTAGCTTAGTAAAATAATTCAATTAAGTGTATAATCGAACATAAATAATAACTTTAACTTACAAAATCATCATAATTTTCATTTTCAACCGAATCGCTGCTCTCTTCTGCGACTGCTGACTCGTATTGATCAGTTCTTTGACCAACTTCTTTCGCTTCTTTTTCAGCTAATTCCTCCATTATTCGAGGAGTTATTTGCGTTTTATTTCTAAACGCTTGCTGTTAATTAATTATAGATTAATATCTGTAAAATATTAAAAGATTAAAAGAACTGCGAAAATTTGCGAAAATTATTTACTAGAAAAAATTCGACTCTTTTCGTAACAGACTTGTCATTACACTTAATACTATAGCTATTGGGATTTAACAAGATGTCACATATTGATAAAATATACGCACAATGCGTAAAAGGAAGTTCTTTATCCCTATACTGTTTGAAAACCGAATGGCCAATTTTCGTTAGAATATTGTGATTTTTGAAAAGTTCATAAAACGCATTACGCGTTTTTTGATTCTGTTTCCATTCAGCGATCTTCATAGAAGGAGAATTGTTATCTATGCGTTCCAATCGCTGTTCTCCAAAGACGGAAAACATGGCACTCCTGATACTTGCGGCAAAATCATTTCTCCTGCTTCTGCATTTAGTTTTTATCTAAAAAAAAGTTAAATAAATATAAAAAAATACCTTTTTTTAACGATTATTAATATTTCACATACTTCTGCCAACAACTTATCTGAAAATAAAGAAATCCACGCGTTTTGCTCAATATTTTTAATGTAATGTTCTGCATGTTTAGATAAATATGTTTCTAAAGCCTTTCGGTACTCTATATCCGAAGGATATAAAGACGTTGGAATAAGTTCTTTAGCTACATTTTTATAAACGCGCTGTGAAGATATTTGGTTATTATAAGTATCTTTAGATTAAAATCAAGTTGATAATTTTTAATTAACTTACATTCCAGAAATCATCGCTTAATACATCACTTTTTGCAACATTTTGCGTATCTTGAATACTTTTTTGTTGCTGATCTCCAATATATCGACAAAGTTTGTAGATGGCGTTTACCTTTCCATCTAATGCATTCATGGCATAATTAAACTCTTTCACAGTTAGGTAACGTTCACCCTCTACATTATGTGGTTTTGGTAAAGGCTCACAGGTATCACTTTTATCGCGGTTATCATTATGTTCTTCATTATCATCGTCATCGACGTTATAATAATCAATTTCTTTATCAAGGTCAATTTGCATTGGACTAAGTATGGGAGTTGGCGTCCTCGAAGTTCTTTCATAACTCATAGGAGTTACAGATGGCGTCAATGTAGTTGAAACGGAAGTTTCAGTATGCGCAGTCCTGACTAAAGAATTCTCGCGATTTGTTGAGGATTTCTCACGATTTGCTGGAGTAAAAGAAACAGATTTAACTAAAGATCTTCCACGATCTACATCAAATGGAGTAACGAGTACAAAAGGACCAGTAGGTGATTTTTCACGATCTGTGCGCTGATCTTTAGGAATTTCTGAAGATTCTACTGTTGGCGTTCAGCAAAAGTTAATTATAATGTTAAATTGCAAAATATCAGCATCTTGACGACTAACTACCTGATAACATTTGTGCAAATATATTTTGTTGGCTTTCATTCTGTCCTTCAGGAACGTCAAGTGCTTGTTTTCTTCTTTGTCCTTCAGGAACGTCAAGTGCTTGCTTTCTTTTTTTGAGTTTTTTGCATTTTTTGACCTTTTAGACGCCATAATCACTTAAATTCTAAATTCGTAAAATTTGTATAGGAAAAATATTGCGGAGAAAAATTCAAACAACAATTAATTCGAAAAATTGAAAAAAAAATTGTAAAAATATGCGACGATTCAGCCAACCGAAAAAAAATGAAAAAATTCTTACATTATAAATAATTGAAAAATTGTGTAAGGTTAAAAGTTTTGCCGGAATTTTTTTAAAAAATCAGTTACTCCTGAATTAAAATATATTTAAGGATCAGTAAATTAAATAAATTAATTGTTAATGAATTGGTAAAAAAAATCAGTTACTCCCGAATTAAAAATATCAGTAAATGAAAAAAATTAATTACTAATCAGTAAATAAATTAATTATCTTTCAGTAAACAAAAATAATCAATTATCAGTAAAATTTATATTCGCTTGATAATCAGTAAAATAAAAAATATACCAAAAGTAAATCTTCATAAATATTTCTCGCGTGAAACTAATCGAAAAAATTTTCCTGCGTTAATTTCTAAACTCGCATTGATTTCTAAAGAAAAATGGTCAGATATAAATGTCAAATTTGCAAGAGATATTTTTCAACTCCCAGCGGTTTGAGACAGCACGCTAATGCCAAACACCATGGAAGAACAACAACTTCTCGACCAAGTGAACCAAGTGAACACGTTCAAAGATTCTCGCGACAACCATCAAGAACAGCGGTTATGCCAGAACATGATGTTCAGTTATGGAACACACCCATTACAATGCCAGATACATTTACTTCGCATGAAAAATCCACATACCAAGATGATAATATTGGTGAGATGGAGGATATAATAATCAACGAAATTCCAATTTAAGATGCAGACAATTTAGAATCTGAACCACGTTATAATCTGCGAAAAAGATCAAAATCAGAAAATATAGAAGAGAGAGCTGAAGAAATTTTTGAAGAAAATTTTGAGGAGTTGGGAACAGAAATACCAGTAAATCTTGACAATATTGATGATCTAGATCCTGAAGATCTTCAAGGAGCATCGTTAGATGATGCTTTAGATGCTATTGAAGGAAAAAATCTACCAGAACGCGTAGCAAAGTGGCCAAACGATGCATACAGAGATTTCATGAGATTAATTGTAGAGGGTAATATATCTAACAAAATTGGAGATCAAATAATTAAATTCTTTAATAAATATAGCAATCTGGAAGAATCTCCATTACCGAAATCAACCAAAAATGGCAAAGACCATCTCAATCAAATAACTTCACCTTCATTAGACTTCAAAGAAAAAGTTGTTTCAACCTACAGCGGTATTGACATTACACTCTACTATCGTCCCATATTTCGCGCTATTCAAGCTCTTCTGCAACGACCAGAAGTAGCTAATAATTTTGTCTATAAGGGAATTCTAAAGAAAAAAAGGGTAAATTTAATAATTATGAATAACTAAAAAGAAACTGAAGATCATCACTCATATTTTTGGTTGTTTATATTCTTAGGATGATGGAAGCGAAACAAGAGTGTTTGGTGAGCCATATGAAGGCGACTGGTGGCTGGAAACAGAGAAGACTCTTCCGCCATTAAATCACCTATTGTCTATCATCTTATATTCGGATGGGACCACTTTCAATGGACTGGGCAAGACATCAGGCCATCCAGTATTTTTAATGCTTGGAAATGTTCCAAATTGGGTTCGAAACCTACCAGAATCTAAAATACTTTTAGGTTTTTTGCCTAAAGTTCAAGATTCAGGCATTAAAACTACCGAAGTCTTTCGAAGTTTGCAGCGTGAAATATTTCACAAATGCTTTAATATCATGCTTTGGCCTTTACTGGAAAAACCTGATACGTTATGTTTTGGGATCAATGGACAAGCGAAAACATTTGCTGCACGAATTTCTTTTTTTCTCGCGGATATGCTCGAAGCAGATGATGTGACCGCTACATATAAAGGAGCGCGATGTAAAATGCCATGCCATACTTGTATGGTTCTGCAAAATAACTTAAACGATATGAAACTTACACGAGAAGATATACTTTCCAGAACTCATGAAAATATGAAGGAAATGGTTAGCGCTGGACAAGGAAAGGAGTATTCTGTACATTACGTCAAAAATGCCTTCTGGGAATTTCCGTAAATATCACTAAATTTTATAAGTAATGACGACGTTGTAAAAATTTTTTTACATATATAAATTTTTTTACAGAAATCTGAATATATACGAAGCGTGCGTTCCCGACCGTATGCATCATATCGACCTTGGACTTTTTAAATATCAACTGGAGTTTACGCAGGAAATCTTAAAAAAGGTCGGAGGGTTGGAATTACAGAAGATTTTCGACGAACGTCTTCGACAAATTCCATGTTTTCCAGGCCTTAAATTGTTAAGTAAAGTAGGTCAACTAAAAGTAATGACAGCATCAGACTATTGTCATATTATGAAGATAGCGATTTTTGCTTTGGATGAAATTTTCAGCGAAGAAAATGAAATAACTTGTAAAGAACTTTGTGAACTTTACACGAAGTTTAATAAAATGTATACTATGAGCAGACAAGAATCGTATACCAAAAATGAACTGAATATCTTTGAAGTAAGAAGAAAAAATTTAAAAAAAATCAACTTTCTTTAAAAGTTAATAGATGATCTAACTACTAACTAAAATAGGAAGCAATCATTGATTGGTGCATAGAGTTTAAAAGGATATTCTCCCCATTATCTACTACGGATTGCAGTTTTCCAAAGCTGCATAGTTGGCGTTATCATGCAGGTAATATAATTTGAAGATGGCTATTAATTTATACAAATTTTAATTTAATTTAATTATTTCAGTACCTGCCATTGTCAAATATGGTGCACTGAATGGCCTATCAACGGAGACTTACGAAACGCTCCATAAATTATATATTAAAATTCCATATCGAGCAACAAATAGAAAACACGTGATGCAACAACTGGTAAACGCTGTTAGTAAAAGTTTTATAAGATTTTTTTAACTTTTCTCCAACCATAAATACTAAACTATTAATATTTTTGCAGGTAAAGCGTAAAGAATTAACTCCAACTACCAGCGGCATGAAAGTCATTCGTCGTAAAACCGAAGGGTTTGGAAAAATTCTTTGGGAATTAAATCTAGACTCCATTGATGAAAAAATAAAATCTTTAAAAAAATCTGAAAATCCGCCACATCCAAATTATATTGAAGGATTGGCACAAATAATTACAGCGTTAGATACTTTTTTAGACACATCCTCGCAAGATTCAGAAAATGATTTTTTCATCAAAATTTATGATTCAGTTCATCTAGAAAGTGGAGAAATTCTAAGATCAATGGGTGAATTCCAAGGAAAAGAATGGTTTAGCAATGTCGCAGTAACTCATGCGGAGGATCAAGGACAAGACGAAGGTGCTTGGTACGGAAAAGTAAGTGAACTTTAAAAATTCGTAAGTACGATTTTACTTCGTAGTTCTTTACAAATTATTTCTTTTCAAGGTATTGCTATTTTTAAAATTCTTTCGAGGATCATATAAAGAGCCATACGAACTTGCTCTTGTTCGTTGGTTTGACATTCATCCAATAGAGCCTATAGTCTATGGTTACTCCCAATTATACTATACTGAAGAATATAACATTATTCCAGTTGAATCTATCAATCAGGAGGTTCATATAATTCCGAGGTTTAACAAAGAAAATTGCTTTCTGTTAAATAAATATATGTTCTAAATCTTCAAAATAAAATTGTATTAAATAAAGAAAAATGACGTTTCGTCATCCATACAGTATATCTAAAACGCCACTTTAGCTTTTTTCGCTAGTTTTATGAAAAGCCTTTCAGATCGACAAAAAGAGGGAGTCTTTAATAGTATGATATCTTACGAGTTGCTAGTAAATTAAAGCAATTAAACAAACTGTAAAAAATAGCAATTTATCTCATGATTTCCGTCAGTTAATATTAGTACAGAGTTTTCTTCAGTTAGTAATATAGTGGTTATAAAAGCGGAAATCTGCAAAATCGCAGATTACCGCAGAAATACATACATAAAAAATCGGAAACTTGCAAAATTGCAGATTATTGCATAATTTTGTAAAAAATAAAAGTGGAAATCTGCAAAATCGCAGATTACCGCAGAAATGCATACATAAAAAATCGGAAACTTGCAAAATTGCAGATTATTGCATAATTTTGTAAAAAATAAAAAGCAGAAATCTGCAAAATCGCAGACTTCCGCATAAATTCACAAAAAAAATGCGGAGATCTGCTAATTTTACAGATCTCCGCAGTTCTGCATCTTAAAAAATTTCCCGATGTAATTCACTTTTTTTTTCTTATATAAATATTCATATCATGATTTCCAGAGTCTGAACCAGCTGACAAACCATCAGAGTTATAACCATTCTCCTCAGGTTTTGCTGTATCATCATCAGAAAAAATGGGATCAGACTGTTCATCTATTGTAGCCATATGAACTTGACCATTTCTGGATTTGGAATCTTTAGCGAGTTTAGCCAATAAAGCTTCGATTTGTCCTAATCTTTTTTCCAGCCCCCAAAAGGTGAAGACTCTGAGCGTTGACGCTGAGATGATTTGGTATCTTTTCTGGCAAATTTGGCCAAGTGGGCTTCAATTTGTTCTAATCTTTTTTCCAATCCTCCATTATTATAATCTGGGGATTCTGAATACCGATACTGGGTTGATTTGGTATCTATGGTATCTTCTCTTATGAGTTTGGTGAGTTTGGCTAAATTAATTTCGATTACTCCTAATCTTTTTTCCAATTCTTGATTAATATGACTATCAAAGATTGAAGGATTGTTCAAATTAATTACATTTTCTGGTAGCTGTAAACGTTGGGCAAGTTTAGAATGTACTTGCATTGATTCTGCTAACTGTGCCTCCAAAGAAGCTACTTTGGAATTTAACTTTTCAAAATTGGCCGAAGCTTCATTATTTTGGGGGTGCACTTGAGCCGGTTGTGCTAGTTGCGCCTGTAGAGATGCTATTTGGGAATTTAACTTTTCAATCTCGGCTGAAGAATTACTCTGATAATTTTGACCCCCATTTAAATTGGGAGCACGCTCCAGCCACATGTCTTTTAGATTTGTAAAAAATGCATTAATAGTGGCAGGAGCGACAGCTCGCATCCATGTATAAAGGTCGCCTGATAAGTGGTTCTTAAGAAATCCTATAGTTTGTGCATCATTATCTGCTACACCTAATAATAAAGGTCAGATTCTTTTTTCATAAGTATCTGGCGAGTCTGTGGGTAGAAATTTTTCTTGAGTTAATCTTTGAAGTGCTGACTGCCGACTACCTACTGTTTCTCGTTGATAATGTGATCTCATCCAAGCACGTAAAGTATCTGGAGTATTAATATTAGCATTTCCATTATATGGGTCTTGAGCAGGAACTGGTAAATATTTTCCTCCCATCTGAGCTTTATAAATATTACACTTGACAGCATCATCAAAATCTCCAGCATTTGCATTTTCAAGAACAGTCATATGTCCTTGCGCAAATGATATTGATTGAATAAGCCTATTTAAATAATCATCAGGAGGTTCTTGGCCTGTATACGGCTTATTTTTAGCAAGAATAGGTGCAATCAAATTTAATACTGGTAAACGTCTAGCGTCAGCCATATTTTCTAATGGATTATTCTGAAGCGCCAAAATTTGTCCTTGCAAATTTAAAATATTCTGGTCTCTTTGCCTAATCACTAGCTGAAAAACAAACTTTTCACGTATCAATTCGCCAATACGGGTTTGTTTTCTTGCTATAATAACTATCATCCTATTTACCTGATTTTGGGCATTAGTCTGTAACTGACGGGTATTTTGCTGATGATGGTTAACATTTCGCTGATATAGTAGCTGTTTAGCAAATTTTTCTCGTATTAATTCTTGAACACGCCTATCTTTATCCCGATATGAGAAACGCCAGCGACGGGATTCTTTTTTCTCATTATTATAAGCCAGAATGGCCAGATCCCGCTCTCCTTGAGCATTGTCTCTTTCTCTCATAGTTCTTTCAACCTGAATTTGGGATTCATCTAATAAACGTTGTAACCGTAAATTCTGATTTCTACTATCTCTTAACTGATTCCTATAGTCCCGTTCCCGGTTATTCGTATCATTTAATATATTCTGGTACTGATCACGCTCGGCTGTAATATTTTGCAAAGTAACCCGAATAGTATTTAATGAGCCTCTGATACCATCTATAACATTAGCAGGATTCTGCATAGGAGTACCAACTCCCCTAATGTGATTTTCAATTCGATCTAACCCTCTATTAACATTTGCAATAAGATTGGTTGTTGCCATATCTAAAGCATTTATTGAGATTTTTTTATCTATAAGAATCCGGATTCTTGCTTTAAGACTCCCAACCTTATTTTCAAGCTCTATGATTCGTCCATCTTGAATAGACCCAACCTCATCTTTGAATTTCTTATCCTGTTGTAAAACTCTAAGCTGTTTTCGCAAATCAGATATTTCTGATTTAAGTTTCTCTATCTCTTTCTCGTGAGCTATGATAGTATTATCCTGTATTGAGATAGTTCGATAACATTGCTCAAGCTCTTTTACCAGAGATCAAATTTTTTCTCATTGCTCTTATTAATGAAAATCTCATCTTGAAGCTCACCACGAAGCTCCTGATTCGTATCTAAAAGCTCTGAATATGCCGGATCAAACATGGTATTTCATCCTAATTTATAGTACCATCATATATAATAATCCTATCTTGAGAATGAGCCAACCCCAAATTATAATAGATCCCGATGAAGAGCTCCGTATAGTTTGTAGACTTTTGTTTTATAATATACCCGGTTTCTATCCCAATGCAAAAAAATTATATAGAGTATGTCAGGAGGAAGGATATTCTTTTCGATTGCAGAATATCACAAAATGGATAAAACACCAATATAGTTACCAAATATATCGACAGCCATTACCATGTAAAGCTGAGGCAAGTTTTTCAAAGATTAAGATTCCGAACAAAGTCCATCAATGCGATATATTGCTCCACACTCATGATCAAGATGATGGATGGATATTTGTTTGTACTCTCCTAGTTATCGATGTAGCAACGCGTTTTAAGGATGGACGCTCACTAACATCAAGAAATAGCTTAGAAATCTGGATTGCGATTAAAGATATCTATGAGGACCCTTCTAACCCCCTTACATGGCCAAAATTATTAATGACTGATGGTGATGCTTCGTTTCGAGGTGCATTTTCACGAGGAATGGAACAATATAATGTCCCAATACGTGTTGTTGACCTTTATAGTTTTGAGAGCTTAGCTTTTATTAAAGCGCTTAAGAAAAGAATAGCAATATTAACATATAAGGTCCAATATGCTATAGAGGGACGATTAACTGATGGAGAGCGATCAAGTGTATTTAAGAAAATCCTTAAGAAGTATATTGATTATCTGAATAACAGTAAGACTCGCCTTATTGGAATGTCACCAGCTCGTGCTATGACTTTGGAAGAAGTTGAGTCAAAGCCTTCTAAAAAACCTAAGCGTGCAATCGGAAAAGATGAGGAGATAAAATTACAAAAAGGTACAGCGGTCATTAGATATCTGTTAAAAGCAGGCGAGTTGGAAGGAGACCATAGACGTAGAGCAACCGATCCATATTGGAGCTTGCGTGTCTTTAAGATAAAAAGGGTTGTTATTGGAAAAAATCCACCACAGCCAGTCTTATATTATCTTGAGGATGAACCCATTGAATCAACTGCTCATCTGATAGGACGAAATCCCAAAAGGCCCTTTAAATATGAGGAACTTCAAGAAATTGAAGAGCCTGATAAAATCGAGTATCCGCCAGATGAATTTATGCGGAAATACCACCCTACTGGATTTGTCCATTATGTTCATGCTTCTAGTAAGTCAGTTCAGGCTGAGGAATATGCCAGAAGACGTGGTGGTCAATGTCTAGGAAGGACTGGGCGAATAAATGATCATGATATGTATCTTTGGTCTTGTGAGAATGGTGCACATCAATGGGAGTATCCGTTAAAATATATCATGAAAAAATTCGAATGGTGCCCGCTATGCCATCATACTACCGAAAGAACTGTACGATATATTTTTGAGGATCTACTAGGCAAGAAATTCCCATCACGTAGGCCGAATTTTTTGCATGGAATGCAACTTGATGGATATAACGAAGAGTTGCGACTAGGATTCGAATTTCATGGCAGGCAACACTATAGCCTTAATTCAATGTTTCATAGAAGAGGCCAGATAGATTTGGATGAACAGAGAATACGCGATCAGAAGAAGCGGGATACTTGCAAAGAGCAAGGTATATGTCTTATCGAAGTGCCTTATACTGCGGATCTTTTTCCATACATTAAGCATACACTAATCGAGAAAGGATTCTTGAGTAATTCTCCAAGTTAGGTCGGAGAGAATTATTTTCTTGGCATTTTTCCGAGACCGCGCGGTCCCGCAAATTTGCAAGATTATTTTAGAATATCATTAGTAATAGTTCGACATGAAAATAAAGAAACTTGAGCCAGTTGAAAGGCTTGTATACCATATTAACGAAATTAAAGATGCCCAAAAATACAATGCCAATTCCAGTGTTCCCCAATGGCCTTTCACTTTACTAATCTGTGGCCGTACCAATTCAGGAAAAACTAATGAGGTTCTCAATCTCATGCTTGGAAATAAGCTTTATCGAATGTTTAATGGGAAGAAAGGAGGGACGCGCTATATCAAGTGTGATGATTTGCTTCTCATCGGCCATAATCTTAAGGAGCCGAAATATATGTACCTCAAATCGGCATTCCAGATAATTGCAAATAGTCCAAAGCCATATCGTGAAAATATTACATTCCGAGCATTGAAGCCTAATAAAATCCCTAAGGTGGATTCGTTTTCTCCAGATAGAGGTACAGTGCCTATATTCGAAGATGTATGTGCTGATCCAAAGAAAGTGCAAGAGAAAATTATTCCTTATTTCATTGAAGGACGCCATTACAATGTCAGTTCGATATATGTATCCCAGAGTTACTTCGACTGTCCGAAGATAATACGAAAAAATCTCACACACGTCTGTCTATTCAATGGATCGTGTACTGCGGACGAGCTTAGCAGAATCGTGCGTCAATATGCTAATGACTGGCGTAGTGTAATTAAGATTATTGACAAGGCTTTATGTGAACATAAATTCATTGTTTTCGATCTAACTGTACCTTGAGAGCATCCATATAGGATACGTCTTGGTTGGGACCAAATTCTCACTAATGAGTAGAATTTTCTTAGGTACTAAGGACGAAATGTATATTTTTTCCTGGTTTCTAGATCATATTCAGATTCATCCCGCCTCTTCGCCCATAATTTCCTTTCATGAGTACTAGAATATATTTCCAGTTCTATAGTCACATCACTATGCTTCGTATTGGAAAGGATCTGATCAACAAGAGCGACAATTTTTCTATCTTTAACAGAAATAATATCCTCCAGATTCCGGCATCTATTCTCTAACAGGTCAATGGACTTTTCAGCTGATGCAATAGCTTTTTTCGTATCAGGTATTATACTTTTGAAGAAAGCTACCGAATCTGATAATTGGCTGACTTTCTCACCACTCTCTTCCAAAGACCTGGTCATGGCTACCTCACGAGACTTATATTGCTCTTGCAAGTCAAGAAGCTCTTCAATCTTTTTTTCCAATACCTGCTTTGATATACATAATTCCTCATTTTCTTGCCTTAACGAAGTTTCACAGTCACTAGTAATGGGCTTCATCTTCTGACGCTCTTTTTGCTTAATATAATTTCCAACCGCCTTATTTAACAAATCTTCCACTTCGGGATGGATACTACTTTCCTGTTCTATCGATAATGGATGTTTTCGTGAAGTAAGACGTCGCCATATATCTATTTTGATAGAACGAGGGAGCTGGTTAAGTTGCTTTGAGTAATATACGTGAAAAGTTGGTGTTAGTATACCGGTCATTGTTACCATAGGTAACTAATAAAAAATTTTGAGAATTTTATAGATTCAGAAATTTTATAAGAAAAATTCTGAGAATCTAAGAATTCTGAGCATTCTGTCACCCACATAGACGAAGTCTACCAGGATATAGTCATACGCGTCAATATCGCGAAAGATCTGCTAGAAAACTCCGATCAAAAATGCACATGACACCCGACCATTGGTCAGCAAGAAAAAATCATTTTGGCAGGGGTACCCCAGCGCTGAAGAAATTTCACCATTAATACATGATCATGTTTTTCGTGATACAGATAACAAGTTTTTTATTAATTCGTTTTGCGATAGCTTGTCTTCCAATTTCGCAACTCTGGCCTTAAGCTCAATATTTTCGGCCATAATTTTATTGTTCTCAGCCTTAAGCTCGCTAATACATTGTTTCAACGAATTACTCTCACTAGGACTATCTATTTCAGATTGCATGCTTGCGTAATGTAGTATTAGTATGTTAATATTCAAAAATAAAAAAAAAACATGAATGTATATTTATGAAATAGACCGCCAGGGTCGGGTTTATTAATATAAAATTAAAGTACAGGATAAAGAAATCTTAATTATATGGAGGTGAAGATATTGTCGAACTACTCTCATCACTTTCATGAGTTCTGGAATTAAATAGCAAAGATAAATCTACGATCAAGATTCTCTGCATATTAAAAAAGGTTAGTGAATAAATATCACGAAATAAATGTATTTGTATAATGTACATGAATACATACTCGTAGTAACAATAAAGCTTCTATAAACTCAAATATAGTTTTCCTGTTATCCATATATTGTGTTGGAATACTAACTGATCTTAAAAGAAAAAGACGGCTAATATTTTCTTTATCACGAATAAGAACATATAAATCGAATTTTTGTCCCGCAACCTGGAATCCAAGAATGCCGAACTCATTTTTTTCTTCCAATTTACATCCTCTATTTGTCCAATATAAGGCATCGTTAAGTTCCCGCCACAATTTCACTTTATCATCATCTTCTTTCACATTACTACAAATAATACGTGAACATTCAGCAAAAACTAACTCATAGATCCTATCCATATGCTTCGCTATGAACATAATGTCTGGGCGCTTTCCTTTCCCTCCTCTTCTGTCTTTGCTAGCCACGCTTTGACGTTCCGCCCTGCAGTGTTAGAAAATTAAAATCATGTGACTGCGTGAAAAAAAAAACACCAAGAAAAAAATGAGATAGTTAACTCACGTGCTAATATATGCGGATTTTCCGATTGGCAAATCTTTTAATGTAGCTCGAATAACAGGAACAATAATGTCTGCCACGTATGTTCCCTCACTCTGTGTTTTAGCGAATTTAGGACTAAAGGCTGGGTTTTTCCAGATCTCCCCCCTAATAGTATTGGAACATCAATATGGTATAATCTTATGAATGGAATAATATTATACTTACAATGTATTAAGTATTCTAATCGCAATATCTTTTAAAACCTCTTCTTTCTCTATCCAATTTTCATGCGAAAGTTTTTGTGGTGGTATTTCCGTAGAACCATCGTCATAGTTTATCAAAAATTCGTCACATGTTGTTTTGATCGAGTTAGGAAGAGACGCTTGCATATATTTCACCGGTTCCTAGTAATATCATTTCAAACATTATTTTTTGTTCCATGAATTGGGATATTTTTTTTTCTTACCATGAAAGATTCGTATTCTTCTTCCGGTAATTGCTTAACCATCTCCATCTCACTACTAAGAACCTGACTCGCAAGTGGATCACGCCATGAAAGATCTGAGGATTTAACCTTACCTACACTCTTCCGCAAAATTTTGGCATATCGAGATTTGCTTCTTTTAAGATTCCCTTTCAATATTCGCAAATTATTTTTGATAGTCTCGTCCGGTAATTCTTCTTCCTGTCTATCCAAATCGTGTGCGCACACGTCAGATTTTATCATGCAAAATTATCAACCATGTGTGGCCAGTACATAGATGATAAATTACATGACACATGCTTTCATCTCAAACTATACGCAAAGAAATACCCCCATACGTCTGTGGATTAATACATTTAATGATCAAACCAGGGCTTGTATGGCTTTGGATACAACTTCACTCCAGTTATTAGGCTATATTCTGCGCTATTCATCATATAGTGTTAAGTTTTTTTACCGAAAAAATTTAATTACTAACCTTTAAGGGTAAGCTCATAAGCTTCTGATATTTTTCTGAATTTGATGCATATGAAGGGATAACGGATGTAATTGCTTGATGAAATATTTGCCTTAAATTTTCCTTTACAATCCAAGGCTCTTCGTTCATTGCCTGATAAATTACTGAAAATGCGGTTATATGTTCAGGCAATGCAATACGAAGAAAATTGCAAATAAAATCGTATAATGCAGTCATGTTTGTGTTGTTAATTCAGAATAATATTAGTATAATGTTAATGTAAGGTTAATATGCTGAGATAACGCAGGAAACAAAATTTGTATACTACCCTTTTAAATGTTTTGTAATTTCCTCATTCACATCTCTCTGAGCCCGAGTTCACGTTGGGGTCGAAACAGAAGAATATGCAACGACTTTTACGCCAAAATTTTGTGTTAGAGAATAAGGGCATGCGGAATGTGCATTGAAGATCTAGACATTTTCAAAAGCGTTGGGGGTAATGTATATACGAACTTTTTTCTTTATTTCACTTGCCCGACCGCTCAGTAATAAAGGCCTAGCAACATTATATAAATATTATGCTCTGGTAGGAGGGTAGTAGAAATATCTTATAGCTCCGGAACATATACACATATCAATAAATGCTATTCTGCGAGGAAAAAATTCGAAATATTTTTGGGGGATATGTGTGAAAATTAATTTGTCGCACAAGCAGTCACACAGAGTTACAGATGATTTGCGGTGTATCACTCATTACATCATATATACTTTAACGAGGATCGAAAACGTGCTAATTTATGTCACACATGGCTACATGCATTGTGGCTGGACAATCTGAAAAATTCAGGCGACACATTTTATTTCATTGCAAGAATTATAATCCGACACGCTCACAGATTGATTTTATACTCCATGAATTATCCTTATATTTCTCACATTCTGTAACTCTAATGAGATATTCAATGTTATCTTTATCAATACGATAATATTCAGGATTCTGTAGCCACTTTAACTGGTTAGTCCAATCTGAACCTCTAATGATTATATAGCCTCGCTGGTATAATATTTTAAAAACAATATCATGTGTTACCTTAGCTAATCTCACAGATAATTGCCATTTCTTCTCAATTATCCACTCATCATCTCTTGTAGGCCATGAAGGGGCGGGATAAGTATCACGAGGAGTTATACCTAAGAGTTTCTTTCTATCAGGAGTACCATCATTCCTCACCGCCTCCCAAATTCGTTTTGCCAAAGATTCGGGTCTCTTCTTGTAATTCCTGTAAGCTCGCTGGATAACTGTTGCATAGAAATTTTCAAAGCCATAATTATAGTATTTAGGAATCAAGAATCCCCAAGATTGCTTCATTGATCTTCCTGAAATACTTTATTAAAATAGTTATACAATATTGGAGGATCTAACCCAGAATAGGCAGATCATGCATAGTGCCTTTGGCCAATTTTTCTTCATGTATAAAAAGCATTTCACTAGACGATCATCCATGCAGTTTACATACTGAATTTTAGTTGTACATTTCACGGGATAGCATAAAAAAATCATTGTATTGCTTGACTAATTATGTTGTATACTACACTATTTCAATAAAGAATTTAAGACTTGAAAAACTCGTTGCACATATTCACAATTATTGTTAAAATCTGAGAAATCTATGATAGTAGACCCTCCCTGGGGAATATGAAGACAATAATTAGATTTGAAAATATTAATTTCTAGCGAATCACATGGATAAGGCTTTCTTTTCTCTTTACAATAATATCGCGCATATTCTGAAATTTTAACAAAGTTTACGACAATGTTGTTTCCATCTTTGCTAGTACGGTAATATTCAGGATCAGTTAGATATTTTAACATAAAAGTCCAGTGTCCACAACTGACGAGTCTATATCCTTGCTGATACGATTTTATAAAAGCAACTATATATGCTACAGCATTTAGGCGCTTATTTAACTGGTATTTCTTCGTTTCTACCCAATAATCAGGATCATAATATTTATATTTCTCGTACCCTGTGGCCCATTCGGCTAGAAATTCTTTAATATATTTTTGAGCAAGATTTTCGCTATATGCTCTTTTATAATTGTTAACATTTTCATCGATAAATAAAGCATATTCTTCTCGAGTCTGAGAATTTATTTTCCTTTCTCTAGTTGAAAGTATACCTAAGAATTTCTTCCTATCAGGAGTGCCATCATTCCTCACCATATTCCAAACTCGTTTCGCCCATGTTTCAGGTCTCAACTTGAAAGCTCTCCAAGCCCGTTGGATAACTTTTGCACTGTTAATTAATCGATATACAGTACTTTTCCTAATTTCTTTTGAATCACGAGAGCAAAAACATTCAGAGCTTTTTCTGTATCTAAAATAAATACTATCATAAATTTCATTAATTTCATCATCACTTAATTCTGATACTATTTTTTTCACATTTTTCTGTACAGGTTTAGAATATGTAATACGCCTTTTAGCAGTTTTAGTAATACATTTATTCAGGTGATCATTAGCACATTCGATGGTATTTTCACGAATAATTACCAAGGAGTCGCATACAGTGCAATAAATATGAAATGAGCGTTCTCCATCTTTAAATTTCCCATCTATATATACTCTTTCAATCATCTGAATAAATCCATTCTTCGAAAAGTATTTTGGGTTATATTCAAGAAGTTTCTTAAAAGGATAACGAATACGAGAACACCACATTTCTGGTGTTTCACCACTATACCTATATTGCAGATTGTTTAGCACCTGCACCACTATAGGGTTTAAACCAGAATAGTAATTAGTTCTATCCATTTTGCGGATATAGTAAATTTATAGCTATTTATCGATTTATAGAGTTTTACACACGATTTAGTGATTTATAGCTGATTTGGCAATAGTATACTCTAATAAATATCAGATTCATTTTTATTCGAATATTCGATTACAAGCAAATTGGGATTTGTAGCCAATTTAAGAGACTACATATTGATAAACTCAAATTCATTTTTTATGGGGTTATATAGAGTCATATCTCGGCTAATATTTACATGCACCTTCGGCTAAATCACGAGGTGATTGGCCAATCAGATTCATTTTTATTCGAGACCGGCTGATATGCAAATTATTTTGCGAGGATCCCTCATGATTTCTATTTATTCGATAAGCAGTCATACAGCATTTACAGATACATAGCTATACACGGGCAGATACACATGAATTAAAAAGGAGAAAGGCTCGATATGGAGTTAATTTTATTAATTTTATGGATAACTAAAAAATGAAAAATCTGGACACACATGCCCGGGCGCAGTAATGTGGCGCAGTAAATGCAAAAATTGAGTTAAATTATTCCATAAATAAAGTCAAAACTTATAAATTTCACAGAGTAAAAACTTTTATTCTTCAAACAAAAGCAAGATTATTTATTAAATTTCCTCCAACATCGTAAAAGCTGTATAATACAAGAAAAAAAATTTTCTAACTATTTATTTTTGTATAAAACATTATTCTTCTAATATCGGATTGATTTGTACTTTTAGAGCCCATTGCTCGACATTTTTAATGGCGGAATCTATTCTCAAGACTTTCCGATCTTCATTAGAATCTTTATCTCGAGTTGTGTAAATTTGGTGTTCAAATTTGTCGTATATATCATCTGGAACCACGAAGTAAAGTTGAATCTTAGCATTTTGATCACTAATATAGACCGGCATGCTTGTGATTACTTTTGTCAGCTCAACTTGTTTTATAGGATGATGTTCCGACACCGTGACTTGAAAAATACAATTAGGCGTTACAAATAAGTCTACCGCACCAAAATTTTGTTTATCTGGTACGATAACTATGTTTTCTCCAGAATACTTTAAGAGATCGGATAAATTTCTTACAAACCCAGCATTTGGCTTACGATGTATGGAAAATTGATCTTTTTCTTCACCTCTCAGCTTCCTTACTTCAAATTTCTGGTTTCCAGTACGAAATAGGTGGATTGCATAACACTCAAATAAAAATCCCCTTGCGCTAGCCTCATAAGGATTTCGCATAATTCGTATTTTGTGCAAACAATCAACCCATGCCTTTTCCTCTAATCTTTCTTGAATTCTATCAAATACATAAGCAGAAGCCCATTCATAATGGTAATCACAATGTGTTTCGTCTGGAATTCTGTGGACAATGCGATTGCTAATTTCAACATAGGTTCCTTCATTTTCGGTAAAACACTTTATAATTTTATCAAAGTCGTCAGTTTCTGAAATAGCAAGTTCAATGCGTTTGCAAGCTTCTTTCTCAACTATCTCCATTTCTTTAGCATCTGGTCTTCCTTCATGTCCAATATTATTTCCAATAACGTTTCGTATTGATACCTCAACATTCTGGAGGACGTATCTAGGCACTCCACCCGCTTTATGGAAAAGATTAGTCACTATTTCTTTCGGCACTAGTGGAAAAACATGCTTCCGACAAGATAACAATTCTTCTAACGTCCACGGACCCATGTAATATTCAACTGGATGACGCTTCTCAAATTCTTGAAAATCTTTTGTTGCAATCCCATTTGGTGATAGGGAGACTACAGTCGTTGCTTGTACTAATTTTGGAGATATGGCACCATCTGCCAGGTACCATGTCGTAGGTGAACCGAGTAGAGACAAGAAATCATCATATGTTCCACGGGTCACTGTTAGATTCTTGAAACAATAAAAGTATTTATCGTTGAGAGGCTGAAAGATTACAGTCACATCATCGCATAAGAGTTGGATTAAAACGTAAATCAGAAAACATGATTTTCCGATGCCCGATGTTCCAGTGATAAGGAATCTTTTTAAACCGTCAGCTGATTTCTTTTCCAATTTGTTATAAAGATACTTGTATGACTTTCTTACATAAAGTACGCTCTTCTCAAGTACAGCAAGGTCTTCGTCATGTTGAATAATAGTATTATCTTGTTGGTCTTGTATTGCACATAATTTTTGTTTCTGGTTCCTCACTAGATTACAAATGTTCTCGAACAACGGGTCTGATAAGTGGTGTGGGTATAAAGTAATAATTTGAAAGGTCATTTTAGTTACAGGATTCCGAGACTCACTTTACACGTTGTAAAAGCTTACCAAATTTTTGTTTCTTGTTGAATCCATTTGATTCTGTGGATTTACGTTTCCCTGCCGTACAAGAAAAAAGCACGTTAGTCAATGACAACGCAAATGGCTATCAAAAAGGTTAGCGCGTCACGTTCGAGTTGACCAATCATTACGACGCAAAGGCTTACCTTGACGTTCATCTAAATTCACAGGCACGTGATAAAGAACAAAAAATATTTAGTCGGGTATAAAAGTCACGTTTAGTTATTATGAGCTTACCAGTATTAGTGACCTCGACGTAAATAGGTTCGTCGTAGCTCGTTGTAAAATTTTCGCCTATCGTCATGTCTTCACGTAATTCCTTTTCAGTTACTCGTAATGTTATTTCGTCGATATCAAAGTTACCCAACTTATTATGTAGTTCGTTCTGAATTTTTTTCTTCAGTTTATTAACGTTTCCTCCCTGAAAATCTATTTCTGTTGGCCTTCCTTTATTATATTTTATCCAGATAGGTACTGTAGTCATTTTGAAAATATTCATTTAAGAAAGAAAATAGGAAACGATTATTTTTATCAGATCTTTAAGCTTTTATAAGCTTTTTATATCGGATCTTTAAGCTTTTATCATAGACTATAATATGACATAATTTGATTCATTATCATTACGCGTTACGCGTCTGATGATTTAATTGATTATCAATAAATATAATTTTTTTATGATTCCCTGATTTTATTATTCCGGTGCACATACATCGTGTAATACTTTATTATTAATAGTAAAGGGAGATAGAGAGGCTATCAAAGAGGGAGGGAGTTCTCAGATCCTAGGCCATGAATGAGAGTCCCAGCATCAAGTTATTTCTTTGCTCTCGGTATATTTCTAGCGAAGAAGTGCTAGCGAAGTGCCTAGATTTGTGTTATAATCGGTTGTACACTGGTAATTTTGTTTTATTACTTTACACCCACACCACCACCTGCATGTAGAATACACTGTTAAAACTAAGATAAAGCCCCGATGTGGGCGAACTTTATTTTAATTAATAAAATGCTAAATGCTAAACCAAATAAAACATCGCAGTAGTCATGTGACAGCGTGAAGAATCTTCACGGAATCACGTGATAGATAATTACGAGAAACGGTCTATAATACTTTGAATCTGGGTACTAGATAAGCTTGAAATAGCATCAGCACTAAATGATTTCACCCGCTTGATCTTGTTTGTTCCTATCCTAACAAACACCTTGTATATATTCCTTGCTTTCTGGGTTTTCTTACGCAAATTTGCTTCTGTAATTCCTGGAAGATGCTGTGTAACTTCACGGTATACCCGACTCCTAGCTGTTGGATCGGTAGCCGATGAATCTTGAGATCTAATTTCCCTAACCCTATTTTTGAACCCTTCAGCATATTTATACCAACATAAAATTTCATCTTGATTTGCCTTTGTAACGCGTAATCCAGCACGAGTTGCCTTTTGATATAATCGGGCTAAGCTTTGTGATACAGATCCATTAGCATCCTCCTCCTCATCAACATTTTCAGCTCTTTCTCCCTTAGCGGGCGTAGATAACTCTTGCAACAGGGCCTGGAATTTTTCTTGTTCACGAGTGATTCTTGGAGAGGTCCGTCTTCTTGATGAATTTCTTCTTGATTGAGATTCACTTTCTTGCACATTGGTGTCATCCCCGCTATTTGCATTAGATTGATTCTCCAAGTTATCCTGTGTAGTGGCGCGGATTTCATCATTAGAATTAGCTTGATTCTCCGAAGTTCTGGAGATATATAAAAGACGAGAGTGAGAACTTATATATGCGAGAATTTGGCCAGAGGTGTTGTGCATGGATTTTGCTCTGCTTACCTATTATCAACAGAATTAGACTGGTTATCATCATCATCCTCAATCATGATTGGACTTGTTGCCTGATCTTGCATAGTGGCTTGCTTCGACTGACTTCCTTGTCCAGCACGAGAGCCATCTTCTACCAATCCTAGCAAAGACATGAACTCCTCATCATCCTGTCCAGTGTCAGTTTGTTTTTTCTGAAGATGATATTTTCCAGAGGCGAGTACTGCTTCTTCTCTAGTCAGCTCAATGGTTATATTACACGAAGGGCATGTAAGAGTAAAAGGATCTGTTTCTCCTTGCATAATATAATTCTCAAGACATTGGCGGTGGAAAAGGTGTTCGCAACCCAACACAACGAACGATTGGAATCGGAATTTTAGGATTACTCTTTGGCAAATACTGCAAGGATTGAGTTTTGGAATTCTGCTGGGGATAGTTGAAATCTCTTGATTTCGAAGATAATTTAATGCAAGTACTTCGAGTTGGGAAGGCTCTGGAGTATTTGTTTGAATTTCCGAAGTGCTAGTCGAAGGTTCACTGGCTATAGTGGCGCTCAAAGGTTCACTAGCCATAGTGATGAATTGTAAAGAGAATGAAAAGCGAAGTATGAAGAAATTTCCATCTTGTTCACTCCTACTTATATTGCTTGGGTCACTATGTTTGAAAAGATCTAAGCCTAAGCCAAAGTAAGAAGGTAATATAAGTTTGGAATTACTTTAATCATAACGCACCTATCTTATTTTCCATACACTAAGGATCTGCCGTGATCGTTGCAAAACATAAATGTCCCTGGATCTTCGCTGGCAATCTTATTGTATCAATAATTAGCCGATCCTGAGTTACAAAATTACCCTGTATTAGAATGAATTAGCTGGGCAATCAAAAAATAGCATATATGCTTTAGCACCTTCGACTAAATTTATCGCCACTGGCTAAGAGATCAGATGCAGTATTTATTTTGCAATACATTCTATAAATATAAGGTTAGAGTACATGGCCAGGGTATATGATCACGTTTTTTGCGATACTTGGCCGAGCCAGAGGGATTCTCTGAATCAGGCGCTTACGCATGACGCATGTAATAAGTTTTTTATTACTACGTTCTCCAACTGCTTCTCTTCCAGTTTGGCAACTCTTTCTCTAGCTCAGCATTTCTTGTTTCAAGCTCAGCTTTCTCGAACTCGAGCCCAGTTATCTTAGCCATAAGTCTGGCATTTTCTTCTCTAAGTCAAACTCGGATTCCATAACACAAGTGAAAAAAATAATGCGATTCGCATGTCACACAGCCCCTATTCGGCAAGAGTTATTCCGATGTCACACTGCGCATTTCGGTGATCGATTTCACATGACCGGTCTAAGCCACAATCGCGAACTTGAGTTTATTGCTTGAAGTGTTGCAGGTAAGACAATATTCCAACTTATCTTGGGAATACAACTTCGCTAATTCAGGATCATAGGGGAGCTGATTCCCATTTTTGCGGTACCATGAGCCATGTAATCCATAATTCCCATGTTTTCCTTTGCAAATAGGACATGGTGAGCTCCACGGCTGAGGTGTTATAAAATTATAATTATCAATCCCTCTAAAACTATTTCTGAATTTCAAGTATGGGAAGTGCTCTAAGACGGATTTGATAATTAATTCTGGATTGGATCTGGCTTCGAAGGTGATAGGCTTGAAATCAGAGGCTTGAGGTAGTCCCAGCCGAAGGCGCTCAGGGCAAGGGACCGGTTCTGCTGACATATCTATCACAGCTTCCGATAATTGCCATGGCTCATTTCCAGTTTGTTTTTTATATCTTTTGTATAATTTGGAACGAATCTTATCCGTCAAAACGCTTGGTAACCCACTTAATTTGGCATGCCAGTCTATATATTCGGGGGTTAGTATTTTATCATACTCAGTCATTTTCCTTTTTATATGTTTGCAAACAATTTAAATCCCTTTTTCTCATATAGACCTATTCATTCGAAAAAAAGATTAAAATTCCCAGACTATTGTAAAGCAATGAGACTACGCAACTATCTCAATTTCATGCTGTTCACATTTAATAAAGTAAGATCTGGCTTTATACTCACCTTCTATTTCTTCATCATCATGACCTAATTTGCATAATGGACAGATGTAGTCCCCGCATGATGTCTCATCAGTAATCCCATAATAATCGAAATTTTCACAAGTACATTCTCTATATAGATTAGGATATTGATCCAATATCTTGTTGCGAAAATAGGAATGATCGGGCTTAGATTGGTATGCAGATGATACACTTGCGATCACTATCTCACCACCACAGAAATTTTCCTTCTTAAGATCCGTGAGATCATTATCATCTGCTTTAGCTGGAGTGATTTGAGGTGTAGATGGTGTATTTACTTCAGGTAAGATTTTTTCGGGACGGGCTGTCTCGGAAATTTCGGATACATGACCAGCTTCCGGAGACAACTTTTCCAAAGATATACTATAATCTATGATCTCTTGAAATTGTGCATCAGTAAGCTCTGAAATGGAATTCGCGCTATATGAATTAATATACTTGATCTTATCTAGACCCACTTTTTCAAATAATTTATAGTTTTTTTCAGCTCTCTGAGTTTTCTTACGCAAGCTATCCCGTGATACGTCCCTAAGTTTTAACCCTAATTCTTGCGATCTTTTCTTGTGGAGGATAGAAAGTTGTTCTGTGATGGTGTCATAAAGCACACTTCTCGCCTTCTTTTCACCAAATTTACTACCATTGCTTCTGATAATCTCATCAAGCTGATCTCTGAAATCTTTCTATACCATAGACGTAGTCGTAGTCGGGATCGAATGCCTCATCAATCTTTCGCTTTTTCTTGTTCATATTTATATTCATCTGGAGAGAAATAGCGAAGTTAGCAATAACCCATCAACCTGTAGCAGAATTTGCTATACTTACCTCACAAGCACTTCGACATTGTAGTAAGTTTTGGCAGATACCCATAGTCGCCTGATTTTGTTTACCCTCGGTTATGCAAATTATTTCCTCCAATATTTCACTGATAATTTTTTTGATTGCATAGTCGACACGGCCTGTGTTTTCTTCACCAATTACATTCGCCTGAGGTGTGATTACCAAACCATCAAGAAGACTTACAGCTGTATGTAAGATAGTAAAAATATACTCGCAACGCATAGCCTCGTTACTATCTACAACAGGTCCCATGTTTTTTATCCTGCGAAGAATATCATCAATACATAGCTTAAATTCGGGGGCACTTTCACTGATTGGGTGGGTGGCTGTAACACTGATATGTTAGTTCGGCTGAAAGGCGCTTTGTTAAATATTTTTAATAAAGAACATTCGACAGGAGATTACTTATGTGGTGTGAACTGTGGAATGCGAGTTATATCTCCACTGACGATCTCATACTTGCTTAACACCTCACTCAGGTCTTTCTTAGTCTTGTACGAGGAGAACGCTTTTAATTTTTTCTCCTTACAGTCCTTAGCGAACTTCACGAGTCTCGATGCAGGTCCTACTTTTAATCCACAATCCCGAAATTTTTGTTCAGTAAAGTCAAGGAAGTCACCACCATTAACCTCTTCATTTTCTAAATTTTTGATAGCAGTCTCGCTAAGCCCTAAGTTCTGCCCTTGCAAATATTCTATAAGCTTGGCTGTGTCATATTTTTTAATTTCGTCTGCCAACAAGACCGTCTCATTTCCAGCAACAGTAGTAGAGGTGGAAGCTGGAGTATAAGGTGTACTAGTTTCAGACATAACGTTACGTTTTTATAGGGATATTTGGCTCGGATAAAAAAAAATAGTGTTACGTTCCGGAGTGAGATAAAATTTTATGGGAAAAGAATACTGGGTATTAATATAGGTTTTTATGTAGTACAGATATTACGTCAATACACGTGACTAAACCCTCGTATCGATAAAATAATAATACTTTATTTATGAAATAAAAAATGTTGCCAGAAGCCGGCCTACAATACATAAAAATGCGAATATTTCGCTACATGATATGAATGAAAAACTAATAATTAGGTTTCTCTGATGTAGACAACTACCTTATTAAGGTCAGGAGTGACAGAGAAATATTCACTGATGTAAGAACTTGGATTCATGTGTTCCTTCACTTCTTTGGCAATATTGCCCCTATAGAGTTTGAAATTGGCGAAAGTAACATGCCCTCCGTTTCTAATCGTAGTTCTGAGTGTTCTGACTGTTGTTGTTTGAGGATTAATATTATGAAGTGTAAAATCGCCACTTCCATTTTCACTAATGCGGAACTTGAGACTGATATTGTTGTTGGCCATGTTTGCTTAAGAAAACCCACGCAGTTAATGAAAGTTCATAGTGAGATCGTAAACTAAAACTCGCTCGGTCCCAGAGGGACCCTCCCCGTACATACATAATTTAAGGCATATGCATACCTTATTTTCCGTTATTTTTTCTGGGAAAATTTTATACGGGAAAGTTGGCTGAACTTCCACATACCTCTACATGCTTTATATCTTGCGAGGAAAAAGATAAGGAGGTATGAGGCGTAATTAGCATTGTCGTATGATGCCAAGAGCTCTATGAAAGCACATGTAAACGGAATCCTCTTACCTTTTCACATGGAGATCTACCGGAAAGACATAGTTGGTCTTACGCCTGGCGATCTCGAAATTGTGACTCCCTCAGCCTTTCATAACATATGCTTTTGCCATCAATATCTACTTTTACGATAAGTTCTGTGTTGCAACTAGACCTTCTTTCACATTTTCCTTATGTTTGGTTGGGGGAAAATAGAGGTAGTAGTTAGCATGAATATATATATATGCGAAAATTAATATGCTTAACGGCTGTCGCACAGACCTATTATGTGATCAGCCTATTTCTTGTTGCACAATATGTGGCCTAGCAAAAAATCTTCCGAACTGACGACCACAGCTCCGGATCGATGATCAGTATTCTGGACTCGGCCATAGGCATCTTCGGTAAAATTTTCCACATTAAATATATTACTTTACTATTAGCAATCATGGTGAGTAACGATACTCTTACAAAAGAATCACTTGATCAATTATATGAAGTGTTTTTATATAAGAAGAAGGATATAATAGCTATTCAGAAAAAACTAGGCATCAATGCCAAAACAAATCAAGAGGCTGTGCGTCAAAGCAAGGAAGAGATAACACTTGCCGATTCATATGAGTTGTTGTTAGACTTGGTGGGAGATATGTTACCAATACAGGAGGAACTCAACATCAAAGGCAATCCCATTCTAGAGGTGGAACTTAGGAGTTATAAAGCTTCTTTGGATATATCATATGGGCAAATATATAATCTGCTTTTATATTTAGAAGAGGATATAATAGCAATTCAGGATAAACTCGACATTGTTGGTGATTCTAATCAAGAAAGGGCGGAAGAAGTTGATGAAAATATGAGAGCATGTCTCCAGAAGCTTGAGGAATTTCATGGTCCCTTAGAGGATGATCCAGGTGTGATATTACCGAAATATGGTGAAATAGGTGTAAAGAAAATTATGTTTACTGGAGACACAGGTCGAACAGATGTCATTGTCGCAAAATTTGCCTGGAATTTTTCTGGCAAATTGAGAATTATCCCGGTAAATTGGGGTAAATTGTGTTACAATTTTGGGATAATGGAGGTCTTACAATTTGGCAAATTTTGTCAAAATGGCGGAATTCCTACAGAATTCTTAATTCAAATGTTGAGAAATTTTTCAGTAAATTATCATTAATTGTGGGAAATTTTAGGTAAATTTTTAGTAATTTTATGTAAATTGTAGTGAATTTAGTCAAATTTTTAGTAATTTTATGTAAACGTAATGTGAATTTAGTCAAATTTTTAGTAATTTTATGTAAACGTAATGCAAATTGTGGGAAATTTTAGGTAAATTTTTAGTAATTTTATGTAAACGTAATGTAAATTGTGTAAATTTTAGGCAAATTTTAGTAATTTTATGTAAACGTAATGCAAATTGTAGTGAATTTAGTCAAATTTTTAGTAATTTTATGTAAACGTAATGCAAATTGTGGTGAATTTAGTCAAATTTTTAGTAATTTTATGCAAACGTAATGCAAATTGTGGTAAATTGTAGTGTATTTTTAGTAATGTTATATAAATTGTTGAAAATTTAGGTGAATTTTTCAGCAATGTTGTGCAAACGTAATACAAATTGTGGAAAATTGTGGTGAATTTTGCATTTTTTTGGTAAATGCTAGCTAATTTAGTGAAATTTAGGATAATTTTGAACAATTGAGTGAAAATGTTTTACTGATTTTGGACAATTGAGTGTAAACAGTATAAACACAACATTTTCGGAGACAATTTAGTGAAATTTTGCAATAATTTTGGACAATTGAGTGAAATTTAGTAATAATTTTAAACAATTTAGTGTAAACGTTATAACAATTTAAAACATTGATTTAATAATTTTACATAATTTATTACAATATTATTTATTAACAAATGCACAATTATTATTTAACGATGAGAATCTATATTAATCTATATTCATCAGATATCCAATGATCCATGGGTAATCCGCACCTCTAATTCATTTATGTATCTAATGTCCGATGCCAAAGTAGAAGCTGGTGAAAACCTACAAAAAAGAAAGTAAAGAAACATTAGTTAACGTTTCTTAAAAAAAAAATTAATAAAAATTAAGTTTCACAACCAATGTTGCGAAACTCACCGGTTCGTTTTGATTTCCATTATCCAAACGTCCAAAACCTACAAAAAGTAAAAAAGAAACGTTAATTAACGTTTCTTTTAATAAAAAAAAAACAAAAATTAAGTTTCGCAATGTAACATTGCGAAACTTACCGGTCGTTTCCATCATTCTAACGTCCGGAACCTACAAAAAGTAAAAAAAAAACGTTAGTTAACGTTTCTTTTAATAAAAAAAAAACAAAAATTAAGTTTCGCAATGTAATATTGCGAAACTTACCAGTCGTTTCCATCATTCTAACGTCCGGAACCTACAAAAAGTAAAAAAGAAACGTTAGTTAACATTTCTTTTAATAAAAAAAAAACAAAAATTAAGTTTCGCAATGTAACATTGCGAAACTTATCGGTTCATTTCGAAATTCATCATCCAAACGTCCGGAATCTAAAAAAGGAAAAAAGAAACGTTAGTATCGTTTCTTTAAAAAAAAAATTAATAAAATAAAGTTTCGCAACACAATGTTGCGAAACTTACCAGTTCGTTTTGAAATTCATCATCCAAACGTCCGGAATCTAAAAAAAGGAAAAAAAAAAGAAACGTTAGTATCGTTTCTTTAAAAAAAAATTAATAAAATAAAGTTTCGCAACACATGTTGCGAAACTTACCAGCTCATTTCGAAATTCATTATCCAAACGTCCGGAACCTACAAAAGTAAAAGAAAGAAACGTTAGTTAATCGTTTCTTTTAATAAAAAAAAATAATTAATTAAGTTTCGCAACGATTCGTTGCGAAACTTACCGTTCGTTTCGAAATACATTATCCAAACGTCCGGCGTTCCTACAAAAAGAAAAAGGAAAAGGAAACTTAGAAACGTTTCCTTACAAAAAATTAAAAAATTTTTTTTAAAAAAAAAGTTTCGAAGCGAAACGCTTCGAAACTTACCTTTCGGTTTCTCATTTCCCAAAGTCAAACCACCGAAAAATCTATAAAAAAAAAAGAAAGGAAACGTCAGTATGTTTCCTAAAAAGAATTTAGAAAAAAAGTTTCGAGGCGAACACCTCGAAACTTACCATTTCATTTTCTAAGTCGAGCACGCCAAAAAAACCTACAAAAAAAAAGAATTATTGGAAACGTTAGTAATGTTTCCTAAATTAAAAGATTTTTTTAAAAAAAGTTTCGTTTTTCCAAGTTGAATACGGCGAAAAGACCTATAAAAAAAAGAAGATATAGGAAACGTTAGAAATGTTTCCTAAAAAATAAAAAAAATATTAAAGTTTCGAATCGAACAATTCAAAACTTACCCTTTTGTTTTTCTGAAAGAAAATTTCCGATATTTCTAATTTACAGTAAAAGGGGAAGGGAAGGGAAAAAGAAGAACGAAAAGGGAAAGGGGAAAACGAAAGGGAAAAGGACGAAAAGGGAGGAAGAACAAAAGGGGAAAGGGGAAAATGAAACAAAAAGGGAGGGGGAACGAAAAGGAAAGGGGAAATGGAACGAAAAGGGAGGGGGAGAATGAAAAGGAAAGGGGAAATGGAACGAAAAGGGAGGGGGAGAATGAAAGGGAAAAGGGGAAGGGGAAGGTGAGAGAAACAGGGAAGGTGAAATGGCGAAAGAAGGGGAAGTAAAAGCCGTGAGAAAAAAAAAATTAAGCTTTTGCTAAAAAAAGCTTAATTTTTTTTTTCGTTATACCGCAGCTAAGCTGCGGTAATTATTAAGTAATATCACGTGATGCACGTGATATAAAATTTATATAAATAGGGGCTTTTTCCCCGAAATAATTTTTTTTTTTTATTATAATTTTTTGATAGATGTATATATATACTTATATATATACATATATATATATCTATCTAATAACTTTACGAAAAGCCCCTCCTCTGTAAACAGGTAGAGGCCATAAAGTACCTATAGGGGGAGAGCCATTGCTGCTCCCTCCGCCTGTTTATAGTGACAAAAAGAGGGAGTCTTCAGTAGTAAGGTTTCGTATATATAAATTAAACAACACATCGTGTTGATACATTGTTAATATTAACAATGTGAATTTAATGTTAAATAATGCGTTAGAATATAAATATTATAAATTTAATAATGTCTGTAATTTTACAAATAAATAAAAAATTATCTAATGTAATTAAGTGTAATGCTACGTTATCCTGTGTAATTGTAGTATTTTTTTTGTGTTTTTTAGTGCAATTCCGCGTTTTTTAGTGCAATTCCGCATTTTCTAGCATAATGTTACATTTTCCAATATAACGCGAAATTTTCTAAAAAATATGATAATTGTGGTACTTTTTAGTGTAATGCTACATCGTCTAGTGTAATTGCGGTATTTTTTAGTGTAATGCTACATAATCTAGTATATTGCTACATTTTTTAGTGTAATGTGGAATTTTCCAAAAAATGTGATAATTGTGATGCTTTTTAGTGTAATTTGGTGAAATGCTACATTTTCCAGTGTAATGCCATATTATTGAGCATTTTCAAAAAAAAAATGTAACATTTTAACATTCTGACGAAAGTGAAACATTTGACCAAAAAAACATAAAATTTGCTAAAAATATGCAACATTTGACAAAAAATATAGAATTTTCATAAAAAAATGCACCATTTGCTAGGAAATCGGAATATTTGACAAAATTTGATTTTAATTGACAATGTTATAACAATTTTATGAAATGTTGTTACAATGATATCACATTGGAGATAAAATGTGGCATTTTCATAAAAATGCACCATTTGCAAGAAAATTGGAACATTTGACAAAAAAAAAGCAAAATTTGATTTTAATGACAATGTTATAACAATGTTACGAAATGTTACAAAAATGTTACATTTGAGATATAATGTAGCATTTTCCCAAAATTTCATAAGATTTGCTAAATTGGACAATGTTGTAACAATGCTATTCCAAAAAATTGCTCAGCGTAATGCAGCATTTTCCACAATTTCCCACCATTTTCCAGGAAAATGGGGAATTTGCATTTTTTGAATTTTGGACAATGGCGCCCCTTCGACCTGTGAGAGGGGCTTCCATTATTTCCGAAGCTCTCTCCTCAGCAATTGCACGAAATATTCGTCAAAAATCCATCTAGTATCGGTCAATGCCCATGTCTAGAACAGGTTAGCTAATCTATATTTTTTGTCGCACAGACTATAACCCTCTTCTGAGCTGAAGATCACCGCTCCAGACTAGCTAGATCGTCAAATAATGCTATCGAATAATTCCTTGGCGCTTGTCTGCCTATAGCTATAATGGGTTGATCGGCACTAGAGTCAACTATCATAGATATATTGGAATTATCAACACTATACCGGGTGTTATATAACCGACCACCACTCCAGAGCGATGGTCTAGCTAGAATACGGCGTTCACTCAATCTCCTTGATAATTTGTCATTGATAAAATTTTTTAAGGATGCAACATTTCTTGGTGCATCATGTGGTATTCCCAGTTGCCTTGCGAGTTGATGGATCGGATCTAGGGGATGTACCCGAATCGGCACGAAATTCTCAACATGGATATTTGGACTAAGCGAGGAAACCAGCTGATCTACGGCCTCTTTGCTAATATTATTACACCCTTCCAAATTGAGGTATTTTAAATTAAGACATGAACCAGCAATTTCTTTAATAGTTATATCGGTAATATTACAAAAGCTAAGGTCGAGTTGCTGGAGCCTTGGGCAAGAACGAATAACATTACAAATTGATGTTTCAGAATATTCTCTACGATTAGAGATATTTAGATATTCTAATCTATGGCATGACTTCGCGATTCTCCATAGACCACTGCCATCTACTTCTAGAGTACGAAAGCTCCTAAAACCACCTGACCGATCGACGCACAGATTGAGATATTTCAGATTCGGGTATGAACCCGCTATCAATTCTAATGCTCTATTACTAAATCCTGTGCTATTTATGAAACTCAAATGGACTATATTTGGGCATAAATGTACAATGCTTATGATTTTTTTATCTGAAAGTGAATGGTAGTATGATATTTCGAGATGAGTTACATTTGAACAATAAACTGGCGTTTGCTTCCTACGTACTAACTTTATGAATTTTTTCAATCGAGAGAGATCCTTTGCACGTTCTATCCTTATGAATTTATTTAATCGAGGGTGATCCTTTGCACAGTAATTTTTATAATCATTTGGAAGAGATTGTCCAGGATATAAGTCTTTTCCTCTCAATTCGATACGCTTCCATAGAATAGGGGCACCGCATCTATACCAAAGCCGGCAAACAAATAGGGCGGGATACAGTGTCTTATCTATCGCTAAGAAATATAAAATCTGCTCTAGTAATTCCTGTATATTAAAAATACTTGTATGGGCCATAAATAATATATGCTGTATCTTTAAACAAAAAAATAAAATTACACAATTACTGCTCCGGGCTAAGTCTTTCCACTATCTCATCAAATGTAAGTACTTCTAGCCCATCCAAAAGAACTTTAAATGCATTCTCAGGTGATAATCCTCTGAGGAATAGATTTTTAAGAAGCCATTCTGGATAGTCATTGCTTGAATTACATTCTTTCAGTTTCGAATAATATTCCTTTACTGTATAATTGCCTTGAACTATTCTTCCAAATAAAAATTCCTTTCTTTTGGTCCATT
Source organism: Rhizophagus irregularis (assembly GCF_026210795.1). Lineage (NCBI taxonomy): Eukaryota > Fungi > Glomeromycota > Glomeromycetes > Glomerales > Glomeraceae > Rhizophagus > Rhizophagus irregularis. The sequence continues at coordinate 902,835 of NC_089451.1, read as the reverse complement.
CAAGATTCGCCTCTCTATTCCATACATCATTTATGGTTACGGTACATTTTGCCGAAAGCCATTTCGCCGAAAGGACGTTTCGCCGAAAAATAGGGCCAACATTATGCAGAATTATAAATAACTCAGGCCAGAGATTATTTTTCGGCGAAATGGCTTTCGGCAAAATGTCCTGATACCATCATTTATACTGCGAGAATTTTTTAGGTCCTGCTTTGGAAGATACTTTAGAATAAATGGTAATAGTTCAGGCGGAAGTTGTTCTAGTAAATTAACTATATGCATTTTATATGGTTAAAAGATTTTTTTCAATCAGAAATATGACCCTCTCGTTCAAGAACTTCGTGATGGATATCTTTGACTGAAAATATGTAAAGCACCTTGCTTAATTACTTCAGACTACTAAGCGCTTAACCTTTCTCGGTCGCGCCCTCCTTCGTTGCTTAGCCAAAGGCACAAAAGCATGAGGGACAGCCCTTTCTTCTCTTACACACGTCAAATGATCAAAAATAGGCAAAAAAAATGGCGCAAATCGCATAAACTATTCGCAAATTTGTATAAACTATTTACAAATAGTATAAGTTAATTCGTAAATAGCCAAAAACAGCCAAAAACAGCCAAGAATAGCCAAGAATAGCCAAGAATAGCCAAGAATAGCCAAGAATAGCCACTGCTTTTCGCGCCATTTTTTTTGCCGATTTTTAGCATTTCGACCTGTGTTACCTGGTACCCATGGGATCTCTCAATTATCTCAACCGAATCAGAATCTTCAGAAGACTTAGACGAATAGGCAGAACCCTTACTTTTTTCATTAATCAGTATGGGAACTATTTTATGTATTAAGTCGACCACAGTCTCCCTATCCACACATTCGTCCAGATCCCCTAATTCGATTTTTAAGGATCTTATGTCTTTTTCCAGTCTTTTTACCCTCTTTTCTAAAGTATTATATTGGGGATGACAATCTTCGAATTGTTTTTTTAGTGCCTCTCTTATACTGGAAAGCGCACTATATGCTTCTGCATTTTGCTTGTATGCCTCTAATAACCGGGCTATTTTTTCTGTACGCCTGATAACTTCCTGCTCGCTAGATATATCAGATGAATGATTTTGATCGGTTACCATTTTGGTGATATACTGTATATGCTAGATCTTGTCTTGAACGAAAAAAAAATAAAATTACGCACATTGATATCCCAACTCGATCCCTCTGGGATCCCTCTAACCCTTATATGTGAATAATGTGATTAGTTTTCATCGAAAAACATGAATAGGTTTGCTTGATCGTAAGGCATTCCACGAGGTCTGTAATTTACTATAGTATACCTCTGCGATGGCGCAGTGTTATTTTTAGGACTATGTCGAAGTGCTTGACTAGCAATAGTATTAGCTTTCGATAGATTCCTAACCCCACTCGCTACAACCGCAAATACAGCTCCTAAATTACGTAAGGAACTAGGAAGTAAGGGCTTACCAGTTTCAGGAAGAAATTCAGCTTTTTTCAGAAACCTACTCAAGATTCCAGTTCCAGGCGTCCCGGGGTCTCCTAACCGTCCGGAAGATATTGCTTCCTGAATCCATGTAAGCAATTGCTTTGCCCGTTCCTCATTCTTTTCAAGTGATCTAAACACTCGAGGAATATCCTGTTGATCTCGGTTTTTTACATATCCTGTTACACCTCCATTAGATATACGCAAATCTTTAATTTCAGCTGGACGGATACAAAGCATAATCATTACATCAGCTAGGGCCTGTTTGTCGGGTGTATTAGATACATCATACGAATCCAATCTCTCCTTAACCGATTCTAACGAGAAGTAGTCCGGATAATGAATCCCTTCATCTTCGCATAATAAACTCTTCTCCTTTTGGATTTTATTTGATAAAGTGGTTATCCCTGGAATCTTCGTAGCTTCGATTATTGCCTTTGGGGCATTAAGCTTCCGCAATTCCTTTCGGAGCCTACTGAGACTAGATGTGCAGGCAACCGGATTAGGGGATGTCTCGGCTAATGCTTTAGCTATAAGTTTTACTTCTTTTTCACCAAGGCTATCCCGCATAATACGCTGAGCCGTTTCTTTAATAATTTCTCCTTCTGGGATAATATCTGATACTTGGCAGGCGCTTTTAGTACAGCATATATTCACTTCTGCTTCCGATACTCCTTCTTTGGAGACTACTTGATTTTTAGTTCGACCAGTTCTTTGAGAAGGTACCAACGCAAATGCTTGTTCTTTGCTAAAGTTGTACCCTTTTTGAAGATGATCACGAGCCTGACGCCTTTTCTCTCTATCTTCTGGTAAGAGCTCAAGTATTTCTGGCGCATACCGGCTAAGCTGTTCAAGACTCATTTCATTGGTGAGTTCGTGGTCTGTAACGAACTTGGTTGTAATAGCAGATATGATGTGGTAAGTAGACTATGGTGGTAGTTAGATTAATCTGTGGTATTCAGATTATATATTGTGGGATAAAGTTCAATTCGATAAAAATATTCCGATAATGTTCACTATCTCATGGTCGGTGGGCAAAGAATGTTATAACTTATTGCGGGCTCTCTATGAGGCCACCGGCCGGGATATCTTTTATATATATTTGAAAATTGCAGGTAGATAGGATATGCGAAAAAAATATATAGTCAAGGAACCTCCATTCCAAGGCTATGAACAAATTGTCTGTATCGATTTACATTTTAGTAAAGTGCACGCGCTAGAGCTAATATTTCTTCCGATCCTAAAGGCTAAAGCATTTGTCTTAGTGAACGCATCATATAAAGCACTTGGCCTATACTTTGAAGGAGTTAAATTCGGGTGATGGAGGAATTTCATGAGTACGTTATTTTTCCAAACTTTTGTCTCTTCACGCTCCCAGCATAATTTTAATAGTTGACATAAAGTGAGATTGTGCCAATTAGCTTTGAGTAAAATCTGCAATAGGCTTATTTTTTCGTTAACCACTGTTAGTAAACTACTTTCTGATACGATACCCCAAATACGATAGGAAATGAAAGAGAGATATCTTCTTAGTATTGGTAATTCATGTAAAGGCGGAATCAAAAGCCTTTCTTCTCTCCAATGCATATAACCATCACATAATAATTTACGATATGCTGGCCCATTTATAATGATCATGCGATTAGATTTGGGATTATAGATTTTTTTGTGGGCTTCTGTCGGCTGGTCTAATGTATCCATAGCGTTAGTATAAAAAGATAATTTATCTCATTAAAATACCGATTAATTTAAATACATATTTATTATAAAATCAAAAGTGAAAGAGGGTCTTATATCCTAAAATACTTTTGCTTTAGCGTCTTTGACCATGGCTCGCTTTACTTGCGCACATATTAAGAAAGATAACACTATTTGTGGAAATAAGTGCTGTGACCCCACCGGGTGTTATAGACACTGAAAATTGTATGAAAAAAATCAGAAAAAAAAACCCTGCCTTTTTAGTGGTTGTGGATATCATACTGATAATGATTCAGGGTATTGCTTCTGCCACTCTGCTAAGATTTATTCGCACAATTACTGGATGAGGCAGAAACATAAGTCCAAGGGACTTCAACCCGAAATCCCTGAAGCTCCAATTTCCGAGTCGTATGATCGTAGTGCTTTGATCCATGAATACTTATTTTCCGCTTCTTCACAACTATTTGCGGATTCGATCCGGGTCGAAGTACTAGGTGATAGGGTTGTAATTAGAGGCTCAACTCCAGAGCCACCCAGAATCTATGAAGCTCCAGTTTCCAAGTCGGATGATGAGGATGATGAGGATATGGGTTTAGGTCTATTTGGGGATTAGTGGTTAGCTCGAAATTCAACCCGAAACCCCTTGAATTGTCTAGAGTGAGCAAAAAAAATTTTATTCCATTCATTAGACATATAAGATTGGCAGAAGCCTGCATTTCAGAAGTATGTGACTATGTATCCTGGCCGGAGTGACGCAAGGATAGAGATATTTTTTTAGTAATATATGCTGATAGATGAAGCCTTCTTCGGAAATATTATATAAAATTTGGAAGAAGGCTTCACCTACCTGATTCGTAATCAAATAGTATTAGCATACAGTATATCAAATAAGTCCTAAATATCTTCTGTAATTTGCGTATTACCCACTTTGCTAGAACTAGTAAAATTATCTATTAATTCATCGGGTGGAAGTTTACTATACCCATATCGAATATCTTCCCCATTTTCCCAATAAATTTCTTCACCCGTTTGATATGAAGGTAATCTAGGAGCATCTTTACTATCGAATGAACCTACTAGGTGGTAATGTCTACGATTCTTATCTATAGCTTTAAATTTTAATCCGTAAGTTGCGTAAAGTGATGCATTTAATAAACCAAGTTTTGCTCGAATCGTTTTTAATCCCGATTTATTAGCACTGCGAGATGCATCAGTATTATCAAACACTCGAGCCATTTTAGACACTAAACCCTGGAAATATGATATCGATTCAGGAGAACCTATACGCGTTTTGACTTCATCAGCTTTATATCGTGTTCTATCATCGATATCTCTAGCTGGTGTGCAAATTCTTAATAATTCTAGGCAAATTCGATGCCTCTCAGCCCGGGTTGCAGTTGTGAGCCTATCTTCTCTGTAATCTTTACGGGATATAGCCTCAACGGCCATTTCATTGTTAATACCAGCATATCGTAATTGCTTATAAGCCCTAAACCATTTCATGTGATTGTAATTCCCATACTTTGAGATGAAATTCTCGGTCAATGATTCAGGCGAAATCTCATAACAATCCACGATATGATGCCGGTCTAAAGAGCGCATCTCTTCTAAAGTCTTCTTTGGTTTATTCTCCAATAATTCGGTAGTCTCACGATCGAGAATATTAGCATTAGTTATATCTAATATTTCATCTGCTTTAACAACAAAACATTTTGCCTTTACTATCTGTGATAATGTATTTTCATTGGATTTAGGGCCGGATTCTATGATGGAAATTATCATACCTGCTTCTCTAAGAAAATCAACCATTCTCCAACCAAATAAGCGCCGGGAACGGAATTTTTCCAACATATAGGCCACCCATAATCGAACAGTCGGTACATCCTTATTCCGGATGATAGAATCTATATCTGGAAATATTCCTCTATTCTGAAGTTCCCGGGAGAGACATTCGCGTTTGGCATTCAACAACCATTGGAATAATCCTTTCTCTGTGACTGGAACGTTAGAAGATCTCTGCTCAATATGACATATATAATCTTTAATATATCGCATGCGGAATAGCATTTGATTCGTTCCGGCATTTGTTTCTATGTAGCTATTAAAAAGACAGAATGCCCGTTCAAACTTAGGATTAATGCAAGATACCCCTATTTTTAGAGTGCTAGTATATGCAACAAGGTCTACATCGATCCATGATTCTTCTACATTGCTAAAATCTTGAGCCTTTTCTACTGGATCAGATTTACCATGATATTCCTTGATTCGCAATTCTGGAAAATCGGTCTTAAGGGCATGAACAATCCCTTGTATATCTTTTCTAAGATGGCAGATAAGTGAAGCACTTTTCCGATTCTCAAAAGGTAGTGAAGATATTTGCCTAGCCCAATCCCAAAGTTCAGCTAACACAGTTTCTTTATTAGGAGCCAAGCGGAATGTCTTACCTTTCTGAGGCTGGTAAGTATTATGAATAATAGAAAAAGGTATATTCTTACGAAGGGCCTTAATCCATTCAATGTTGAGGTCTGTTAGGTCATTATCCATAACAATAATGCGCCTAGCCTTTTGGATTAATTTATACAATTTTTCTATTGATTGTCCTGCCAGCCGACTTTGTGCTTGAGCAATTATTGATACTATTTCATCAAGCCATAAATCATATTGGCTCGGAGGGCATTTGCATTTTTTACTGCATTTGCATTTATTAGTAATACGGTGTAAGCTCTCTATCTGACATACTACCCTTTTGTGATCGGGTAGATTTATATTACCATCGATATCGCAATATGACTTAAGATTAAGTCTGGTAGTAACAGCATTCGAGTAAGAGTGGCGCGTAGATAATACTAGCAAATTCACGTCGTCAGATATAGTAAGATGCTCTAAAACATATGTTTTTCCTGTCTCCCAAGGCGAACCTACATAGATATCGCCTTCATTCGGTAATGGTCTTACATATCTCTCCTCATATGTTTCTGTTGCTGAAAGGGACTCATTATACTTAGCCCAAGATGGGAAATTTACGAAGGCTTTAGGGAAGCCCAGAACTTTGACTTTGTGAGAGGATTGCAGAGATTTTTTATTTTCTTGCTGAATTTTTTCTGCAATAAATGGGTCACATTCAAAAACTACCCCTCGCTCATCACTATTTTGCCGAAAACATTTTACGATGAACCTTCCACTACTAGCGCATACACGGCCGAACTACCGCTGATCCTTGCCATGTATACGTTTGCAGAGTGGACATCCTAGTGGAGCTTTTCGGTTAAAATATACGAAGTTTTCTGAGTCCTTTTCTTCGATAATCCAATCCCTAAGATAGCTAGAATGCTTTTGTAAAACTAGTTCTGCATATTTTTGCAATATATCCAAACCCACGGATAATCTTAGCGGATTATTATTTTTTTCTGTGCTAAGCATACGAGGTCTTACTTTAAGTCCTAAACTAGTAGGTGGTTGAACCCTAGCGTGATCAAGTTCATTCCAGCCATTATCTAGAGAGAATTGAAGAATACGCTTTACACGACCTTTTTTTGCTGAACCAATTAGGCAAAGGTTAAAATTGTGACCAGATAATTTCCGATCAATAAACATGCCAAATTTTTTACCGGTTATGGTATATACTAATTCAGTAAATGCCTTAAGTTCGTGATGATCAATAAGAAGAGCTGGAGCATATAAAATATGGTAGCTACACTTGCTAGGATCTGATGATGTAGCGATTACTAATCCATTGAGAATGTCCTTCCAGTCACAATCAAGAATTCGATACAAGACTCTTATGAAAGATAGGCAAATTTGAAAGAATACTTCTTGCACCTTAACACCAGTTGTTTCCATATCTTTTTGCGAAGCATCTATGTCAATCACGGCTCTTAAAGGTTTCTGACCATTAATACATTCATGAATCCCAGGTAAGCCATATACTTCAGAAATGTCGTCGGCAACAGAAAATTTGGGGGCATGATCACCATCTTGATCGATTTTGATAACTAATTTATCTTCCACCTCACTTCGGTCATAGGCATTATACAAGCTAGAGCCTTTTTCATTCGGAAATAAGAATGAATAGATTGGGAGGCAATCCAATGACTCTTTGTCATTCGACATATCTCTAGGTGGTGATGAGAGAATTCCCCGAATGGCATTTAGCAAATCCTTAGGGGAAAATTTATCATTGAAGTTTTCTTGCCTCAAAGTATATGTCACATTAACCTTTCGTTCTTTCACAGCTTCGGTAGTGCTGGTTGAAGCGCAGGAAGCTTCTTCATTATTGGACTCATAATTAGATTCGTAGTTATTATAATCATCTGATCTGCAATCAGAATCATTATCATTATAGCTATCTGAGTCACTTAAGTATTTATCGGGGCCGGCGCCATCGTAGCGGAGGGCTGGGGTGGTTCTGGAGCGATCAGTTTGGTTGGAAATAGTTGGTGTATGCATGATGCTAGTTCGAAAAGTTATACTATCTCTATAACTTTTGGAAATGTTTAATTAATTTTTTTCGATAGTTGCAAAAAAGAAGTGATAGCAAACTTAGATGGCAAGGCGTGAAAGAAAGGCAACCAGATGTATCTGAAAAAGTGAAGCCTTCTTCGGAAATATTATATAAAAAATTGGAAGAAGGCTTCATCTCGATAGTATGTACTCGGATATGTGAGGCCCTCATTAACGCAAACTGGCTATACAATTTTGGGCCTGGTCAGAATCAATATATACCGCCTATACTGGCAATCGAAATTGGCATACATGTACCGGCAACAAATAGACAACTGATATGTATCAACAAGTGAAGGTAACTCCGTAATCATTATATAAAATATTGGAAGAAGCCTTCATCTTTCTAGACATGTACTCGGGTATGGTATAAATGGGCTGGTCATGATAATACATAATGCACCTCTAACGACGGACACGAAATTGGCATACATATACTGGCAACAAATAGGTAATAGTTGGGATGCGAAATGGCTGGTAAACAAATGGGTCAGACCAAGATAATACAGATTACACCTCCAATTCTCTACTAACCAATGGACCACCAGACTGGGGCTAGAAAGATTTCAGAAATATATGAATACAAAAAATATGTAACACAAATGCATATATATTGGGTACCGGAAACATTCCCAGAACATTCCCGTCACTAGCCCGTAACTATGTGAGGGTGTTCTGTCACCGGAACAGTATCACGTGACTGGCGCAGTAAGGCGCAGTATAAATTCGGCCAGCATTATTCCATAATTTCGGTTAGAACTTTGGGCATAATAATTTGGCATCCAAACCAGCATAAAGAACTGGTGAATTAATAGGACTATACTAGCTCCTTGATAGTTCCCTGCCAGTTCCATAACAGTTCCACGATAGTTCCAGGATACTATCAGGTCACTAGCATGGTGCCAGGCTGGATCCTCAAATCACATGCCCAAAAGATCGGCCGAAATTATGGCATAGTGTCAGCCAAAATTAATCGTAGATCTACTGCGCCACCCGACACTATATTTTTTTTACCACAATTTGGCATTTTAACAGGTAACCAAATAGGCACAAAGGGTAAGTACTTCAATATAGAATTTGACATTCAATCAGACGTGAAAGGTCAGTATCAACAATATATAACTTAAATTACAAATAGAGTAGAAACAAAGGAAGAAAAGAGAGGTACTTAGGTTAAAGTGTGGGGGATATTTAGATTATAACGTGGTAATAAAATTATACATAAGAGAAAAAATACAGATATCAAGAAAGGTATAAAAATATAGCTAGAATGTGAATAGAGATAGCATCAAAATAAAAGGGTAGATTATAGTGTGGTAGCCAGATTATGTATTCAGATTAAAGCGTGGTAATTAGATCGTAGTAATTAGATTATAACATGATATTTAGGTTATAGTGTGATATTTAGATTTTAGTGTAGTATTTAGATTATAATGTGGTATTTGGATTATAGTGTGGTATCTAGAATATAACGTGGTATTCAGATTATAGTATGGTATTTAGATTATAGCGTGGTACTATAACCTAGCCCAAGTGGGATACCACACTATAATATAATTATATTATAGTGTGGTATCCCACTTAGGTAAGTAATGACAGAATTAATAATTTATAACTTACGATCTATTAAATAAAAAAATTAGTTAGTTTAAATTATATAAATATTATATAAATAAGTAATAATAGAATTAAATAAATAACTTATAACTTACAATCTATTAAATAAAGAAATTAGTTAGTCTATATTATATGTAAATATTATATAAATAAGTAATAATAGAATTAAATAAATAACTTACTCTCTACATTATTATTTAAAATTATATATGATATAAAATATAATAAGTGATAATAGAATTAAATAAATAACTTATACTTACGATCTATTAAATAAATATTAAGTAAAGAAATTAGTTAGTTTAAATTATATTTAAATATTATATAAGCAAGTAATAATAGAATTAAATAAATAACTCATAACTTACAATCTATTAAATAAAGAAATTTGTTAATTTGTACTATATGTAAATATTATATAAATAAGTAATAATAGAATTAAATAAATAACTTATAACTTACGATCTATTAAATAAAGAAATTGGTTAGTTTAAATTACATGTAAATATTATATAAATAAGTAATAATTAAGTAAATAACTTATAACTTACAATCTATTAAATAAAGAAATTGGTTAGTTTAAATTATACTATGAAAATATTATATAAATAAGTAATAATAGAATTAAATAAATAACTTATAACTTACAATCTATTAAATAAAGAAATTATTTAGTTTAAGTTATATGTAAGTATTATACTAGGAAACGGGAACCGTTGTAAGTCCGGAGCGAGGTATAATAAATAAAGATGTAGCGATATTCTACTAATTAGCAGCATAACGCCTTGGAATTCCGGTAATTTTCTGCTGATTAGCAGCATAACGCCTTGGAATTCCTGGACAGAGAAACTCACGTGATTGAAAATTTACACGTTATTTCCATAGATCATCATAGTGCGTAGACATATATAGTCCTTTGCTTCGCTCCGGACAATAAATAAGTAATAATAGAATCAAATAAATAACTTATAACTTACCAACTTAAATAAATTACAAAATCATTTTTTAACAAATAAAGTAGTTAGTTAAAATTATATGTAATAATTATATAAATAAGTAATAATAGAATTAAATATATAACTTACTCCCTATATTATTTTAATAATTTTTTAAATAAAGAATTTAGTAATATTATATAAATAAGTAATAATGGAATTATTAAACTAGGAAACGGGAACCGTTGTAAGTCTGGAGCGAGGTATAATAATAAAGATGTAGCGATATTCTACTAATTAGCAGCATAACGCCTTGGAATTCCGGTAATTTTCTGCTGATTAGCAGCATAACGCCTTGGAATTCCTGGACAGAGAAACTCACGTGATTGAAAATTTACACGTTATTTCCATAGATCATCATAGTGCATAAACATATATAGTCCTCCGGACAATAACTTACTCCCTAGATTATTTAATAATTTTTTAAATAAAGAAAAGCATGGTTAAAAATCCATTTATTGGTTTAATTTCACGTGATGATCAACATTTTTTAGCCAATAAAATTCTAACTAAAAAAATCGATTTTATTACGATAAGTCGATAAGTATTACGATAATTATTACAATGAATACATATTAGAGATTAGTAATATCTTGTAGTGTTCGATGTGAGTTTGTAAAAGAGAGAGTTTGATTTGAAAACTCTAGAAATATCAGTTGTTAGAATTTAGAAATTAAAAATATTATTATAATATAATATTTTTAATATACCTAAAATTCTTTTTTGTAATTCGGAGTCAGTTCCAATTTTCGATTTATAACCATCAGTCTCTTCAAGTTCACAATTATCTTCATCCATTTCTTCATTAATATCCAATTCTAATTGAGCTTCTTCTAAATGTAATCTTTGGTTATATGAATTTGTCAATTCATTGATAGATTTATCTAAGTATTTATAACAATGTTCACACTTTAAACCTAATACCTGAAAACATTCTTCATGATATGCATGGCCACATATCAAAACTTCACCTTCTGAATCACTTGTTGATTTTTTACAAAATTTTTTGTCACAAAATTTTTTCATATTCGGGGGTATAGGAAAATGGTATCCAAGAGGTAAAGCACCAAAAGGAAAACTTGTAGGAATAGATGTAAAATAATAATAGGGCTTCTTGGTTCGTTTTCCTTCCATTTTTTTTTCTACCTTACCATCATTTTTCCAAATTTCATCAAAGAAGTTTAACAAAAAAAGAGCAGTTCTTTTGATCATTTCATCCAAATCTTTTTTTTTATATGGATAATCCCTTTTTGGTACAAATGATGTAGCAAATAAATTTTCATTTCGGAAGTTATCAATGAAAAGGGCATCGCGTCGAAGAGATTTACTTGAAGAAACTTTTGCTGTGGTATGTCTTCGTAAAAGACTGTGAAAATTTTCAATAATATATTCATCAAACATATTCAATAATAGGATGGCCTATTGATTTCCAATAATATACATCAGACAAAAAGGCAAGAAGAATTTTATCATAGTTGTGTCGTTGAAATCTCCTCATCATACACCATAAACGATATATCGTATCAATATATTCATCAAATTTGTTATTTCGAAAGAGAACTGTATAGATATCTAGCGTTGCTGGAATAAGATTATCGAGTAAATCAAAAAATGTTCTATATCCAGTAATCTTTGTATTACCAAACCTTGCTATTACAAGATGTTTTATAAGTTTCCATCCTGAATTCGCTAAATACATTAGTAAATTTATACGCCAAGGTTTAGGTTTAGATGCAAGTTTTTTTTTAGCATCAAATATTGTTAAATATAATTGATTAAAAAAAGACCAAAAAACAAGGAAAACAGATTCACGGCTATTAAGTGAGACATGTAATGGACCGAGAAAGGGAATTAGATGTGTAATGTTATTTGATGTTGGGACATTATTATTCGATTTTAAAATATTAACAATTGCTCTTCTTATGAACAATTGTCCTGGAAAATCTGCAGGAATAGGAATGGTATATTGTCTTAAGTAGTTTACTATTTCGGGTAATCTTTAAAAAAATAATTATTGTAAGTAATTTTATCATTACAAATAAATTTCACAACACATACTCAATAAACGATTGAATTGCTTGAATATAATTATTAGTATTTTTTAATGGTAATTCTAATAAGTCTACAAGTTTTGTTTGATCAAATTTTCGACCATATCTTTCCCATAAATCAGCATCATATGAATGTATAGTTAATGATTCCATTAACTCGCCCTCATAATAATTATCCCAGTTAAATTTAACCGAATTATAACTTTTTCCTAAAGAAATAAGATGTGTAGCCCACAGTGCTTCTTTAAGAATGAATGGATCTACCCCATTTGGATTATGTATAGGTAAATGATTATTAGTATAATAAGGAATTGGTGATGCTTCGCTAGTATTAAATAACACAGTAGCCATATGTGATATCTGATCTTTAGATGTTACAGTAGGAATTCGTGTACTATGTAAATTATGATAGTCATCAATACAGCCTATTATAAGTTTATTACGCTAAATAAATTATAGAATTATTTTATTAGTTGAGAGCATATATAAAAAATACAAATTCTATTTTTAACTTACTTGTCTGTAAATATATGCTTGCACGCTATGTTGGTGATTATTTACAATAGTTTCTAGTTTATTGTATAAGGTTTGATATGTTGAACAGATTCCCATATTTGCTAAAGCATTAATGCAAGTTACTGATGCACCTGAATTAATTAGAAATAATCCAATCGCAGTTTTGGTGCCACTAACTTGTTTATTTCTCATCGCCGCGATTTGATAAAAAAGCAACATAACCTTTTGCTTTAATAGTTGTTGTGTTTGTAGATTTTTACCTTCAGGATTCATAGATTGAAAAACTATGTCAAAAAATCCTTTAACTCCCGGATCATGACTTACAATCAATTCTTCAAATTCTTTTGCATCCCAAACAGGTAAATTTTTTTCGCGAAAATATTTATATAAAATATTTGTAATCCGTTCGATTTTGTCTGAGAAAAACTCTGAAAAATTTGTTGATTCTAATGATATTTTAATAAAATGATTTAATTTTAATCTGAAAATTTATAAAAAAAAAAAAAATTACCTGATTCTCTTGCCTTTTCTATCTGATTTAATTGAGATCCTAAGTCTTCTAATTGTTGCATAAGTCCATCTACAGTATTTGTTACATTTAAAAGGTGTTCATATCTTTCTTGTGATAAAGAAATTTTTCGTTTTCCTTCTGGATAATATGATAAATCAGTGTTTTTTCTTTTATTTTGTGATTTAATTATTCCTCTATCATAAACGATGAAATTATTGTAATGAAGTTGACATAATTGATCGTTAAGGTTAAGTTTAAGCGTTAGTTGTTGAGCAGCAGGACTTTTTATTGCTTTAGCAAGTAAGTTTTCAGTCAGTTTTCTAAATTTTTCTCCGGAATTTTGTTGACCACATACAGCACAAGGACCATTATTCTGACGTGACTTTCCTTTAACCATTGCTATTAGGTAAAGTTTAAACCAAAATGGGATCAGAGAAAACTATTTTGGGATCAGTGTAGTAAATAGAACACTAAACCTTCTCACAAAATTTTAGGTACTATTACTTTGCATTTTCGCGTGACTTTACTAAGCACACTTTTTTTTGCTCTTTAAAGTAACGTGTCCAATATAATTGCCGATCACTTTAATTGATTACATCATACATTTATTATCCAATAAAATGGATTCTTAACCATGCTATAAAGAAATTAGTTAGTTTAAATAATAAATAAGTAATAATAGAATTAAATAAATAACTTAGTATAACTTACCAACTAAAATAAATTACAAAATAATTTTTAATTAAAGAAATTAGTTAGTTTATATGTAATTATTATATAAATAAGTAGTAATAGAATTAAATAAATAACTTATGACTTACAATCTACTAAATAAATAAATTATTTAGTTTAAGTTATATGTAAGTATTACTATATAAATAAGTAATAATAGAATTAAATAAATAACTTATAACTTGCCAACTAAAATAAATTACAAAATAATTTTTAATTAAAGAAATTAGTTAGTTTAAATTATATGGTATTATTATATAAATAAGTAATAATGGAATTAAATAAATAACTTATAACTTACAATCTATTAAATAAAGAAATTAGTTAGTTTAAAATTATATGTAATTATTATATAAATAAGTAATAATGGAATTAAATAAATAACTTATAACTTACGATCTATTAAATAAAGAAATTAGTTAGTTTAAATTATATAAATAAAAGAAATATAAATACCATATATTAAACTTACACCCTATAGTATTATTAATTATTAATTAGTTAGATATAAATATAATATAAAAATATTTACTGTAAGTTAATATATATTACTTACAATCTAGTTATTTAAATTAAGAATATAATTAGTTGAATTATTATATAAAATATTAAACAAATAAATATATAAATATATTGTAACTTACCATCTGTAATATAATTAATTATTAAATAGTTATTTAAATAAAGAATTTAGTTATTTAAATGTTATGTAAAATAAATAAAGCAAAGAATTAAAGATTTAAATAACTGATAACTTATCAACTATAGTATTATTAATGATTAAATAAATTATTTAGTTATATGGAAATACAAGAGTAATTTAATTATTATTCAATTATATTAACTTACGAGCTAAATATTTAATATAATTTTTATATATTATAGTTAGTTTAAATTATATTTGTATATTATATAAGGTACAATTATAAATAGTATTTGAATTATAAATAAAATTTTAATATTTCAGATTGTTTGATATACCTTTAGATTCCTCGGTACCTTCAAGTACTTCAATATTACTGGAAACTAGTTTTGTAATATTGCAAATTGGGTTTAATTATATTTGATTATTTACAATTAAATTTTTTTAATAAATAAAAGAATTTTTCTAACTATCACCGGGGGTGATGATCACCGGTGACTGAAATTATGACAATCGACCAGCATTAAAAGAATATAGTGCCTAAGGTTGCTTGCCGAAACCTAGGGGTTTAGGCAAGATGGCGTTTCGCCGAAAAGCGAAATTCTGCCGAAACTATATTAAAGTTATATTAAAAAACTGGCGAAACTTTGGAGAAAGGCGAAACTGCCAAAACTTATTATAAATGCCGAAACTGCTGAAACTCTGCCGAAACTATAATAAATCTATAGTAAAATTTTGACGAAACTAATCGTAGGATTTTGAAGAGGTTTAGACAAGCAACCTTAATAGTGCCGGTAAAAATTGATAATTCTGGCCAACGGTGATGATCACCCCCGGTGATTTGAAGTAAAAACCTAAATAAAAATCTAAGTTTGTTTTAAAAATTTTGAATAATTCTAAATCTATATTATATATTTATGCTATATACTTACCATCTGTAATATCTGTAATATAATTAATTATTAAATAGTTATTTAAATAAAGAATTTAGTTATTTGAATGTTATGTAAAATAAATAAAGCAAAGAACTAAAGATTTAAATAACGGATAACTTACCAACTATAGTATTATTAATCATTAAATAAATTATTTAGTTATATGGAATACAATAAAAATATATAACGAGTAATTTCATTATTATTCAATTATATTAACTTACGAACTAAATATTTAAATAGTTAGTCTAAATTATATTTGTATATTATATAAGGTATAATTATAGATAGTTTTTGAATTGTTTATAAATAAAAATTTAATATTTCAGATTGTTTGATATACCTTTAGATTCCTCGGTACTTTCAAGTCCTTCAATATTACTGGAAACTAGTTTGTTATAATGCAAATTGGGTTTAATTATATTTAATTATATACAATTAAATTTTTTAATAAATAAAAATCTAAGCTTGTTTAAAAATTTTGAATAATTCTAATTTATATTATATATTTATGCTATATACTTTACCTTTACCAATACATTGATCCATTACTATATTAAAATTTTCTCTAATTGGAAGAGATAAAGTAAATATCTTTAAACGCCTTTATTAGTGTAAATATGGTAAAATAAATAAATAAATTTAATTTATTTATTTATGTGCACATTTTTTTTGTGCACAATTTTTAAAATTTAATGTGCACAAAAAATTTTTTTATACAACTATTGGTAATAATATTTATGATTTGTAAAAAATAATGATCACAACAAGACCACGAGCAATCATGCATATCCTGGTTATTTGCTTAGAATGAGCCAAAATCATGTAGATCACCTCCATTTGTGGATAATGCCGACCAGCATTACATAGTGCCGGCCCGTAGAGCTAATAGTAAATGTGTGCTGATCTCCCCTGACCTATATATATGTACTGTACAACTTGGGGTCCTATCACAACCACTGCATATATATATACATCATCAAACTTTATTGTTACATAGTAAAAATCATAGATCAGGTAAAATACATAATATATACCATTAAAATGATCAGCAATGATGCTATCGTATTAATTTTTTTCGTGTACTATATTCAAAAACCAGTATTAAGATATCTTTCCAAATTCTAAACAAACTTTTAGAGCAGTTAATAATATTACTAGTATAGGATTTTAAGGCCTTATTTTAAAAAAAACTTAATTTGATTTTTTGAAAAATGTTATGCGGTAGGGATGGTCACGAAATTAAAGTCTATATTTTTCGAATATTTCGGTTTCGGATTTAACCGAAATAGTGAAATGCAGTAAAGTTTCTGAAATACTGAAATTTATCCGGAATGCGTCAATCACTTCTTAAAACGTCGAAATTAACAAAGAAAAAACCAATGGAATATTCATTAAACAACTTAATTTGGTACATTAAAAAAACTTTTAGTAATACTAATTAATTTTATTTCATAGAATAGTAATCTCAAAAAATTTAAAAATTTATATTTCTCAGTTAAACGTTAACGAAACTTTTTATACCAATACCAATTTTTTTTTCGTTCATATCTAGTAAAATATTTAATTTTATAATTTTTTAGGATGAGGATGAATTCTAGAACATCATCATAAGCAATTTTTATTACTCTGTAACGAAAATATAGGAAATTTGTTTTTTCTTGATGATTATTACAGCACGTTTCAATAAATTTCTTTTCGCTCATTATAATTTAGAATTCTGTTTAATGTTTTTCCTACATAAAAAATTAAGAATGTGGTAGGGTATCCCTAAAATTTTACACCTTATCATCCCTTAGCGTTGTCCAGTTTATCCACATTATAAAAAAATTAAAAAATTAAAAAATACTTCATATTTAAATTACAATAAGTATAAGGCCGGGCAAAAAAAAATTTAGATTCTCGTGACATAAAATTTTAAAAATGACCCGGCCGGCCGGCCGGCATTTTTTTTTATATTTGTAAAATTTTTTCATATGTAAAATTTTTTTACGCCATATTGGCCAATAACTTAAAATCACGTGATAAAATTTTTTACTATAAAAAAAAAATTTCCATTTTTCGAAAAACTGACCCGTCCGGGTCACGAGAATCTAATTTTTTTTTGCCCGGCCTATGGATATGAGAACAACCTACCACAGGAGACTTCCCAAGTGCACTATGCTCCCTATAAAAAAATTACGCATAATTCCGATCCTATCGGTGGACTGCTACAAAAGTTAGTACCCACGAGCTTACTAGAAGCAAAAGTAATTTGAACTCTATTAACAGCCGTGGTGCTTAATCATTTGTATATAATTAACGAGAAAGTACGAGATTTTCAAAGTGGATCAAATTAAAGTCAACCGTCATGTACTCACGTCGTGCGCCGTGCGGAATTAATTAACGTGTGTAAAATATAAATTTATTTATTTATGCAATAAATTATTATTAATAGATAATATTAAGTATACAATATAACGATAACTACGATAAACTACGATAACTAAAACTTACTAAAACTATTACTGTATTAAAACTAATAATTAATAATTATCTTTAAGCCTATCAACACAATTAATATAACCATATTCTAAATCCCTTTCAAATGATTCTAAAATAATTTTACTTAATTCTTTAAAACGATATTGAGCTATATGACTATAACGACCACGATTTTGTTTAGAAGCTTTAAAATAAAATTTAATAGCATCTTCAAAATTTCCAATTTTTTCATAATATTCACCAAGATAAGTTTGACTCATAACAAAACCAATATTTGAAGTTTCTTCTAACATTTTAAAACCTTTTTGTTTTTCTTTTTCATCATTTTTATTAATTAAAAATCTTCCTAATTTAGCTTTTGCATATAAATTATTATTATCAAAATCAACAGCTTTTTTAAAATAATATTCAGCTTGATAATCAACTTTTTTAATACCATTAATATCAGATTCATAAAGTAAACCAAGATTATAAGCTGAAATACTATCACCTAAATCATAAGATTTTTTATACCATTTAACAGCAATTTTTAATTTAATATTTGATAATTTATTAACTTTTAAATCACTTAATCTTGAAATTTTAGTAAGATTATCCCATTCAAAAGGTTTTATAAAATGACTATTATGATAAATTAAAGCCATATTTCTCATAGCAATTCTAGATAATTCTTTATCTTTATTAGATTTAGATTTTTCTAATTTATTTATAACTTCTTTAAATAAATCTTTTGCTCTTTTTGGATCAAAACGTAATTTACCAATAGAATGCATATAACCTAAACATAATTTTGCTTCAATAGAACCCAATTTTTCAGCTTTTTTATACCAAGATTCAGCTTCAAAATGATTTTCATTTGGACCTTTCATATAATAACCAGCTAAAGCCATCTTATATTTTATATCATTATTTTTTTTAGCATTTTCTTTCCATTCTTTTAAAACTTTATCATTAATTTGATAAGAATGATTATTATTATTATTATTATAAATGTTTTTTATAAATACTTCATAAGTACCATCACCTTTTATAGGATCACCATCAACCAAATTTTTAATAGAATCATCTTTCATCCAATCAAGAAAACTTTTATTTAAAATACCAGGATTATTAGTACTATTCATATGATTACCTTTACCAGTAATAATGAAAATGGAAACATTATTAAGATAAGGAGAATTTTTAATTTTTGTTATAACTAAACGTCTAGCTTCATCAACAGATTCACCTTCATGTAAATTAATTCTAGCAGTAGATAAAGAAATTTTTGGATTTAATAAAGAAGTAGTATTTCTACATTCATAATAACCTAAAAAATCATTTTCTTTTTTTCTTTGTTTATCTTTTGAAATGAAATTTTTTATATCTTTTTTAACATTACGTAATATATCAGTAGGATTTGGTATCTTTTCTTTAATAGATATAAAAATATTTTTCTTTTTTTTATTATTATTATTATTTGGAGTTAAATTTGAAGGAAAATTTTCATCTGTAGGTGAAAATGTTAAATTTATTGTTGAAGGAGATCTTGAACTAATGGATTTAAATGATTGAGCATCTAAACTTAAAGTATCAATAGATAAAGTTTCGGAACTTGTACTAGAAAGTACGATAGAAACTCTTTCACTTCTTGGTCTTGTTAATATATTCTCATTATTTGATTCCGTTAATATATTATCTGTCATTGTAGTCATTTTATATGAAACGTCGTACAAACGAAATTTTGTAAAAATTGTAACGTGTTAAAAGTGGAAAAAAAGTATTAATTATTTTTTTTAAAAAAAAAAATATTTAAAAAAAAGGCGTGACAAAAAAAAAATAAATTATTTTTTTTAAAAAAAAAGCGTGACAAAAAAAAAATTATTTTTTTTTTCACCGGAAAAGAAATTAATTTGGTGAAAAAAAAAGGAGAAATTTATTTATTTATTTTGTACCTCCTTTGATTATTACTACTTTGTAAATGATCGTAGGAACTGTTTACAAAAAAAAAAAAAAAAACCTGTTTTACCCTGTTTTACCTTGTTTTACCTTGTTTCAATTAAACTTTAATTTTTTTTTTTTCGGAAGTTATCCGAAAGTTGACCCCAAAAAAATTATTTGATTTTTTAATGAAATTTTCAAATATTGAAATAACGTAAAAAGAAATTGTTTTTTTTGTTACAATGGGAAAAAAAAACTATAACGTAAAAAGAAATTGTTTATTTATCACAATGGAAATAAATAAAAATAAAAAAAAAACTATTATTAATAAAATTAAAAAGAATGAAAATATTTTTTAAATGATTATTTTAAGTAAGGAAAAAAAACAATTAAAACAATTAACCAATTATTTTAATTTTATTTATACGGTTCTTCTTGTCGTCCTCTTTATTGTCGATTTTATTATACCCATATGCCATATGGCATTACAAATTTACAATAAAAGGTCTTTGAGGTTGTACCATTTTATTAAAGATCATCATGAAAAATAACGCAATAGGTAAATAAAATATGCTTTATAAATTTCTAAATAAAAGCAAAATAATTGTAATACACATAACTCCGATAAAATTTACCATAAAGGATTATCTGGATTACAAGATTATAGGGCGTAAAAAAAAAAATAAATAAAAATCTAAAAATCTCGTATAAATAAGATACGCAGCAACTAACAAGTATATAATTCCCATTCTACTTAAATTTTTATTTATTCATAATATTGGTACTTCAACTTTTCTACTTTTTTCCATTTTTAACATTCGCTCCACTTGTAAAATATGTTATGGAACAAGAATACTGAGATATAATTGAAAATGAAATTAATGAATTTATTACAAAAAGGATTGATTTGAAGATATTAATATTGTATATTGCAAAGGGAGAATATTATATACTGTGCATTGTGCAAAGCATGTTACTGCGCAAACTGTACAAGGAAAATTATAAAAGGAATAATATAAAATTAGAATTATAAAATTTAATAAAATTAATTAATAGAATAGATTTTCTGGATTTACTGATCAATGGGAATTTTAAATGATGTAAATAATTTAATAATCGTCTGAGAATATTGTCACTAAATCAAATTATCATTATTTTCCATATTTGAGACAAAATTCTGACGGTAATAAAATATGTAATGTGGTAATTAACTAATATGAAATAAATATACCGCGTGAAGTATCTTCTAAATTGGATTTCAGGTTTAAGATCCTATCTCCGGGGGCCGTAGCCCGTAGTACTGTTCAATAATTTTTCCCTTCTACACAAAACCCTTCTAGTTGATAGTAAAGCTTATCCCAATTTACGATTAAACGAAAAATCCTAAACGTATCAATTAATTTTTATGTAACATAAGTTTTGTGTAATAAATGATTTTATATTGTAAGGAGTCACCAAATTTTACAAACTTTGAGCTAAAAAGTCATTCCTACCCTAAATGAATGTTAATTTTATTTTAATAACAAAATGTGATAATTAATTAATAAAACTTAGAATTGTTAGACAAATAAATGAAATATAAAATAATAAAATTAAAATCATAAATCTAAATGTAACGCACGTGACTGATTACATAATACTGACAAAATTTAAAAAATTTACTAAATTTACTACTTGTATCTTTCAAAAAAATATCCGTATTTATTTGACTCGTACTAACAAATGTAATACACGTGATTGTTTACTAATTACTAGTAATTATTACTACATTTACGTAACCTTTTCATTAAAGATTATGGCATTGTTAGATAAATACTTACTACATTTTACTGCATTTTCAACTATAGATTGCTATGAGAATACTAGGAATATTTAAAATGATACTTTTATTATGAATGCTTGAAATTTGGAAAATATTAATATGACCCAATATTTATTCGAAGGTTATTAAATTTCAATATGAGAAGCAATAATAATTTTTGTTCGTAAAAACTTTAATACAAAAAAAAAAAATTATTAAATACTCCTAAAAAACTTATACCGGCAAAATTTTAATATCTTTCTCAATAAAAAAATAATAATAATGGATGAAAGTTAGTAAATTGAGTTGGTGATTCGCCAGTTTAAACTTAAACTCTAATAAGTCTATAAACATATGTTCATGTAATGCATATGTAAAGTCATAATCACCATTTTGAAGTATATTTACATAATACTTCGCGAAACCATAACCTTTTTCCATGCTAAAGCAAAGAATTTAATAAAAGGTACATTTATGGAAAATGGAGAATTCTGCCAAGTTTGTAAAATAAATGTTATTTAATAAATAAATATAGTATTTTTCACAAAAAGTTCGTAACAAGTACTAAATTAAAATATTTTTTTTTATAAAAAGCGGTTGGAATCATTATTTAAATTAAGCTAAGCAATTTTACTCCACAATCAATGCTACTATTTAAGTAATATGGTTTGACATAATGTAGATGGCATTCTTGCTCAAAGAACTCTGACAAATCTGATGAATCTGATCAACACAGTGTGGCCAACAATTCCGGGCTTCAAGATCGGAGTCCTCACATGCGAGCTCTTATTCCGGAAGTTCCGACGCATTTTCATGGAAATAAAATTATTTTTTATGTTATTTATATCAATCAAAATATTTATTACTTGACATCTGAAAGAATCGAATAAATGGGATAGAGGCCCGTTTTAAGCAAATTTTTAATTCGCTTAGAGGAAGTGATTCAGTTGACTATATGTGTGAAACGGTAGCTCGTGAAATTCGTTAACTTACGGGAAAAAAGATTGGAGGGGCTACTATAAAAAGTTTTTATTATGGGTACAGTGATTCGAAATATAGTACAGTAAAGTTAATTAGCAAATGGTTAGATAGTAAAGAAAATATTAGCAGTTTAGATAATAATGCGGAGTAGTGGCTGGGGAAGGAAGTGAAGGAACTGCCATTATATGAGTTAGGGCTCGGCAAATCTTTCCCTTGAAACAACCTGATATTCTATTGTTTATTACTTTCATTTTTACTTATCTAGTTGGCCCTTTCTCGTATATTATTTATGAAAAATATAATAAAGAGCTTTACTTCGATTTTTTAAGCGTGTTATGTGTTTTGTTTTATGTTCTCAAATATAAATTTTGTGTTTGCTATTAATGAAAAATAATTTGTCCATATCTGCTGGCTTGTAATAATGGTGAGACTCGCATTAAATGGCTTTATCATTTTCTGACTAGTGAAAAATCATCAAAACGATCACACGTCATAATTGTCATATGTCATATGATGGGAATTTTTTTCGCGTCTCGTGTATATAAACTCATTTTTTGCTCCAAAGTTTTTTTATCTCGTTGAAACATCGTATGAATACAAAATAAAAAATCAGAAAAATGGAAGGTAAGTTTTTTAGCAGTTTCTGCCTTCATTCTGTCAGTTCTGTGAGTATAAAACGTTAGGAATCCGAGTGGTCGATAGACCATGACTGGTTCTCTACTAAGTTATTTACTATATCGACAACAGTATAATGATTTCTCTGCTGACAAGTGCAAAGAACATAAACGATATGTTCGCACTTGCTTCATTACAAGTTACGTATTTTTCTTTCTTTGTTAGCAGTGGATGAGTCTGAGGAGCTTTAGCTCTTTGGATGGGGTTACGTCCTGTATTCAACTACCCAGCACCCCTGATTTCGCTCTGGGACTGGGAGTGTTTGAGTTTCGTCTCGGGTGGTTTCATCCTGCATGAACATTTTTTTTTTGGTTGTAAGCGGACGAGTCTGAGGAGTGATAGTCTTTGGATGGGGTTTCGTCCTGTGTTCAACTACCCAGCACCCCTGATTTCGCTCTGGGAGTGTTTGAGTTTCGTCTCGGGTGGTTTCGTCCTTGCAACCATGAGCTGTGTCTGCGATTTAATGTTGATAGACTTTTTCCTTGAACTTACTAATCATTATATTGTCATAGAGTGAGAAGAAATCGGCTTCAGTAAACGAATTCTGGGATAGTTCTGCGTTGCTACAAAAACGGAAGATTACAACTATTGTTGAACGCACGGCATTGTTGGTATGGAATGTTTGACTTATCGAAATCCTAATAAGCGTGATGAAATCCTAACATCTCTGCTCTTCTGTTTTTAAAGGAGGAGCATACAACAAATGTTATGGCTTCGACGTTCAAACAAGATCTGATTGTGCGAGAGGAGTTTACAAAACAAGAACGAATTGTACGAAATAAATTTGCGAGACACCTAAAGGAGACAGACCTGTCTTACAAAAGTCAAGAAAAGGTATAATGGATTCATAAACAGTGCGTTAATTCATTGTTTTTTATTAAAACAAAATTGAAATAAAAGCAATTTAACTTCTTTCGTATCTATCCGTCAACCAAAGCGGAAAAAAAAGTTATCGCTACGAGAGGTTAGGATATTGATAAGGCATTGAATTTTATGCAATCACATCCAATGATGATAAGGGTTTATTACCATGAATTTTTCTCAAAATTTTCTATTATTTTTGCGTGAACAGGCCAGAACCACGAAGGGCATGCCATTATCACCAGTAGTACGCGAAGAGGCACCAGGAGAAGCAACAGCACAACCAGATTCATCGTCATCAAATTCAGAAAGTGGAGGGACAGGGATTGCTAGTGGTATAAACGAAATTAATATGATAGGCCACATACTCCGTGCTACCACTACAAACTACAAAGTTGCTTATTGCTAAACATCTTCACAAAAACAACAGTAGATCAAACCAAAGTTGAAGTCCCTCCTTTGCGCGCGGTTACTCCTTCCTCTCAGAGGCTCAGCCACGAACTCCAGAAAATAAGGTAGTTGTATTTTCAACTGTCTTTACGCAACAAAAAATGTCTTCTCACCTTTCGAAGTACCGCCAGTGAGACGGAAGTAAAATCAACATATAGCGATTTAACATTCAGTGACGAAGAATCATCATCATCTATTCCTCTTACGAACTTCTTCTCTGAAACTTCTTCGCAGAAATCACCTAGTATGCCTAATCAGGAAGATGAAAATACGAAAACGATTCCTCCGATCATTATAAACGAGGTAACAGAAATGATGAGGCATTAAAACAGACATGTTTTTTCGCCTCTCCAATGACTAACTTAATCTATGCAGGATGGGGATATCATGACTGACAAAGAAGTAATGCGTGACACATATCTAAGAATACGTCAGGAACTCTGTGATCTTTCTTCGCAGAAGGATGTAAGTTTGCCGTTCTCTTTTCACGAATTCGTATCAATTTCAGGAAAAAATTTCTGTATTGACTATTGCTTTTCTTTTTTAGTGGATTATCGAAGGCTACAATGTTTCAGACGCGTTTCGCAAATATCAGATTACTAATATTGACAAACTAGTGGATGGCGAAATTTTTCAGTTTTCGTCAGATATTGAGGCAATCTTGTAAGTATAGGTTGGTTTAAAATCTGCAATTAAGGTTAAGATGTCTGACTGTCTAATGAATCCTTTGTACTATAGGTCCCTTCACTTTATCGACTTGACAAAAACGAAGAAGTCATTGTATTTAGATATTGAAGATCGGAAATGGCGTGCTTCACGAAGCAACCAATTCCGCCCAGTTTTTTCGGAAATTATGGACGATAAGAGAGGGTAATTGTCATCTGGCGCGTGCAGTCCTGTGATAATATAGTCTAATATTTTTTTTTTTTGTAACCAAACACAGGAGATAAATGACATAGATGAGTTTCGTTCCAAATTCTATGATATGTGGGAAAAGTATCGGGACAAAGTCATTTATTCAGACAGTGAGAGGCGCTTATTCGAAGCTACACAAGCAGTTGCACGTACATTGTAATATTCTTGGATTTCAATCTTGTTTTTCTTTTTCTTGACATTTCTCTCCAATAACTTTCTTTTTTCCTTTCAAGCTACGAAAGGATGCACATGTATCCACATTTAAGGAATAAAAATGAGGATACTGTTGTACATGACTATATACATGACACCTTCAAAGAAATATTCCGTGATCCGAAATATGAGATCGTTTGGTAACAAAATTTTGTTGAAACTTAGTCATTGTCATTGTTCTTTATTTTTACTTGTTCCGTAATAGGGCGAATGCTGAAAGCTTAACTTCAAGAGAACACCGAGCAATTTACGGACGTTCCCAAGGTAGAAAACCTGATATAACAATATATTGGTTATTTGAAGAGACACAGAAGCCAGCGGAAGCTCCTCAAAGTGGAGTAAAAAGGGTAAGGTCAACGGGAAATCTTGCGGGAAAGGCACCTCTGGTACCAAGTCGAACTAGAATCCCGGCTTATCTCACATGCTCGGAGCAGAATATTTTTTATAGAAACTTCATGTATCACGGGCTACGTCCCGATCATTTGTATTTATTTTTCGCATGTATTAATAAAAATTTTTTCTTGGCAAAATTTCGTGAAATAAGTTCACAAAAGTGGAATAACGTAAATTTTTATTTTGAATGCAAAAAAAAAAAATATCACCAAGCTCGAACAAACAGGGAAAGAAGAACAACAAAAAATAAAGATACAAAACGAGAGGATCCAACGAAAGTTCAATCAAAGTTCAATCAAAGTCACGTGATTTCACGTTAAAAAAATTTCTTCCGATAATAAAATAAAAATGACTTTGGGACTTTCATTTACTAATTTTCTTTTTTGTAGTTTTATTTAGGATAAATATCAAAATCTAGGATATTGTAGAGTTTGATCGAATGATAAGACTAAGAAGGGTTTTTAATAAATTTAGCGTCATTATGATATTCCTTACATTAGATACCCTAGATAGCCTTTATCCACCTAGATTAGTGTTACAATAGTTTAGATTAGTTAGGTCTATAGGTTCAATTTAGATTAGCGGAGTAGGTTTTTTCTTTTATTTTGTATATATTTATTTATGTCCGTAAATTACTCTGTTATAGGGTTAGATGCGCCGGGTGAGCATGTCTGGCTCTAAGTGTCTTGTACATTGGAGGCCCTTATTTTTTATCCTCAATAAAGATGCGTTACAGTTTTTTTTTTTTAAAAAAAAAAAAAAAAAAAAAATGCAAAAAAATATTTTTTGGGCAAGAAAATGCTGGATACATCATGAGTTTTATGTTACACAATTCAAATTATTTATACAGTCGATAATCTAAACGCTAATCCAAAAGGCGACGTTTATTTGGCTGTTATTGGCGTATTTACCTGTGAATCTGTTGGTCATCCCGTATAGTATTAAATTTTGATAATGTTAATTTAACCCTTCCAATATAGAATCTAATAACAAAATGTATTAAAGTTAAAATAATTAAATAAAATATTCCAAGATCATCTAGTACCAAAACTAATTATTTGTGAGTACCATTATATTAATATTTGTTTTATAAAAATTTTTTATCTAACAATTTCTTTTAAACGAAATTCATAAATTCATTCTATTTTTTACTTTGTGATCATCAGGAATCAGCTGATTTTTTTCGAACAAATTAAATATTTGTCGATCGCTGCTGTGCAACTGTAATACGTAATATAAGGCTGCCCTTTTTTTTTAAAAAAAAAAAATCCTAAACATAAAGCTGACATGGAAGAATTTAAGCTCAGTGATGATGTAATTGAACAAATAAAAAATTTTAACTATTGGAGTTTAACAGATGAACAAAGATTTTTAATTGATAAGCTAATATTAAATGAAGAATTAAAAGAACGTTATAAAAAGAATGGTTTATGCAAAGATTGTGAGCAGCCTAAAGTTTCTGAATATTGGTGTCAATGCAAATTTCAACAAAATTTCAAAAATTGGACTAGTGGAAATAATAAAGTTGATAATTTTATTCAAAAAACACAACTTAAAGCCAAAGTAGGTCGTGAAATGGTGGAATGGATTGAATATGATAGATTTGAAAATGTTGAATATTTGGCCAAAGGAGGATTTGGAACTATTTATAAAGCAATTTGGAAAGATGGATGTATATGTGAATGGGATTCTATAAATGATCAATGGGAGAGAATAGATTCTTTGGCAGGGCATAAAAATTTTCCAGTTGTTTTAAAATGTTTACATAATTCTCAGGATATGACATCCGAATTTTTAAGAGAAGTAAGTTACTTATTTGTATATAATTTTCAAATTACTGTTCCATTATAAACGGTAAATTTATTATTATTATGGATTCTTTTTTAGATTGAATCACATACTATGATCGTTTCAAGTCGTGTAACTCATTGTTATGGAATTACTAAAGATCCAGAATCTAATAATTTCATGATGGTAATACAATATGCGAAAGATGGTAGTTTAAGACAATATTTAAATAATATATTTAATTCAATAGAATGGACTGATAAGTTACAAATTTTAAGAAAGATTACAAAAGGCCTCAATATTATTCATGAAAAAGGATTAATCCATCGTGATATTCATTGTGGTAATATGTTAAAAGATGATAGTGATACATTTATTTCTGATTTAGGATTATGTCAACCAGCAAATGTAAAATCTTCTCAAAATAACGAATATGAAAAAACAGTATATGGAGTATTACCTTATGTAGCGCCTGAAGTTTTAAGAGGAGGAAAATATACTCAAGAAAGTGATATTTATGCATTTGGAATTATTGCATATGAAGTCTGTACAGGGCTTCCTCCTTATCATGATATTGCTCATGATAAAATCTTAGCTATTAGTATATGTCAAGGGCTTAGGCCAAAATCTAATTATAAAATTCCTCAACTAATTTTGGACATAATTAAACAATGTTGGGATGCTGATCCTTTAAAACGACCTAAAGCAAATGAATTATCTAATTTATTATATAAATTATATGATTCAAGTAAATTTATGAGTGTTCATGAAATCAATAAGCAAATTGAGGAAGCAGAAAGAATTAATGAAAAGTTTACTTCTACTTCATTACCATATAATGGTACTACTCTTTCATATACTACAAATCCTCAAGCAGTTTACACGAGTAGGCTTTTAAACTTTAAAAACCTGCCAGAACCAAAAAACGCTATTGATAACAAAGATGATGATAATTCATTCGGAGAATATTCAGGTAATTAATGTATTAGCTTATTTTACAAAAGTATTCATGAAATACTTTTAATATACAATTATTTTTTATTTTCTAGAATCCATAGAAGCAATAGATTTCACTAAACTCAACCTAGGTACTCATTTACATTAACTTGCTTTCTATATGATTGATTTTACCAATAATATTAACAATTTGCTTTAATAATTCGTTCTTATTAGATGAAAACAACTAAAGAAAAAGAAAAGGAAGAAAATTTACAAATATTCATAATGTAAATTTCATTATTTGTATCTATTATTTACTATTTTTTTTTTTATTACTACTACTACATTATGATATATTTTATTGGAATATATTTATTAATAAATTAAACCGAAATCAAATAGAATGCATTATATAACTTATTATATATGTAGTATGTTATAAAATCATAATAAAATAATAAATTACATTTTATATACATATTTTTTGATTTTATAATCGCATTTTCAATTTAACATTAAATAATTTAACCCTTCTATCTGAATATCCTTATATATTAATTCTTGATTTGAATGTATTTCTTATGATTAGTATGGTTCAATTGTTCACTTTGTCATACCTTTTGCTGTATGTTAAATTGTCAAAGTATGCTGTAAGTGATATGGTTTCTTTAGTTTAATTTATGTAATCACTACCTTTGGACAAAATAAGCATATTTACTTATTCACGTACATTTATGTTTTTTGCTTAGGTAATATTCTAACTTTTTTTCTTTGTATTATTATTAAGTATGTAATATGAATGAAGAACCTCACTTATTCATTTTATAGTTAGCAAACTAAAATAATCCATTCTAATTTCGTAATTATGTAAATTATGATACATTTGGCAAAATCAATATCGTTATTAGTAATTTATTTAAGAAATTATACTTTTTTTAATTTTAATATTTTAGAGATAACTTCTTTTCTTATTAATATAGCGATATCTTTTTATAATCATTGTCCATAGATAGTAGTACATCAATAATATAATAATTATTCTAAAGAGCAACCTACTAACTGAATTAAGCATAAAATTTATGACGTTATTAAGATACAATATTTTGAATATGTATTTGCATCATTAGTAAAAGATTTACCATAAGAGTTTAAATACTACTTTGAAAGCATTAAAGGAAATAAACAAAACAATAAAATGTCAAAATTATTAGAAAGAATGATGTTAAAATGTACGGAAAACTTTAATTCTGTTAAGTATGATTATTTTTATTTATCAGCAGTCAAAATTTTTCTATTTTCTTTCGTTAAACATAATTAATTTAACGATGATTATTATATTATAAATGAGTTCATTCATTAAATTCCCTTTACTTAATAATGACAAAGTTTCTTATATATTGTATTTATTCATTCCCAGTAAATAGTTTTTGTATAAATTTATACCAAACGGGCTCATTGGCTCAAAATTAGCTCAAATTTATGCAAAAATTAATCAAAATTTAAGCCAATCTAAAGCCAATTATATATGGATGAGCCCATTTGGTACAAATTTATACAAAAACTATTTACTGGGATTGAATCGTAGTTTGATAAAGATATAGTATTAAATCAATTATAGAGAATATTATTATTAGAAAATCTTGCATTATGAATAAACATAATTAAAATCATAGTTAAAATTGCTATCATATCAAAAGATTTTTTGTAAAATATTTTATCCAATTGCTACCAGTTGCTTTAAGTCTATGTACAGTAATTTGTACAATATAATTGTAATAACAAAAGATAATCAAATAGTAATTTTGGTACTAGATGATCCATAAAGAATTTTTTGTGAAATTTGTATTATAAGGTATTTCTATTTAATTACTGTATTCCTAAATTTCTGTCAGAACCTATAAAAAAAAGAATTTCTTACCAAGATTTATTCGTGACTTTTGTATTCATCAGCTGATTTTTTAACGCCTTTGTTTGACCAAATTAAAATAGATTTGTCGATCGTTGCCAATACGTAATATAAGGCTGCCCTTTTTTTTTAAAAAAAAAAAATCCTTTTACTCTGTTTAAACACATAAAGCTGACATGGAAGAATTTAAGCTCAGTGATGATGTATTTGAACAAATAAAAGATTTTTCTTATTGGGATTTAACAAATGAACAAAGGTTGTTAATTGATAAGCTAATATTAAATGAAGAATTAAAAAGACATTATATAAATCATGGTTTATGCAAAGAATGTAAACAGCCTAATACTTATTATGATTGGTGTAAGTCATGTAATGCTAAGCATTTTCAACAAAATTTCAAAAATTGGACTAGTGGAAATGAAGAAGTTGATAAGTTTATTCAAAAAATACAACTTAAAGTTGAAGAATATCAGGAAATTTTAGAGTGGATTGAATATGATAAATTTGAAAATGTTGAATATTTGGCCAAAGGAGGATTTGGAACTATTTATAAAGCAATTTGGAAAGATGGATTTATAAGCAAATGGGATTTTGAAAATAATCAATGGGAGAGAAGTAAAGTGTGGGGTAGTATGAAATATGAAAATTTTCCGGTTGCTTTAAAATGTTTACACAATTCTCAGGATTTTACATCCGAATTTTTAAGAGAAGTAAGCTACTTATTTGTATATAATTTTCAAACTACTGTTCCATTATAAATGTAAACTTACTATTATTTATTATTAAGGATCCTTTTTTAGATTGAATCGCATACTATGATTCTTTCAGCTTGCGTAACTCGATGTTTTGGCATTACTAGAGATCCGGAAACTAATAATTTCATAATGGTAATGCAATATGCAAAAGAAGGCAGTTTAAGACAATATTTAAATAATATATTTAATTCCATAAAGTGGGTAAATAAGTTGAATATTTTACGAATGATTGCAAATGGCCTCAATTCTATTCATAAAAAAGGATTAATTCATCGTGATTTTCATTGTGGTAATATGTTAAGAAATGATCATTTTACTATTATTACTGATTTAGGATTATGTCAACCAGCAAATGTAAAATCTTCTCAAAATAATAAATATGAAAAAAAAGTATATGGAGTACTACCTTATGTAGCGCCTGAAGTTTTAAGAGGAGGAGAATATACTCAAGAAAGTGATATTTATGCATTTGGAATTATTGCATATGAAGTCTGTACAGGGCTTCCTCCTTATCATGATATTGTTCATGATAAAATCTTAGCTATTAGTATTTGTCAAGGGCTTAGGCCAAAATCTAATTATAAAATTCCTCAACTAATTTTGGACATAATTAAACAATGTTGGGATGTAGATCCTTTAAAACGATCTAAAATACAAGAATTATATAATTTATTAGATAATTTAGAAGATGATTTAGAAGATGATAGTGAAGTCAAAAAGCAAGCTGAAGAAGCAGATAAAATTAATGAGAAGTTTACTTCTACTTCATTACCATATAATGGTAGTACTACTCTTTCATATACTACAAATCCTCAAGCAGTTTACACAAGTAGGCTTTTAGACTTTAAAAATCTTCCAGAACCAAAAAATGCTATTGATAATAAAGATGATGATAATTCATTTGGAGAATATTCAGGTAATTAATATATCAACTTATTTTACAAAAAATATTTTTAAAATTCTTTTAATATACAATTATTTTTTATTTTCTAGAATCCATAGAAGCAATAGATTTCACTAAACTCAACCTAGGTACTTATTTACATTAACTTGCTTTCTAGTACATGTTTAATTTTACCAATAATATTAACAATTTACTTTAATAATTCGTTCTTATAGATGAAAACAACTAAAGAAAAAGAAAAGGAAGTGAATTTACAAATATTCATAATATAAATTCCATTATTTGTAACTATTTTTTTTTATTATTACTACAGTATATTATATATTTTATTGGAATATTATTTATTATGATTAAAATCTTTTACTAAATAAAGTTTTTATAAATTAAACCAAAATGCAGTATAACTATTATATACCGTATGTAGTATCATTATAAAATAATAAATTACATTCTATATATATATATATATATATACATATGACTTTATAGTCGCATTTTCAAATTTAACATTAAATAATCTAACCCTTCTAATATTCCTTATATATTAATTCTTGATTTGAATGTATTGCTTACGATTAGTATGGTTCGATTGCCACTTTGTCATCACCTTTTGCTGTATGTCAAATTGTCAAAGTATGTTGCTGAAAGTGATAGAGTTTCTTTAGTTTAAAAAAAATAAGTGTATATGTGACGGGATGTAAACTTACGTAAATTTGTGTAAATATAGTACGTAACCTTGTGTAAAAATTTATGCAAACCTGTGCAAACTTACATAGGATTACACCCAGTAAATATGCTTATTTTTTCCAAAGGTAATGAATACATAAATTAAACTAAGAAACTATATCACTACAGCATACTTTGACAATTTAACATACAGCAAAAGGTGATGACAAAATCGAACCATACTAATCATAAGCAATACAATAAAGTCAAAAAATATATATATATAAAATGTAATTTATTATTTTATTATGATTTTATAACATACTACGTATATAATGCATTCTATTTGTTTTTGGTTTAATTTATAAAAACTTTATTAATAAATTTATCCCAATAAAATATATCATATACTGTAGTAGTAGTAATAAAATACAAATAATGAACTTCATATTATGAATATTTGTAAATTTTCTTCCTTTTCTTTTTCTTTAGTTGTTTTCCTCTAATAAGAACGAATTATTAAAGCAAATTGTTAATATTATTGGTAAAATCAATCATATAGAAAGCAAGTTAATGTAAATGAGTACCTAGGTTGAGTTTAGTGAAATCTATTGCTTCTATGGATTCTAGAAAATAAAAATAATTGTATATTAAAAGTACTTTTGTAAAATAAGCTAATACATTAATTACCTGAATATTCTCCGAATGAATTATTATCATCTTTGTTATCAATAGCATTCTTTGGTTCAGGCAGGTTTTTAAAGTTTAAAAGTCTACTCGTGTAAACTGCTTGAGGATTTGTAGTATATGAAAGAGTAGTACCATTATATGGTAATGAAGTAGAAGCAAACTTTTCATTAATTCTTTCTGCTTCTTCAATTTGCTTATTAAATTCATCACTCCCAAAATGTTTTAATCCAACTAATAATTTAAATAATTCATCTGCTTTGGGTCGTTTTAAAGGATCTGCATGCCAACATTTTTTAATTATTAAGTCCAAAATTAGTTGAGGAATTTTATAATTAGATCTTGGTCTAAGCCCTTGACAAATGCTAATAGCTAAGATTTTATCATGAGCAATATCATGATAAGGAGGAAGCCCTGTACAGACTTCATATGCAATAATTCCAAATGCATAAATATCACTTTCTTGAGTATATTTTCCTCCTCTTAAAACTTCAGGCGCTACATAAGGTAATACTCCATATACTTGTTTTTCATATTCATTATTTTGGGAAGATTTTACATTTGCTGGTTGGCATAATCCTAAATCAGAAATAATTGTATCACTATCATCTTTTAACATATTACCACAATGAAAATCACGATGAATCAATCCTTTTTCATGAATAATATTGAGGCCTTTTATAATCTTTCTTAAAATTTGTAACTTATCAATCCATTCTATTGAATTAAATATATTATTTAAATATTGTCTTAAACTACCATCTTTCGCATATCGCATTACCATCATGAAATTATTAGATTCTGGATCTTTAGTAATTCCATAACATCGAGTTACACGACTTGAAACGATCATAGTATGTGATTCAATCTAAAAAAGAATCCATAATAATAATAAATAATAATAAATTTACCATTTATAATGGAACAGTAATTTGAAAATTATATACAAATAAGTAACTTACTTCTCTTAAAAATTCGGATGTCATATCCTGAGAATTATGTAAACATTTTAAAACAACTGGAAAATTTTTATGCCCTTCCAAAGATTCTATTCTCTCCCATTGATCATTTATAGAATCCCATTCATATATACATCCATCTTTCCAAATTGCTTTATAAATAGTTCCAAATCCTCCTTTGGCCAAATATTCAACATTTTCAAATCTATCATATTCAATCCACTCCAACATTTCACGACCTACTTTGGCTTTAAGTTGTGTTTTTTGAATAAAATTATCAACTTTATTATTTCCACTAGTCCAATTTTTGAAATTTTGTTGAAATTTGCATTGACACCAATAATCAGAAACTTTAGGCTGCTTACAATCTTTGCATAAACCATTCTCTTTATAACGTTCTTTTAATTCTTCATTTAATATTAGCTTATCAATTAACAATCTTTGTTCATCTGTTAAACTCCAACGATTAAAATTTTTTATTTGTTCAATTACATCATCACTGAGCTTAAATTCTTCCATTTTAGCTTTATCTTTAAACAGAGTAAAAGGATTTTTTTTTTTGTTTTAAAAAAGGGCGGCCTTATATTACGTATTACAGTTGCACAGCAGCGATCAACAAATATTTAATTTGTTCGAAAAAACCAGCTGATTGCTGATGATCACAAAAGTAACAAATAGAATGAATTTATGAATTTCGTGTGAACTTATTTCACGAAATTTAAAAATTGGATAATCAGAATTTTAGATTGGATTTCAATTATTATGCAAGACTTTTACAAATTTTAAATGATCGGTCATATTCAATATTTAATGGTAGAATTTTTCATGAAGCAATTAAAGGTATGATTAATTCACGTCTATATTTAAATATTAGTGATCCAATTTTTACAACAGCAATTAAAGGGTTTGTTCGAGACATACATATATTAGCGAGAGATGTTATTTGGGTAGAAAGGTGTAAGGAGGTTAATAAATGGGAACGAAGTGTCGGTATCTCTAGGATAGTGAAAAAGAATTGTAAATTAGAGACATCTTCTTTACCATCTATAGGGTCAAATAGTAAACATAGAAATCAATTTATATATGATGTGTCACAAAGATGGCTGGGTAGTTACCTGGCAAATATGGAGCATAGGAAAAATTTATGGTTTAGTTTAGATATTTCTGATTTATGGTCGTATCATAATTTAGTTAAATTTAGAAGTTCTAAGTATGCATTAAATTATAGTATTTTAGACTAGTTTGTAGATAGATACTTTATTATGAGATATATTATGTCTAAATTATAACAAATTGTGTTTCAATAATTGTTATAATATTAATAAAGTTTGGTTAAAAAAAAAAAAATTTCACGAAATTTTGCCAAGAAAAAATTTTTAACATGCGAAAAATAAATACAAAGGATCGTGATACATGAAGTTTCTATGCTAAATAAAGCTACATACTCTATAAAAAATATTCTGACTCCGAGCATGTGGGAGAAGCCGGGATTCTAGTTCGACTTGGTACCAGAGGTGCCTTTCCCGCAAGATTTCCCGTTAATCTTACCCTTTTACTCCACTTTGAGAAGCTTCCACTTGCTTCTGTGTCTCTTCAAATAACCATATAATATGACCAAGGACCTTCTCCGCCTTGTCTTCCGTATCCTCATCTTCATACACAACAAATAAGGGAATCGACAACTTAAATGATGATTTCCCCTCGTACATTCCATGAAGTACCATTTCTCTGCATCTTTTACAATCCCATACTTTATCCAAGCCATTTTCGTCATCTATTTCGTCCGATTTGCGTTTGCTAGATAGTGAAGATTCCATCTGTACAGTGGCCTGTGCGAAGCCCTGCTTTTAAAGTCATCTTTTTTTACTTCAATCAGGCCAATTTTTCTCCCAGTTGTACTGATTCAATACCATAGTCAAGATTTCCGCGTCCATTCTTCCCTTCGATCAGCTTCTGGTACGATTTTGACTTGATCTTTGAACGGGTAAGTCGCGGAAGCGAGATACGTATATGAATAGATACTTTTGTGGCTTCATAGGGCACATCGTAGAAGTTGGTCAAGAAGTTTTCGTAAGACTTCTTTTTATTTTTCATTTTAGTATTGACGTAAGTCGAGTAATATGGATTGCAGAAGATGGTGTCGTGAATGAGGAATCTAGTAGCCCACAAGTATTATTATAATGGGAGTGAAGTTTCGCTACTTTTTTTATTAACTTACTTCTTTTTAGATTCTTTAACTTTAAAATCAAGCGATGCAAGTGAGTGATACAAGTGATACAAGTGCTGTTAAAGGCTCAAAGAAAATGAAAATGAAAATGAGAAAAAGAAAAGATAACGGAATCAAAGATAATATGAGCTAAAAAAGATTTATTAAAACAAAAAAAAAATAGCATTTACTATTCTACATGATAATTGCTAAATGAAAGTAAAATATTCCCCTACTCAAATTATCAAAGTGAAATATTTGGACTTAAGATATACAATTCAGAAAAGTTTATTGTGATCTACTTCTCATTTGTTCAAAGATATATATCGACTTTTTTTATTATTTTCACCCTGCATGAGATCAACTATCATATGACTTTCTTGCTTGAAAGCTCGGGATGTTGCCATAATCTTTGTAGTCCATTAACATTAAAAAATAAACACGTGATTTTAGGCAAAACATTTTTTCTGGAATTCTTATTAATACAGTTAAAAAATAAATACAAAGATTTGGGACTTTCTCGTGATAGGCTGTTGCTAAAATTCCTATGCCAATGTCTAATCCTACAGTATATATTTTTAATGTTTTTGCATAATGTGAATGTTCTATGTATACCTGCTGTTATAAGAAGAGATTATTAGTAGTGTGCAATATTTTTTATTTAGTAATAAAAGAAGGTACATAGCAAATTCCTCCTCCAGAATAATCAGACTTTTATTAACTACAAAGTTAGGGCACCTGAACTGAGAGCCTTGGGGTGGTTACCAAAGTTTGTCAAATCCAGTAATTCCCCTAAATCAAATAAATCTAACTTAGGGGTTACCCTTACTTTGCAAAATAAAAAAAAACACACCTTATATTTTAATCCAGGTAAATCTTTTCCTTCATGCAAAAAAAATGAGTAACCCAAATACAATCAAGTTCATCATCAAAGAAAGTTAAAGTAGTAGCAATAATATCATGGCAACTGTTTAAGAATCCACAATATGAAATCTTATTATTTAGTTATTAATATTACTATTCAAAATAATACAGAGTTTATGAGACTTACCATTTTGACCAGAATAGCTTTCAGATATAAAAATCTCTTGAAGATGATAAAATCAAAACCTCTTGTTGGTGGTAAATCGTAAATAAAGCCAAAATCACTTGTTTAATACAATTGGGAAGAGGCTTTAAATAAAAAATAAACTTTTGAATAAATAGTATGACTTGAACTGACACATTGAATATAAAAGTAAAATATAACTGAATTTATTTTTAGTCACATTGACAAGGTTGATAAAAATTAAATCATTTTGCCAAATATGGCATGATACAATTTTTGAAAAAATTATATCAATATGATTAGACATATATAGCTAGGAGTTTCAAATTTTAATTTATATATGTCT
This sequence comes from Rhizophagus irregularis, assembly GCF_026210795.1. Taxonomy (NCBI): domain Eukaryota; kingdom Fungi; phylum Glomeromycota; class Glomeromycetes; order Glomerales; family Glomeraceae; genus Rhizophagus; species Rhizophagus irregularis. The sequence continues at coordinate 864,253 of NC_089451.1, read as the reverse complement.
AGCATTTGACCTTTGTCAGTTGTATTTAGTTATACATGTAGGTGTCACAAATAATATGTATGTTTGACAATGTAATTTAAAAAGTGTATACTATATGGAACTATCATTTTATCTGTATAACAATGAGCTCAGAGTTCAAATAATATTTTAAGAACAATTTAATGTGAAGTATAGACTTAGTGCTTCCCTATAAAAAAAATAAATACGTTTTTAATATTGAAAAATACACAATTCCATATCTCAAATATTAGCTTTTTTAGTATAATTTTACATAAAGAACGTATTATTCGAGATACAGCATAAAATTGTGCATTTTTCTTATTTCTCTGTATCAAAAACATGTTTTTCGGTATTAAAAACATATCTCTAAGTATTAAAAACGTATTTATTTCTTTATAGGGCTAGTATTATTATGATTGCATTGCGTATCCTAAATCATAGCCCTATTCTGTGGTTTCTGTGAAATTCTGTGAAACACAAAAAATCATCGTCCCTGGATTAGGGTTAGATTAGATTAAGATTAGGGTATGGATTAGGATTAGAGATAAAAATTTTTAATAATTATATTATTTGATGTCGGTAATTTAATCGACTGTTGATAATTTGCATTAACAATCACTTTAATAATTCATTTTTATAGATTAAAACAACTAAATGAAGGAGAAGAAAGAAATTTACAAAATATTCAAAATAAATTTCTATTATTTGCTTTATTACTACTGTATGATATATATTTTATTAGAATCTTGTAAATAAAGTATAAAATTTTTTTTTTTTTTACTGGTTAACGATAATTTATTAAAACTTTGGAAATTTGGAAATTACATATATGCCTTTGGTTTGATTTATAAGTTACAGTTAAAAAAACTAAACAATAATACTAAACTAAATATTAGAGCAAATCAATAAATTGAAATGTCCCCGATAAACCAGGTCAAACGAAATATAAGCGATATAAAAAATACATCTTTATTAAAAAGATCGTATTTTTCTTTAGCCTAAACTCCTAAAGGCTCTACATGTAAATACTGTCATATGTAGTATGATGTTAAACAAATTTGTAATTGAAAAATAAAAAATAATTGTAAAATACTGATTTCTAAACCAAAAAGAAAGAGTAAATAAAGTATAAAATTATGGACGATGAAATAGCGCATTCTTATTGTGATATTACACAAATCCAAAAAAGGAAATTTTGCACCCAGCAAAAATTGGGAATCTTACCAGTCCAGGGATGGGGGTTATTTTACCGTTACGCGGAATTGTACAGTATTACTAATGTAAAATTTGGGATAAATTTCTGCAAATTCCATGGGAATCATGTTACACAGCCTCAGACAGTTAATTTTAAACACGTTAAATATTAAACGTGTTAGTTTTTTTGCAAAATGTCATTAAAAATTCCTTCACATTAAATTTTTTTTTTTTTACAACTCGCGTAAGCGCATCTCTTTATTAAGCAAATTGGGAACAGAGAACAATTTACAGATTAAACAAAAGAAATACATTCCGGGCGCTTCGGCCTACCGCTCGGTCAACTTTAAATACTAAACTACATTTGACATAATTATTATTAAAGTACAAAAAGTGAAACTACTTGTTAATATGCCTACGTCTACCTCCTTTACCTTTTCCATAACTCCACCCCTTTTTTTGTTAATACTTATTACTGTCCACCCTTCACTGTCACTCTCTTCTTCTGCTTCACTCCTGATCACCTTGTTTACCTATAACCCGCTTTTTACCTTCTTTTATTTCTTCTTCATCAGAAGATGAGACCGCAAATTTTGACCCGAATACTAACGTAATTTTTGTTCGTGAAGATTCTTCACGGTTGCATCTATTATGTGACAGTGTGACAACGATAAAATTATTACATACTGCTATAATGCACTGAGAAATGAATCTTTCGATTACAGCGCAGAGTGGTATATTATGAAAATGAAGTATAATGGCAAAAGTGACTCCTGCGGGACTATTTTATTTTTATCTCTTACTAACTTCGGAATTATAATACAGGTCTTGTTTCGAAAAAGTTCTCTTGAATTAGCAAATATTAAAGAAATAAAAAGAAACAAAAGAATCTACCCTCTATGTCGAGACATTATTTCTGATCAGCTTATTCGAGAATTATTTCTTTTAAAAAAAACGATTTTCGTTCCGCGTGACCGGAACTTAATCCTTTATATAGACTTTGTAGATATGGGTAATAGGTGGAATAATTTCCAAGAAATATTATGGCGTTACGGGCTCGCAATTAATCTTCTAGGATCCGCAAGCATGCCATATATTTGCTTCTACTTTACCATGAAAGATTTTTGGCTTTTATTCTTTTAGAAAAAATTGACTACAAATCATGTTTGAACTTTGAAATAATAAAATTCATGTTTATAATAAAAAGCACGAAAATATAATGTATCATTATTTTTTTATTTATGATTAATGTCATCAAGCTACATAAACAAAAATAATTTTTACTGATAATAATTAACACTCGCGCTTTTTTCCTGGTTTACTATCTTCCCCCTCTTCATCTACTTTGTTTCTCTTAGTTATATTTTTAAGCGCATAAAAAAATCGTAGATGATCTTCTTGAAAGACAGTCGATGCATTTTTATAATCAATAATCCCAGGACCTGTTGCTGGTTTGATCTATTCCTTAGATCATATGGTTCATTATTTGTAACGTAAACTTGTATTATCTTATTGATTATAGGCGTATTTAATTCTTCTTGAAAAATTTTTCCATTCTTAGCTTTGTAAAACATTTTTGGATCGATCGTGCTGAGAGCTCCTGCAATTGTTTTAACCGAATAACGCAATTTCACTTGAACAAAAACCGGAACCTCAACTTGCTCAAATCTAACAAAGAAAATTAGATCAGGACCACAACGATCATCCGGGAAATAAAATGTTGGACGTTTCTCAGGTGATACAGTGATTTTTCATTGATGCTGTTGGTTCTCTAAAAGACTGAACTACGGGAGACAATAGTGATCGTTTATATTATTTCTTCGTGATTTGAATTTTCCACTTAATGTATCTTCAAAAGCATGCGTCTCATCAAGGATAATTATAAACTTCTTTTTGTCGCTTGATTTTTGTTGGATTTTTTGGTATAATTTACCAATGCAAGTCATTACAGACAATAGTGTGCAAGTATTGAGTCGCAACATAAGTTCAAGAAATATTTCATCATCATATTCATAAAGATCTTTTGTTAAGTTTGTATTAGGAGCCAACGTTGTTTATTGAATTCTGATGCACTGTCCATACAATGCCATAATATAAGAAGTCGAGAAAAAATTGCACAACACACAATATTTTCAAGATTTTGTGTTAATTTCTCACTAAGGAGAGTTTCGATTGTCTCAATAATGTCACTGAACCTCCATTTCCTTTTCTTGTTGCAACAAAATAAAGCCCCCAGTTCTCGCATAGTAATTCATAACAAGTCCTCGTTTTCCACATCCAGACGTTCCTAAAAATCAATAAATTATTCTTTGCTTTGGCAATCGCGGACTGGATAGCTGAAATTCGGGCAATTGGTTTTTATTATTTCCGAGAAGTTTGTATAATAATAGTGAGGGACATTTTTTACTTGAAGTGGCAGGTACAGGTGTTTTAAGTGTTATTGGTGAATCGAATAACAGCAATGGATCATTATTTTTTATGTACGTTTCAAGAAATTGACCGTGTTTTTTGCTTTTGAGGAGATCTTTGAATATTTCATCAGGTTCAGGTGCAACTAAAAAGTTTATGAATAAAATGAATACTATTATTATCATAACAAGTATAACATAATAAATGATGAACGTAAGGCCATAATGGTAAGAAGATTGATGACTGCGACTAAGTTGGTTTGGCAAATTACGGGGGAAAATAGGACGAGATTTTGTGAGATTGTTATATTCCAACTTTTAATATCTTAAATAAGCTTTAGTCGTATCATTAGCAAGCTTGGCTGCATCTTAATCCTAAGACTAGTATTTCTGAGATGAGACGAAAAAGCAACAGATAGATGTTAAATAGATAAAGATGAAATTCTCTCTTGAAAATAACTTCCCCATCATCAAGCTTTTCTTTATACAGATCTTTATAGAAATCCAAAATTCTATAATTTGTATAAATTGATATCATACTGAATTCTTTCCGGAAGTGTAAGTAATAATTTCTTTAGTTAAGTTTGAGGAAGTTTTGAGGTTCATGAATTTGTTATGAGGATTGTGAGGATTGTAGAGGTTTGCAAGGTTGCGAGAGTTGCGAGGATTTTGAGAGGTTTGCGAAATTCGAGAGTTTGTTCATATGAATTTCAGGAGGTTTTGTTATGGTTATGAGATAATTGAAAATAATTTTTTTTTTCGAGAGTTCGGAGAGAAATGTAGATGAAAAAATTGAGCTGGTTACGGGAAAAAAGACGTGTAATACCTCGCGAAGGACCTGCTCTAACGTGAGAAAGACATCAGATTAATAAAAGATCTGCGAATTTCTTGTTCGAGAGGTAAACCATTGGGAGACACATACCAGTTACCAGTGGTGGCGGTCGATGATGGTTGGACTATTATGTATATTTTGGAGGAGATTCTATGAATGTTGAATTAACTAGGAAGTAAGAAAAAAAAGATAAACTCAGATTTGCGATTTCATTGGATGACGTCACGTGAGAGGACAGAAACTCACGTGATCGATCATTTCTCATAAATCATTATGCAACCTTTTCACCCTTTTAAATATTCTTTTTTCCTGTCATTGTGCTCGTCATTGTCTCAATTTTAAAAATAAATAAAATTTTAATGTCGAGATCTACACGATGATTTTCCAGAAATTTTTCATACTTTTCGTTATTTGCTTTATTTTTTTTCGTTTTTTACCCCAATACTTTCAAAGGAACTTCCAAAATGGCCTTCTTTAATTCTGTAAGTCATTGCCGATTTCAAAGTTGAATGTAACACCGCTACCTAGAATAAAACAGCCAACCATGATGTATCTACGGGTGTAAGTGAGCGAGTTCTTAGAAAAAATTTTTTAAGGTTTAGGGACGTTATATATATATATAAAAAAAAAAGACGTGTATTCACTTTGAGTTATGCGTCATACGTGAGCATTTATACAAAATTTTTTTTCATTAGAGCATATTTATATAAAATTTTCGTCGATCTGGTTCCGTATCTGACTAATTTGCCGTGTGTGAAACAAAACGATTTTAAAAAGTAATAGCGCATTACTCTGCGGTTTTTTTTTACTCGGACTACCCAGCCGTAATATTATTTTCTCCGTGTTTGACAAGAACGTATTGCAGTTTGAAAGAATCCTTGACGAAGAAATTATTGAAATTTTGGACGAGGAATGAATATATTTTTTTTCGGAACATTTACAAGAAAACGATTTCAAACTAATGACCATTATTCGTACAGTTTTTCTGAAGGCCTTATTAAACAACAAGGAAGTGCTAACAACATAAATTTTCAGCGAGATCTTTACTAAGGTTTATGAGGTTACTTTATTTCTGGTTGCTTGCTTCTCTTATATAATTGACGATTTTTATCTTATTTCTATCTATACAGATTATCGATGGGACAACTGAAAGTCAATGTTGGGATATTGTGTCAGTATATAGATAGATAGCTTAGATGAACGAAACACTGGCAGGCATTAGTATAGAAACACCATTTCATTTGTAACAAGTTTATTTATTACCGAATCTTGTAATTATTTTTTATATAATAAATCAGTAATTCCGATCGTGACATTTTGTCCCGTTTTATACTGATACTGACGACCTTTTGAGTTATTCCTACCTGTATAAAACAATGTCAAACGCTCAACTTATAATGGATTCATTGAGAGAATTAAATAATAAACTCCTAGCTGAGATTGCAGAGTTTAGGAAGTAGAATCTGAAATTTTCGAACTTAGAGATAAGTTGCTGAGATCGAGGCTGAGAATGCTGAACTTTCACGCTCATTAACACAAATACCAAGTCACGCGAAGCGTCCGGATGAGGAAGTGGAAATTTTCTTGATTGGGCAGCTGTAAAGAAGAAGAGATAAGATAAAGGAATCGGGAAATGATAAGACTAATCAAGATACAGCTTCGATTTCGCAGATTTATGCGTCTACAACTTGCCATGAATGAAAAAATGAACAGGGATTGATTCAAGAAATGTCTTTGCCTACCAAAGTAAATCATGAGACTAAAATTTCAGAGACCGCGCGGTCCGGAAACCTGACACTATTGATGCATACGGATTCCGGAGGCAGTATATCTCAGCGTTTGGCTCAGTTATGTGACAAAGCCCTTATCGCGGAAGAGTGCACATTGAAAGCAAATCAAGAAGAAATATTATGTTGGTATCACTACGGAAGAAATTTTATATTTCAGGAGAAGGCCTTGAACGATAAAAACAAAATTGGCGAAAAGAAGGCGAGAAGCTTAATATATGACGAAGTTGTGAAGCAACTTAACATGTAAGAAAAGATCTCAAGATATCGGGAACGCCACTCCCGGATGTATCAAGAGATAATTTGCGTAAAAAAACTTAGATGGCCGTGAAGTTCTACAAATTGTTTGAAAGGTAGGTATCAGGTCATATAGTGTGAATGAAATATCAAAGTTTACTAATGATGAAATCCAAAAGGTTATAGATCACTTCACTGTAAAGTCCAATTTGGATTTCACTGATGATCCCGAAGAGCAAAACGAGGATAATCCTTCCAATTCGGAAACAAACCAGATTAATGAATCGGACGCGCAAGCCATACTAGCTGAGGTTAGTAAATCTAACAATTTCCAACTTTTCGCTTTTCCTCTGGATCGTCAGGTAAAATCAAAACATGTAATCAGGTTGGTGTTAGAACGGTTTCCCTGTCTATCTTTTGGGAGTAGTTTATACAGTGATGGATTTATCTTAATAGTTCAGCACTCTGCCCTCTATGTAATTCTGTTCGTAAAGAAAATACTTCAACAGAATAACCGGTGCAGGAGATTATTATGGAGAAGACTCAAATGTGGGAATGCACTTTATAACTGTCCGATTTTTATAAATACCTGTCATCTTTCGATCCGCATCCAGTTTATATCTTAGTGAGATGTCGCAAGGTCTTTGAAACGAACTGCGCCACGAACGAGAAGAAGTTGATAGAATGTCAATGTATTTCTTCAGCAGAGAGTAATACCGCGAAGGATATATTAGATAGATTTCAGCATATAAATGTTTATGTGAACTACATACTTTATAGGATTTACTCGCTGCATCATGTCGCTTCCTCTGACGACATATGTATTATTATTAATAAAAATCGAATCTACTTTTTTTTGCTAAATGCCTAAGGCCAAGCATTTACGAAAAAAATAATTTCATTACTTAAACATGGGGATATTGAATTGTTTGTCTTTAGGTATAAGCACCAAGCCCGGATCTTAATATTTTTTTTTCGGTAGATAGGCATGATATCATTTCCACAGGACTATATTTCGAATCAGAATTTCCTTTCAACTGTATTAGCGTTGATAAAGTTTGTCACCGAAATACAGTGTATAAATGAGAAAAGCCCATAGATCCGTTGTTGCTTCACATATACAGTCGAACTTTTAATCAATAAAAACTCGCGTGGATTTTTCTTAAATTATTGGCAAAATTAATTATGTTTTACTTAGGAGTGAAGTTATCCATAAGCTATAGGAACCCATTAAGAGCGATAAAATATAATTCATTCTCTCTCGAAAATTTTAAATGCATTTAAACGTTAGTCCAAAGTACATCATGTCATCATCAATTACACTATTATACTAATTAATAGTAATCTTTTTTCTTATGGATATTTTATTATTTTATGATTTTATATATACAATATTTCTCATCATTCATTATTGAAACCTTTATTTCTTATATTTCTTTATAAAAAAAAAACCCATTTTACATTTATTTTTTTCATTAAAGAAATCAAAACCGTTGTACTCTTTTTTTAACAAGTAGATTTTTCAAATCTATAAAATGACCAGTAGAAGAGAAAAAAGAAGACAAAAGAGAGAAAAGAAACGTGTAGAAAAAAAAGAGGAAGGTAATAAAGCAACATTGAATTTTAACATCTAAACCGCTGTATATAATGTATTATGTAACTAAAAACTATGTTTTGCTTTATATATATATATATATATTAAGGTTAGAATAAACTTAATCTTATAGAAGTAGAAGAAGAAATTAAGAATTTGAATCAGGAAAACAATGAATTGAAGGTAAAATACAATGAATTGAAATTGAAATTCGTTAAAGCTGAACGAGAGAAAGAAGTTAATAGAAAATGTAGAGATTTTGTTGGAAGATTATTATTAAATTATCAAAGAAATTAGATTATAATGACTTTCGCAAGTAGAGTGATGAATATGAATACGGAAATCGTCAGGAAGTTAAAAAGAAAATAGAATTACGATTAGAGTTTGTTAAGATGAAAGCTGACGAATTCAAACAAATTTCGGGACTTCAGACTAAGCTCTAATGATTATTCTCATAGTGTTAAGAATCAAAGTGCATATGATGCACAAGTTACGTTGAGTAACATGGATTTTCCAAAAGACATGGAATATTTAAGAAACCATTGAATAAGGCCTTACAGACATGGGATAATGAAAATGAGTTACACATTAGAAATAGATAAGGTCACACGCATGATAAGATGCAACAAATCTTACTTCGGCCTCAGGTAGCACATATCCAACTCTCTTATTATGGCATCCTACTTTACATTGTTTGAAAGAATACTTAAAGAGAAATTCCTCATTTATTATAGATTGTATTACTAGTTTTTTAAATCCTAGATTTAAATATTTCAACGAACCAATTGAAGATACAAAACAAAACAATAAATTGAATTATTAGAAACTTCTATATTGCAATCTTTATCTCCAACTACACTCCTCCTTACAATAATTCTATTTTTATAAATTTTTTCAATTAAAATATGTCTTTGCAACAATCTAATAAATCCCCAGTAGATACAGAAATTTCACTATACCTACACTTCCTGCTACCTATAAATCATCCTCAATATCATAATAAGTGAAACTGAAACTGTGAAAGAAATGTCATCTGAACGGTTTTTCAGATACAGGTAATATTATTACTGATAAAAGAAACCGTTTAAGTCCTAATACTATTCATGATCTCTTATTTTTAAAAGAAAATAATGATCTAATTAAATAAAAATTTTAAAAAACTTTTTATAAGTTACAATAAAAACAATAAAACAAATATTTTTTTTTTATCACGTAAAACATGATATTTATTACATACGCAGTCCTAGAAGGAGCACTATCCTTTTTTCGTAAACATCGGTTCAATAATGAACTTGAAAGAACGATCCTGGTGATAAATAATGAACAATGAATGGAGGAATGACAATTTCTCAAGGTAAATCTAATTCACATGATTTAATGCGACGCCTATTGTTCTGCACCTATTTCTAGCCGGATCAAATCGATTTTTTTTTACAAGTCGTGTGTTCGCAGGTCAACGTTCCGAGTACAGTAAAGAGATTGTAATGTATTCGGTCGAATTCACGACCAAAGAAGAAAAAAAGATAAGCGTCTCCTTCACAAATGTATAATATATTATCTGATGAGATCGGACTTAGTCCTGACACATTGGCCAGTTTCTATCGACATCAAAGGACTCCAAGGAAGACTTCAATGGATAAAAATCATAAAATCATATCATGGATTGAGAAAGAGGGGGAAAGAGTAGTTAGTTTTGCGAGTAATTGCAGTAGCATTATTAGGAAGGAATTGTTCTCGTTTAGCGAGGCGGCAAATTCCTCCTTGAAACATCCACTACGCTGGCTCCTTTATCATGCAAAGATATAATAAAAAGCTTTAAGTTTTACTTTTGAATTTAAACGTGTGTGCGTGTTTTCGTAAAAATAAATTTTTTATTAATACGGATAAAGATAAATACAAACTTGGGATGCGTGCAGATTAGAAGTGCGAAATAAAATAAATACAATGTTTCGGGACCTTAACCGTAATACATGACGAATTTCTATACTAAACCTACGACCTACTGTATATACAGTATCTGATTTTTCCCAAGATTGTTCAATGACCTCACCCTTTTTATTTCCCTCTCTTTTATCTACGCTAGTAGCTGAATCCGCCTTTTGTGACTCCTCCGACAACGAGATAATATGGCCAAGGACCTTCTTCGCCATGTCTCAACTAATCGTCTCACCGTCTTTCATACCCGCACCTTCGTACGCAACAAATAGAGGCTTCGACAGCTTAATGACAGTTTCCTTCATTGGCTTGCGTACATTCCATGAAGTAGGCTGGTCTTGTTATGTGAGATTGCTCAAGAGATCATCTACCTTCCATAACTTGAGCCTGTCTGCAAGAAAATTGTCGAACTCTTTTTGTTTCTCAGCTTTAATAGCTTTTTGAGCTCACTAATAGGCTCGCCGCTCCTTTGATAAGACAGAGTAACGTGACTGGAAACTTCGGCTTTTATAATATTTTTTTGCGAAATTTTATTGGTGCAAACTAGCGTATGTTAGGACAAGAGTGAAAAAAATTTTATTTGCAGAAAAAATACAGGATTGGTGGTAATTCTTTCAAAATTACTTTTATTTATTGATATAAAATGTGAAATAAATAATAATATCAGCAGCCAGGCTAGCTAAAACATTTAATTTTCGCGGCTCAGTTAACTGGCATTTTTCACATCAGATAACCAAATATTTAATGCTGAATTAGTTAACTAATCGGTAACAATTTATCACTATTAATCATTGTTTTTCTTTAGAATAAGTCGGTATCCGAACGGTGCATCGATAGACATTTTACCTTTTGTTTGTCAATATACACTCTCGAAAATCAGCTGAGGATTTTTATAATTAAGAAATCTTCGTAAATAAAAGAGAATTCATATTGTATATCATGTTAAATACATAATATTGCTTAGACCGAACCTTTAACAAAGAAATTCAATAAAGTATACTCTCGGTAGCGCAATTAAAAAAACTGTGTTACCTTTAAATAAACTTTGTATTATTTATAGTAAAACGTAAATTGGTACAGTATATATTGTTGTCATTGAAGGTGCTTTGTTTAATCATGAATGATCGTTTATTGGTAATTATTACAAATGATTACAAATGTGATCGTCAATATGTCCGGGTAATTATCAAAGTTTAATAACTTTGGTAATTGCCGTCCCGTAAGTATTAAGATTAAGGTAACTTTATAATTATATTTAATTTTAACCAAAAAAAAAATAGACGTTAATTTTGATTTACATTAAAGTACGATAAATTCCTTCCTTTTTTAACAAGTATAAAATAAACTCTTAAGTAACTGCGCCACAAATAAACAAGGTACAATCGTTCGAAATTTTTATTCGACGAACAATTTGTGGAGTTGTGGAATATTTGTTCCGTAAACAATTGTCACTCTTTCACTTTCAGTTTTCTTAATTAGGAAATTCCATTTTTCATTATAATATCTTTTTAAATGAAGAAATAATTTTTTTTTCCTTTTTTTTAAAAAAAATACTCTTTCGTTGTTTTTTTTTTTTAAAAAAAAACAGAAAACGTCGTAAACATAAACTAATAAATAAATAAATAATCACAATGTCAAATAACAATAATAATAATAAGACCGACCTATCAATTACTACCACCACCAAAGACATCAGTCACACCACTACTACTATTATTATTAATTCAAAGGATGAAATTTTCTTAAAAAAAATTTTAAAAGATTTTCATAATAAAATTATTAAAACAGAAGATTTTAATAATTTTGAAAAATTTTTTGTTGAATGGATGAAACTTAAATTTGAAATTAATGAAAAGGATCCAAAAAAATTTTTTGATTTAATGAAAGATTTGAAATTTTATTATGATAATAATAATAATAATAAAAATAATAATAATAATTTTATTTGGTTTACAAGTTTAATGGGATTCTTTTATCAATTTGGTATAGGTTGTATGATGAATGAAAAATCTGCTTTGGATTTATATTTTTTATCCGTTAATAAAAAAAATCATAATGATGATGATGACTATGACGATGACGATGACGATGACGAAATACCTTCACTTACTTTAAATGATGATTTTAATAATAAATTATGTTTAACTGAAGAAAATAGAAATGAATTTAATTTATTAAAGAATAATAATATAATTATTGGAAAATATTTCTTATCATTATATTATTATAAAGATATTATTATTTTCAATACCATCAATATGATGAAGATATTAAAAGATAATGAATTTAATATCGATAAACAAATGGAACTACAAGAAGAACATATATGTATTAATAATAATATCATTCAAGATAGTATTAAAAAGTTAAAATCAGAAGAAAATACAAATTATAATATGAATAATTCAATTATTAATAAGAAAAAAATAAGTAAAAAAGAGTTTGAAAATATTAAACAATCCGCTTTAAAAGGTAATTCAAAGGCACAATATAATTTAGGAATTTGTTATATGGATGGAATAGGAACAACAAAAAATAAAATTAAAGCTTTTGAATGGTTTTTAAAATCTGAAAATAAATATACAATTAATAAAAATAAAAATGATGAATTTAATTTAAATTTAAAATTAGCTATATCAGGTAACGCTGATGCACAAAATAATTTAGCTGATTATTATGAAAATGGTAAAATAATAAATAAAAATGAAAAGAAAGCATTTGAATGGTATTTTAAATCTGCTAAAAATGGAAATTCTTTGGCTCAAAATAATTTGGCAACTTTTTACTTAAATGGTATTGGAATAGATAAAAATGAAAAGAAAGCATTTGAATGGTATTTGAAATCTGCTGAAAATGGAAATTCTTTGGCTCAAAATAATTTAGCAATTTGTTATTTAAATAGTATAGGAATAGATAAAAATGAAAAGTTAGCATTTGATTGGTTTTCAAAATCTGCTTCTAAACAAAATAATTTAGCAGAATTTAATTTGGCATATTGTTATTTAAATGGTATTGGTACAATTAAAAGTAAAAAAAATGCTTTCAATTTGTATTTAAAATTGGGTAACTTAGGACAAAAAGATGCTCAAAATAATTTAGGTTATTGTTATTATTATGGTGTAGGAACACATAAATCATATTATATAAATGACGATGTATTTAAATCGTTTTTTGAATCAGCAAGTAAAGGTTGTGATGTAGGTAAATTTAATTTAGGTTATTGTTTTAAGAATGGTATAGGTATAGAAAAAGATGAAGTGTATGCATTAGAATCATATCTGGAAGCTGCTGAATCAGAAAATTCAATGGCTCAAAATAATTTGGGTTATTGTTATTATTATGGTATAGGAACAAATAAAAATGAAAAGGAAGCATTTGAATGGTATTTAAAATCAACAAAATCAGGAAATTTAATTGGACAAATCAATTTGGGAATCTGTTATCTAAAAGGTATAGGAATTGATAAAGATGAAGTGAAGGCTTTTGATTTATATTCGAAATCTGCTCATGCAGGAAATGGTTTGGCACAAAATTTCTTAGCAACTTGTTATTTATATGGTATTGGAATAAATATTAAAGATGAAAAAAAAGCTTTCGAATGGTACTTAACATCTGCCTTTACAAAATGTGATAAAGGACGTTATAATTTAGGTTATTGTTATGAAAATGGTATTGGAACTTGTAAAGATGAAAAAGAAGCAGCTAAATGGTATTTAAAATCTGCTAAAGCAGGAAATTTAATGGCACAAAATAATATAGCAAATTGTTACTTAAATGGTATAGGAATAGATAAAAATAATAATAAAGCATTTGAATGGTATAAAACATCTGCTGAAAAAGGTTGCATTTTAGGTCAATATTATTTGGGTTATTGTTATGAAAATGGTATCGGAACAGTCAAAGATCAAAAGAAAGCATTTGAATGGTACTTTAAATCTGCTGAAGGTGAAAATCCGAAAGCACAAAATGATTTAGGAGATTGTTATCATTATGGTATAGGAACAGATAAAAATGAAAAGGAAGCGTTTGATTGGTATATGAAATCAGCAATTGCAGGTTGTGCAAAAGGTCAATGTAACTTAGGTTATTGTTATGATAATGGAATAAATACCAATGTAAATAATGGGAAAGCATTTGAATGGTATTTAAAAGCTGCTGAATCAGGAAATGCAAGTGCACAGAATAATTTGGGATTTTGTTATCAGTATGGTAAAGGAGTAAAATTAGATTATAAAAAGGCATTCGAATGGTATACGAAATCTTCAAATAATGAAAATGCATATGGTTATTTTAATTTAGGTGAATGTTATTATGGTGGTATCGGAATTGATAAAAATCTTGAAGAAGCAATTATTTGGTATAAAAAAGCCTTAAATAATGGAATAAAAAATGCGGAAATTAAATTAAATAATATTTATTCTCTTTATAAAACTAAACTTACAATTGAAAAAATTGAAAGAATAGAAACATCCTAAATATCCTAAATTCTTTACCTTTAATACTACTTATATAGATGTTTAAAATTTTTTTTTATTATTATTCTATTTCTGTTTTTCTATTTTTAATAAAGAATGTTTAAAAATTTTTTTTATTATTAGTCTATTTTGTTTTTCTATTTTTAATAAAGAATTTAATATAAGACGTTTTAGGGGACCTCACCTGGGACAGCTGATATATTACTATACTGATTTCACCTCCAATCCCCGCCGTCTTGTTTTCTGCATTATATAATCTAAGACAGCTTTATTTGATATTTTAAAGCGTTCCTGCTATGCAATAAGACTAGGAAACGGGAACCGTTGTAAGTTCGGAGCGAAAACTAAAATTTGCGATTTCATTAGGTGACGATCACGTGGTGGACAGAGAAATTCACGTGATCGTTTTTTTCTCGTCTTCACTTCACTCCGGACAATTAGTATTACAGGGCTTTGTTACCGTGTCAGAATCATTTTTAGGGTATCATAAAATTTATGCTATGTCAGATTGCATTTATAAGTGCCAAGGACATGAAGGACACGAAGTGTCTGTAATGCCTTTGGCACGATTCAGAAATCCTTTATAGCATATTATTTTTTATAATACCTTAAAAGCGATTCATTTGGTAAATAAATCAGTTAAAAAGTATAACCTCTAAAGTATAGTAGGATTGGTTTAAAATCCATGTTGTCCATTTCTAAGATAGCATTAAGGGGACAGTACACCCAGACGTACACCTTGATGTAAATTTTACATCCAGACTGGGACATTATTGGGCGAGGTCAAAAAAAATTACACCTAAAAGGTGAGAAATTTTTACCTACCGGATATAATTGTTTGGTTGACATACCTAAATGCCATGCTGCTGCTGAGTTTTGCCTCGTTTTAGCTCTCCAAAGTTAGGTCAGAAAGTCTTACCAAAAATTCCAGATTAGACTTGAGGTAGTGGTTGTGAGACCTGTATATCCACTGCATCGTCCACAAATGTTAACCATAGGCCAATAAGTGCGGACTTGAGGTGGATACTACTTGCCTGTTCCAGTGATAATGGATGTTTCCGAGTCATGAGGCGTCTCCACACATCTATTTTTATAGTGAGGAGGAAGCTGACTAGGTTGTTTAGTTGTTTCGAGTAATTTGTG
This sequence comes from Rhizophagus irregularis, assembly GCF_026210795.1. Lineage (NCBI taxonomy): Eukaryota > Fungi > Glomeromycota > Glomeromycetes > Glomerales > Glomeraceae > Rhizophagus > Rhizophagus irregularis. The sequence goes on along the minus strand of NC_089451.1, from coordinate 848,648 downwards.
TGAAAAGATATATACTGGCCATTCTATAGCAAGTAAAAAAAAATTCTGCAATTCTGATAATTTCGCACTTCTGATAATTCCATTATTCCATTCATTCTGAGAATTCTAAGCGCAATCAGTCCGATCCTTCTATAAATTTGCACTCTTTCGCACAGAATTGAATATGCATCGCCAAGTGCACACACCCTATCATAATCGTAATATTTAGGACAAAGATTTTTCTGTACTTTAGTGAACCTGGGTTTAAGTGTCACAACATTATGTTTTTCGTATGCTCGAATTTTTCCCATGCTCGGCTTATTCTTTCTTGTAATTGTCGTCTCTTATGTTCCGAATAACTTTTTTGATGATAAAGTTGATTGATAAAAGAGTCTTCAGTAACTTCGATAATATGACAGTCCTGCACAACAGGGTTAGCTTTAAGGAACAAGTCCTAATAGAACTGAGTACATGGTCATTTTTTTCTTAGGATATGGCATACCTAGAAATTTCTTTTCCTTAGGAGTTAGGAGTATTGTCATTTCTCACTGCCTTCCAAACTCTTTTGGAATATGAAGTGAGTTTCCTCCTGTAATTTCTGCTTTTGGATAAGGCGCGCATATCCATCTTTTGTTCTAGTTACCGCGCAAGAATGATTCCAATGATCTTTTAACAAGTCCGCAGCTCCGACATAGTCATATTTATCATAATACTCCTTTTTCATTGGTTCCGCATCGTTGATTTTTATTAATTTTATTAATTTCCAACAATAAAAGCAAATAACCATACGACTCTTATGAATTCTGGTCGGTAATAGACAGAATTAACCATCTTACCTCTTCAAAACCCCACAAATAAGCAGAATCGGTGATATACACTATGCTTCTGCTTGGCCAAATCGAATTCGCACATTTATCGCCCAAGAAGTTAAAGTCTGACCAGGCTACACAACTAATAATGCGTCCTCTTTTTCCATTTCGATTATTTCATTATAAATCTTATTATCGATATAAATATAAGTATAATTACTACTATAATAAGCTCCCTTATACAGTATAAAGAATCTCTAACATATGCATGAACGTAATCCATATCGTATCCAGGATGATAATTGACGGGTTCAGGAAGATAACTCAAACCTGGACAATTTTTTACGATCGTCATACTATATCCGGATTGAGTGAAAACAAGCCTAGTCATTTTAGTGTTTTATAGCGATTTGTTTCAAGTATATGCAGTAGAATAAGCAAATTCATTTTTTTCTGAATCGCTGCGATTCACAAGAATGATTTACCTGCGGCTGTTTCGCTGATTTTGTATCAGTCTGGCGAGAATATACACATATTTCGGAATCCGAACTGATGATCGTCACTCCGGGCTAGCATCAATCAGCTCGGAAGATGTCCGCAAGGTTGCGTCACTTGCGTGTACCCGTGTACCCTGTGCAACGGCTGAATTTTTCACCCAATTTTCGCACCGCACTTTGAGCCAATAATATTCCGCAAAAAACAGTATATAATGTCTATCACTTTGTTCTGTCTTGTTAAGGGTAATACACAACAGCGAACGCTTTCCCTGTCCATATTGATAAAGGTCAGTTTGTTGGGGACCTCAAGAAGGTTATTAAGGCGGAAATAACACCCGAGTTCGACAATTTCCCTGCGGACAAGCTCAAGCTATGGAAGGTGTCGATCCCTACCAAACAAGAGAGTGCACAATTAACCGCTGTCAGTAAAATTAGTGTCAACATCAAGGATGAGCTTGGTGGTGTAGAGTTATCACCAGTTGATAAATTATCAAAATACTTTGATGATGAACCCATTCAAAAAAACCTGCACATTATTGTTGATCCACCAACAGATCCGCAAAGAGGTTCATTGTACTGCAATTTACGGTAACCGTCAAAAAAAAAAAAGAAATTTTCAATGGACAGTGACCCGAGAAATGGTGTCTTTGAATGGTTTGAAGAAAAGAGTCTATGAATATTTCACGTTTCCCGATGGGACAGAACCCGAGCATCTTGTCATAAGTCGTGTTATTGTCGAAATGGATAGAAAAATTTCGAAAGCCAAAAAACCTAAATCTATTACGACAACTTCAAGTTCACCTACGAGTTCCACCTTTCCAGGAAAAATCAGACGAGGCGGAAATTGAGAGTCAAACAATTCATATATCCACCGATGTTGATTTAGCTAGTATCATTTGTACTTCTGCACCTAAAGTAAAATTGGATATAGTCGTGGATACATGTGAGTTGTTGTTCATATGTATATTTATTTATTTGGTTCGTCAGATATTCATTATACTTTTATGTTTAAAAGCACAACAATTTAGTTGGTATACCTATTCAAGAATGAAAACGTTCTTCGGTCTGCGAGTTGATGATTACTATAATCTACCGACAGAACATTTAGTTCGCAATGGTGATATATCAGATGAACTTTTAGAAAGTGTGATTTCCGAGATTTTGAGAAAACATATGGCATCCCCAGAGATCTCCGGATATGTAAACGAGGCCACATGTCGTGTATTTATTTCATCAATTATCTATGCTGTAGTATCAACGTTCGGTGGTGACAAAGATTATTCCTGAATACGAAATTTCTGGGAGTCTTGGCAAAGGACCCCTTGATTGGGTTATAAAAATAGGTGATATTGATATTATTATCTGCGTGACTGAAGCGAAAAAAATGGATCTTAGCCATGGGATTGGCCAGAGTTCCGTCCAAGCGCATGCATCTATGCAATGCAATAGGAAAAAACGTACTTACGCTGATGCTGATTTGTACGACGAAGAAATGTTTTGTATTATTTCAACCGGTATGCTAATGAAACAAAATCTTAGATTCAAAATGATGAAATACGTGAATATACTAACTCCTTTGATATTTATAACTCCAGGAGTCGAATGGATAATTACAAAAGTCATTCTAAAAGGTAATGATTATGATGAGAATAATAGTGGGATCGTTGAGGTTCGTGTATGTTTACCGAGGCTTGATCCAATACCACTTATGAAATTATCATTAACTCGTGATGATATTCGCGAGCCTGTTGCCTGTTAGAAAGTTGTTAGTGCAAATCAAGGGGGCTTCTTGAAGAGCAGAGAGATTCAGTGCTCAATGAGAAGCGTCATAAGACTTGGAAATCTAACCCGTGAAGTATAGCTTTACTGTTAAACTATTAATATAATAAACAACTACCCTATAAAAAATTTTTATCCGAATATTTCCATTATTTCTCCGTGTCTTCCGTAAAAATTCCGTGAAAATGATACATTCACGGATATCCGTGTTAGCGAGATGAGCGAGATGAAAATTTCCATGATTTAAGGCTATAAATTCCATTAAAATGATACATTCACGGAAAAAACATGGAAAGATAAAACACGGATCAGATTTTTTACAGGGCTATTGATATAATAAACTGTTAATAAAATTTCCGTGATTTATTAAGAATATCAATTGAATAGATTAATACTGTATTTACAGAGCTATAGTCACAATTTTCGCTGGCCCAAGGTCAGAGAATTCTAAACGCAAAAATCAATAGTATTTTTTAATTCGTGCAATTCATATAACTGTAGCATAAACGTGGCAAAAACTTCTACTGTACAAATCGATAAATCACTATAAACCACTCAATGCCTATACGAAGGCAAGTTAGCATAGAAATTTCAGCGAACAACGTTCGCCCAAATCATGTATCACGGGTGAAGTCCCGAACTTTTGTATTATTTTACTTCGACCTGTATCACGGGCGTAATGACCCGATTTGTATTTATTTTTCATCCTGCGTTCTGTATTAATAAAACATTTATTTACGATCATACACTCGAAAACATGCACACACGTTTAAAAAGTCAAAAAGATATTTTATTTTACATAAAGTGATATATAGGAACTGCTTGCTATGTAAAATGGAAAAATAAACAGCGGGTGTTTAAAGGGAGGAATAAAGCATAAATATGCCTGCCCGCCCCTAGACGTTTGCAAATTGCAATGCAAAAATGGCAGTTCCTTCCCGCTATTCGATACTAACTATTGCTAACTTTGTTATTGATTAGGAAAGAAAACGCCAGACTTATGGCTGAGAATGTTGAGTTTAAGGCCAAGTATGACGAAGCCAAGGAGCTAGAATAGATACTGTTGCCGAAAAATACTAGACATGATGTTGAAAATGTCAGGCGTGATGCTGAAAATGTTGAACTTAAGGTTAGAGTTGCAAAGCTGGAAGAAGATTCTAGGCAACCGCGAAAGGATTCCTCTCCCGAAAAACCTGCTGACATACCAGACCGGCAGACCCCATAGTAACAAATGATACAGTACCTGCCAATTCCAAGTCATCAGAGGAAAAGATGATGGACACTTTCCTGGATGATGCGAATAAGAAAAGGGTTAGCAATGAGATTAGCAGAAAAATTCATTCAGGAAGTGTCCAAGAATGATTCAAGCACTAATTGTTCCAATACTATAGGTGAGCCGGTTGAATTGTTTGGACGTTTGCCTAGAGCAAACAGTACGAAGCCATAATCCTTTAGCAGTAGAGATGAGAATATCAACCTTTTCTCTTTTGTATGAAAAACTTCGCAATGCCGAGGACTTTGCTGATCGTGTGGTCCAAGAAGCTATTATATGTTTACTGTCAATTTGGGAAAGTTCTTATCCAGAGACGAGATGAGATAGCATCTGAAAACAAGTTAATCCGGAACCCAATGCTGTCAGTAAAATTTAAATATGGAAGTTAGGGCTCAGCTTCCTGCAGATACTTCTGATGCACTTTTATGGAAAAGAATCGAGCAGGCTAAGAAACTCTGGAAGCTCTTTGACGCAATATTTATGGATAAAATTTATCGAATTCATTCCTTTTCTTTAGCAGTATCTCAAAATGACAAATAAGGACATTCAGTATATTATAAATAATATGCCAGTTGATTACAGCATTAAGATAGAATCGTCTGCCCGAAAGATGGTTTACCAAGTGATGAAAAAACTTCCGAATTATCACATCCTGATCTCGGTTCAGGAAGTGATAAGAAAATTCTGAGTTGTCACTTACTAATACATCAGAAGAACAAACTTCTTCAAAATCTAGAGCGAGTAAATATTTCACCTGCATCTCAACCAATTCCTAAGATAAATTCAACTCATGACTGCACCTACTATTTTCAAAACAAGACATTGGATCAATATCCAAATTTATATAGAGAATTTAGTAGTGAAAATTTTGATTATTATGGCATTACTGATGAGACATCATGCCTATTATGCAAGTTAGGTCATGATAATGATGAAAGCATAGAAGATAGGTATAAAGCAGGATCTTACTTTATTAAATGTGAACAGCGTGAAATTGAGATAACTGCATAATCTCATTATTTTTATAATATTATACTTGCTCACACTTCATTGTGATATTTTTTTAGGGCTAATTTATGTCAACTATTACCTACTGCAATTTAAATTGATTTGCAATCAGATAGAAAGGCAACATGTCCAAGTTAACAAAATATTAACTCCCAAGTATTTGGATTTGCATGCCAAATTAAGTGGATTACCAAGCATTTTGACAAATAAGATTCATTCCAACTTATACAAAAAATATAAAAAAAAAACTGAATGGCAATTATTAGAAGTCCTCTTTCTTATAAATTTATAAAGCCAGAATTCAGATCAGATCGGATTTGATTCGAGCGGATTCAGATCAGATCCAGATCAGATCAGATCAAAACGTTCTGTTACAAAGTTGAAAACATTGCGAAATGTTAATTGTTAAAAAATGTTTCACAACGTTTTTATTAAAATAATTAAAAACTATTGCAAAATGATTTTTTTTTTTTTCTATGTAAAGGCGCGATCATGTTTATTGATAATAATGTTGAAGTAATACATTATATTTACAAAAGTAAAATAAAATAAAGTATTCTAAATAAATTTAAACATTATCAATACACTGCCCCTCCAAAAGGAAAAGACCGACCTGTCACCTTGAAGTCAAAGGTGACATGTCATGAAAGACCTAAAAATTTGACCAATGACCTCCCTTCTCAAAAACTAAGCTATTCCATAGCTCCCAACGTGAACTTACTATTTTATCTAATTTGTTAGCCACTAATTTAGACTTGTTGGCCGATTTTTTCATCTTAGCATTGATCCCTTTCTGATGTTCTAAATCAGCTAATTTAACATTTCTATACTCCCATATAAAAATTTTAAAGTCAAAAATTAATTTATTAACCAAACCATCTAATAACTTTGTCTTATCTTTATCTAATATTTTATAACTCTTAAATAAGTTAATCAGATCTATATGTATAAAACCTTTTGCTAGCATAGACAAATTATATGCTTTATTAAAGTCCAAAATCCTACAACGCAAGATTTCTTTAAAAATGTCATCAGAATTTACATTTTCCACTTGACTATTAGCTAATATCAGTTCATGTAAGTGTTGCTGAAATTTACCTATCATATTCCAGTTTACTTGTCCTAAATGTTCACATTTCCATAAATGTGTATATGTTTCTTTGTCTTTTAAACACATAGGACATTTCCATTTAGAACTATAAACATGTGGCTTCCTTTTAACTAAATTATCCAGCGTTGGTAATTCTTCTGTCCGAATTTTGACTTTAAATGAATTTAATTCATGTTCTGAAAAATTTGTTAATTCAGTATTACCTTTAAGCACTCTAAACGTACTTGACCAGTCTATCTCTGTAAGCATCTCAGAATTATTCCAACAATCATTTCTGTGTAAGTTGAAAAATTCTTCTATCCATTGAGTTTCCCTTATGTGTTTAATCATAATTGTAACTTCTTTCTCAATAGGGTTATGATTCCAACAAACATTTCCTTTATACATTAAAAGTCTTAGATCGATAAAGACAGGATCTTTATTTAAAGCCTCTTTAGCTAGTTTATCTACTACATTATTGTATTCACTATTGTCATGTGCTTTAACTTTGACTAGCAATACTGTCAAATTAAAAAATTTGATTATTTTGAAACTTAGTATCCACCATGCGTTGTATTGACACTTTTCTCTAGATATCTGTTGTAAAGACTCTTTTTTTAATTGATTGAATATATTAATTATGGCTTGTGTATCAACATATATTGTAATGTTCGCGTCTTTGGGACAAACTAGTAACACTAATATGATTGCTATAAGTTCTGCTTTAAATGCTGACGGATTGTCAGTAATATTAACATTAAATTCAAACTTTTTTGGACTACTGATCAAAAAAGCACTTCCCATCTCAACTGATGTCAGTGAATATTTTTTAAACGACCTGTCTGTATATGCTTCTATATCCTTGACAAATTCTAAACTATCTTTGATCTTTAACAGTTTATTTCTAACACTTGGCGGATGAATAAATGTCAATAAATTAGAAGGGGTCCGATCTGTAACACTATCTACTAACTTCGCGATACTATTATTTTTGGCTTGTGCTAAATATTCAAATACCGACATATCCAATATGTATCTATCATCTATGCTTTTCGCATTGATTTTGACTGATCTGTCAGTATCGTTTATGGTTAACAGGCATCTCTGTTTGACACTTTTCCTTTTACTCTTTGTATGAATTTCTTTTAAATCACAACCTGAACATTTTTTAATAATAGGCAATTGTACAGAAGGAGATATATTATCGACTCCAATATCATGTATCCAATGTTCAACAATTGTACCTTCAACCCCTGTTTCTATAACTCTTCCTAAATACGCGACAGCATTTTTCTCATGATAAAATGCTAACCAGTTACATTTTTTAACTTCTGGAACCAAGTCTTTACTGATGCACTTGTAATTTCTTTCCATGTGAAATTCACTTTTAAGTCTTCTAGATAAATTCTTTTCCAATAAACACTTCTGTTCTATAGATTTAAACCAACTAGGTTTACGTCCCTTAGTATTAATCCCTAATGTTATTCTTAAATCTCTATAATTTAATAATCGATCACCTCCTGAGGAGATCAGTTGACTAATAAAATATATGCCGTGTTTCATTAACTGTTGGTTCATTCGATTTTTGAATAGTTCATTATGTGTAAAGAAATCAGTTATACGCAATGAACCACCTCTAATAATATTCTCATCTTGTCCACTACTTCTAAAAGTTAAATTGTGATCATACATTATTGCTAATGTTGCTGCTAAAATGTTATATTTGACCTTAAGATCACATGACTTAATGTTCCATTCCGTCATTAGCGATTTAGTTAAAATCATTTCGGATTGTAACTGTTTATTACGTATCCCTTGTAATAATACCTAATACACCTTGTGTATTGAACTGATTATATAACCTTGTTACTTGTCTTTGTAATTGTATCGTACCAATGTCCTAACTCCATAACCTAATGATAAGTGTATTACACTATTTGGTATAGTAGCAACCAGTGATGTTTTCTGTTTAAACATAGAGCGATATAATTTATTCAATTGTTCTATCTGATTATGATTCCAAATTGTTAACTGTAATTTATATTCAATTCTAGGTATGATGACATGATTGTATATATATTTCATCTGTAGATCAGTAACTCGTTTCTTACGTATAATCCTATTATAATTTCTAATTATATCTTTACATTGATTTAAAACGAATTTCGTGTTTAGGTCTAAATCCTAGAATTCTGACTGATTCTCCCGCCTTAATCAGTTTGATTTTCCTAATCTCTGATCCAAAATTGATATCAATTTCTCCGTCTATAGTTTGTATTTCTTCATTTGTTGTCATTGCAAAATTCTCATAGTTTGTCTGAATATTATTCATCTTATTGAATTCATCTGCTATGTCCAGGATTTTCTCCAGCGTATATTTACTTCCTGTCAACCACGTTACGTCGTCCATGTACGTTTGAGATGAAACAATAGCAGATAATGACTTTTTATGAGGTACTTGTATGTTAGTTTTCCAGGAGTGTTCTATCTTGTATCCCAAACGTAAACTATCAATTTCTGTCAATAGTGGATCGTAATATATCGTCCACAAAAGAGGTGAAATGACCTCCTCTTGATCTATCCCGATTTGCGATGTGAACTGTGGAGTAACACCATTATATCCAATTATAGCTTTTTTACTGTTCACGAATAAGTTTGTAATCAATTGTATCAGTATTTTAGGGATTTTAATTCTGTCCATCGCCAGTTTTAACATCTCCACATCTACCCGGTCATATGCCTTAGAAAGGTCTTGGAACATCAACCAAATGTGTTTTTTGTTGACTTTAGCGTCTTCTATACAGGTATTAATAATCCGTAATGGTGTTTCTGTGAATCCGCCAGGCAATGCCACGTGATTACCACCTTTTAGTATGTTTTTTTCTGCAATTACAGCTGATAACCTTTTCATAATGATCTTAACTAACGTTTTCCTCAACGTCTCTAAGAGTATTATAGGTCTTGTTTTAGTCAACATGTGTTCCCATTCCATAGTCTTGGGTATAGGATACAACAAGGCTTCTCTCCATTCCCCCGGTATATCTCTTATTTGTAAACACATATTTGCTAATTTCAGCGTTAAAGCCTTCATATTGGTACCCAAATGTTTTAACTCTTCATTCGAAATCTTTGATGGACCAGCGGCTTTATCTTTAGCCAACTCCTGTATCGTATCCATCCACTCTTCTTCCGTGATCTCCTTAACAGTAGCATTATACCAGTCTGTGTTAATATCATTTTTTGGTGCATACTGCCTCTGCCATCTATCGCTCATTGCAATTCCATCGTTCATCTTTTTCCCAGCGGCATTTTGATAATGTTCTATCATTGCTTCTGTAATTTCTTTTTCTGTGGAACATAACTGTTTTTGGCTGTCCTTTTCTATAAGAACTTTATCTAGTACTATTTTTTTTCTTTTCCTATTTAATATTGAATCCAGCATATGTTTTTTATTATCTTGTAATTCTCCGCATCATTTATCAACATAGTATTTGATCTGTTCCTCTTTGTATAAGTCATCTTCTTCCGCATATTTGATTTGTGTAATTTTAAACAGATCGATGATCAGATCTTTAAACTCTTTGATATTCATTTCTAGCAGTGGTTTCTTTTGGGTCTGTAGTCTTTGCAGCAATTCCATAATTGTATCATAATATTGTTTGATAAAGTTATATGTGACATCCGGTTTGGTCAAATCTTTGAGTTTTTTATTTGTTAACTTCATCGAAATTAAAGAAAGTTGTCAAAGTTTCTTCTTATAAAAGAAAACAGCTTCTGGTAAATTATCTTTATTCGGATGTGGTTTCTTCGTTGGTAAATGTTTTTTCGCTTTATTTATTATCTGCTTTATAGAATTCCATATTCTATTTAGTATAGTCGTTGTAGGACATTCTTCAATTTTTAACATTTTTAATTCTTCCTCTAGTATTAATTCTGACTGCTCTGTGAATGTCTTCCATTGATCATCTGTAATCTTACTGTAATCGATGACTTTTTCTACTTTATATCTTCTATTCATAGCCATTTGTGGTTTTTTGAAGACATCATCAATGCTAAAATATGACGTGACTGCTGAATGGTCCGTATTGAAAATGTGAACTTTATTCGTTGATGCATATATCAAGTCTGGGATCAATTCAAAGTTCACCCAATTAAAGTCAATTCTTGATGTAATATTGTTACGACGCCATGTTGACAACGGTTTGGTGTGAAATAGCACATTCGTGTCTTTAAATCTATAGTTGTTTAATATTTTAAACAAGCTAAGTTTCCACGGTATTGATAAATTTTTCTGTTGTTTGTCTAGAAATTCTTCATATTTAATATTAAAATCTCCCAAGACTATAATCCGACTTTGAAGTTTACGTTCTTTTTTTATAATGTCATTAATTTTGTCGTATAACTCCAAGATTTCTGTTTTTTGTGTATTATTCGCGTAATTATACACTAAGATTATCAATAAACGAATCTTGCCTTTCATGTACATCGTCAAGTGTATTAATCTTCCTTTGAATAAGTCTTTGGTTTGTACGTGTTTAGCATAAGCTTTTCCATAATAATCTCGACACCAGCGGAATAGTAATTTTCATCATCACACGCCTACCACGAATTATATTCCTTTTCGTTCTGGTATAAATTTTCCATACTGCTATTTTTTAAGTTTGGTTTCTGTTACCCCCAGGATATTAATCTTATTTATTTTCATGAAATTTAATAATTGTTCTTGTTTCAGATTGGTATTTAGTCCTGCCACATTGATTGTCGTTATTTTAAATGTATTGTTGATATCCATAATGCCATCTTTCGCTGGCGATATATTTTGGGTTTGTTGTTGGTATACAATCATTATTGACTATTGTTTGGAGGTGTTGTGTCTTTGTATCCATTATTCGGACTGGTATCTTGACTATTTGGAGTAATTTTGTTCATAAAGTTCTCGAACATGTGGTGCATATTAGAAAGGGATAAAAATGCTGAATCCATTCTTTTCTCAAAGTTATCCAGTCTTTCATTTTCTTTTTTGTCTAATGTCTCTTGTACATCAACCAACATGTCACTGTCTTGTTGTGTCGAAGTTTGCGGCGAGATAGTTGCAGTCATTTGTGTCATTCGTTCTGTCTCGATTGGAGCAGCTTCTCTACTTTGTGTCTCAACGTTAGTTGGCCTGATAAAGATGTCAACTTCTTTATCTCTCACGGTTTCTATTGTTCTGATACGTTTATTATTGCTATTCTTAAAAGTTTCATTGACTGTACCAAAGCTTAGGCTGACTTGTCGTGTATCACTCGGCGCTTTTGAATTGAGAATCTGGACTTTTACGTTCGCGAGCCTGTTGTTAAATTTATTTAACAGGTTGGTGAATTGTTCCATTTTTGCTTCTAGTTTTGTTAACCGGTCTGCTGTACTGGATTGGATGGCATTTTCATTCCATGGCCTTCGTTGGGTTGTGTGTGCGTTCTCTTTTTGTTTCCCTTTGTTATTTACCGGATTTACCTGTTGTTATTTGGCGGCAGATTGTGGGTTATTGCTATTGCTTGAGCCTTGATTAGAATTCATTTTAGTGATGTTCGCATAACTATTTTGTTTATCTTCCCAGTTATCTAAGCCGTCTTCCCAATAATTAGTTAGTTCTTCATATCGTTATTTCGGAAATAGTGGATTAAAACCCCCTTTAGCAGTGGGTGCCTTTACTTGATATCTTTTATAAATTGATTGATAAACACTATGCGTACGTTGCGCTTGTTGGTATTTATTGTTTTCTGGGCAGTTTCTAAGCTTATGGAATGATGATCCACATACATGGCATGTGATTGTATTTTTATCCACAAAATTGAGCCCTTTATTGTTATATGAAAATTTATGTATTTTCGCGTCACCCATTTCTTGTTCAGAATTGAAATAGAACTACGCAAAACGTTCTTTTTCATAATTTCTTGAAAATTTATTTTTGGGTAGGAATATAGCTTTCGCCTTCGTGATATTGGCTATCTCTGCTAGGTCAATGGCACATGTACCACTAGGTAAGTTAGCTAGTTTGAGTACGTATTTGAATCTGTGATTTCTTTCTTCCCTAGATAAAGTGGATGGGAATACTCTGAATACATGTTTACAGAATCTAATTACCCATTCTTTTTTGAAACATTTTTCTAATTTGTTGTCAGCGAATGTTACTGCCACCTCGTAATATAGTTGTTTAATATTAAATTTGATACTCTTTACGTTCCCAATCGAACGTAGGTGTTGCTCAAAAATATCTTTTTCTATATCCAATGGTACATCCCAGATGCGGATTTCATATGACTGTTGATTATCTTGTGCTTGGTTGATCCCTTCAATTTTACAAAATCTAACCTTATTACCTTCAATGATTTGGCGCTCCAAAACTTTCTGAGCTGATTCTTCTGACTCATATGTAGCTTTGATTACTTTAATACCTTTTATGGTTGTAACAACGTATGTCCTCAACCCCGGTACATCTGAAATAATCTGATAAACGTAATTCTTTTTTTCTGTAGGGTTTTGTCCCAGAATAATTTTGAGCAAAAAAAAAAGTTGGAACTGTTTGGCTTTCCCAATAACGGTCCAACTTTGTTGCGGTTGTTTATCTGACTTGTCTAGCGCTGTGCTAACAGTCAGTTTATTTTCCTTATGAGACGGTGCGTGCACGGAGGAGCACAGTCCTTGACCGTTGTTGTTCTCAAGTTGTTGAACTACGGCTTGGTTCAAAGAGAAAGCGTTATTGCTTCCTGACGGTTGTGAAGAGGTAAACTCAACCCCTTCCATCTCTCTCCTTTTATAATATACGAAATAAACGATTTCTTATGGCTTTCCTTATAACTTTTCTATATGTAACTGTAAAATTTTTATTATAAACTGCGGTGTAAGAATTTGTCCTAATGATCGATGGAGAGAATTTTGCAAAATGATTTTTTTATTCGTTAAATTAAAATAAAAAATGTTTCGCAATGCTTTTTTATTAAAATGATTAAAAACTATTACGAAACAGTTTTTTATTTGTTAAATTGAAATAAAAAAATGTTTTGCAATGTTTTCAACTTCGTAATAGGACATTTTGATCTAATCCGATCTGAATTTGATTCAAATCCACTTGAATCAAATCTGATCTGATCTGATTTGAATGAATTGTTGATCTGATTTGATTTAATTCAAATCGAATCAAATTTTTTTGATTCGGATCAGATCACAGATCATAAAATTTATGATTCGATCTGATCTGTCTCAAATCAAATCTGCAAATATGAATCAGATTGGATTTTTTTCAGAACATTATATACAGTATATATATACCAAGTACTTACACACATTTTCCATAGATTTGACAAGAATTCCGGTAACATTTTAAATGTAAGGAACATACTTGTTAGACATTCAAATATAAGCTCTTGCTTAAAGTAATATACTCCAGAGAAAAGTACTGACAAGCTGTATATATATAAAAAATTTTTTACAGACATAACATGTGAGTGATAATAATCATAAACAATTTATCTAACTTAGCTCATGAAACTTACTGTAAACTTGTATTCCATAAACTTTAATTTTTTAGAATTGTTGAAAATTGCCAGGATATTTTATTCTGATATAATTTAAAATAAATTTCAAATTTTTTGCGATTTTATTACGATCATCACCAATGTAATGGCTGTGCTCTGGATATTTCAGAGAACCAGAAACTTTCACAACCAAAAAACTCAAGGTTTACTTCATGTAACTTCATAATAGCATAGTGCTCCGAAACGAGTCGAGTTGACTCACGAGTTGGTCAAGTTGAGTCGAGTTGAAAATTACAATCAAATCGAATTGATTCGAGTCGAGTTAATAATTTAATAAAATTGAGTCGAGTCGAGTTAAGCCGAATTAAACATAATTCCGGCCAAATTTATGGAATTTCCTTTTTTGGAAATTATGTAATACAAAATCTGAGATGAAAAAATTTTGAAAATTACAAAAATGGAATTTTGTGGAATGGCTATCGCCAAAAAAAGGAAATGATCGGCATAGCCGAATAAAATCACATGATTTAATTCGGACTTCGACTTTGACGGGCCAATGAACTTTACGATCGAATCGAGTCGAGTTTATATTTTTATAATTTTAACTCGACTCGACTCGACTCAATTTAACTCAAGTCGAATCGAGTTTACATATAACTCGACTCGACTCGACTCGTTCGGAGCTCTATAATAGCATCTATTTTACTTCCAGAACTGCGCTGATTACTATCTTATTGTGAATTATTAAGTAGGATTGCTGAGCATAGCAGTGATTTTTCACCCTATTACATGCAACACAGTAAAGCCTTTGAAATTGTTAGAATTCTTCTTTTCCATCAAATATTACTGATATTACTACTAGTTCTTAGCTTGAAGCGTTCTGACTTTAATGCTTTACGTAATTTATCACATGTATTCTAGTAATAAAAGAAATGTCAGCATTCAATAAAACTATGTTCAATATTCCAATGAAGTTAATGAAATTTTACTTACCACGCTTTTTAATATATTTTTGGCATAGGTTTTGACATTATCACTTTTATTTTTACGTACAGCCTCTTGAAGGAAGGCATCTTCTTCAAACTTAATATAAATGAAGAATAATAAGTAAGATTTATACATTAAATTTACTATACTCACAGTTACTTACCTCTTTTTGGGGTAAAGGTCCTAATTGCAGTTCTGTAACATCGTTGATAATGGGAAAGTTAACAGGTTCATTATCTGAAAATGAGTCTGATTTACAGTTGTTATTAGATACAAGATCTTTGAATTCTGGATGTGATGAGACTTATTCTACTTCTGACTCCCACTGTACAATGTTTACAGGAAGATCATTACTAGCCTGAGCTTCACATGAAAGCAGAGTGTCTTGTTCATTGCCCTAAAAATTGATTGGTAAAGAATTAGTTCTATTAAATTTCACAACAATAGCAGAAAAGCGCATCTGTACCTTCTTCCAATTTCTCAAGAACCCTGATCTTTTACTATTGCTCTATTGCGGTTTATTCTTGTGTAAGACACATCAAAAAGGTTATTAAAGGCAGAGATGTGAACTAGAACATAATTACCTCTTGGTTCCAAGGGGACATAGGAGGGAGGGTATGTGGTTGATTTTGAGAAGGACAAGGTAGCACAGAGAAAAAATCGTCAATTTTTGTTCTTTTTATGTGAGAAACTCGCTTAGCCTGATCATCCTAAAAACAAAATAACTAGTTCTGCTAATTCTCAACTTCTAGATAAAAAAAAATGCGAGTATATATGTACTTTCTCTTGATCTTTTTTGTTGCTTCTTTTTAAAATATTATGAATAAAATTTCCATCTCTAATACTTCCAAAGTTTCCCCATAACGTTAAATTTTAAATGACGATTGAATGTCCACCAATTTCTTTATTTGAATGACATTCCCTTTCCCATTTTCTTGCCAAATGATAATCAAGTCAAGGTTCCTAACAAAAAATACTTATATATTGGGTTTACCACGAAATCCCGACAAGCACAATCCCAATATGATAAAATCCCGAGGCACGTATTCCAAACAGAGACAATATACTGAACGATCAAAATCCTGAAAGTATCATATCCCGAATGGTCTAAAATCCAGAATTTAAATTTCCCAAAAGTTCAAGTTACTGATAAGTCAAAATCCCGACACAATATTATAATTTTGAGCATCTCTTTGATTTTTGTTTACTAGAAAGATCATTTCCTACTGATTATATTTTGTGACAATTAATACAATCATATATACAATACATATGCACTATTTCCAATTTAAATGATAAAAAATTGCAATTTTGATTTATGACTTACATGTTACAGTATAATATATAGTGAGATCACGCAGTAGTAATTGACATAATAACTCCTTGGCAAATTATGCAAATTATTAACAATTGTGCAATCACTACGATCTTTTCTTTATTGTGTCGGGATTTTGACTCATCAGTAACTTGAACTTTCAGGAATTTTGAATTCCAGATTTTGGACTATTCGGGATATAATTCTTTCGGTATTTTAATCATTCGGGATATTGTCTTAGTCGGGAATAGGAGTGTCAAGATTTTATCACATCAGGATTATAGTTGTCGGAATTTCAGGAGGATCCCTTATATATTAGCGATTATTCTTATTAATTAACATGTCTTTGATTTCACTAGTTTCTATCTTATCCTATCTAGTCAGCAAAGAGCCTTGAACATCAGATAACCAAGAAAGTCATCTGTGCCCAGTGGGTCCAGTACTGGGTCAGTAAAGAGCCTTGAATATCAGATAACCAAGGAAGTCATCTATGCCTCAGTACTAGTTTGTGGCTCAGCAAAGAACCTTGAATGATCAAGAACCAAAGAAGCCCTTGTTACGCCACTACTTTCCTACTTATTGTACATTTTATAATTTTTTTTTTTACTTGCCTTCCTATATTTATTAAGAAGCAGACTTGCTTTTTCTTGTCTTTTGCATTGTTCTGAGTTAATGATCTCAAGACTTTTAAGGTATTCGTCTATACATATGTCAAATGGCTCCATATTGTACTCGTTCAAGAATCCTAAAATACTAGTTCCCAATCTAATTGGAATCAGCAGTACTCAACAAGAATGAAAATATCTCTTAGATTACAATCAAGAAATAATTGTATCGATTTAATTGTAGAGGGGTTAAATATCATTCGAACTGCTTTGCAGTTTAGTGATATTTCAACCTCCTTACTCCCCCTACCCAATAACTATTATTTAATGAAAGGAGTTGGTTTGAAGTAGAGATGCAAACTTAACTCTTTCTTAGGGTTACGTCCTAGTTACGTCTATAACGTAACTTAACTTAATATATTACTTTATTATAAAATAATTAACTAAGAGTTACGTCACGTCATTAAGTTTGCGTCTACCATGGCAGCTGAGATGATTTACAGATCAACCAATCAGATTTTTTTTATCTCTAATAGTAAAATCAAAATGGTGTAGAAGAAACAGTGCAGTACCTTCCTTCAGGATAATCTGTTTTGGCAAATTATTTTCTGTGATGTTCAGCTAAAATATCCCAGAGATTTCTATGATCCATTTAGCGATGAATTAATTATATTTATAAGATGTTTAAGTAAAAAATTGCATTAAAGAAAAAAAAATAAAAATCATGTGACTACGTAAGAAAAATTAATTCCTCCAATTTCTAATCTGTCCCCTTTTAATCTAAAAATTCCATCACAACTTTTATTATTTTTTCTATCATTAGATGCTGTGCATTTAATATCTTCTCTCTATACCAAATTGATCTTTGAATTATAAAATGCTGAATCAATAAGAGGCACTATAAACAATAATTCCGTAGGACTCCAAGATTTGCAATTGTTTTTCTGATGCTTCTCGCTGAAGATGATGCTGTTGTTGATAGAATAGAGAAATTTGCATGCCTGAAAGACATTAGGGAAAGTGTGTTATACTGTTGTAAACATGACATATTAACTATAAAGTATAAACATACTTACATTTGAACACTTTCTCTAGGTCCTCAGATAGTTTGGTGAGATCATCATAGACAGCACTTCCATTTACGTTAACAATAATAACACCATTCTGATGGCAACCAAGATTGAGCCGTTGTGTGCGTACTTGGTTGAGTTTTTATCGACATATTTTTGATTTTACTGCTGGTTTAACAATATCAAGTTATCATAAGATATGCAACAAACAATAGAAAAAAATATCGAATCAAAACCTAAGTCCTCATATAAATGAGTTCACATTAAGTCATCAAATACTTTCGCAAATATGGGATTAATGAAATTTTTTCTATAAGAAAACTCTGTCTGTTCGGGGGTCCAATAGCTGATTAAACTAAAAAAATAAATAGAAGTAGTCAATCCAATAACAGGATAAGCAAGATAAGACTTTGGTCAATAAATTATAAGAATGCTAGTACTCACAAATGTCTATATATGTCTTGCACCCAATTCAATTCATAATGTTTTTTATAAACAAAAACTCCATTATACGGCTTTATAGCGACGGCCTCAATTGCATCATCCAAGCAAGTGTCATCGAAAACTGATTCATTTTCTAGATGATTATGATATGTGTTTATTAAAGGTTTTGTTTCCGATTCCCATTTTTTATAATGGGCAGTATTGATAGGATCCCGGATATCTCCAAAACAGGTCATAAGTCACACTTTCAGCAGATTGGCCCATTTTTCAGGGCTCAAAAAATCGTTTTTTGTAAATATCTCGGCATCCAGTGGTCCAATTTTGATGAACTTTTTTTTAAATTGTAGAGCTAAATGAGGGCTACAAAATAAAAAAATGTTCATTAAAATTGAATTACTGGATGCTGAGATATTTACAAAAAACGATTTTTTGAGTTTCAGCAAAAAGGGGTGTTTTTGGCCAAAAGTCCATTATGACCTTTATATTAGATATCCGGGGTCCTGTATTGATTTTGTCATTTTCTAGTGGTTCGAACTTTTTAAAAAAGCACATTGTTATTATTGTAATAGCCATAAATATACAAAACACACACCCTATAATAAATGCATTAATTACCGATATCCAAATATCTTTTAATAATTTCTTTTCACCTTTTGACAATACTTTATGAAGAGGATTCATGACGCTTCTTATTGATAGATTAATTATTCGGTATTGTAAAATGCGATCTTTTAAGGATACTATTTTTTTAAGAATATTCTTTATATCTGAAGTTGTTTTCTGTGCAACATTATAAACTTCAAGGTCAAAAATACCCAAAGAGATCAAAGTTATGTATAAAAGAAGGGATGTACCTTGTGTGCTAGATGAACAGCCCTAATATAAATGGCTTTGTGCTCCTTATCGACATCATTGTCCTCTAAGGTTGCTTGCCGAAACCTTCTTAATAACTGCCGAAACCTATACGGAAAATGCCGAAACTATATTAAATCATATTAAAAATCCTGCTGAAACTTTGCCGAAATGCCGAAACCCCCATTTGCCGAAACTGCCGAAACCCTGCCGAAACTATAGTAAACATATAGTAAAATCTTGCCGAAATTTATCACAGGATTTTGGAGAGGTTTTGGCAAGCAACCTTATTGTCCTCTCGATGGAAACGAATCTACTGGTATTTCATTATCAGCATTATCAGGTACTTTGTCATCCAATGGATGTTTTCTATTACTGTATTTTTCAATGTCAAAATCATTTTCCTTATTATCGTCACGTTTTTTTTTCACCAGAAATACTGACAATCTATGTTGAAAATCTTTTTAAGTAACGTTGAAAGTCATACTTATTGTTAAATAAATGACTTACATTGGCTATAGTTGAAGTAAAATCCTGTTGAATATGCAGGCCTGTATCATGATTTG
The DNA here is from genome assembly GCF_026210795.1 of Rhizophagus irregularis. Taxonomy (NCBI): domain Eukaryota; kingdom Fungi; phylum Glomeromycota; class Glomeromycetes; order Glomerales; family Glomeraceae; genus Rhizophagus; species Rhizophagus irregularis. Next base: position 828,860 of record NC_089451.1, on the reverse strand, counting down.
CTCGACAAGCTAGAATCTAAAACATAAATTTGAGTTTTAGAAATACGAACTTATAACTTAAAATATGTGAAATATACATACGGTTTTTTTTTCTTTTAACCATATCTCCCAATCATGTTGTATAGATACTTCCTATTTTGAGAGAACAAACATTAAAAACACTTCATATTTTATGTTAAAATTGTCAACATGCTTAAACATATACATCGCTATTCATTGCTCTAAGCTCACTAAGTTTATCTCCTTCACTATGCTTTTATATAGCAAGATCAAAACATTTCCTAAAATTTTCAATAGCTCGTGCGCGTGATGTTGGATGGGTTAAACGAAAAAAACCAATTGGTTTTAGTTCCGAAGAACTTAAAATCCAGTTTATATTTGCTTCTTGCCAACTCTTATTATTAATTTTACTCTTTCCCTGCTTTCCCATTATTGCTTAATCAAAAGAAGAAAGAATTGTAAGTATTATCACAAACAGAAGCATCAAGTAATTACTAAAAGCAGGCAGTCTTTCACTTAAGGCCAGCCACCGCTTGATTGTGACTTACCATAAATGGCTTCTGGTAGACCTAAACTCTACCGTGGGCACTTCCTTCGTGCTTAACAAAACTATCGATATAACTTATAATGGGAATTTATATTAAACTTACTTGTGACGAAAAGAAACGTTGATATTTTTTTAAAAAAACAGCAATTAGCAATCTTTTTTTATTGCGAGTTTTTTATGCGTTTACAATTTTTGTCAGATCACTCAGATGATCCACTGATCTGTAGAATGCATATCTGATATTATTTTTTTTATTAGTAATTAACATATGACAAAAATAATTCTCTTGACCGGGGTTATAAACAAATCACATGATAAAGTGGTAGTATTCTGCGGATATGAACCAATAACGTTTTACTGCGTATGATATATAAGCCACCCACGTGATTTGAAAAAAAAAGAAATAACAATCTGCTCCTAGGTGGTTACCGGAAAGATAATAAGACTCATCATTGGTTAGATTTTTCTTTCATATCTTCCATCACGATAATAATACCCTTTATCGCGTCCACTATATTCATCATATCCATCATATCATTGTCATGACTACAGTCACAATCATCATCTACCCTATCTGGTACCTTTGGCTCATAGATTCCAGGAGAAAAAGAAATGCACTTAGATTTTTTCATTCGACCTTCTGATTTTATCTTTTTTGGGCACGAATATGGACGGGCATATGCTACGATCGTGAGCTCGAATTTATTGCTTGAACTGACACAACTAAGACAATATTCCTTTCCATTTCTATGCCATTCGCCAGATATTCCATAAATACTGTTCTATGATTCCCATTGCAAGCAAGGCATGGTATTTGCTTAATATACCTATAATTATCATACCTTCTAAAATTATTTCGTAGAAGTATATGGGACATTTCGGATTCACTTTATTAATGTAATACTTCCATATAAATGGAATGTGGAAAATTTGCAAAATATGATTACTAAATTTTAATGATATTTTTTCTGATAGTGATTTTTTCGGTCGATTAAATAATAAAACAAATTTTTTAACTTTTTTAAATATAAAATACATAATTACATATAATAATACAAAATACATAACAAATGAAATTTATATAATAACTATGAATTTAGATGTTATCTTTTAAATTTCAATATCTGTATGATAGTTATATTGTCACGTCTATTACGAAGATAAAATTATAATAAACAAATGTAACTGCCTGAATAGTTTTCCTGTGTTGTAAGAGTTTTTATTGAATTCTTCTGTTTCTTTGAAAAGTTTACGAACTTCCCCGTCCTCATCACGATACAATATTATTATTGGATCTGCATCAAACACATCATCAATTACTTGAGGAACTTTAATAGTAAACTTTGGTCTAAGCCTTTAACTGCTAACAACTCATCATAATAAGATAGAAATCCATTAAATACTTCATTTATAATAAATTTCAAACCTATAAATATCACTTGCTTGTGTGTCTTAAAACTTCAGGAGTTACATATGGTAATACTCCATAAATGTGGTTTACATAATTCTACGTCAGTAATACGGAAAAAAATCAGATGATTTGAAAATTCTTATGTATCACAAGACCAGATAAAATTTCACTTAGAGCGGAACACTTTTGAGCGACTTTGAAATCTTTGTTTATTATTTGTCTTTAAATTACCATTATTTGCATATTCTAGGTTTGAATTATTTAAACGTTTTAAAATAAAATAATTTAATCCATTGATTAGTTTTATAATTTCAATTTGCCTTTACAATTTGCTTTATATATTGATCCAAAAACTCATTTTTGCAATATATTATATCTTCTCATCTGAAGTTCTTGCATTAAGTTGAGATTCTTGGATTATTTTATCAACATCAGAATTTTTTTTATGTAAAATGTTTAGCATTGCATGTATTATTGTATTAGGTCTCCACATAAACTATTATTTTTATAACGTGATTCATTTATTATACTAATAATTTTTGTTCATTAGTTAAATCGTGATAATAAATGGAAATCTTTCATTTGTTCTCACCTTGGTGACGCCGGTAGTTGCCATTATGTACCAGGAACCTTGATTTCTTCAATTATATCTTTACTCAAATGTTCTTGCTCCATAACGAAATTTAGTAGAATAGCAGGTGGAGAGATTTAAATGGTATAAGAAGAAAAAATTTAATTAATATTACGAAACTGATGAATAATAAATAAACAATTTAAGCGAAAATGTGAAGAACGAATTTACACATTTTTTATGCCTTATATGTCAATGAGAAAATTTGTAGGAATTATGTATTGCTAAATTTGCACATTTTTTTTAAAAAAAAGGGCCTATTGTGTTATTGCATTGCAGATCTGTAATAAAAGTTAGTTGTATACCATAGTACTATATTAGAGAATGGGAAACCGTTGCTCCTTCGATTAACTAAATAAGCGTAATAAGCTTTAAATTATCCATAACGTGATTGCCAATGAATGAGACAGAATTATATTCAATTGGGATGTTCAATTAGAGGTCTATATGTCCAATTGAAATTTCAAATAAGTCAGATGATGCTCATCCAAACTGGCCATACTGCCAAATGCCCAACCCTGGCCAAACGGTCAAATGCCAACACTGCATATTTCTTAATTAAGAAATTATAAATAAATAAAGGTGCAAAACATAATTACAACCCAATTTATATTTTCGTATTCGCCCAAAATACAGGCGAATATCTTAAATAGGTAAATATAGTTTGTAATGCCGATTGTAGATAATTGGTTACTAATCGTCATGTGAATTTAGATTAACCCAAGTTGCTGAGGATTCAGTCGCGCAGACCGATTTCAAAAATTTCGAAATGATAACGTGTTACATTTATTTAAATTTAGAGGCAAATTTTTATTGTGTTATTTTATTTGATTTATACGTTTTCATATTCAATCATTATCCATATTATTTGTTTTAAAAAGTGTAATACAAGATCATTTACTTCGTAGAAGTTCCTTATTTGCAACAGTTTGAATATTTTTTTATAACGAAAATTTTTGAAATTGGACATTTGTAATATTGTCAAGTTGATAATTTGAGAAATCACAAATATTGACGTAGTTCCAATTTTGGATTACTCTATGTTTGGATTTTATACAATAAAAATGTTTATTGGGTGAAACCTTTTTAGTATTGTTATTATAATCAACACTCAAATCACGTGCCCTATTAATGCTGGCCAAGTACCGTGAAGTTGGTAGGAAACTCATAATTTCGGCCAAATACGCTCCTCCTATATCGTTTGAACCCGAACTCAAAATCTTGTTATCTACATATCCGACATATCCGGGAATTCTAATATAACTCGTACAACTACTGGAGAGAATAATTTCTGCGAAATACGTTTGATGTTCGTTCTAACCACATAGACGGAAAAAAGGGTTAATATAATTTCCCATTACTCAAGTATTACCCGACACCATTAATTTATTAAAAGTAACACGAAATTTTTCATTAATAAAATAATACTAGAATAAAGTAGAATACATAGAATAAAAAACCTATAAATAAATTTAACATAAATAGTTATACAAAAACTAATAATAATATAAATACTTGTCACTGTATGATTTAATGTTTTGAAGTTAACTAACCTGTAGAGATTCTTTGAGTAAATTTTAATTTCCTACTTATGAATATTTCTTTAGAAAAATTTGCCATTCTAGGGATAAGGTTCGAATATCATCAAAAAAAAGTAAGGGGGTGGCTAAAGTAACTTAAAGAAAATTTTGGAATTATACGGTAAAGACGTAGTGCAGAGGATGATTATGGTGTTAATATAACTAACTATGAATAATTGATAATATATTTTTGGTCAAATACAAGGTTTCAAAAGAATATTACGAAATCGGGCTTTGTCAACATATCAATATGATTATATAATAAAATATATATTGGAGGACAATCACAAAATATTATTTCATCATATAGTTTTCCCGTTAAAAGCCACATTATCAAAGTAAGGTAAGAAAAACCTATAATCAAATAAGACATTCCACTACTAAAATGGTTTTAGTAATGAAAAATAACGTAACATTTAAAATCCAAACAAATAAAAAAGAAAGATTCTCATTTTTTGTTACCTAAATTACACTAACTCTGGTCAATTTATAAATTACCAAATTTTCAAATATGAAACATATCTCATTTATTTTGTTTCCTTTTATAAATTCATCCACAAAATAAAACTCTCTTTAAAAAGAAAAAATAACAAAGTTCAGATATTTCTTTTTCCTTTAAGTTTGAACACTAATTTTAGGCTAACTTTTTATATGGTTTTATTTAGATTTTGTTAGAAAAAATATTAGTAAAAAAAATAAATAAATAAATATAACAGATAACTTGTACTTCAAAAAAAATCCTACCGTAAAACTTACCTAAATATGAATTTTCTTGGGAGGATTGAAATAGTCAAAATTAAAGAGGATCTCCAATTTTATCCAATAAAAAGCTTTATAATATGATGTGTTACCGGAAATCTTATTGGTCATAAACAAATCCCTAACGTAAAAATTATTATTAATATTATTTTCACATGTTAAATAATCTAATTATATACAGATTTGGTAAAAATCTTCATTTCAATAAGAAATTTGACGAACCGAAAATAGACGAATAATAAAATGAGACTAACATCGAACAATATTATTTTTACTAAAAAAAAAAATTTTGAAATTACAAAAGAAAGATAAACATTAATAAAAATTTTTTAAATAAATCAAAAAATATTTTGATGAACCCAGAAATTGGATCTTGACTGGAATGATCCGCGGATAGATTTCCAAAATAGGATTGGATCAATAAATTATTCATTATTATATTTTAGCCGTTGAAACTACATTCGTCTACATTCAACTACATTCATCTATATTCATCTATATTCGTCTATATTCGTCTATATTCGTTCACTACTTCAAAACTTTTAATATTCTTATAAGTTAAGTTGGTAAACTTTAATATAAATTTTGCCTAGTTTTATGCGTTGGGAACATCTAAGTGTGAGCTTCTAAACCTTATTTTTATTATTTTATTTTATGATATAAACAATGAAATGTAATTGATCTCGTGACCGAGTCTAGATTTCAAATCAATTTTCTTTATTCATTTATTCACATGATTTACAATAAGAAATCCTTGTGTAACATGTTTACAATGCCTGCTCAAGAGCCGTAATTGCCTCAATATTCTAACTGTTAAATAATAATCGGAAAAAAAAAGCTTCTTTTTTTGTCACGAAGAAATTACGATAATATTTACAAATATTTTGGTTTACTTGTTGAACATTCTTTCAATTAAAGCATATAAAAACCACTCTATTGTAACAAGTTATTTTTTTTTTTTGAAGAATTTATTACATTTTTGTCACAAATAGAGGTACTTGTTTTAGATCGAAATGTTTTAAATCGTAAAACAATAGATCTATTAACATTCACTTAATTTTAACTAATTTTTTTTTTATTATATAAAAAAATTTCTTTTCTTAGATTTTTTTTTATTTTTTATCATTTATTTCTTTTGTTTTTATACAAAAGAAAATATGAACCAGCTTGAAGAAACTACTCCTCCACTTGAACATTCAACTGAACCTGTAACAACTCATACTCGTAGCAAAATAGTATTACGAGCGAATAGATCTACTGCTAAACCTCGTAATTCTAACGGTGGGTCTGGTAGTTCAACTAGAACTTATAATAAACGTGATAGTAAGAAAAATAAACTTATAAAAACACGGAATAAAAATAATAAAGAAATTATTAATACGTCAAAAGAAGTAAATGAAAGTCGAATAATTCCTGTTGAAGAACCTCCTAGAGAAGAACTACCTTATGATAAATTTTTTCCGGATTTAAAATTAGATGAAAAATTGGTTGTGGTTTATATTTCCTCTAAGGATATCGCTGAAGATCAAGAAGAAAAGGAAATTAAGGAAGAGTCCAAGATAGTGGAAGAAGTAAACGTTGAAATAGAGGCCAAAGTTGAAAATCATTTATTAAAAACGCAGGAAAATGGTGATGTAATTGAATATAAGCCGATTATTGAAAATAATATACCAACCTCTACTTCTGAAAATGATGAAAAGATTCAATCGGAAGAAGCTGAACAAACGAATGTATTCTTAGACAATCATCAACAGGAACAAGAAATATTGTCATCGATAAGTATTGAACTTTCCATTAAAAGTTCTGAGAGTTCTATAGATTCATTTGCTTCGCTACCAAAAAATTTTGAAGAAGAAACTTTCAAAGATATAGAGGACATTTCATCATCAAAAGACTTAATTGAAGAAATAATTGAAGAATCAAGTTCGAAAACTTTACTTCCTGAATTAATAAAAGAGACGAAATCTTCTTTTATTAAAGATGATTATGAAGAGGAAGATGAGGATGATGAAGATGAGGATGATGATGATGACGTCGACGACGACGACGACGACGATGATGATGATGATGATGATGATGATGATACCGATAGTTTTAAAATTTCATCTCATGATGATATTGATGAAGAAACTATTGATGAGGATGAACAAGAGGAAATGCAAGTTGATTTGAAATTACTGGATACAAATGGTGATGTTACAGTCGAAGAATCAGTCGAAAAGGAAATGGAATGGACCCTTGCAAGCCCAATATTATCAGATGAGATAGAAAATGGGGTAAAAAAAGAAGAAGATAGCATCTTTACAGAGTGTCCTTCTACAGATATTATTACAACAGTGGAGGATAATACGCCAACTGTACAACAACCTCCTGTTAAAAAGCTCCCTGTTCCTTCATTTAAACGTATCAATTACATTAAAGAGGAGCCCGAAGAACCTTTTATTAGACCGGAAGGTCATTATATTCGTCATGTTGGTATGTACACAAAACATTTTTAATATAGGCAAATAAAAATTCTAATTATGTTTCTTATTATCTAATTTGAATAGAATTATCGGAAAAAGAGCTTGCGGAAATTGTTGAATATGATATGGATGAACAAGGCAAATATACTCATTTATTTTTTTTTTTCTTAAGTAATTTTAGTGTATGAGTTATTTACTTAAAGGTTATATTTAAAATAGATGATTACTGGTTAAAAGCTTTAAATGAAGAAAGAAAGAAGGAAGATTTAGGCGAACTTACCGCTGATGTATTTGAAGCTGTTATTGACCGATTGGAAAAAGAATGGTTCGACTTAGTAAGTATATTTTCGAATTTATCTTGATGTTATTAATTTCTTCATAAATATCATCATATTGATTATATTATTATATTGATATTGAAATTAGACCAAAAATTTACCGAAAGGAAGTGCGGATAAAGACAGTATGACCCCAGAGGATTCATCTTGTGCTATTTGTGATGATGGAGAATGTGAAAACAGTAATGCAATAGTATTTTGTGATGGATGTAATCTTGCTGTACATCAAGGTAATCTTATAATTAAGTTGTCAACTATTTCAAAGTTGTCTTATATTTTGTTTATAAATTATAGATTGCTATGGAATTCCTTATATTCCTGAAGGACAATGGTTATGTCGTAAATGTATAGTTTCGCCAGAGACACCAGTGGTATGAACTATGTAAAGTTTACCTTTAAAGTTTTTTGTTGATTTATTCTGATTGCTCAGTAAATAAAACTTCTTGAGTTTCTTTATTATTAGTCGTGCATATTTTGTCCAAACGAGGGTGGTGCCTTTAAAAAAACTAATACAAATCGGTGGGCACATTTACTCTGCGCTTTATGGATCCCCGAAGTTGGATTATCGAATACTGTATATATGGAACCTATCGATAATATAGAAGGAATTCCACGTGGACGATGGAAACTAGTAAATTGATTTAAATTAATTTCTTTTTCTTTCTTTTAAGCCAAGTATAATTTTTTTTTTTGTTTAAAAAAAAAAATTTAAAAATTATTAGAAATGTTATATATGTGAGAAGAGAATGGGCGCATGCATACAGTGTCAAAATACTCATTGTTGTACAGCTTTCCATGTAACTTGTGCAAGAAAGGCGAAACTTTGTATGAGGATGAAATTCCCCGATGAGAATCATAGTCATTATATTATGAAGGCTTATTGTGATAAACACACACCTGTATGATATTTATTTTATTTTTAATATTCTTGTTTGTTATTTAAACTTTCTTTCTAATTAATATTAATTCTTATAGCGAGATTATAGAGAACATGTCGACGTTGCAGCCACACTCGCAGCGGCACAAAAACTTTTAATGGATCCTGTACAAACAGGAAAGAAACGTAGACACGATATTGACTATGGAACTGATGAATCCGATGTTTATGTTCCGAGTGATAGCGATGTTGACGATATAGAAGACCAATACATTGACAGAACAGAAACACCTTCACGTAAAGCAAGGAAACGAAAGCAAATAGATGACGTAACGAGCAATCGTAAAACGAATAGAGCTTTACGTAGCTCCGAAAACGGGAAGGTTACTCAAACTGTTGAAAATAAAAATTCCAAAGCTGCCCGCGCGTACAACCACACTTATACTGATACGGCACCAGTAGCGCCAGCAATTATAATGGAAAAATTATTGCCAGTGTTATCAAAACAGAAGGGCACACTGCGAAAAAGGCAAGAGCTCGTTGCCACTATTTGTAAATATTGGTCTTTAAAGAGAGAATCTCGACGTGGAGCTCCTTTATTGAAAAGATTACATCTTGAGGTATGGGATTTCTTTATTTAAAATTTATTTCTTAAATTTATCATTAAACTTTTTTTTAAAAAAAAGCCATGGACGGCCTCTGCTTCTGCTCACAAACAATCTGAGGAAGAAAAATGGGCCAAATACTTGGTATGAATATTATTCAAACATTCGGAAAATACATATAATTAATTAATTGTTGCTGCTATATTATACAGGCAATGACTGACCTTCGTAAGGATTTGGAAAAAGTAAGAATGCTGGTGGATTTAGTACACAGACGCGAAAAGGAAAAATTAAAGAAGACAAGGTTGCAAGTGAAATATCTTGAAACAATTCTTTTCCCTCTTGATTGTATTCTTCGACCAGTATTAGAGGAAATTGCGGCGTAAATATTTATATATATATATGTATTTTCAGATATTGTCTATTTTCTTTTTATACTAACATATAATATATTTAACATAATAGGCTAGATAAGAATGAAATATTTGCAAAGCCAGTGTCGATTGAGGAAGTTCCCGATTATTTGATACATATAAAACATCCGATGGACTTTGGGACAATGCGCAAAAAGATCGATGCACATGAATATAGTCTTGGTAATGGAATGCAAGAATTTAAGGTATCCCTAATAATTTTTTTAACGTAAAAAAATTTTTTTCCATCTTGGGCAACAATAAATTTTTTTTTTTTCTTGATAAATAGGATGATCTTGAACTTGTATTTCGTAATGCTATGACATATAATACTTCTGATACTATTTATTATCGAGTCGCTAAGAAATTGCAGACACAATCACAACCCATTTTGGCCAGGGCTGAGCAGGATTATACTGGATTAAATATAGATCCAGAAAAAGGTGTTTTGAATGTCCAATTGCATCCAGAAATTTTTACATATAATTCAGATCCTTTAAAAATACTGGAATCTAAAAAGAAGGCTAGTATACCAAAGAAAATAAAAAAGACGCGCGGAAGGCGTGGAAATACAACAGAAAATGGGGAAGGATCACCACGCGTTTTACGTAGTCGCACAAAGACATCATCGAAAACGGATCAAGAAACTAAAGTTGAAGATTATAAAATAAAAGAAGTTTTGGATGGCAAGAAATTGCCAAAAGGATGGATTTATTTAACAGATGAAGATGAAGAGGAGGAGGAAGGAATTCAAGAACAAATTCCACCTGTCAATGGAATTGAATATCAAGTTCCTGTCATCAATAATGATAATGTGATTGCTACTCGAACAAGGTCTCGAAAAAGTAGTATGTCAGATATTGCAAAGGAAAAGGAAGAGATCGAAATGCCAGTTGGTAAGTTTACTCTTGAAACAAGCGATACTAAACGTTTCGTATGTAACTAATTATCAGTATCAAAAGAAGCAGAATCATCAGAAGTGATTAGACGCAGTCGATCCAATAGCCAAATTATAAGCGAGACTGCATTGGTAAATACTCCAAGTGAGATGAACTCAGAATTCACTGTACAAACACGTAGCCGAAAAGGGTCTATTGATTCATCAACTGCCGAAATCACAAACATTCCCTTCGGTAGCTTGGTTTGGGCAAAAATGCAAGGATTTCCTTGGTATCCTGCTGAGGTAACTATTTTCGTTTACAATTTATATCAATAACTTTGGTCTCGTTGTTAATTAACCATAATTATTTTTGTAGGTTGCAGATCCAGATAAAGCAAACATTACATCAGCAATCCGAGCAGACAAGAAGGAAGCTGATACTTACTTGGTCCATTTTTTTGACGAAAGGAAACTTGGAAAAAAAAATTATAATCGTAGCTGGTAAGCGTGATTCAATACTTATTTTAATCGTTAGCATTTATATTATAATTAATATTTTTTTTTTCATGATTTAGGAAATGGGTTCCAGCAAATAAAGTAGTTCTTATGGGAGACGAAAAAACAGATTTGTCTAAATTAAAGGATAGAGGAATGAAATCCAATATGAAAAGAGAAATTCCGAATGCGTATGAAGCTGCTTATAAATCAAGAGGACTTGAACCTATTCTGCTAGATCAACTTGCAAAACCAGGAATTATTGTTCCAGTAAGAAGAAATAGTCGTAATAAATAAACAACATCATCTACTATTTATATAATAATAGGTGGTAGATTAATTACCGTTCTAAATTGGAGATTTCGCTGCTACAAAAAAGAAAAAGAAAAAATATATGATTTTACTCATCATAATGTATAACTTATCCTCAATAAATATTATCAGGAGATATTACTTATTAATATATATATATATATATAAATTTTTTTTTTTTCGATAGGTTAAGTAAATTACTATTGTGTACAATTATTGATTTAATTTTAATTACTTCCTGTTTCTTGATTATGTTTATTTATAGATTTTTTAGAAAGCATGTGAATTCTTGTTCAATTGCAAAAAAAATATATTTATTATTGGATTAACACTGAATTTTTGTAATACATTTAATAGCTATTTAATATTATCATTTGTAGAATATTCTCATTAAGAACATTTTACTTAATAATTTCATGTAAATAAAGTAATTTATCCATTATTAAAAAATATATATAAGATATCACCAATCAATAATGTTTTTGTGTTTTTGTATATATATATTTTTTTTTTATTTTCTAAATAATTATTATTAAAATAAATTGCATAATAAATCTATTTTCACAAAAAAAAAAAAATACTATTCAAGTAATTCAACTACCCTATCTATTCCTTAACCATTGTTTTTTGAATAAAGGATGGTGATCTTTTGCTTGAGTCTTTTTATCAACCTTTTTCATAGTCTTTGTACTACTGCTATTTCCGTGAGAAAATTCCATATATGCCATATCATCGGCTCCTGATAAACTTTTCATACTACCAACAGATCGTTTAACACCTCCATATCCCTTTTGTTGCGATGTGAAATTTCTGCTCGTAACAACACCAGGTAAATCATCGGCATTCGATTCAATATCATTATCTAAATCTGCATCATGATCATTCGCTAATAAAACATCTGATAGTAATGACAATTGTTCACCATGAGTTCTATAAACCAAATCTGTAGCTTTATCCATTCCCTCAAGCTTTGTAATCACTTTAAATGCATATCCTTGATCAATTAAAAATTGTTGTCTTTTTGTTGAATAAAACATTTCTTGTGTATCCGTTGATACAAGAGAGTAAAAGAAAGCATTAAACCCTTCATCATTACGACGTTTAGCACGAAGAATACGTCCTATTTAAGTAAAACAAGATGAATTAATAAACCTTTTTTTATTTTTATTTTTTTTTTTAAAAAAAAAAAATTACCTAAACGTTGTGCTTCCTGACGCCTAGAACCATAATGGGACGAAATTTGTATAAGACAAGTAGCCTCCGGTAAATCAATAGACGTATCACCGACCTAAAAATTACGGATAAAAGTAGGATTAATACTTATTTACTAATTCTACAATTTATGAAAAATAGTTACAAAATAACTAACCTTTGACAAGAAGATTGTGTTCACCTTCGGGTCGTGTTGAAACAAACTAAGAATGTACATACGTTCTGGTGGTTTAGTTTTACCATGAATAAATGGTACTTTCAATTCTCTTGCATATTTCTAAAAGCGAATTTCAAAAATAAATCATAATTACATGTGAATAAACAATATTACTTATAAATAATATTTACCTCCAGTGCATATACATTATCCGAAAAGACAATAATCTTATCACCACGGTCCTCATGGAAACGAATCAAATATTGGCACGCCTGAAATTTATTAGGATTCATAGCATATAATAACATTCGTTTTCTTGAAGAAGCTTTAAGATATTGCGCATAAAACTCTGGAGTCATTGGACACCAAACTTCAGCACATTGAACATTGGCAATATGTCCTTTTGAAGCCAAATCCATCCAATTGGCTTCATATAATTTTGGTCCAATTAAAAAGTTTAAATCACCAATCTTGTCATCTTCACGAACCAAAGTTGCTGTAAGGCCAAGTTTTGTATGAGCTGCAATTGTTGTAACTACTTTTCTAAACATATTAGCAGGTACAACATGCACCTCATCTAACAATATAAATCCCCATTCCCTTCCTGTTATAAACTCCATCATCTTTCCAGCATCATAAGATCTCGTTCTAGTATTAGCTACCATACTGTAGGTGGATATTACTATACCAGATTGACCAGAGAACTAAAAAATCAAAAAAAGAAAATTGGTTAGAAAAAAATCATTAAATACAATTATACAAAAAAAAAACCAATTTAATAAGTTTTACCTTTTCTTTCATGTCTGATGTAAACACAGCAATCTGACTTTCTTTAATATTTGACCATGTCATAAATTGTTGTTTCCATTGCATTACGGATACACTTTTAAAGAACATAATGTTATTATAAAAAAAAAATAAAATAAAATAAAAAATGCATTTATTTTAACAAATATTCTGTTATAAACTTACGCAGAAGTACATAATACAAGACAACTTTTCTTAATAGTGCAAGCAGCCGTTATACCAACGAGTGTTTTACCTGCACCACAAGGTAACACTATAATTCCGGATCTTGCACGTCTATAAAAAAAATACCATAAATATTTTACAATGGCTAAAAATATTAGTAACCTTAATGCTTACCCATTACCAAACATCTTACTCAAACATTTTTCTTGATAAGGACGAATCACCGTTATTGGTTTAAGGTCAATATCAAGTGGTGGAAGAGTTGAATCATTACGAAAATCATATTCTTCCAACATGGGATAATCAAGTTCAATACAACGTTTTTTCACAACCTAAAATTATTTATAAGAAAGTTTATTTTCAATAGCTCCAAAATATTACACCAAATTGTTGATAATATTTACCTCAAATTTCTCTGATTTAATTTCAAAGGAATGTACTTCATCTTCTTCCTCCTCTTCGTCCTCTATATTTTAAAAATCAAATTATTTAATATTTCAAAATTACAATAATTTTATTAAAATTGAAGCTGGTAGGAAGTGAAGAGTGTTGTTGAAGAAATTGAAATATAGGTATACTAAAATCAACAACACCACAGTATTACTAAAACAACTAGATATTGTCTTACCCTTATCAATTTGTACCACTGCATTAAATATGTTATCATCTTCCGTTTCAGGTTCTTTGTTTTTTCCATCTGCATCTGTTTCTTTTTCCTGTTCTTTTTTACCAGAAATTATTAGATCTTTGCCTGTTGGTGCCTTATTCCTTAGAAATCCCTCATCAGACCCTTCACTATTTACTACACGAGCTTCAGAAATATCTTTGTCTTGTAATAATTTTTGTAATATATCTGCATATGATGATTCAACAAAGTATCGATTGTGTTTAAGTACAAGTTTTACTTTGCCATAAGATAATGTACATGTCCTAATAAGTTCCATAATTGATTCGGGAATTTCAATCTAATGAAATTAATAAATTATTACATTAATTAAAGATTTATTATTCAAAAGAAAAAAAAATATCTTGCCTTTGACAAGATTTTTAACACATCTATTATAGCTTCTGTCTCTAATCCTACAGAGACTGCAGCGTATAATGAATAAGGCGTCAATTTATATTCGTGTATGTGAGATGGTCTGTAAATTATACAATTTATTAAAGAAGTATATTTCAAGTGAGAATTTCAAAATTATTTAGTTACCTGCTCACAGGTTCGCTAATTGTAATTAAGAAATCTTGAGCCTTTTCTGCAAAAGGTGAAAATCCTTCAAGAATAATATGACCAGTCGTTGGATTTATCCATAACGGTCTATTAGCATGATCTTTTTTTAATTTTATATAAGAAAAATCGTCTTCTCCAAAATATTTTGATACAGAATCTCGAGGAATATTAACATGAGTCGAAGTCTTGAGAGAGTCGATATCAAAGACAGCACTTCTTGGGACTATTTTATTCATAATTTTAAACTTTATTATTTTAACTAAATTTATAAAATCGAGAACAAATTTTATTTTATAACATACTCAATGCCTCTCTTGACAAGTCATTTTCATCTTCCGAGTTATGATTCGGCGTAGCCGAATTAGATTTCTTTGACGATATTTTACTTTTTTTTTTATTTGGTCTAGAAGAGCCAGCTGGAAGATATTCGTCCTCTATTTTTCATTTTGTAATATATATAAGAACAAAACTTTTAGAAACCACATAAAAAATACTTAAAAATTAAATAGCGAAACTTTTTACATTTTTAAGATAAATGGAAAAAATGAAGTCATTTTTTTCAAAACTTTTTATTTATTATTTTTAATATTTTTAAAAAAAAGCAAAATCAAGGACATACCGTCCCGATATCGCCTTTTAAACGTTGGTGGTGGCATTATACAAACTTATGAAAAACAGAAAAAAATTTTTTAAAAATAATTAATTCTGGGTGTGAAAGGGTTATATTTATAATTAATAAGTGATCGACACGCCGCAACATAGCCGCAGGAGTAGATAGATCTTAAATTTTATGTTCCAGATTTAGAAACAATTACGTAATTATGCTATAAGAAATTTCCATGTGGAAAATTGCCGTCGCCAATTATTCTGTTTAGATTCCGGTGTCCGGATTTTTAATGGAGGAAGTTAGTGAAATCTCGGTTATAGAAGTAGATTCTACAGAATTCACGAAAGAAACGATTAATAATAATGAAAATACTGAATACTTTTCTATATTACAATACGATTTTACGCAAGAAATTAATTCAGTATGTTCTACTAAAAAGCAATTTAGTAGCACAGTACTCGATTCTTTAAAACAACTTAAATTGTTTGAAAAGTTGGATATATATATACCGAATGCATCAGAGGAGAATTTTTTTAAAAATGCTAAATGGTGAGAATGAAGTTTAGCAAATATTAATTATAAATAAAAAAACCAACCATATTTCTGAAGAAAAACTGGTATTTACAGCTTACTGAAATATTTATTATTTCGGAAGGTCACCAGACGGATCATGTATATTAACGTCAACGAATGACAATGTATTAAGAATTTTTGATCTGTGAGTATTAATTAAATGATTGTTCTTAATCTTATTTCTTAATAAATACTGATTTTATTGAAATTGAAATAGACCTAGAAATGCTTTAGAAATAGCTGATGGTAAAATTTGATTATATAGATTGACATCATAAATAACTAATTTCTAATTTAGAAATTGAATTATAGAAATTGAATTAAGCCAGGTTCTTGCCTGTCATACGGGAGAAACAGTATACGATTTTTGTTGGTACCCTATGATGTCTATTCAAGGTAGATCATATTTCCTACAATACATATTACGAAATTAACGAAATAACTAAAAAAAATTTCAATTTTAAACTAGATCCTGACACTTGTTGTTTTCTCTCGTCAAGTCGTGAACATCCAATACATTTATGGGATGCCTATTCTGGGAAGGTAAATGGATCAAAGGATGTCATTTTTAGTGGGTTCAATTATAACATCCTTTATCATCTTATTTTCAGGTGAGATGTTCTTATACCATAATTGATCATCGGGATGAAATTGTAGGACCTAATGCATTGACTTTCAATTTAGACGGTTCAAGGTAAATTTAGATGAACTCTTTTCTCATCAAATTATTTATTCAAATTTAACCTTACTTTGTAATAGGATATATTGTGGATATAAGAATATGATAAAAATTTTTGACTTAGATCGTCCTGGGCGCGATGGTCAAGATATTAAAACAACCCCTTCACGTAAAAGTAAAGAGGGACAAAAAGGTTAATAAAAATCAATTGTGAACTTAGTTGTTATGTGTTAAATCCGATTTATTGATAGTATAAATTATTGTAGGAATTATTTCATGCTTGGCATTTAATCCTGATAGATCAGGTTTATATGCAGCAGGATCTTATTCACAAACAATTGGATTATACGATGAGTCAAACAATGAATTGTGTAGTATCTTACAGGGGACAGAAAATGAGTCAATTGGAGACATTATACAAGTATAAGATAGAAATTCTATTCTACATATATTACACGAAATGAAAATAGAATTAAAGATAGATTTTTTATTAATCCTAGGTCCAATTTTCGCGAGATGGGAAATATCTTTTTTCATCATCTCGAAAAGATAATTATATACGTTGCTGGGATATTCGAAATACTGGCAATATTTTATATAAATTGGAACGTAATGGTAACACGAATCAGAGATTATCATTTGACCTGGATAATACGGGGTCTTTTTTGGTTACAGGAAGTCTTGTAGGTTTATAAATCAGCTATTAATCTATTACAACCATTGAAAATTTTTTAATAAAATATTTTTTTTAAACAGGATGGAAAAATGATCGTTTATGATTTGGTTAATCTTGATTCTAAAGGAAGTCCACGTAAAGTGTTGGATAGGTTAGCACATGATGGTATGATATATACTTTAAGCTTATCGGGTTTTACAAGAATTTGAATTAATGTAACTTTTTTTTTAGATGCCGTTTCAGCTATGTCGATTCACCCTACTTTGCCGCTTATTGCCTCTTGTTCTGGACAAAGAAAGTTTAAATTGATCAATGGCGATATATCAGAAAATGATCAAAATCAAAACATCACAAGTGATAATTCACTCAAAATTTGGAGAGCTAAAGGAGATTATGCTTGGTGTTATTATAGTGCAGAAGGTGAAATCGTAATTCACCCTGTAACGAATATAGAAGGGGAGGAAAACACATCAAAAGAATATAGTTTTGATAACCAAGGAACAATAGATATTAGTAATGAAATTAGTTTAAACGCTAATATTTCAATGGTCGAA
Organism: Rhizophagus irregularis; assembly: GCF_026210795.1. NCBI lineage: Eukaryota > Fungi > Glomeromycota > Glomeromycetes > Glomerales > Glomeraceae > Rhizophagus > Rhizophagus irregularis. The sequence continues at coordinate 810,889 of NC_089451.1, read as the reverse complement.
GAACAAATAAATAACTCAAATATAGTAAGTGATAATGGATCTGATAATTATATAATGACTTATGTAAAATTTATTTAGTACATTAACTGTTATGAATCAATAGACTATTTAGAAGATTTCTATATTAAATATGAGGTAAAATTGAAATTGATCTAGTTTCGTTATTTTATAAGAAAAAAAATTTTTTTAAGTATTGGTCTTTGTAAAGTTTTTTTTTTTTAACTTTTAGGATAGGATCCCATAATTTCTTGTCGGAAAAGACTTGATAAGAAATTATTATTAGAGGAATTTTTAAAGATCAGCTGTCTCATCTTTCTAATGAACTCAATTTACAATTTTTCTGAAATATAGATATGTATATAGTGTATAATAGTGAATAAAAAATTAAAGTTTAACATATTGTACTACCTTTTTTTGAATACACTAATTTTAGTAGTTCAACGTTTCTGTTATAACTGCAAAGGGTTTGCTTAAATTCCTTTATTTTTTCACACAATTAACCCGTAAAAGTAAATTTATACGATTTTAGGGTGCAGATTAACCTTTTTTGATAAGTAAATCGGAAAAATTATTCATACGATTAAGGAAGTAGATTCCACCATCCCAATTGTAGTGATCTACATTCCACGTTGATGACATAATTATATTTCTTTGATAAATGTGTCATAGTTATTCCTTTATTGTTCATTATATCTTAAAAACATTGTCACCTGATATAGCATTATATTCCACCAATGCTATAACAATATGATTATAAATACAACTTAAATAAAAAAAACCCACTTTTGAATCTCTCATGCAAGACTTTTTTTTGTAAAAACTAACTTTTCTAATTTTATTATATACAAAATGTTTTTGCGAAAATATTTTCACAAAAACAAAAGAAATTCTACTAATAATTATATTTTTTACCATCAAATATGTTTATCTACTTTGTTTTGCAATATTACATATAATTAATTTTGTAATTAATTACACATTAATAATTTTTGTCTACCTATCTTCTTTTACTTTATATTAAAATTTTTTTTTTACACACATATATATATACTCTTTCATCGCTCCACCTTGGCAATTGTCTACATAGGTGATGGTGATAAGTTAAGGAATTCGCTCAGCGAAAATGCAGAGCCTGGCGTTCTTGTGCCAGATGCCGTCCTAATTTGATGTGGTGGAGTACTAGGTACTTCTATTAAAATGGGAGTGTGCGGCGTGGAAACTGCATTACTTGCCGCCCAAGCATCTAATGATGCCTGGTAGGAAGAAGGTATTGCTTCCGTGTTATTACGAGCTTCTACCACTTTGGGTTCGAAATCTATCGTTTGTTCTTTGAATTTTGGGCTTTTTCGATATCGTTTATTGGTAGAAGCGCTATATGTAGCCCATAAATAATCAAATTCTTGCCCAGGTGAGTTAGCCGCGAAACGATTCCTTATCGATGGGGAGATATCAGCCAAAAGTTGATTATACATCGTTCCTGGTGTCACGTTAATCGAGTGCGCTGTCATCGAGTGCGCTGTCGGATCGAAATCTTCAAACATTTTATCGACATCGAAATCCCCAGGTACAACATTTTCTGTAACATCATCGCAATCACGTACTTTTCTCTTTGATCCTTTTACGGAGGTTTGTGATCGTTCTTGTTCTTCTATATGTTGATCAAACTCGGAAAAAGGCAACCCTGAAATTATAGTGCGTGGTGAAATAACTTGTAACCCAGAAACCGTGTTTGACAGTGAATTTAATCCAGAGGTCGAATCAGTTGAAGTTGTAATTGGTGGAATTATTGAATTTGTTTGTTTTTTCGACTTCTTGTTTGTCGCCTTTGTCAACTTTTTTCCTTTACCGATATTTTTTACTATTTTTTTACTGACATTTTTCGATGATTCTAACATATTATTTTCATTTATCGGAAATGCTTTCCGTACTTGAACAAGCGATACGGTTCCTGGGTCACATGTACTTCTTACGTTTGCCTCAGCTTGTCGCCTTTTTTCTTCATACAAAGCTTGACCCCGTTCTTTGATTAAAGTAGAAAAAGGTGTTTCATCCTCATCTTCTGATGGCCAATCGGACTCTAGAAAAGCTGCTATAATGCTTGATCCATATTTCGATGAATTTTGTAATACAGGACGAAATGTAGTAGAATTTGAATCTAAATTACAGGGAATCGAAGGATCATTATTTAACCTATCGAGTTCCTGGTAGGAATTGTTATCATTTGAAAGATCTCTTTGTAATTCTTTCATCGTAATACTATCACGAGGTCCAGAAAGATCTTGTGTTAAGGGGGGATAAGTTGATGGGAAACTAGACGCGTTTGATCTATGACTTGAAACTATGGTACTATGTGATGAAGCATATGAACCGGATGATTTGCGTAAATTCTCAAACGCTGGAGAATCATTTATATTTATATTAGTTTCAAGAACCTCGGTAGATTCATCGTTAGAAGAATAATCAGGAAAATCAAAATAAGAATCTGCATCTATTCGTGTAGAATCCTCCGAAAGTCTTATATTGTTCTTATTAAGGGATTCCATCTTCATCTTTTCTTCGAACAATTGCGTAACTGTTGAAAGATTAAAATTCTGCCAACCGTTCTTGTACTTGTATGATGCATATTGCAGGTATAGTAAAATATCACAAGCAATCTAAATTTTGTTAGAACATTTATTGGGTGTAATGATTTAAAAATTACAAATAATATTGGAAACGAAGAAAGAATAATAATAAAAAAAAAGAAACGCTTTTTTTTCATCTCACATTTAAACATTACAAAACGTTCGCGTATAAAATACGAAAAAGAAAATTTACCTGTTGATCGTTACATCCTTCGTTCACAACATCTTCACGAGCCAATTTAACAAGTTTAACTAAATCGTTTAAGTGTTGTTGTTCAGTTGTATTTTGTGGTGTATTCATTTTGAGTAACTCTAAGTAAATAAACTTTAGGTTTTATCTAAGAAAGAAAGTCAATCGGTTAAATCTATAAACGCGACAAAAGACAAAGGGTTAAAAATATAAAGAAATTTAAAAGACTTTTAAATTTAAAGGATATAGTATATACCTTTAGGTTTTTTTTTTATTTCTTAAAGTAAACAGTAAGTAGGAAGAGAATTTTTTTTTTTCTCAAAAGTCTCAAAGGGCGCGTTTAAATATTCTTTTTTGAGAGTCCGAGTAACCAAAATAAAATAATCTAACCCCTGCAAATAACTACTATTGATATCGATAAAAAAAAAATCAGATTGATTCTTTGTAGAACGTGCATGATAAAGAATATTAATAGTAACAACAAGAAAAGACGGTCAAATATGACTAATATAATAGTTATAATAGTTCAATATATAGAAAGAATACTCTTTATGACCGTTTACCCTTTCATATTGCTAGCTAATGTATTTTACATGCATCATAATTAATTGATCGGATCTCTAAATATAATAATAAAACGTCAAATATTTTCAACTTAATAGAGAATATTTCAACATCCTCTTCATAAAAAAAATAATATGCTTAAAAAACAAATAATTGATGAGATAATGTTAATCAGTTAATTACGCGTCACACTTTAACCAAAGCGAGCGATTCGGATACTGCGCCTTGAATTAAAAGAATAATGGTATAAATAAAGTGATGGTAATCGGACGAGGAGAGAAAGAATTAATATATTTGATGAATTATGATGTAATTAGATATAAAAATGAAAAATTGACGACAGGGTACAAATATTTTGTCACTTTTTTATTTTATTTAATTATGAAATAATATAACAATTTATTCTCGTTCTTTTTATTATAATATAATTCAATGAATTAGATTTCATCAAATTATGTCCTTTTAATAATTTTTACGATAAAATCAAAGATAATTTGCAAAATTTTGACTTTTGAATTTCAGTAAAAGGATTAAAAACTCGCCTTCAATATCCAATTTTGGATAAATGTAACAATTGTAACATGTCATCACATATAAATACATGATCAATTTTCCGCAGTAAAAATTTTTCATTCGTTAGTCTTTGTTATGATATTACTCCTTTTGGTTTAAGTTCAGGGAAATCTTTGGGGATTACAACTGAAATTTTATCGGGATTTACTTGGTTACATTATTATTCGTTATTTGTTCCTGCTTTATATTATCGTATTATGTCTATTGCCACGTGTATACCATGTAATACAAAGGGTTAGTTCACACAACTGAAAAAAAACAAAATATTCAAAATTACTGATGAGCGATGATCAGCAAAGCCAATATTGGAACTGATCTATGGCGCCATATGACGAATAATACTGGATATTTTTATATATATATATTATTTAATGGCAAAGGAATCGTACTTTGTCAATAATATATAGAATGTTACAGTGTTTAGTTATATCACGTGATATATTAATTCTGGCCGAAATGTTGTTATAATTTTGGTCAGATTTAAATAGGTTTTAAAATTATTTTAAATAGACGTAATAAATAATTAAAATTTAATTGGGTTGAGGAAATGAGAAGTAAAGTAATAATAATAATAATAATAATATATATATATATATATATATACTGTATATGTTCATATATATATATATGTATGTATATCAACAACATTTTAAATAAGATTAACCAAAAGAATTTATATATTGTTTTCTTTTAAAATTAAAATCTAAATAACCTAATTAAAAGAATATATTTATTATATTGAAGAATTTGTATTCCATTCTATAAATTTTTTTTTGATTCAATATTTATTATTATCATTATCTTAATTATCAAAACATTTTATTATTAGATAAGTAGATAAAATCAATTCCTTTTATAGCTACTGTAATTACTAATCAAATCAAGAAAAAAAAAACATCCAATATTGAATAATTTATAATTTAAGCAAACTTTATATATAAAAAACAATATTTTATACATTATTTGGGTTTTAAAATATTTTAAGATATAATTTCTTATAATATGCAATCCCGATGCATGCAAAAAGAGTAAAAAAAAAATGATACTGCAGATCGTCAGATCGTAACGCGAAAAAAATTGGTGTGGCGAATGCGATGTTTGCTGAGCCGTTTTCAAGTTTGGTTTGATACAGTGAAGATATTTTTAATTAGAAATTTTTATCCGCAATTTCTTTTTATCCCATCAATCCTCATCATCTGCTAACATATGATGTTAAAAATGTGATAAAAAGTAATACATCAATGTTTAATTAGTTACTTAAATGATATTATGATATAAATAATTTTGGTGTATCAGTATCATAAAAAAAGATGTGAGTTCCCGCTTGCCAAGAGACAGGATTTTGCGGCTGGTTTACAAAATATTCATAACCATTAGGGGCTTGTATATATGTAGGTTATGCTAACAACAAAAAACGTTTAATGTTTAATGACGTCGCTTTCAGTGACACATGAAACAACCTTATAACTGAATTAACTGAAATTTTTACTCTTAATATTAAGGTTGGTTTCTTACCTTTTGACTTATTTTCGTTTTTTTTTCTTTTTTTCTTTCATGTTTTTGTTTTCTTCTTCTAATAATCGAAACTTCTCTAAGTTATAAAAAAAATTTTACAACCCTTTTTTTCTTTTTATTTTATAATTTTCTCGATATTATATTTGACTTTTTATTGCTTTTGTTTCGCGATTCAACTTTTTCCCCCCATCAATTATCACCATTAAAACCGTCAAATTGACTTCAATCAACGCCTCATCAGGGGCGCACAAGAAAACCATCATGGGACAAGCACAGGACAAGCTTAAGAGCAACCAACTCGAAGATAACTTACAAGCTTCCTCTACTATTGAAGAAAACTCTGTTGTTACAGAGTCAACCTTTACCTTGGTTGCATCCGACTCAAATGTTCACCATAACTTTAGCTTTTCCTCTCCTTCTATACAAGACTCACATTCGCAAGGTATTAATTTCAAATTCCGTGTCTACTGATGCAGATCTCGGTAATATACAATAACTGTAAAAAAGTTATTACTCTTACTTTTTAAGAGAAAAATATTATTATTATTAATTATTATTATTATTATTATTATTGGAGAGTTTTATTGAAGGTTTTTTTACTTCAGATAATTTTACCATTCGTCTAACAAGTTCTAAAACTGTAGATTTTACAAATAATTCGCTTGCAAGTTCCCTCGCAGGTTTAACGATTCATGACAACTCGAATTCAGATAATAAACCTGCTGCTTCGGTAGTGCAAGCAACGACTGTTAAAAATATTGTTAAAGAAAATCTTAATGGATTGTCGAAATCAGTTGATGATGATGATAATGATGTTGATATTAATAAAAATATTAGTCAGATTTCGGAAGATATTTCATCTAAAAATATAGGATCAAATTCAACTGATTTAATAAATAAAAAATCTAAAGAAATAAAATCAACTTTAGCAGATGAAGCAGAATATACTATACCTCCTGCTATTGCTGAAGATGTCTTACGAGAAATGTTAGCAAATAAACCAAGTCAAGATTTATTGGAAGAATTGGAACCACCATCTGTAAATACAAACGGTAAAGGTGATAATTCATCCTCTAAATTTAAAGGAGATTCTGTAAACCATGAAAAAATTGGTGAGTTCTCTGAACCGACTAAAATTAGTGTCAATAAGAACAATTTGTTAATCTTGTCTGGCACGTCAGATTCCCCTTTTCCTTCTAAATTTACTTTCCCAAATATTGCGGATAAAAATTTCTTTGTACCAAATTTTTCAAATCCTATTGTTACTACTACTACTTCTCCTTCATTTTCTTTCGGAAATCCTTCCGAGTTATCATTACAAAATCCTTTTCAAAGTCCTTCCATTTCTTCTTCAAATATTTCCACCGCTAATACTTTACAACAAAAAGAACAACAACGACGCGTGACCTTACAATGGCATCCTCCGGTATTGGATAAATTTTCACCTGTATTATCATCAAAAACACCTTCGATAACGATGCCTTCGAGTTCAATATGGCCGCCTTCGATTAATACTACCTCTCCAACCGATACACAATTTTCCAATTCTAATTTATTATTTCCACAGTTTACGGGTTCTTTTAAATTTGATATGAACTCAAAAAATAATATAACTGGAACTCAAGGATCTTCTAATATTCCTTCACCTTTGGTTCATACTAATAATGTTGATTCATCAAATGATGATAATAATAATAATAATAATAATAATAATACTATTATTACAACAACAGTTCCTATTAGTCCCCCTTCTTCTACGACTATTTCAAATACTCCACCTATATTATCTTCCACTGCATCAACATCGAGGAAAGGAATGCATTCTAATATGGGTACAGGAAGAACGACGACTTTATACGTATCAGCAAAACCATCGATTAAAACTGTTTCAAATACAACAAGTAATAACGGAAATATGCAAGCACCTTTATTAGTTTCACCTACATCTACTATAAAAAAATTACCAATGAAATTTGGTGACATAAGTATATCAAGTACAGCGTTAACATCCGCAACAGCTTCAGCTAAAGGAATTACAATTAGTGTAAATAATTCTAATAGTAATTCAAATTCTCCTTCGACAATACAGACATCACCACCACCCAGAGGATTTATTCATAATGCGACGAATGCTCCTACTCAAAGGCAAATTAAAGAATTACCGAGAAGAGCAAAATTTCGTCCAATATCAAAAGGAAATAATCCAAATGATGAAAATAGTAATAATAGTAATAATAATAACATTAATAATATAGGTAAAAATGAATCTATCGTAAATGGAGGGTTTAACATAAAGAATGAGATGGTTGTAACACAACCATCTTTACCTGTTATACCACCTTCCCCACTGTTTTCATTTTCTACACCGATCAATTCTGAGGATGATGATGATTTTGATGCAGAAGAAGATGAAGGAAATAATGTAAATGGACATGCAGATTGGTTGGACAATGCTAATAATAAAAAGAAACGAAAAGCATTACAAACTGTTGGAGGTGGTTCAACTACTAGTGGAGGAGTTGGTGGTGTAATGAAAACTTTATCGGCAAAAGAACGTGCAAATCCATTAAGGAGAGTTGAAAGACGATCAACGCAGCGTAATAACATAAAATCATCTTCAAATTGTGATTCTATATTACCATTTGATAGTAAAAGTGTTAATAAAGAATTAGATGGTATGAGACCACCACAAACAACGTTCGACTTTTCATTTAAATCAATTTCTGAAAAGTCTGCAGCGGCAACAGCAGCGAGCGTTAATGCGGCTAGTGCAAAACGACTTGCGGCTGTTTCACCGATACAGACGATGAATGCAAAGAATGATCCATTTTCATCATCATTATTCCTTCAACAATCACAATCAACGGTTACAACTGTGGTGGTACCTAATAATTCGAAGAAAAAAGTTTCAACTAAACGAGCAGCTCCATCTTCAGCATTATTTAAAACTGAGGATGTAACAGCAGTTAATACTAATCATGTACATCCTCAATTTGCAAAATCACTAAAATCATTACCACCACCGCCACCACTAACGACTACACCTAAAAGATTACCTCGTAAAAAGAATAAGAAAAAAGCACAAGCAGCTGTTAATAATAGTCAAAATATTCAAAATCAGCATCCACCACCGCAGCATCCTCATCAACATCATAATCATCATCATCAGCATAATCACCACCCACACCATCAACAGCAAGATGACACCTCTTCGACTTCTGGCTCTGTAGATATTCAACCTGTTACTAATAATAATTCAAGACGTAAGATCAAATTTCCAGAAAAAAGTGGAGATTGGATTTGTATGTTTTGTGAATATAAACTTTATTATGGAGATGGAAGACGATCGAGACGACGGCCGAAAAATAATACGAATGCTAATAATGGAGATGGTGGCGGAGGGTTCAATACTTCAGGTGATGGAGGAATAGCACCAGACAAAGCTCTAACGACTTAATTTTTTATTGTTTATAAAATAAATATATATATAATTACATATAATAAGGTAAGATCGTTCAAGGTTTTATTTTTTAACTTTATAATGCATCTCATTAACTAATATGTATATTTCTATGTAGTAACAAAAAAAAAAAGAATTTTGATATTTAATATTTATTTCTTTATTTTCTATGGACTTTGTTAGAACAAACAATCACATTATGGAAAAGGAAGAAACACAACGCGTCACGTTGATTTATCACTTAAGGGAGGTTTATATTCATTTTATTATTATTTTTATTACTTTTTATTACTTTATTCGCATTGGAATTTTCATGTTCCTTTTTAGTACCGAGAAAGGAATATGATAGTGGTTATGACTCGTAATTTCTTTTCTCATTCAAGATTAGAATTTGCGATCAATTGAACAAAAGTTTGATGCAGCAATTGCAATTGCTGTACGGGCTTCTTTAATTATCTCATTCTCTTACTTCGATATATCAACACGTGAATAAATTATACGCCCTTAATAGTAGGTATAATTCAATAATTTTTTTGTTTGTTTGTGTTGTTATTCTTTCTCCCCCCTTTTTAAGCTGCTTTACTTATCTGTAAAAGATTATTGCTTTCGAGTTGTAACTATAAAAAGAAACAAGTAAAATAAAAGGCCGGTGTTTTTTTTCCTGAGGGAAATTGATTGCTGGTGTTTATTGTATTTTCATATATAATTTATAAATTGTATATATTCATTTAATAAAAAATCATAATAAAGATCATAAGACTTTAATTTATTTAGTATTACGAAAAGAAAAAGGTAAAGATTTAAATTATTTACCGATAATCTGTCGATCGAAATGATCGTCAATAAATTTGTCCATTTCGAAAAAAAAAACTGTTATTCATGTGACTTAAATACTTGATTTGTTACACTTTGTACTACAATAAACGTGTTTACATGCCATTGGATAAAGAATTGCTCGCTCCCCGAAGATCGATTCGAATTAAGTGTAAGTCGCATTTAGAATTCGTGTGAAATTAAAAAGTTTGGAATTCAAAGAACATGGGGCGGCTACTAGCGCCACGAGTTTTTGCGTTCGTAATTTTATCGCTGGTTTTATATGCGAAATTAGTATCAAGTATATATGCTAATCAAGCAGGAGTAATAGATTGGTATGAATTTGATGCTTAAGAAAGGAAACCTTTTTTTTTTTCATGTAATTCTCACAAAGTTAATTTTCTTAGGCACCATCAATATATCGGTACTCCAAAAGTCTCGTTTTTTCATAAGTTTGTCTCTAGAGGAGCTTATGTTTTAATAGCTTCCGACCGTAACGTTTTAGCGTCAATTAACGTTCGTAGTGGGAATATTGGTTTGTATCACGTGAAATCTAAAAGAATGTGTTCTTTGTGTAAAAAAAATTTAGCAGTAAATTATAATAATTATTAAGTTCTTTTTAATTAGACTGGCGTCAAGTTTTTGATGGAAATGAAAATATTTTAGCTTTCAAGGGGTATGAAAACAGTAAGTTATTAAATTATTTGTTTGTAATTACTGATAATATAATTTGTGGTAATTTTGATCCTTTAATATATTTCTAGCTGCTATATCTGTATCTCAACGAGATAATGATTACATTGTTAGATCTTGGGAATCACATTCAGGATTCATGTTATGGGAAAACAGAATAAAAAATGTTGGGCTATATAAAAATTCCAATCCAATTATTGAAAATGATGCACCAAAAGTTGAAGTTATTTTTGCTACGAATAATCCTGATGTATTAATATTATTAGAAGGAATTACTGTTATAAATTTAAATGTCATAGATGGTAAACAAATATGGAGATCAGATTTAGCAGATAGGTAATTTTATAACTTATTATTTTTTCTTCTACCATTTTAATTCGAGATGTAATATCAATTCCTTTTTTTAGTTCGACTATTCTTTATAAACTTGTCGAGTTTAATGGAAAAGTTTACGGTGTTGGTCTCAAAAAATCTTTCAGTTCTTATACTATTGAAGTTGTTACCTATGATATTTCGAGTGGAATACTTAAAACCCAATTACTTAATTCTAAAGTTGGTAATATTAAAGATATGACCGTCTTAGGAGGGGGCACACAGGATGGATTTATAATTTGGAGTGAGGGTGGATTTATACGAGTTAATCGGTTGGGCACAACTTTTTCTGAACAAACTTCTTTAGAGGTAATAAGATATTTACAATTACATTTAAAAAGTTCCATTATATTTATTTAATATTTTTTTTTATTTTCGTAAAGGAACTTTATGAAAATGTAATTCCATCATTTGGTGATGCTAATGGAAACCTTGAGCTTCTTGATCTTAATATTGGATCAAGAACCGAATTTCTTGTTCAAGTACCTACGAAGAAAGGTAATACGGCTGCTGCATTCAAGGTTGATCATGTAAGTGGCCGATTGGTCGCTCTTTACGACTTTGAAGAAAGAGTAAGTGTTAATTTCTATTTTATTTTATTTTATTTTTGATATTTTAATCATATCTCAAAATTTAACTTATAATTTATAGTCGGAAAATTCGATATATTCAGCCACTTTTGATAAGAACGAACGGATTATAATTTCCAGAAGTAGAGTGGTTGCTGAGGTATTTAAAAGTTTTACTTTTTATTAATATGATTCGGGAATTTTATTTTTATAATATAATTGATAAAAAAATAAAAAATTTCAAATAGAATGTTTCAGAAGTAGAAATTATTGCGCCCAGTACAGGAACAATTCTAGGGAATTATAAAATTCCTTATTCATTGAATTCATATGGTAACTTGGTGAAGGTACGTTAAAGATGAAATAATAAATTCATATATGCTTGAAGGGATCATAATATTTTTTCTTTATCCATGTAATCCATGTAGTCTGTGCTTGACGTTGATTCTAAAGCTATGGGATATCGCATGCTTGTGATTTCTGCTGATGGTTCCATGCATTTCTGGAAAGATCATGACGTGGTATGGAAGAGTGAAGAATCTCTTGCTCATACTATTGAAGCAGAATTTCTAGATTTACCGGAAAGAAAGTTATGGACTCAAGAATCTGATGAACTTGGTGTGTAAAAGAACTTTTTTTTTTTAATTATAACCAAATTAAATATCACATACTCAAATAACGAACTACTTTAAATATTAGCCGAACAACCTGAAGAAACAGAGACAATTTCACCTCTCATTCGCTATTTACGACGAGTAAAAACTCATATTGAACAACTCAAGGTAATTACATTTAAAAAGAATTTTTTAAAGTCATCATTAAATTAATATTCATAATATTAAATTTAGGATTTTCCTGCTTATTTAACCGCTTATATCCAACGACTTATAACTGGTGATTACGAAGCAGAGTTTAAATCAACTAATAAAAGCAAAGTTAGTCTTCATAGGGATACTTTCGGGTTTCGAAAGCTTTTGATTTTCGTGACTCGAACAAAATTAGTAGCTTTAGATACAATTAACAAAGGACAAATAATTTGGTCTCGATTTTTTGGAAATGATGTATCTGAGTTTAGTAATATCTTTATAGTAAGATCCTCTACGGTGAAATATCCCCCAATTGTTGTTGCGATTGGTATACAAAAAAATTCCGAGGTATTAATTTTTTGATTGTTGAAAGAAAGAAAAAAAAAACTAAGGTACTAATGATTTTGTATGCATATGTGCCTTCTTTCTTAATATTCTTAATATTCTTAAATAGGGAAAGTCCGTTACGCGTCTTTTCCGATTGAACGGTCTCACTGGAGAAAATTTTATTCCCGCAGAAAATGAAAATTCTTTTCCTCCGGAATTATCAATTCCAATTACGACTAAACGTATTCTTAAATTACCTGTTGAAGAACCTGATGAAAGAACTCATATTATTGCATTAATTGACGAAGAATTAAAGGCAAGGTTAATATATGATTTTTATTACAATTATCTTTAAATTAAAAGTACTAAATTTTTTTTTTTTATTTTTCTTCAAATTAATTATTATGATTATAACGATTATAGTTTCACATATACCCAAATCATGAAAACTCGATAAAAGCTTTTATGCAATTCGCACCATCATTTTATTTTACTTTATCAGACGATATTGGAGAAAAATCTTTGAAAGGATGTAAAGTTGTCAAAAATAATGTACAAGTAAGAAATAAACCATTAAAAAAAAATATGAAAGATTATTGCTTTTATTCGTAATTATTAATATTACGTATCAATAATATTACAGCCATTTGATATTATCGAGATTTGGACTCTTAATTTTCCTGAAGGTGAAAGTATTGCAGCGATTGCGCATAGACCTCCAATTGGTACAACAATAACAAAATTAAAATTATTTACGCGTTTCTTCCATTTTAAATGAAAAATATTCTCATTTTTTTTTGTTTATCTTTTCTTCAAATTTAGAAAAAATTGCATCTCTTGGCCGTGTTCTCGGTGATCGTTCAGTATTATATAAATATCTTAATCCACATCTTGTTGCGATTGCCACATTATCAACATCAACTTCTACAGATTTGAATATATATCTTGTCGATGTAGTTAAAGGATCAATATTACATCATGCTATTCATGAGAATGTTGGATCTTCACATCCTGTACGAATTGCACAAATCGAAAATTCAGTTGTATATCATTTTTGGAGTGAAAATAATAATGAAAAAGGTTATGTAATAGTTGTTTATGAATTATATGAAAGTGAAAACAAAGATCAAAGATTTGAAAGGTATGTCATGAAAGACAAAATATATAATTTTGGATTAAACCGAATTACAAATTTAGTAATTAATTACATTTATACATATATCTTTCGCTTATTTTTATAGTTCAGTATTTTCTTCATTTGCACATGATCGTCCGTATGTTAGTGCTCAAGCATATATGTTCCCATATGGTGTAAACGCAATCGGAGTTACTACCACAAAGCATGGAATTGCAACAAGAGAATTTCTATGTAAGGGGAAAAAAAAAATTTAATTAATTGAAATATTTTGAATATTTAATTTAAATTATACGTTTTATGTTTTATAGTTGCCTTGGATACAGATCAAGTATTTGGTGTATCTAAAAGATTTCTTGATCCACGTCGACCTCAGCATGTGTTAACTAACGAGGATAAAGAAGAAATGCTTATTCCTTACGATCCGGCTATTCCAGATAATAAAAAATGGGTTTTAAGTTATCACCTATCGGTAAATTTAATATAAAATTTTTTAAAAAAACTTTTTTGGAAATATTTCTAATGTACAGTACGTCTCTCTCTCTCTTTTTTTAGGTTGCTGGTATTAGACATATAATAACATCACCAGCATTGCTCGAATCAACTTCTTTAGTGCTAGCATATGGATTAGACTTATGGTTTACAAGAGAAGCACCATCAAAAACATTTGATGTATTAAGTGAAGATTTTAGTAAAGGAACTTTATTAGCAACTATTTTAGGATTAATTTTGAGTATTCTTATTACAAAACCAATGGTATGTGAGATAAAACCTAATTTATATTTTATTTTAATTTTGAAATTTAATGCTATAATTCCTTTTTTTCTTCTTCTTCTTATAGGTAAGAAGAAAGAAATTAAATGCAAGATGGTACTAATTTTTCCATTAGAGTATATACCTGTTATCAAAGCGAATTGAATAAACAAAAGTTTTTTATATAACAATTTTTTTTTTTTATTGTAATAAAAATTATTTTTAAGTATCCCATTTTCATTATCAATTTTAATCTTGATCTCGTTTATTGAATTGCATAATTGCATTGAATTGCCAAACTCGTTTTAAATGTATAGCTATAGGCCCCAAAACTAAACTAGAACATTAAATTTCTCTATCTACAAATCAGGTACCCTTAGGGTAATTCTACCTTCATTTTTGACGTGTTGTTTTAATTTATTAAAAATAATACTATTTTTCCATTTATCAGGTATTGGTTTTTTATCAATAGTAAAATAATAAATGTCCCAATCAGGTGTATCTAATAATTCATCATATTCTTTTAATTCTTGCTCATTAAAAGTTTTTAAATATTTACTAGCAAAAGTGGATAATATTAAATCCGTTTCTAATATACCACGTTTACGAGATTGATAAAGTAAACGAGAACGTTTTTTTTCTATTGATTCATTTGGACGTGGTATTGGCGGTAAATTACTATAAGGTAATGAAGGATCAAAATTTGAATCATGAACAATTTTTTCAGTAGGTGAAGGAGAATTTGAACTTGAAGAGTTATTTGAGTTATTTCTTGAAAGAATAAAAGTTATTGGTTTAATTGGAGTTAATAGTTTGTTTGATATAATATTTTTGTTGTAATGAACAAATTGTAATGTAAAACGAATCATTTTTTTTTAGATCTAAAATCTAAATCATCTAACCCGAAAATAGAATTCTCATTTTATAATAAAAAAAATTACGTGTTACACAAACAGGCTGTGCGATTTACCCGCGTAAAAGTAAAATAGATCGTGTTTTTAAGTACATTTAATTTAAACATATAAATTATATAATGATTCTTTTTACTTGTATAATTTGAAATAATTTGAATAAATTGTATTATTTTAAAAAAAGATGGCTTCTTTACCATTACACGATACTGAAGTTGATTCAAGAAGACAAAGTAGTGTTGACAGAAATAGTGATCGAGAAGCATCTGAGGAACAAGAACGTCCTATTAATGATGTTAGGGAAGAAAGAGCTGGTTTATTAAGTGGTGTTTTAACTGATGAAGAATCACTAAAGAGCACACCAAATGAGGTAAAAATTCATCAATTTATTTTTTTAAAAAAATTGGTTAAAAAATAATGATATTTAACAAAAAAAATTTTTTTAAAAAAAGGCTCGTAGAATATTTCTTTTAAGAATGTGTTTGATTATATTATTGTTATCAATGTTAGCCGGAACCATCCTTTTAACATTATTTCCACGTAATAAAATACCATTTATACCACCATCGGGTGCATTATTCTCAAATGGAACCCATAAATTTCATAATACTGTTATAATAGTTTCATTTGATGGACTTAGGTCTGATTATTTAGATAGAAACGTCACTCCGACCATTAATGAATTCGGTAAGAATTTATCACGTAAACCTTTTTTTAAAAAAATTATTAAAAATACTTATTTTAAATTTATACATATATTAGTTCAAAAAGGAGTAAAAGCTGAACACATGATCCCATCTTTTCCAGTACGTTATTAATGATAATATTTGTTGGTTTTTTCAAGAAAAGATTGATAATATATTATTATTATATGTATATTAATAATATTTTTTTTTAAAAAAAATAGTCGATGACATTTCCAAATCATTATACCATAGTAACAGGATTATATCCGGAATCACATGGAATAGTAGCAAATGAATTTTATGATCCAGTATTAAAAGATAATTTTGTTTATACAAATCCAAATAAAAGTACTGATTCTAAATGGTGGAAAGGTGAACCAATATGGGTAACAACTGTCAAACAAAAACAAAAATCGGCAGTATCAATGTGGGTAGGGTCATCATCGGTAATAGAAGGACATACTCCAACATATTTACATTCATTCAATTCTAGTACAAACGTGGATGAAAAAGTTGATCATTTAATTGATTGGTTAGATATGGAATTAGAAGATAGACCAACATTTTTAGCAGGATATGTTAGTATAATTGATTCTGCGGGACATAGATTTGGACCTGATTCTCAAGAAGTTAATGAAGCTCTTAAAATTGCTGATGGATTTGTTAAAAATTTATTAAATAAAATTGAAGAAAGAAACTTAACTGACATTGTAAACATAATATTTGTAAGTATATATATTATTTTTTTTAAAAAAATAGTAATTTTTTTTTTACTTATCGTTTTTTTTTTAATTTTGTTAACAGGTTAGCGACCATGGAATGGCACCAACAACACCATCAAACATAACTTTTTTAGATGATATATTTAACGTAACAAAAATATATCCAATAGAATTATTTCCGTTAGCTGGTATACGACCATATAATGATTCTGATATAGAAGGAATATTTAATTTACTTCAAAATGCAAGCGAAAATCAGCCATGGAAATGTTATTTAAGAGAAAACATTCCAGAAAGATTTCATTACAGGAACTCTGAAAGAATTGATCCAGTAATTTGTATACCACCTGTTGGTTGGTCATTAACCGATCATAGAGATTCCGCAAATCACACATTACCTAAAGGTGTTCATGGTTATGATAATCAAGAACCTACTATGAGATCAATATTTTTGGCTAATGGTCCTTATTTTAAGGATAAGAAGGGAATCGGAAAAGTTGTTAGCCCATTTATTGATATAGAAGTATATAATATAATGTGTAATATTTTAGGATTAAAACCTGCCCTTAATAATGGTACTGATGGTGGCATAATATAAAAGAATTTTCAATAGATTAACATTATTTAATTAATATATAAAGTTTTTATAATTTAATATTCGCTTTAAAAATTACAATTTTTAGAATTTAATTGTTTTAACAATGTAATAAAGTAGAAAATGCTAAAATTAGGAGCTCGTGACCCACGGCCACAAATTTTTCGTTTAAAAGTAAATCCTTAATTCGTGATCCGCCAGTGAACCATAAAATTTGACTATTAAAAGGCGGTGATAAGTTCATATATATTTTTATCAATAATTTAGAATCTGCGATCCCGGAGAAAAAATATGGGATAACTCGCCTTCTATTGGTCATAGAGACATAAAATCGTTACCATTAGATGCGTCTCGATGAGACGAATCCGATGAACCAAATTTTATTTTCCTACGACCACTAGATGATGAGTTATCTTTAAAATTTTAAAATACTAAATTTTTCTTTTTTTCAAATTCAAATTTTCAGCTCTTATGAAAGTGTCTTTTGGTGCTTAAAATTTTTACCGGTCTTTTATTATTAAGATAGCCAAATGGCATATTTTTATGCCTATAATATTAGTTTTCATATAATATTTTAGTAATTTGTACCTTGCATTGGCGGAACTGTAGATTCCGCGCTATTAGTAAATATATATATAACTTTCACCGGAATTTAATAGCCAAGTTTTATGGTTCACTGGCGGATCACGAATTAACTGTTCGGTTAATCACATGATCGACATCTAAAAAAAATTTTTTTTTTTTATATCGTGAAATAGATTATCAAGTTCCTTCGTTCATTTTTTTATTTTACAATGTTTAAACTTTCAAAAAAATTCAACAACCCTTCATTTTCGTTAATTAATCATATTAAGAGATTAACAAATAATTCTCAAGGTAAAAAATTTTATAAATAATTTTTTTTAATCAAAACTTTTCTAAAATAAATTTATTCTTTTTTTTTTCAAGCAAAGACATATGAACCTCCAAGATCAATTATAATTCCTAAACAATTTTCAACCCCGTTAATAAATAACAAAAATGTAATGGAAATAATAAATTATGAAAATCGAAATAAAGTTCCAGATGATAGATTTAAATTATTTGCTAAACATGGTAAAGATAGAATTAAACCTGGAGATGTATTATTAGTAGAAAGTTATACATCAATGGCATCAATTAAAAATCCTTCTTCCTCTATAAGTAAGAGTGGTACGTCAGCTTTTGCAGGAATTTGTATAAGTATTAGAAGAAGAGGTGTTGATACAAATTTTATTTTAAGGAATATTATATTAAAAGTTGGAGTAGAACAAAAATTTTTTATTAATTCACCTTTAATTAAATCAATTAAAATTTTATCAAGAGGTGAAGGTTATAGAAGAGCCAAATTATATTATTTAAGAGATCAACCTGGTAAAGCTTTTCAAATTAGTGATTTACTCAAAAGGGAAAGAGAAAGAAAGGAAATCAATTCTAAACAAAATATAATTAATAATAATGATAATACACCAGCTAGTTGAAAAAGAAAAATTCTTCATAAAGTAAAAATCAAAATTATTTAACCTTGATTAACAAACGATATTTTCTTATTATTTGGAATAATAGGATCAAGATTTTATTAAAATTTATTCTCATTTGTAATATTCTCTTTTGTAATTGATAGGATAGATGAGTAATATATACAATGAAGTATGTTGTTGACATCTGAATATCTGGAGTATTGAGAGATTAAAGAAACAAATTTTTTAAACAATTTCTAATTTACTTAAATCAAGTATAAACAAATTATTTAAATCTCAACTCTTCGTTACAAATTTGTTAATTAAACTGCGAAAAAAAAAAATGATTTCTCAATATTTCTTTAATAAACTACCTTTGCTTGCTTCTACTATAACGCGAACTTTGATAATAATAGAGTTATTGACACAAATTCAACTCTCATACCCTCGAAATGTACTTACTGCAATAGAACGTTTCTTGTTTTAAAGACGAATAGGATGAATAATTATTTAGAATTAAAATTATGCTCTTTTATAACATTATAATTTGTAATTCCCATTTCCCGCGCCTTGAGCCTTACCTCATTTCACAAGAATATTATTACTTCTACGAAATGATACACAATCTACGGTGATCAAAAACAGAAATACAGAAACAGAAATAACAGGAAATTATAGCGTCAAAAAAGCCGCTACGCACGGACAAATGATCTCATTGATCTTATGCGGATCATTACACAATAATAAAAAAAATTCGAAAATTTTTTATTATTGCGTTTATCTGTTTATCATGTTATCGATTATCCTTTATATCATTCAATTCGGGTTTCATTGGTTGTATCGTAATACAAATAAAAAACCATTTAAATATTTCCACTTTCTTAACTGATAATGAAGAGAAAAAAGTATTTTTATTTCTTGATAACAATTATATATCAAATAGACCAATGATCTACATTATCTTTTTTGTTTTTAGTCGCCCCCAACATAATCTAACGTAATCGATTGTGAATAAAAATTCCGTAATTTGCCGAAATCCGTGAATAAAAAATACATGATCTTCCATTCCGTGAGAACATTTTTTTTTAAAAAAAATATTATATACAAAAAGAAAAAAAAAGCAAAAAAAAAAGAAAAAAGAATAAAAGAAATAAAAAGCTAATAACTTAATAATTTACATAAAGTCGCAAGAAAAAAAATAAAAAAATACACATGTATATATATATATTTCTTTTTTTTTAAAAAAAAACAAGAAGACCTCAAACACCACCACAAGAGCGAGTAACATCTTTTAGACCAATACCATTATTTTGCTTTTTCCATTCACTTCTTAAATTTTCAATATTACCATTTGAATGAGAGGATAAATCATACTGAAAACCTGTTCTTTGTACTTGAGATTTGGTAAAACTGTAAAGTGTTGCTCCCCCAACTATCGATGCCGTTAACCTTTAAAAATAATGAAAATAATGTTTATGTTATAAAAAAGTAAATAGGTAAATATGTTAAAATTTATTTAAATTATTTACCACATTGTAAAATTTTTTGAACCAAATCGCGAGATCGTATTTGATGCGTTCATTTTTATTATTACTATATTATTATTTTATTTTTATTTTTATTTTTTTTTTTGAGAAAAGGTACGAAAGCGAGGAGAGTTGAAAATGAAAGGGAAAACGATAAATGGAGTTATATCAATAAGATCGCTGGGAAATGATTCCATAAATAGTAAGTCGTTTTCTTTGTGAAAATTGCACACTACTAAACGTGACAGGCTAAAACCAAATCGATGCATTTCATTTCTGACCAAATATATCTAACAAAATAAGCTTTTTTTCTCACGGAATTGTTGCCAATTAAAATACGGGCTGAATCACCTGAATATAATATCACTGACAAGACTTAAATGCTTGCGCAAAATTATGAATTTATGACGACAAAAGCTACGTTTAGCACTCCATTTTCTTGGTATAAAAGTTTGACATAAATAGTAATTTCTCCATACAGTACTATACAGTTAGCCACTAGACATGAACCCTGTTGAAAATCAAGCATTTATTGAAATTCTTTGCAAATAGGGGGTTAAATTACGTTTTTTAATGGTTATTGTCTATATTATCTTATTATCTTAAAAATATAACTTAATTTAAATACCGTTTATCCAAAAAAATCTTAGTTCGATTTATCATAATATCACAAAAGTATCACAAATAATATCTGATATACTGTATATATATTCTTTTATTAGTATAAAATTGCTAGCGGTGATTTGCAGTTTTTTTATATGCAATTTTAGGAGAAAAAGAAAAAAAAAAGACAAAAAGGTTAGAAATGATTTTTACATATAATTTTTAATAAATTTTGAATTTTAGGATTTTATTCCAAAATTAAATGCTGACAAACACACATTATTTCAACTTTATTATATGTAAATTTACAAGAAAAATGAGATTTTCTTATGTTAAAGGGATGTTATTCAGGCAATTCTCAAGAAAAACATAAAAATTTGATTTTTATTAAGCAGAAAACTATGTAATAAGTAAATTACATTTTTCAAATTATCTAAATTTATAACAAGAGTTATTAACTTCAGCTAAAATTATAATTTAGTTAGAATTAAGTACTAATAACAATCACCCATAGTAATAATTACTACAGGTAAACTTTAACCTTTAAGTCTATTATAATATTTAGAAAAATTCTTTTATTTAATACAATTTTTGTATAAATATATCTTATTATAATAATAGATAATTTATTAAAAAAAAAGTATAAAAACTATAATTTTTAAATTAAAATCAATTTCAAATTATCTAAATAATTTAAATTCTATAAACTTTAAATAGCTTAATAAAAATTAATTAAGTTTAAAAACTATTGTACTAAACTACTAATATAATATAATTTTATTATATTAATATATATAACTTCTGGTATATTTAAATTCATATTTCTTTATCTTCTGATTATATATTAATATCCAGTTATCTTTATATTTATCAAATATTTTTTTATTAATATTTTCATAAAAGAAGATTGAACTTCTCTTCATCATTAAATTTACAGCCATTAAAATATACTGTAGTTCTATACTTTACAGAAATTTAACAATATAGAATTGATATCATTAAGTTTATCTTAACGGTATTATTTTGATATCATTTCAATATCATTTTAATATCAATTTAATATCAATGTGATATCAAAATAAAGTATTATCATTTTGATATCATTTTGATATTAAATTGATATCGAAATGATATCAAAATGATAATAGAAATGACATTGAAACAACATATTTAAGTTTAACTTAAAGATGTTATTTCAATATCATTTTAATTATCATTTCGATATCATTTTGATACTATTTCGATATCATTTTGATATTAAAATAATAATATTTTATTTTGATATCACATCGATATTAAATCAATATTGAATCAATATCAAAATAATATCAAAATAATATCGCTTGAAAACTTAAAGTTTCTGTAAAGTTGTTATTTTCCATTAAAATAAACTACCTGAAATTCTAATTCATGCAATTTATAAAAACATTAGTTAAAAATATAATCTTTTTTTTTTTTTTAAATTGCAGCACATTTATAAATTTATTAAAATAATTAAAGTAATATATAATAAAATTACTAACTATCTAATTAAACTAATATTATTAATTTATAAACCGCTCATCATATTATTAAAATACCCACGCATACACTGTCAAATGATCTATTATACTATACAGATAAACATATGTAAAATACGTTTTTTTAGCCAAAGGCCTTGTAGTCAATGCAAGGGTGATCATGGGACCTACTATATTGCGACTATGTTTTCATGTTTGTGAAGAACCTTTTATTAGAAGTGAATGGATATAGTTCCTGCATCGTGTCATAGATTCGCACAAAAATTCATTTTTATCCAATATTCTATGTGTTTGTT
Source organism: Rhizophagus irregularis (assembly GCF_026210795.1). Taxonomy (NCBI): domain Eukaryota; kingdom Fungi; phylum Glomeromycota; class Glomeromycetes; order Glomerales; family Glomeraceae; genus Rhizophagus; species Rhizophagus irregularis. The sequence goes on along the minus strand of NC_089451.1, from coordinate 788,158 downwards.
ATGTGACAAGCTGTTGACAAATAACTCTTAACGGTGTTTATCTTATCTTTTTTAATGATGTCCAATTTAACTTTAAGTATATTTAATTCAAAGCATCGTGGATTCTATATGTACTATTAAGAATATAATCAAATACTGCCATATATATTGCTTGTATATTATTTAAAGAAAATTTAAACCTTATCCAAAAAAATTTGTACTTATTCTGGTAATGATTTATATTTGTAAGATTCTATTTTAGATAAATTGAAAATTTCAATTTTTAATATTTTAATTATAATATCAAACAGAGCAAATTGAAAGTTACAATTGCTTGTAAAAGTAATGCATTACCCCTATTATTAATCATTACAGTTAACTCTCTATAAATGCATCCTCTATAAATTCACACCCTCTATAAATGCACCTTTTATCTAGTTCTAACTTGGGCCTTAATGCTAAATGCACAGTTTTTATATATATGTATTCTGTAAATGCATTCTTTATAAAAAAATTTTATATAGTTTACTTATAAAATTTTTGTATTACATTAATTTTAGATTAATATCATATAGATTTATATGTATTCTATAAATGCACACCTTCTTTAAATGCATTCTTATATCTGGTTCTAAGGGGAATGCATTTATAAAGAGTTGACTATAATCACATAAATTAATATTAAAATTAAAGCTAATCAAAATAAAATCTATTTATTATATGATTTATCAAAATATAAAATTTTATATAAATTGATTGGTTAGTTCATTAGATACAGCATATTTATAAAGTAATGCATTACTTTAACAACTTTTTAATATTTTAAAAAATTAAGATTTTTACAATAATTATAGAGTATTACTAAAGTTCACCACCAGTGATGATTATCATCACCAATTTTGGCTAAAATTACACTTCAATCAAAATTAAAAATATTTAATTAATTTAACCAATAATATACATAAAGTGTAATCATATATCAAATTATAAACAAAAGAAAATAAATATAAAAATTTAAAGTTTTTATTTTAAAAATAATTTTATGAATTAACTGCATATTTATAAACCTAAATTAAAAACATTTGATTATCTAATTTCTACCCTAATAATTTTCTTTTTGAATTCATAACTATAATGCATATATACTTAGTTTAATAAATAGAAATTTCACATTGTAATTTATTTCTAGATTGTTTATTTAGCTCTTTATTCAATATACATAAAGATTAATTAATCAATTGCTATTTAAATTTAATAATTAATGTTTATTAAATAAGTTTTACTACTTACTTTTTTATATCTTGTCTATTTTTAATTTAATAGTAGTATTTTCTAATATATTCTTTACATGTTTCTTTAGAGCATCTTTTATATATGCCTAATGAAAATTGCTAATATTTGACAAATTTTCTTTAGATTCAATTATATGTTTCAGCTATTTATCACAAATTTCACTTTTTTTTTCTTATTCAGCTTTATAAAATTTTATTTATTTTGTTTCACATCTCAATTTAAAAGATAATTCTTTTTGTATAATCAAACCTCTCATTATACTTAGCTTTATGAGAAAGATTTTATTTCACAATTTCAAAAAATAGTTATATATGACAAATTTTATTTATTATATCAAAATTCATCAAAACTTGATGTTTATATATAAGTTTACTATCATCTGATAAGTATCTGATACATATTTTTTACTGTAAACTGTGATTGCAAGTTCTTCTTAAATGCTAGAAAAATATCACTATATCATTGATGAACTGAGATAAATCCAATATAAAATGTAATTATATATATTAAAATTAAATATCACTAAAAAGAAGTAGTAGTAAATTAGCCCTCTAGTTACAAACTATATATATATATACAGATAATTAGTATTATTATATAATATTATAAAATATTCTTTATTTCATAATATTCAAACTTCATGAATAATAATATGATCAAGATATAAAAATAAGAAATGTAAGTTTGACAATTTTAATTTATAATCATTTTTAGCAAATTTAACTTTATTATTTTTTTTATCAAATTTTTTATCTTTATTATTAAATTGCTCTTATTTTTATTCTTTATTATCATATGATCATTCAAATTCATTATCATCATATTGTTTTTATTTATTATCATCATATCCTTCCTATTCTTCTTTATTATTAGATTGTTTTTATTCTTCTTTAACAAATTATTTCTATTTATTATTATTATATCATGGGTTGATCACCCTTGGCTCATTGGTTAGTCTGTGAGTCCCCTCGTGAAGCCTGAGTATGGTGAGGTCGCAGGTTCGATTTCGCTGATCACAGAAATTAAAAGAATTTTACTGCAGACACTACTACCAATAGTGTGAAGGTACAGGGATTAGTGTAGGTTGCACTGGTCGAAATCAAAAAAATCGGACATATGGAAAATCGGCCAAAAATCAGACCAAAATTGACTAACATTATAAATCGGCACATCTGATTGATGCCAATCAGACAATTTGATAAAAATTCAGCAAAAAATCATTATATTTGATTGACGGACTGACGATTGATTTGGCGAAATTAAAAAAAAAATGGACAAAATAGCAAATCAACCTAAAATTTGCCCAATATTCAAATATGCACTTCCGATTTATGGAAAATTGACAATTCAATAAATATTCAATAAAAATTCAATAAAAATTCAGCAAAAAATCATTATCACTGGTAAAAAAATGGTCTATCCTACACATATCCTACACATATCTTACATATATCGGGTACTCAAAATGTAGAAAATCATACACAAATAATACACATATAAATACACATATCGAATACTTATATATATAGTATACCTATCAGTACTGATATATGTATTTATATATATATTAGTACCGATATTGCATTTATATGTGTATTATTTCATAGATGATTTTCTACATTTTAAGTACCCAATATGTGTAAGATATGTGTAGGATAAATCATTTTTTTACCAGTGTATATTTGATTGACGGCTGATTGATGCTGGTTGAAATTAAAAAAAAAAATGGACAAAATAGCAAATCAACCTAAAATTTGCCCAATATTCAAATATGTACTTCAGATTTATGGAAAATTGACAATTCAATAAATATTCAATAAAAATTCAATAAAAATTCAGCAAAAAATCATTATATTTGATTGACGGCTGATTGATGTACCGTTGAAATTAAAAAAAAAATCTGACAAAATGGCAAATCAACCTAAAATTTACCCAATATTCAAATATGTACTTCAGATTTATGGAAAATTGACAATTCAATAAAAATTCAATAAAAATCCAACAAAAATTTATTAAAAAATCATTATATTTGATTGATGGCTGATTGATATCAAAAAAAAATCTGACAAATTTGTAAATCAACCTAAAATTTACAATATTCAAATATGTACTTCAGATTTATGGAAAATTAACAATTCAATAAAAATTCAATAAAAATTTAGCAAAAAATTATCATATTTGATTAACAGCTTAAAATTTGCCTAATATTGTCTGATTTATGGCACTTTTATATCAAATTGCACTGGTCGAAATCAAAACTTTTGGGCATGGAAAAATTGTCTCAATTTCAGAAGTTATTCGAATAAACGATTTTTCAAAATCAACTTATGATGTACTAAGCCGCAGCCACAGTAAAATTAATCTGGCAATTAATTGATCTATTACCGAATTTAGACTTTATTTAAACTAAAGTTTCGAAACTTTATCTTCATCTAACTTCATTCCTAAACAAAACGGTTTTAAACGTTTTGGGATTTTTTTTTAATTTTTTATCGGAAATAATGTTCCAATTTTTAACATTTTTATTTTTTACGAAACGTTTTTTAACTTTTCATTTAATATTTTCAATCGGAACATTAGTTAACGTTCTGATTTTATTAATTTTTTTTTGCAAAACTATTACTTTAAAAAACGTTTTCTAACATTTTTTTTTATACTTTTATATAGGAAATCAGCTCCTACTTGGATACTGATTTCCAAAGGTAAGTTTCGAAACAAAAGTTTTGAAACTTTAAAAAACGTTTTTTAATATTACTAAAAACGTTTTTTTTACTTTTGTATAGGAAATCGGCTCCAACGTGGACGCCGATATTCCAGATAAGTTTCGCATTTTCGAAACTTCTTTGAAAAAAACGTTTAACGTTTTTTTTTTTAATATTATTGTAGGAATACCGTAAAGTTTCGAATTTTCGAAACTTTTTGACAAAAATTAATAAAAAACGTTTAATTTAACGTTTTTTATTATATTTTATTATTTTTTTTTGCAGGGAAATCGGCTCCAATATGGATACCAGAATCCCGCAGGTAAAGTTTCGATTTTTCGAATCTTTTTGAAAAAAATTAATAAAAAACGTTTAATATAACGTTTTTTATTATATTTTATTATTTTTTTTTGCAGGGAAATCGGCTCCAATATGGATACCAGAATCCCACATGCAAAGTTTCGATTTTTCGAAACTTTTTGAAAAAAATTAATAAAAAACGTTTAATATAACGTTTTTTATTATATTTTATTAATATTTTTGCAGGGAAATCGGCTCCAATATGGATACCGGAATTGCACATGCAAAGTTTCGATTTTTTGAAACTTTTTGAAAAAAATTAATAAAAAATGTTTAATATAACGTTTTTTATTATATTTTATTAATATTTTTATAAATAAACGGCTCCAATATGGATACCGGAATCCCACATGCAAAGTTTCGATTTTTCGAAACTTTTTGAAAAAAATTAATAAAAAAACGTTTAAATTTAACGTTTTTTTATTATTTTTATTAATTTTTTTTGCAGGAAATCAGCTCCAAATTGGATATCGGAATCCTGCAAGTAGTTTCGATTTTCAAAACTTTTTGACGCAAATTAATAAAAAAACGTTTAAATTAACGTTTTTTTATTATTTTTATTATTTTTTTTTTGCAGGAAATCGGCTCCAAATTGGATACCGGAATCCCGCAAGTAAAGTTTCAAAGTTTCGAAACTTTACGAAACTTAATAAAAAAATGTTTAAATTTAACGTTTTTTTATTATTTTTATTAATTTTTTTTGCAGGAAATCAGCTCCAAATTGGATATCGGAATCCTGCAAGTAGTTTCGATTTTCAAAACTTTTTGACACAAATTAATAAAAAAAACGTTTAATTTAACATTTTTTTTATTATTTTTTATTATTTTTTTTTGCAGGAAATCGGCTCCAAATTGGATACCGGAATCCCGCAAGTAAAGTTTCGAAGTTTCGAAACTTTATGAAACTTCGAAACTTTATGAAACTTAATAAAAAAACGTTTAAATTAACGTTTTTTTATTAGATTTTATTATTTTTTTTGCAGGGAAATCGGCTCCAAATTGTACCAGAATCCCGCAGGTAAAGTTTCGTCGAAACTTTTTGACGCAAATTAATAAAAAAACGTTTAATTTAACGTTTTTTTTATTATTTTTTATTATTTTTTTTGCAGGAAATCAGCTCCAAATTGTACCGGAATCCCGCAGGTAAAGTTTCGATTTTTCGAAACTTTTTGACGAAACTTAATAAAAATGTTTAATTTAACATTTTTTATTATATTTTATTAATTTTTTTGTATGGAAATTGGCTTCGATTTGCCATCCTACAGGTAACGTTTTGATTTTTGAAACTTGAAACTTAAAAAAAAACGTTATTTTAATGTTTTTTCTTTTTTTTTTTGTAGGAAAATCATCTCCAATTTGTAGAAACAAATGGGAATTAAGGAATTTAACGTATACCGGATTTGTTAGAAAGTTGGGATGATTTTTGGTGAAATTGTTTTATATGTATATGTAATATTTTAAATTTCAGAATAAAATTTACTGTAATTTGCGATACAATTCAGAATACAAATCAGAATAAATTTTTTACTACAAATCGGAATAAATTTTACTACAAATCAGAATAAATTTTACTACAAATCGGAATAAATTTTATTACAATTCGGAATAAATTTTACTACAAATCAGAATAAATTTTACTACAAATTGGAATAAATTTTACTACAAATCGGAATAAATTTTACTACAATTTGGAATAAATTTTACTACAATTCAGAAAATTTTGTCACAAATTTACCATAATTCAGAATAAATTCACTGCAATTCGGTAAATTTATGAATAATATTTTTTAAACAATTCGGATTAAAAATACTAAGCAATTCAGATACAATTCAGACATTCTGATCGGCATCGATCGGCCTGCCAATCAGAACTTTGCCTAAATTAATAAATCGGCCATATTTATCACCAAATTCAGCCTAAAATCGGACATCCAATTTCTAGCCGATTTGGACTATTTCGACCAGTGTTGGACTGCATCATGGTGAATTAGTATGTACTGGTCGGCAGTATATTTCAACAAAGGGTCATGGTGTCCTCCTAGCATTCCTTATGAGGCCATTGGGAAGCCTATTGTCCTGTCTGGATGGTCACTGCTTGCATACCATCTGGGTGAGCTCTTGTCTTGGTGGTCACTCTACGATACCACTAAGGGTGTGGTAAACTTTACTGTGGGGATTTCTTACGCTAGATGGTCTTCATAGATGGTAAAGTCTCAAGTGCAATGTCTTAGCAGTAGTTTACCTTCTAATAGGTTTAGGCTGATTGGAGACGTTCGTAGGCTCACAGGTATATAAGGTTCTAAGGTGAGGTTCGATTCCTCAGTGAATTTGACGTACTGGTGGGTGCTCCGCTAGGTAAGCTGGGATTGGTTACTTATAATAAAGGAATGATCCCAGTACCCTTAGCAGCTTACTGTCCCGGTAGTCACTGCTATTACTACTGGGGGATTTACAACTGTGGTGGGCTGGTATGGTAATTGCGGCCTGTAGTGGGCTTTGAGTGAGGCCATATTAGTAGTCTTAGTATTGCAGTTCCTCTAAGCTAACCATCATGAAAGGACTTCTAGATGTCTGCTCCGTTATATCTGCCATACGTGGGTGGTTGCTCACTTCGACGGGTGCTAATGGGTAGTATAACTATGTCAGAAACCCTGCTACACTACGATCCATCCTTGTGTGGGTATAAACTTGGGTCGTCTTCCCAGTGTAGTATATAGGGGGTAGGGAGATGTACATCCGGTTACTTCTAAATAATTAGAGTAGGTGCTTGGTTAACTGTCACTCAACGGTAGGAGTGCATTTCCGCAACTTCTAGTTGTAGTGCTCCCTCTATGTAGCTCTGGTGAACCTGCTATGCTGATGTCTTCTAAAACATAAAAAAAAAAAAAAATTATTATTATATCATTCCTGTTTTTTTTTATTAGATCATTTTTATTCTTTTTTATTAGATCATTTCTATTCATTATCATTATATTGTCTCTATTCTTTTTCATCAGATTATTTTTATTCTTCTTCATCAGATTGTTCACATTTTTTTTCCATCAAGTTATTTTCATTTATCATCAGATTATTTTTATTTATTATTAGATCATACATATTTATTATCAAATTAGTTCTGTTTTTCTTTATGTCATTCTTATTCTTTACTATTGAATTATTTCTGTTTTTCATTATATTCTTATTTTTATTTTGGCTAGTTATACCATTTATTTTTTTATTAAAATCATAAGCTTAAATAAAAAAATCTTATTTTAATAAAATATCATAATTCAAAGTAAGCTTAAAAATCCATTTAAATTTTTAAATTAAAATATATTGTATAAACTTGATAACTCATATATCCAAAAATTTAATAATAAATTAATTTTGCAACTTATACCTTATGTTTAAACAAATATTTACAATTCTCAATTTTTTTTATATGATAAAATAAGCTTTTATTTATTTGATAACATTGAATTCTTAAAACTTACAGTATAAGATATTTTTTGATAATATTAGATAAATCTATTGTGAGATTTTAATTTACTTGCTTTTCTAATTGCTCAAATTTTTTTTTCTTATCAAACTATAATTGAATTTGTATATATATCTAGTTCATATATTATTATAAAATTCCTAATAAGTAACTTTTGATATATTATGTTAATTGAATATCTGTATTAAATAATTAATATATGAAATATAAAATCCAACTAGTCATATCAATTTCCAGTATATATTTAAGATATTTCTGTGCTTCAAAATAGTTTTTTTTCAAAGAAATTGTTTTAAAATTTATTTCAGTTTTTATATTCGCTGATCTGCAGAATTAATAAAATTCGTTTAAATTAAGGAATTTGACAATAATTTAATAAAAATTAGGTAAATTAAGTTTTGCAAAAATGATCACACTTGTGCTACATGATCATATAACAGATATCAAAAAATTACTTTAACAAAAAGCAGCGTTAAAAAATTTTTTTCTTTTGTAAACTCCCTATTAAACTTTTCATCAACTCCCCCATCAACTTTTCAACCAATTTTTATATCAAGTAAATTGAGAATTTTTGCAAGTATATTAGTAATTATTTTATATTAGATACAACTTGAAGCTGTTTTTTTATTTTTTTTTTATAGTTTATAGAAAAAATTTATTTAGAAAGCAAAATTATTCAAAAAAAATCTTTCAATAAATAAATAACTATGTATTGATTAGTTGTTTAATTAAAATCTATTTAATATTATTTATTATTAATTATTTTTCAGTTAATTTTTTTTCATTAAATCATTAAATATTCTGGATTTTGTAAAGTTTTTCTTTTTTTTTTAATAAACTAACTTTATAATATTTTTTCCTTTTTTTTCTAGAAATTCCTTTTACTGGTTTTAGGTTAAAGAGGTAAATATTTTGTGAAAGGTCTTAAAAGTTTTTTTTATATATTTTTTGACATTTTTTCTTACATAGGAACGGTTTTGATTGATTTTAATCAGTACTGCATCACATAACTGATGATTGGCAAATTCTATGAATCAGCAAATATGTTTATAAAATTATTGTATTTATGAAGTTTCTCTTTCAAATTCTTTTCAAGATTTCTGTAAATGTCAAATGCAATATTAATTATATTTTGTCAATGAAAGAGTCTCATAAATAATAGTAATTATACTGCTAACATCAGCATTTATAAAAAGCACTCTTAATATAAGATACTTATAAAATCATTTGTGATATATAAAAAATACTTCAGAATTCACTGATAAGTTTCTTTAATTTCATCTGAAATTACAGCCATAGCAACTATCTGAAATTATACATAATTATCAATAACAATTGTAAGGAACAAGTACATTTGATATTTATTTATTTATAATATATTATTATTTATTGTAATATTATAAAATTTTTATTATAATTCAATTTGTGATGACCTCATTCAAAAAAAAAACCAGTAAGATAATTAACATTATTCTCTAATTTTACTTCAACAAATCAACTATATTCCTTATGTTGCATTTTTATTTTTATATATTTCAGTAGTATCAGTTTTCATTACTTTTACTATACTGAAAAAAACAAATTATATTATATACACTTTTTGGATGGATTATTACATCAAAAAACCATTTTTGAAGCAAACAAATAATCAGATCTACTCTATTTACAACTAAAAACTCAATTATTTCTAGCATTTCTAACTGAAATAATGATTTGATACTATATAGTATTTCTATAAATAATTGTATTCTTTGCATATAGAAGTAACTCATATAATACTTTTATTATAATTAAGATTAACTTTTATAAACAGCCTATCTTCATACTTTTACTTTTACATTAGCTTTTTTTTAGCACAATATTTATGTAAATTTTAGCACTCGAATATATGATATTTAATTTTATTATATTTATTCTTATTAATATAATGTCTTACAATTTTAAATCCAACTTTTTTTGAATAATTTTTAACTTGTCTTTCAGTTAAATTCCAATTTTTACTATAGAATCAATTACAAACTGCAAAAGTTATAGTTTTCTTGTATTAATTTATTTACTAGTTTATTTATAAGTATCTTTACAAAAACCTTTGCAATAATAATTAGAATCATTTATTTTACTATTGAAAATGTTAATGATACATTGGTATAAAATACTATTAATAATTAAACATTTGTTTACTTTATTAATATATTATTTATAATTAATAACAGAGTAGAAAATACAAAAAACAATCAGTTAAAAAGTTCTCTCCTGTTATTATACTTCTTCTTAACCTTCAATTATAATAAAGAATTAATCAAAGTTAAAAATACATCAATTGAAATCTCTCCAATAATGTTTTTTTTATTTTGTTTATTATATGATATACATAAACTTATTTTTAATCTGTATTGTAATACTGACTTTATATATGAGATAAATACTTTTTTTTAAAGTTCTCCTAATGTTGTTAAAGATATCAAAAAATCCAGAAGTATAAGTTAATAAAAAGTACCAAAAGCAAGAATATTAAACAAATAAATCAAATAAGAAAATTGTTATTAATACTAGCCAATCAACTAGTAATCCCACTATTTTCAACTCCAATGATGTAAATAATATAATTATTGATATTAAACAAACTATCTGTAATGAATCTGAATTTACAAAAAAAGTGAAGAAAAGGGTAAATAGTTTTTTCAAATAATCAATTACAATTAGATAAGTTTGTAAAAATCAATCAATTAATATTTAGTATACAGTAAAAGATGATATTTTTGTGAAAATACGTTATTAAAGAATCCTGCTTACTTCTAATAAAGGTCTCTAGGAAAAATTTTAAACTAGTAATTTTACCTTACTCCGATTTTTAATATTATTAGTTAATTGATTTAAAAGGAAAAAAATTATAATAATGCAGTGTAATATTTCCTTTTTTAGATATAATTTATCTATTTAAGGATCATCAAAATTTTTTTCTTAGTAATTTTACCTTAGAGTTACAGTGACCTTTATTATAAATAAGTAGGGATCTGTTATTAATAAAATAAAATTTTATAACAATTTAGATCATAATGTATGCATTAAAATATTTTAACTTCATCATATATAGTGAATATTTATTAATTTTTATTTTTTTACCTATAGTGGTTGGCAAATGGCTATAATATTTCAAGAAATTTTTAAGAATTTCAAACACAAGTTATTAATTGATTAAAGAATAACTGATCTAATATTTTCTTATATAATCAATATTAATAAAATCTTGTAAGTATCTTATTATGTAAAGTTGATTGATTTCTTTATTTTTAACTTTATATATTATTGCAGATGTCTTTTATCAATCATCTATATAAAAAATAATAAATTGAAATATATAAAATATTCTAATCAAATTTAAAAAACTGCATTATTTAAATCTCTAATTTTAGTATTTTTACCAGTAAATATTTAACTAAACATCAATAATAAATCTTATATTAAAGGATATGTTAGAAATCAGCTGATTTCTCTTAATTAGTAGCCTTAACCTTTCACTTCCATCTGATTGAAATCTAATTGGCTAAAAAAATTATTATTATTAAATATTAAATATTATATAATAATTAGTATTATATAATTATTTTGGCTTCTAGTGATTCAATTTGAATAAACTTTTTTTTTATTTTGTAAAGCTAGATTTTTAAAACTAAATGAGAACTATAAATTAAAAAAAAAGTTTATTAAAATTGGATCACTAAAAGTCAAGATAATCGCATTATAATAATTATTATAATATAAATACAATTATTTTAGCTTTTAGCGATTCAATTTGAACAAATTTTTTTTTGTTTTATAATGCTAAATTTGTAAAACTAAACAAGAGCTATAAATTAAAAAAAAAGTATATTGAAATTGAATCACTAGAAGTCAAGATAATTGCATTATAGTAATTATATATAAATTACTTATACAGTCAACTCCCTCTATAGTCACTCCCGTTATAGTCACATTCTACTATATAGTCACACCAGTTGAATGTTCAAAACACTTTATTATTAAAATCTATCCTATATAGTCACAATCTATCTATAGTCACTATCACACCTATCCTCAAAAATCTTATATTAAAAAGAACCGTTTATAATCACAGTTATATAAAGAATATATTAAATAACTTGGCATCTAATAATCGTACAAAGATGTATCATAGCTTGTTAGAATCGTCTCACTGAGACGAATCGAATGGTGGTAGTTTTATCCTTTTCTTTTGCAAATGTTTACGGCCAGACCACCCATTGCCTCTTATGAGACTAATCTCGGGTCTGTGTCCTATCATCTTCAATGAGCAACCATTAAACCGAGTACTTAATTCCTCAGGTAACAGCACCACTATAGAAGACATCCCCCATCGGGCCATTTAGGCTGATCTGAAGCTAGGTACACGCCGCCTACTCATCCTATACCCATTGCATGATACTGATACTCAATTTATTTAACGACCTTTAGAGAGCATCTACTTTCATGGAGGACTTTCGACAGGTAACATCAACCATCTAGTACCCTTCCATACCACCATTTTGTCTTAAGTCTCACTCAAAGGCCACTACAGCCCGCGATTACCTAGCACCGATAGTACAGTTGTTTACCCCAAGTGGTATACTTTTGTAGTGACCACTCGGACAGGAAGTAGCAGGCATCTGTCCAGGATCACCCCTTATGGTGGGTATCAACCACCAGGGATCACCAACCGGGACCCAAGGAGTAGGGAATCGAACCCCATAGCCACTACTACCTGTTCTGTGCACGAACACCTTGGTTGGTCTAAGACCTAACAGAAGGTCTAACTACCACTAAGACATTGCACCCTCAGCTTTACCATCTAGGACGACCATCTAGCCATTACTGACCCCAAGCGGTATCGTAGAAAGTGACCCTCGACAGAAAGTCCCGGTATAGTAGTGACCTCAAAGGACAGGACTGCGCACATGCCAATGGCCTCATAGGGAACGTTAGAAGGACACCATGACCCTTAGTTGAAATGTGCGGCCTAACCGTACACACTAATTCACCATGATGCAGTCCACTACCTTGTCCTGTATGCTTGTACGCTTATTGGTTGTAGCGTCCGCAGTAAAATTCTTTTTATTTCCGTGGTCATAGGAATCGAACCTGCGACCTCACCATACTCAGGCTTAATGAGGGTCTCAGTGACTAACCACCGAGATAGGGTGACCAACCCTTGGTAGTTTTATCCTTTTCTTTGCAAATGTTTACGGCCAGACCACCCATTGCTTCTTATGAGACTAATCTCGGGTCTGTGTCCTATCATCTTCAATGGGCAACCATTAAACCGAGTACTTAATTCCTCAGGTAACAGCACCACTATAGAAGATATCCAGTTTTATCCTTTTCTGATCACTGGCTAACGAGTTATTCAACAAAATGTTAAACATCGGCATTATAATATTTCTTGATTCACGTTTACTGCGCCATTTAACATTTTGCTAGATTTCTCGGTACCTAGTGATTGTAAAAAGACGATTTATAGCTCGTTGGAATCGCCTCATCGAGACGAATCGAATGGTGGTAAGCTCATCTCTCTGTGATCAATATTGACGGAGTTATTACTTAAAAACCATTTAATATTTTTTAATTTCGGAAATTGATCTAGTGATTGGATTTCGATGTATCTTATACCATTAGATTCGTCTCATCAAGACGAATCGAATAGTAGTAAGATCGTCTTTCTAGGATCAATATTGACAGAGTTATTACACAAAAACCATTAATATTTTTTTAATTTTGGAAATTAATCTAGTGATTGGATTTCGACGTATTTTATACCATTAGAACCGTCTCATCAAGACGAATCGAATGGCGGTAAGATCATCTCTCTACGATTAATATTGGCGAAGTTACGATACAATAAAGTTTTAAGTATAATTCTGACTAAAATTATGTTAATTTTTGGCCGGAATTATGATATACAAATATAAGAAATTTTTTATATAGTCACATCTCTTTATAATCACCAAATATGGACTGTCCCAAATGTGTAACTATAAAGAGAGTTGACTGTATTTATATTTAAATATATAAATGTCATATGATATATATAAATTTGATTTGAAGTTTGACTCCTTCTACTTTCTTTTAAATCAGCTGATTTCTAATATCATGCTTTTAACCCTTTTGAAGCATTATAATAAATAATTAATAACTTATTTTCATTTATTATTTAATTTTTAACTAATAAAGAAAAGTTAGATATATAAAAAAATATTAAAATTGATCCAAATAGAATTCTTCAATAACTAAAAATGAAAAAAGTATATTTGACTGTTAAAACTAAAAAATTAATACTATTTTTTATTGTGTTTATTTTATTATATTAATAATATATCTACTCTTCAGTTTCTTAAACTTACATTAAAAATATTATGAATGAAAATACTTATATTCACAAATATTGTCATTTGATGTTCAAAGAAGTATTTAATATGAATCATCTTAAATTTATATAGTAAGTAAAAATTTTCATTAGTACATACAAATACAACATACATAAATATTTAATTATAAATTTATGAAATCAAAGCTAATAGTAAGTCTTAAAGGTAGTTGCTGTAAATAATGATTAAGTAATGATTATTATATATTAAATTACAATTTTAGTGGTTGTAATATTATAAATGTAAATTATAAATCATAATAATAACGGTTTCAGTATATTTTCACAGATTTTTTATATTAGCTATAAATACTACATCATTGTAATTAGCTAAAAAATTATAATTCTAATTTACAACTATTATATTTACTTGACTTTTAGACTTACAACTATTTATGAAGACCAACACTAATAAGTCTAATAGTTCAAAGAAACAATAAATATCTAATGATCACAAACATAGAAGAAAACTAGATTTCTGAATTTTTTTTAATAAGAAAAATGAAAGAAGTAGTACTTTCAATAATACATTTAGAATTCTTATTGGTAGTAAGTTATTCTTATCATTACTACTGTTTACTAAATAACATTCAAACTAATTAGTTATAATTTAATAGGAAGTTGTATTAAATTATTTAGTATTAATATAGCTTTTGATGGCTTATATTATTTTAGGCAAATTGGAAAAGTGCTGTTATTCACAGAAGTACTAATTTTTTGATTATAATTCTAATTATTGCAAATTTATATAGTTTATTACTTATAAGTTTGTTAATAATATATTTATAATTCATATGATATATATTGGGATGGTAAAAGAGTTGACAGACACATTAGAAAATTTATAGATAATATATGTGAGTCCATATTAGAGGTAGCATGGTCCTTTAATCATGCACACAGAACAATTTTTTAAGACACAACATGTGTGATAGAAGAAAAAGTCACGTGGGCATTACTTAAAAAAAACACAGGTCTTAATTGTACAACATCAATAATAAATGACAGATTTATTAAGCACCTGAAACTGACAAATAATCTGCTACCAACTTTAGAGATTATGAAAGAAAGGAGATATGATCTATATGGAGATGTAAAGTGCAGAATGTGTCTTGAAGAAAATGAAGACGATGATCACATAATCTATTGTTAGCAACTTAGAGACAAATGGTTAATGGTGGCGAACAACACTATGCATAAATGTGATCAAATGCTTTAAAGACTTGCTTTCGCAAGAGAAATATCTCCAACTAAATCAAGAGGATACACAACTATTACTTTTGTGGAATAGAAATTTTTTTAGCCATACAATAGATCCTAATCAAGAGTTACCTATTCCCTTCGTACATCTAATGCTAAAAAATTTTTTTCCTAAAGAAAAATATAGAGAAATCAAGCTTATTGTTAAGTCAGAAAAAGCTACACTAACAATTACTACTCTTTTTTTAGAAATATTTATTAATGAATTTTATAAAATCATTTGGCAACCACGTTGCAACTTAATAACAGAATGGGAACGCACAAAAGGAATCAAGAAGCAAGACTTAAGAAAGAAAATACCAGCACATCAATATATTACATATGAACGAACTCTAACTCAACAAATGTAAGCGATACTTATGACTTAAAGGGAAGGAAAATTCTTAAACATAGTGAACAATGGTCAATTGCTCTTGGAAAAACTATAGACCAACTTATCAGAGAAGGAAATAGGGTGATTTGGAAGGTATATAATAATACTAAGATGTACAAATACAAATATAATTTTTCTTTTTGTTTAGAGGGTAGTGAAAGCACATACTGAAGCCATATAATAATAATGATCCTATATAATCTAATAGCTACTATGGGAGGATATAGGTGAATTTTATATTGGTGATGATAGGGCACAGGAGCAATCTATAGGATGGGGAACTGGTTCAGAGTTTTAATAGATTAGTTATATATTTAGCAGACACTCCTGTACTTTTGTATAACTAATAAACTCATAAATTGCACTACCTTGCAAAAAAAAAAATATATTTATAATTCAAGAAATCATATATATAATAACTAATTATTTTTTGTTAATTAGAAAAGAATTAATCATTTTATTGATAAATTGAATAAATCATCTACTCCTACTGATTAGTCATATTATAAAAAATTGAATTCATTTTCCACAAATTCATATTTTAGTTTTAAATATTTCATCTTCTGTACTTTCTAATTAATAAAATTATATTTTATTTTATATATTAACTTGGTAGTTTAATCAAATATCTTATTTTAATCATATAATTTCTGTAATTCTTATTCAGAAAAATAAAATTTATTGCAAAAAATAATGTTTGTTATTCCTTAAAAGACTGATGCAAAATCAGCATAAATAATTGTTTATGCATAAGTGATTTTCCTTTTTTTGACAAAAGAAAATTTGATATGTTCATCAAGCAAATTTGAACTTTTATAAGCTGTTTTTATTACTGAATTTCTCAAATGTAAACATTAATAAAGTTTCACTTATAGTTCAAGTATTTACTTTTTATATAAGTATGGGTGAGATGTATATATAATACATTTAATACATTATTTAATTATAAAAAATAAACAAGAACATTTTAAATGCTATGTGACTGTTCATTAAATGTATATTATGGTATAAACCTTAATGCATTTTTTTCTTAGCATAAAAAATGAATCCAATATTTGATGTTTTATTATAATAAAAAATTGATTAAATAACATGATCTGTTTGATCTGTTTAATTACATTCCAGTAATAAATGGCATAATCAGATATAT
The DNA here is from genome assembly GCF_026210795.1 of Rhizophagus irregularis. Classification (NCBI taxonomy): domain Eukaryota; kingdom Fungi; phylum Glomeromycota; class Glomeromycetes; order Glomerales; family Glomeraceae; genus Rhizophagus; species Rhizophagus irregularis. The sequence continues at coordinate 771,148 of NC_089451.1, read as the reverse complement.
CAAATAATAGGCAAAGTTGAAAATTTATTGGAAAGGCCGCAATTTATCAATCATTTTTGGTTAAATAATATATAATATTTTTTCATTAAACTATAATTTTATTAATATTTATACTAAAACATGAATTTATACTATTAGAATCATTTTAATATTGGTTATGTTAAATCTTCAAAATAAATTTTTTTATAAATATACACCTTTTATAAATGTATAAAAATTAAACTAATTTTAACCTAATAAATTTTGTATAATTATAGTATAATTTTGCCCAAATTTTCAAAATTGTGGTCACAATGAAAAATGCAAGAAAACTTGGTTATTTATGCTCTATAATGTCTAAATAAATAAAATTTACTATATAAAGTAAAATGAATAATAATACAAATAATTTTTTTTTTTTTGTTTTTTTAAAAATGATTAATGTAAAATATAAATTTTAAGGTGATTTAACCCAGGTTATTTAACTCAAAAGGCAAGTTAGCAAAACTCTTAATAATACTGTAATTATGATTAAAATTATTAAAATTGTAATATATTGATTAAAATTATTCTGATATAAATTAATTATTATAAAATTGATATGAATTATTATATATTTCAGTGATATAAATTAATAACCATTTTGATTATAATTATAATATATTCAATCGTCATGTTGATTATGGATATTTTGAATTACTTTGTTAATAAGTGCGATGAATAATTTATAATATTAATAAAAAAAACAAATTATTGAGTGCGATGAATAATATAATTTATAATAATAAAAAAACAAAAATAAAATTATTGACTTACTTTTGTTAATAATAAAGTGCGATGGATAATTAATAATATTAAAAAAAAAATATTTTTACCTTGTTAATAATTAAGTGCGATGAATAATTTATAATATTATAATAAAACAAATTATCGTGCTCCGTGCTCCGACTGCTCCGTGCTCCGTTATATTAAATATATTTTAAAATCAAAAATAAGCTAAAGTCCATACATACAATGGGTCATACGAAAATCACAGATTTGACCTAAGTAGCCAAATCATTGGTTAAATAACTGATATTAATCGTTGCAAAAGCACAATAACTTATAAAAATAAATTTATTGATTTAAAATAAAACAAAATAAAATTAAAATATATTTTGATTAAAATTATTATTTATTTACTATTGAATTAAAATACATCTTTTTTTATTAAGTGAGCAAGTTAATAAACCTCTTAATAATAACTATGGTAACTATGATTAAAATTATTGAAATTATAATATGATATTGATTAAAATTATTTATTAATTGATATAATTGATATAATTGATTATAAAATTGACATTTATGAAATTGACGTGAATTTTTATATATTTGATATGAATTATTATATATTTGATATGAATTATTATATATTTGATATGGATTATTATATATTTGGTATGGATTATTATATATTTGATTTAAATTATTTAAATTATCATATATTTGGACAGCCATTACGATTATATATTCAATCGTCATGTTGATTTACTTTGTTAATTTTGTAACAGATAATGAATAATATTGATAAAAAAAAATATGGGCGTTAACTTATACAAAATATTAAATAATTTATAAATCACAATTAATTTTTTTAAAAAAATATTAAATAATTTATAAATCACCAATTAATTTTTATTTTATATAATGATATTCTTTAACATCCTTCAACGTCTTTGACAACCTTTAACATTCTTAATGTCTTTTAACGTCCTTTACCATTTTTAACGCCTTTTCTTAAACTTTTAATCTTTTTCTTTTATAATATTTGTTTTCTTTTTTTTTGCTATTGTTCCCTAATTACCCTTTTCTTTTTTGTAGACTTTTCAACTTCGGTATTCCAGTAAATGGTAAGTCAAGTTTTTCAGAATTTCAGTTCTAGTTTTTTACAGTAACTAACTAGTTTTTTTTTCATTTTTCATTTGGATTTCTTCTATTTTGGCTGTGCTTTTTTTCTTGGACTTTTTCTTTGGATTTCTTCTTGGGTTTCATTGGGTTTCTTTCTTGTGTCTTTTCTTTGGATTTTTTTTTGGGGTTTATTGGGTTTCTTTCTTGGGTCTTTTCTTTGGATTTTTTTGGTTTTTTTTTTGGATTTCTTTTCGTGTTCTTCCTTGGGTTTCTTTTTGGGTTTCTTCTTGGGCTTCTTTTCTTTTGGTTGAGATTTTTTATTTTCTTTATACTTTGGCTTTATGATTTCATTTTTACTTTATTGTTGATTTTGGTTTTACTTCAATTTTGGCTATTCATTTATCTTCTCATTTATTTTATCTTTTGGTTTTGGTTTATTCTAACCTTGTATCTTTTATTTTTGGTTTCATTTAATCTCATTTTGATCTCATTTAATTTTATCTTTTGTTCATTCCAAATTTTAATTATTTTTGACTTTGGTATGATTATTAAAAGTCTGTAAAAATCATATGAACTGTAATATGATGTAACGGAATTATAGATTTTTTCATTCTTAATGTATTTTAGATTATAATCAAAGTTTCATTAAATTAAAACTATATATAAATTTTATATAAAATTTTTTAATTTTTTATTCGTGATTTATTATGAAACTCTTAATAATAAACTATTGGTTAAAATTATTGAAATTATAATAATCATTATAATTATGTTTGATATAACTGATAATAAATATTGAAATAAATTATTAATTAATTTAAAATATTATAATGAACCAAATAAGGTGCGATGGACAATTTATAAATTTATAATAAAACAAATAAGGTGCGATGAGTAGCTTAGCAAAAGGTATAAATATGCCTTCCTTTTTTCTTGACCAAATTTCGAGATGGGGGATAAAATTGAATATTAAATAAAAATTAATACTTTGTTTAACTCTCCTCCAGCTCGATAATATAATAAAATGATAAAATTATAATTAAATAAAAATTATAATAAAATAATAGCAAAAGGTATAAATATGCCTTGCTTTTTTCTTGACCAAATTTCGAGATGGAGATAAAATTGAATATTTAAATAAAAATTAATAAGATTATTCAAATCTAATACTCTCCCCAGCTCGATAATATAATAAAATAATAATATTATAATTAAATAAAATTATAATAAAATAATAGCAAAAGGTATAAATATGCCTTGCTTTTTTCTTGATCAAATTTCAAGATGAAGATGGGAATAAAATTGAATATTAAAATAAAAATTAATAAGATTATTCAAATCTAATACTCTCCCCAGCTCGATAATATAATAAAATAATAATATTATAATTAAATAAAATTATAATAAAATAATAGCAAAAGGTATAAATATGCCTTGCTTTTTTCTTGATCAAATTTCAAGATGGGAATAAAATTGAATATTAAAATAAAAATTAATAAGATTATTCAAATCTAATACTTCCTCAGCTCGATAATATAATGAAATAATAATATTATAATTAAATAAAATTATAATAAAATAATAGCAAAAGGTATAAATATGTCTTTCTTTTTTCTTGACCAAATTTCAAGATGGGAATAAAATTGAATATTAAAATAAAAATTAATAAGATTATTCAAATCTAATACTTTTTCCAGCTCGATAATATAATGAAATAATAGTAAAAGGTATAAATATGCCTTCCTTTTTTCTTGACCAAATTTCGAGATGGGGGATAAAATTGAATATTAAATAAAAATTAATACTTTGTTTAACTCTCCTCCAGCTCGATAATATAATAAAATGATAAAATTATAATTAAATAAAAATTATAATAAAATAATAGCAAAAGGTATAAATATGCCTTGCTTTTTTCTTGATCAAATTTCAAGATGGGGAAGATGGGAATAAAATTGAATATTAAAATAAAAATTAATAAGATTATTCAAATCTAATACTCTCCCCAGCTCGATAATATAATAAAATAATAATATTATAATTAAATAAAATTATAATAAAATAATAGCAAAAGGTATAAATATGCCTTGCTTTTTTCTTGATCAAATTTCAAGATGGGAATAAAATTGAATATTAAAATAAAAATTAATAAGATTATTCAAATCTAATACTTTCTCCAGCTCGATAATATTAATGAAATAATAATATTATAATTAAATAAAATTATAATAAAATAATAGCAAAAGGTATAAATATGCCTTGCTTTTTTCTTGACCAAATTTCAAGATGGGAATAAAATTGAATATTAAAATAAAAATTAATAAGATTATTCAAATCTAATACTTTTCCCAGCTCGATAATATAATAAAATAATAATATTATAATTAAATAAAATTATAATAAAATAATAGCAAAAGGTATAAATATGCCTTGCTTTTTTCTTGACCAAATTTCAAGATGGGAATAAAATTGAATATTAAAATAAAAATTAATAAGATTATTCAAATCTAATACTTTTCCCAGCTTGATAATATAATAAAATTATAATAAAATAATAGCAAAAGGTATAAATATGCCTTGCTTTTTTCTTGACCAAATTTCAAGATGGGAATAAAATTGAATATTAAAATAAAAATTAATAAGATTATTCAAAGTATTATTAATTAAAATAAAAATTAATAAGATTATTCAAAGTATTATTAATTAAAATAATAATTAATAAGATTATTTACAGTATTATTAATTAAAATAAAAATTAATAAGATTATTCAAATCTAAAATTAGTGAAATAAGAATTTTTCTAACTATCACCGGGGTGATAATCACCGGTGACTGAAATTATGACGATCGACCAGCATTAAAAAAATATAGTGCCGGTAAAATTGATAATTCTGGCCAACGGTGATGATTTGAAGTAAAAAATAAAATAACAAAATAAAATAAAGTTATAAGAAAATTACCGGAGGAATTACTTCCGTGACGAATAAGGGTGACGAATAGGATTTTTAATAATTATTATCTGTTATGATTGGATTAAAATACATTTTTTTTTTAAGTGCTGAATCCGGCACAATCACTATATATAAATTTGGGGTAAATTTATATGTAATTTTTATATGTTCTAAAATGTGTAGGGGCCATATTATAAAATAAATTCATAACTACGAATACTTATACCAATTCAAGAATTTTTTTAGAAAAAAAGACACTTTCCTATAAGCTCAAAAAATCAATTCTTCAAAATTTACGATTTTTTATTTTTTTGTCCCCAGCAGATTTGAATCTAAAAAATATTTTAAGATTTCTCGTCATCTATCAACTCTAGAGAGATAAATTATTACCATTAAATTCGTCTCAATAAGACGATTTTAATGAGCTATATTTCTCACTTCTACAGTCATTAGATATTGAGTTATTTCCCCCCAAAATTTATTATTAAAATAATGCCAAATTCTCACGGATTGGCACAAAATTAATTTCATAATTATTTAGATGCCGTCGAAATTGTAATACGTGTTGCGGTACGGCTGCGAAACTAATTACGGCTTTATGCTGTATACCGTAATGGCGTAATATTTTTATGGTAAATAATTTCGACATATGGCGTAACGCCGACGCCGTAACTCAAGAATTTTGACACCACCTATTCATTAAAAAAAAAAAAATTTTTTTATTACGATTTTAAAAAAATTTATAAGGCTAAAACGATTTCTCTCAATTTTTTTTTTTATATATAGAAAAAATCATTTTCCTTTATTCTTAATAAACTAATAATTTAGTTTCACTGATTGGTTCCATTTTGCGAACAACATAAAATTTTTTATTTTTTTTCTAAAAACATTTCATTTTGAGATGTTCATATTAGTCACGTGATCATGATTATTTTATTTTTGGATTAAAAATGGTAAATTAATCTTTTTGGGGGTTTCTGCTAGTACAGTATAATAATTAATATAAAAATAAAAGGAAAGGCGGTTCCATTAGTTAATACTTATGGTTTAGGATGAATTATTTTCTACTGTAGTCAGTAGTCAGCGTTACTAAAAATGAAATCATTGAATAAATTAAATAAAAATAGTTTTACGAAAGTAAACAGCATAAAAATGTTCTAATAAACCATCGCGCAGGAAAAAAAAAAAAAAAAAAAATTTCTTTGTGAATAGCGCGTTATTTTTTTTTTACCAACAAGAGACAAAAATCACATGTCTTCAAATATTTAATCTCGGCCAGAATTACCATTACGGTATAACGGATAATTATTGATAAATTAGGAAAACAAAAAATCAAGTAGAAATAAAAAAAAAATCTCCTTGTTTGGCGGATAAGCAATAAATAATTTTCATTTTTACATGTGGAAATAAAAAAAAAAATAAAGGAAAATTTCGGCTGTATTAAAAATGAGTTAAATGACATTTTTGTGTGTACTACAATGCGTGTTTGCGTGGCTAAAGAATCGAAATCTCTTTTTTAACCCATGAATTTATGTCATTTATGTCATTTGTATAACATGATTACATCAAAAACGGAACAATATATAGAATTTTTTTTTACTGGGCAATGCTTAAATGCATTAAATAAGCGAGTAGGCGTAGTATGTATAAATTTTTTTGATGAGTGGCGTAGTATCATATGTCAGAAGAAATTTTTTTTTTATCCGATTGTCCGTTCGCTAAAAAAGAATGATATACAATTATACTATGTACATACATACATAAAAATATGTATGTAAATATATTTATTCAAATTATAAATAATTTATAATAATAATTTATTTATATTTATAAAGTTAAGAACTATTACTTTAAAAAAAAAAAAAAAATGCAACAGAATTAAAAATAAAAAAAAAAAAATCAAAGTTTTATCACTTTTTGCGGGAAATTTCCCACATGAGATAAAATCAAGAAAAAAAACCCGATTTTTTTGTTTCTATTAGACATTTTGACATTTTACTAAAATGACCCTCATATTTGTGTCGTGTGACAATTTTTTAAAGGGTCTCACAATTCACCGTGCGTGAGAATAAATATACCATGAAAAAGATGAAATTTTTTAAATATAGATAATAAATTGAAAAAAAAAAGATTTTTTTTTAAAAAAAAAATGAATTTCACAAATTTATCATCCACGTTCAAATATCACTGTGGGGAAGAAGAGAAGAAAAAAAAAAATTTTTTCAGATGCATGAGATTTAATGACAATCCAATTCCATTTAATTCCGACAAATAAACGTGTCAATAAAAAATTACCGCAGTAAAATTACACAACAGATAATCTAAATAAAATATTTATATTGTTTCATTTTAATCATTAATCATTTTTTTTTTAATCAGTAAGTTTTTTTTTTTTATCAGTAATTAAATAAATTAATGCATAATAAATTAACAGTTAATTTGTATATTAAAATTACGCGGATTGGACGAAATCATTTACTTAAATTAGTTAATCAAATGATAATTCATTCAAACATTTACATACCCTGCATAATATTTATAAATAAGCAAACAAACATGACTTGCTAATAAAAGTATAATTGGCTGCCCGATAATTATCATTACTTCGGAGTTATCATATTATGAATATCAGATATTTAAAAAAAAAAATCATTTTTTCTTTTTTCGCAAAAAAAAAAAAAAAAAAAAAAAAATGTGAAGATCGAAAATTCAATTGGTCATGTTAAAATAAAAGATGCAAAACGAGTATCAATATTCTTTATTAAGTGTAATAGATTTGAATGATTGTCTAAAAATCGTCTTTTCGAAAGCAAAAAATGATCTACCAATTTCTTTATTTGAATTTCTTCATTAAGTTACATGTGTAATCGACATATAATTTTACATATTTTATTTTAATTTTCATGATGCTTAAATTACCTTTGAACGGAAAAGAAAAATAAGTTCCCAAAATTGAATAATTTCCCCCCCGCTAATAAAATTATTCGGTAAAAAAGTGTCAAAAAGATTTTATTGATTTACATTACAATTTACTTTCAAAGATTTGACGTAATGTGAACGTCATGAAGCATCTGCTAAGCGTTAGTCTAAGTCTCTTTCGGACTTTTGAAACGAGTAATATTTGTTGTTATTCGCCCCCTCGCGTTTTATATCATCCTAAATATATAAATTAGACTCGATAATTCCGACGTGTTTTTTTTTTCTTTTTTTTCTTTTTTCTTTTTTTAACTTTTTCATTTTGATGCAAACAATTTAATGTTTTGCATGCATTTATTTTCAAAGTTAAAAAAATTATTTGTAAAATAATATTTCTTTTTTTGAACTCCTTTTTTTTTTCTTGTCTTTTTACTAAAAAAATTATTTTATAAATTCCAAATTTTCCATTCTGCACAAAATTTCATTTACATAGATAGTAAATAATAGTTCATCAGTAATCACCATTATATACTAAAAATAAATTCATTACATATAATACATGTGAATTAACACCTGAAGATTACCTTATTCTAGATTCCTTTAAGAAGGGATATTAATTAAATCCCTTATGATTATATTAAAATATCACAGAGAATCTCTTATTTCTACGAAGATCAATAAAAAAAAAAATTATATACTGATTTGATAATAAAAACAATACTCAAAAAATTGTGTTCAAGATCAAACCGCTTTTCAAACCAGTATTGGATGACTTTCACGAGCAATTTTTTTGAAGGTCGGCAAGTCGGAATATTTTGAACAACAAACCCCTAAAAAACAATCTTTCGAATCTTTTCCTTTGTCAGTTAGTTATAATTATAAAAATTATATCAGATGATATAATTATGACATTGTATATTTTTTCATAATATAATTTATTTATCATATTATTATTAAAATACGAAAATTATTATATCACACAATTGTTTCCTGTATAAAGATATTATACCCTTTATTTGGTATATATATTTTATGCTTTACTTTTAAAGTATTGCAAAACGTGTAAAGAAAGAAATGAGTGGCGGCTTTCATGAAATTAAGGTTGTACAGCGTTTTGGCCCGCTGACTTTTGAATTCACATGTTCCCGAATCTATTTAATATATTTTGACCTTCCAATACGTGAATTCATTATTGTTAAAAAAAATCATGATATTCAAACTAGCTCATGAAAATCGGTGCTTTAATGCATGATGTTACAAAAACATTTGCGCCGCAATTTCCTTTTCGATTCAACTTTTCCTACTAATCAATTTTTCATTCCTCCTCAATATCAAGCACGCTCCCTGTTCTCAATTTTTTTTTTTTTTCTCTTTTATTGATACAACTTATTCCCAGCGCCCAAAGAGAGAAAAAAAAAAAAAATAATTTTAAATACAACAAAAAATAATCGTTTTCTTTTTACTTTGTTTGTACATTTATCAGTTGACACCACAAAAAAAAATACATAAACCACTTTTCACTTTTTCACTCACTGTATTATATATATATAATAAATAGTGTTTCTTTTATAATAAATAAACTGACGTTTTTTTTACATCAGGGTTTCTCTCCTCTTTGAACAAATCCATTTCATATATTTATATATATTTTTATTATTATTATTATTATTATTATTATTATTATTTCTTCTTTTTTCTGTTTTTTTTTTAATTTCAGTTTGAAAGTATTAAAGAAAAGATGTATACACAATCTCAGACCACACTACCACCAATAACTGCCATTGGTAACGGTGTCGTTGATAATTATAATTCTTCACTTACCAACGGTGATATTGTGCAGCACCATATCAAACAAGAACAAGATTTTGAACAGACTCCTTTACCTCCTATACGAACTACACCTATTACTCATAATAGCAATAATAATAACAGTAACAATCACTCTAGGATGTCCATAAATCAATTATGTAATGATACGGAATCCGATTATCCTGAGGAAGTAAAAGAAGTGGCAGAAGTTCTTGAAAATATGAAAACTTTACCTCCAATCTGTAAGTTTGAATCAAATACATGTTTTTTTTTAATTTTTTTTTTTTTGGATAGCTCATATTAACATATGAGAGTATATTAGAAGTTTTGTGACTTTCATATGAGTTACACTAAACCTTTCATATTATATATATATATATATACATACATACATACATATACACACACACACACATGTACTCATAATTTTTAATTTTATTAATAGCAAATATATCATCACCACCACCACAACCACAACCTCTTGAACCTCGAACACACGCAGAACCTTCACAGCTCCCAAATTCACCATCAGTGGATACAGGTTTTATGTCACGGTTAGGCGAAATACCGATCGTGAAGAGAACAATTGGCGCCTATGAATCGGGTAAAGCCAATTCCCCTTTCATAAAAATGGTCGAATCAAGTGTAACTAGGTTTTCAAAACCTGTTATTGAACACCTTGCTATAGTAGATCAATATGCAAGGGGTTTAAATAAAAACGATAAAATTATTGATGATGATGTGTATGGACCTTTAGTTAATAATAATAATGATGATAGAGGATTTAAAAAAGATGATTCAGAAAGTGAACTTCGTAAAAGAAGGAATATGGGCTGTGAAATTTCTCGTAGCTCGTCACCTTCATATAGAAACCCCTCGAGACCTCATAGAACTTCACAATCATCTGGTTCTTCGAATAGTACTTCTTATGCTCCATACACTTATCCTAATTCTACAGTATCAACATCTACGTCGGACTCTTCAAAAGTAACCCGAAGCCGTTGGCAACAAATGGTTATAGGTACCGGAGCGGCCGTTGGAGCAGCCGGAGCAGCCGTAAGCGAAGAATCTATGAAAAGTCTCAAATATTGTTTGCAGTGGATAAATGTAGGTTAAATTAATTATTTGAAATTTATTTTTATTTAAACTTTTTTAAGTGTTAATTACTAAATTATTTTTATTTTTTAGTATGCTACGCAACATATAGATGCTCAAATTGTAGTTTTAAAGGAATTTATTGTTAACCTTACAAACCCGTCTAATCGAGCGGTTGTACATACTTCGTCTACGTCGACTCTTGCTTCTATCAAAAAAGAGGTGATTGACACCTTAAGGAAGGTTATTGAAGTAGTATCTAAATATGCTGGTGCATGTTTACCAGATCATGCTAAAAGAAGCGTTAGGAGTTTTATCTTAAACTTACCAACTCGTTGGGCCTCAATAAATCATACTGAACATTCTTCTTCACCGTCCCCAATGTCCTCTCCACAATTGGCTCCTGCAAATGGTCATCCACTAAATCAAACTACAGATTATGCCCGTCGCCTTTTGAGTTTAGCAACAGAATCATTAGAAATGTTAAGATCTGTTGCTGGAATTTTCGGTGAAACTGTTGGAAAAGCAGAAGCTTTGTTAGAAAGTCTTAAAGTTGTCGGTTTTACAAGCGGAGCAACCGCCAACACTGCGGGAAATTTACAATTTGATAATATATGGTCATCACAAGCCAATGGATCATCTAATGGTTATAATATGTACAGTTCTCCGTCCTCATCTGGTTCTCGTTCAAGAAGATCATCCAGTTCTGTACGTATGAATGGTCATGGCCCACGTAAGCATTCACGTACAACACCAGTTCTTCATCAGGAAGATGATGATGAATCAATCGTTAATGGTCATGATTCAGATTCATCATCAGATTCCGAGATTGAATCCATGCGCATGGAAATGGATAACGCCCAAAAGCGCGCTCTTAAGAATGCAAATGTAAAATCACAACAGCAACATTCTAATGGTATAAATGGAACCAAAAAGAGAAAGAAGGGAGGTAAAAAAGAAAACGACAGAATGGATCTATCTTAATTATTATCGCATTGGATTATTATATTATATATATTTTAAACACAAACTTAGTTAGCTCTCTTTAATTAAAGTTAGAATATATATATATACATATACATATAATTTCCAGAGACGATTTTTTTTTTTTTACAAATAGAAAAAAGGTATTCCTCATTTTATGTATTTCTATATGTTGTTGACGTTTAAATAATACCTCGTACTGAAATGAGTGGGTATATTAATTATTATATTTACTTTTACTTACTATTACTAAAGTTAGTTTAGTGAAAATTATTATTATTTACATAGTTTAGTATTATTTTTTTTTTTATTTACGGGTTTCGAACATTTATTTCACAGTTTAACCTTCCTTCTTCACAAACTATTTTGAATATATTGTGACTCTAAAAAAAAAAAGATTCCCTTTTTTTGATTAATAATATGTTCCATATATATATTATTATTTTTTTTTGATGTTCAAGGTTGTTGGTGGTTATGATCCATTATTATTTTTTTTTATTATATACGACTTTTTGGGTTTGCTTATTCTCTCTTTTTAATTACCCATTACTATATTACCATTACCATTACTTTCCTTTCTCCCCATACTTACACTATTAAGTGTAAGTTATAACGGGTATAAACGGTATATATACACACACATATATACAATCTTGAGGACTCACCTCTCCCCTATCTGGCTCGTCTTTAATTTTCTGCCACCAAAAAATGAATTTTTCTTACTGAATAGTAACCATAATATTTAAATTTCCAATCGGTTTTCTTTTTTTTTCCTCTTTTTTTTTTCTTTTTTTTTTTTAAAAAAAAAACCCCATAATTGAGAGAATCGATGAAACAGCATTATAATTAATGAAGTTAGTTGGTCTAGTTTAGGTATAAAAAGAGATTCGTTTTGTGAAAAATGATTATATTTATTTTATTCACAAGGAAAAATGAGGAGTACAAAAAAAAAAAGAAAAAGAAAAGAAAAAAAATTCAAATGTATTAATCAAACGAAAAGTGTTAATATTAAGATTATATATATATATACATAATACATATAAATATTACATAAATTTTATTTATAAAAGATGAATCAAAAATTTAATAATTCATTTAAAATGTCAACTTTTATAATCTCGTCATTTTGCATTCAGTAAATATATAATATTAAAAATCATACGACGTTATTTTATTGACGTGTTTAATGATTTCCATTTATTAATGAATGATTGATTGATTTAGTATTTAAGCAGCAATCACCTTTATACGGGAATAAATTAAATTTTTATGATAAATATATATAAGGCAAGCTAATCATGATCATGATTATAATCGTCGGTTTGTACGTGACGAGAACCATCAGAATCACCTGAAATATGAATATCCGAGTTACGCTCGGCATATTCAACTTCTGAACCTGGTTCACAAGAAGAAGGATTAGTCACAAATGGAGATAATGGAGAACATGGTTGGTTTCCATTTGAATTAAAAGAACGTAAACTCTTCTCTTCATCATCATCATCTTCACCATCGCTTGAAATGACAATGACATCATTTTTTTCTCCAATGCTGTCGCATTCACTTTGCTCTTCACCCAACTCATTTAACTCACTTAACTCGGATGAACTACCATTTATTACTATAGCGTTGAGCGACCGGCTCTCACCTTCGTATTCATCAATGACATATGATTCGTTAGGACTCATTTGGCCAGCGTCGAAATCTCTGTAATCGTCTGTGTCAAATAAATCTATAACTTGTGGTTCTACTACTATATCAGAACCATCGTCAATAAATGAGTCATTAGAATCATAGGTATCGATCCCGTTATCAATTTCCGAATTATCATCGTCATTGTCATCATTACTGACAGAATCACAGTCTCTATTCTCTATGTCAATACGCTGCCTGCAATTTCGACAGACAGAACCTTCCACTAAAATATATTTTAGTTATTTGAGTTTGATTCTCAAAAGTCCCATTATTTGAAAAAAAAAAGAGGCTTACCTTCCCATCCACAGTTTGGACACCTCAACACACCATCTTCGTCGTCAACTAGTGGACGAACTGATGGGTCGAATATTCCAGCCCAATGATCAGATATTTGTTTGTATATTTGATCTTCCTTTTCAAGAGTTTCTAGGATTCCTTTTTTCTCTTCAGATGAAAGCTGCTCAATCATCGCTTCAACCTGATCTTTCAAGACATATGAAAGTACGGGATAAGTTGTAATCTTAGCCCGGCACGAGGGACAATTGGAACCATTTTCTCTATTCGTCTTTAACTGAATTAAAATAATAATTTAAAAAATAATTTAGTTAAAAAAAAAAAGAATAATTAATTACCCATTCTCGAAGACAAGAATAACAGAACGAATGGCCACAATTGATCGTGCAAGGATTCGCCAAATAACCTGTACAAATGATACAGGCAAGACCTAATAAAAAATTCAAATTAATTTTTATAATAGAGGACAAATATTATGGAACAAATGACAACTCGCCTGACTTGTACCGGTTGTTTGTTGCCAGGAGTCTTTTAATTTCTTCTTCTTTCTCGGCAAGTTCAACCTTAAGTTTTTCTATCTGGCTATCTTTCCATATACATTCTGCTTTTAATGAATCCACATGAAATATTAAATTTTTAATTTTATCTTCAGGCTCCACAGGCTCCAAACTACTTTCTTCAGGGACTTGATTCTCAATTGATCGCTTGCGTTTAGCTTCCGTAAGAGATGCCGTTGAAGCCTTACGTTTTAACCCGGTGGATGCTTTTAGCTCTTCATGATTGGAGCTCTGGTTGTTTTCTTTTTCAATACTCTGGTTATCAGAAGAATCAGTTCTTCTTGAACTAGGGCTAGATACCGTTTCTTGTACATTAGAAGAATCCTTTTGATGTATTGTGAGAGATGTAGAGCTTTTTGCATTTATTTCAGTCATGATTTTTCTAAAAATAACTACTGTGTAGGAAGGCGTTCAACTAGTAATTCACAAAGTTATTGAATATATTGAATATGAAAAACTTGAAATATCGTATAAAAAAGCTTGTGAAAATTAAAATATCAGACGTTTTTGAAGTACTTTCTCGCACAAGAAATGTTTTTTATTTTGATAATCAGTTATAATTGAAGCAAACCATTATCTGATAAATTTAGAAATAAACAATGATGTTTATGCATTTGCACATGATCAGATAAAAAAAAAAAAATTGAAATTCGTGTTCTTTTTTCATACTGTTCATATAGTGATATAGTGACAGTTGATTAGGTTATCATTATTTACTCTTATTTAATGATGTATTGTTTTTTGTTTTATCTATTTTTATACTGTAAGGTCAAGTGTTTTCCATATGGATTTTATATGTAAAAAAAGGAACATTTCCGTTTCAGTTAAAAAGCAATTTGTTTGACATCCTCAAATAGTGCGTAATTATAACACGATCTCATTTATCATAGGAACTCCAATATTATTTTCTTTAAAATGTGACACCTAATACTGTAGTTTCAACTGAAAGTATTTGATTACAAATAATAAAACCAATTTGATTTCTTTACATAATCAACAAAAAATATAAAATATTATATGAGAGGTAAAATAAAATTTTCACATTTTTTAAAATAAAATAATATTTATTTATTATTACAATATAAGGCTATATATAACACCGTTGAGTTTTTTTACAAAGTATTTTTATATTGTAATACTCTCAGGTATGGCATCAATACTGCTAATACTAGAAATGAAAAATTTAATAATATTATTAAATATGTTAACGTCAATTTAAAAAATTATATACATAATCGATATATTCGAGACGAGTAATTTACATGAAAAGGGCATAATTTAGGCATTACTATACGGTAAATGTATTTAATACATAGTTTCTGTTTAAATGCAAACATCTACTTAGAGAAGAGTTGCTTTAACTCTTTTAATGTATCTATCATCTTTGTTCTGTTCAAATCATCATCTTTTATTTTGTTTATTTCGTCTTTCATTTTATCTGCCATCTTATTTAACAATTGAATTTGATCTCGTGAAACTGATATATCATCATCTTCGAGCTTTTTTTGCCAAAGTTCAACATCCTCAGTGAAGGCTTTATAAAATATAGTCCAAGGAAAATAATCCCTGTAATTGTGAATAAGCAATTAATGACCAGATTAAAATATGAGCAGTAATGGTCACAAAACGTTTACTTGAATTTTGTATTTTCACGCAATTTTTAAAAATATTATAACAAATTCATTTGTACATACTTATTTTGACGATCAGCTGGCGTCAACGTAGCGAGTTCAATAATTACGATAATTTGTGCCCGTACCATGGACCATTCAGTGTTTACACGATTAAGTACATCTGAATAAACATTATTTACAAGTGCAACTGTCGAAGAAAAAGGACGTTAGAACAGAAACTGTTAAATACGAGAAAAAATAAAAATAGTACATACTCATAAGATTCAAAATTACGACAGTTATAAAAAGTGAGTATGCGACCTTGGCGATAGCTATAAATTTATCCCCTTCTGGCCATGAACCGTAGTCACTTAGAAACGCCGACCAATAAGCGTTGAGTGAATTAGAATATTTAATAAGATCTTGAAACTTTGTATAAGATTCATCAGTCATTGGAACTTGATTATAATCAAGTAACATAGAGGAATAGATCACTGTTCCGTGAGAAGCAGCGAGTATAACCAAGGCTAAATAGATAAATAGCCACGTAACCTCTCTGCAAATATGTGCAACAGCTGTACATTGAAAAGGTTAATAGGTTATCAAACTATCAGATAAGCAGTTTTTTGAGAAATTCTTACCAATGATGAAAATTCCGATCCTCTTAAAGGCTACTAAGAATTCGATTGCACCAATCCATAAGAAAATCATTGATAAAGCACGGAAAAGAATGAGTAAGTTATTACTTGGTTCTATGAAAATCCCCATGAATGCAGTAATGGCAGGAAAGACAGTTACTGAAAATGTAAGAAATGTTGTAGGGGTAAAAAATCTGATTCCAACACCGTTCAAATACATTATAATACCATATCGGAATACGCAGAGTGATTGAAATGTTCCCATGATAGTGCTTATAATAAGCAGTGGCATACTGTTAGTTTCAATCGCTGCAATAAAAAAGGCAAAGAAAGCGAGATATATAAAAAAAATCATAAAGAAGTGATAACGCGCAAAGGTACGCCACTTGAACTTGACTATGGCATGAAAAAGTGGAGAATCAATTATTTCAGAGGAGCCATGATTAGCTTGAAATATTTCGTCTGGATAGGTGATTATGAATTTTGCAAAGGGACTTAATTTATGTGGAAATAAGATGTTGAGAAAACTAGAGTCATCCGGATAACTGAATAGGCCGGGAAATGGTGAATAGCACAGTGTGGCATAATGACGGGGGATTGTTTGAAACCTATAAACCACAATTAGTGTGCAATATAAAGAAAGTGAAAAGGAGTGTAAAAACATACTTATCAATTTTGGGTATCTTTGGATTATGAATCTTGTAACCATAAAGATTTTCGTTTGTTGATTGGTACTCATTTATTTCACACCATTTTAATGGAACTTTAACGTAAGTTAGCTGTTTTACAAGCTTGGAAACTGGACTCTTGTAGAAGGAAATATCAATAAAATCTTGAAGCAAGATAGTAACTTCACACATGAGTTCGAGCTTTTCTTCTTCAATGCATAACTTCGCACAATAATCAAAAAACTCCGAAATTAACTTTTCATCTCTCAGGTCAATAAGTTTCCTTAAAGAACCATGGCATGGTAATTCCTCAACTTTGGAATTAACTAATTTATGTACCAGATTTTCAAGTGACTGAATTTCATCGATGCCATTGCTATTTTCCAAAATTTTAATTAACCCATTTTCATCAATTTTGCAACTATTTTTTGCTTCCAAATCATCAAGAATTTTTTTATAAACGTTATATTCTTGTGCCTCTATATCGTCATTCATATTTACTGTAAACAAATCTTATGAGTGTATGATAGATTTAGAAAACTTTTCAGGAAGAAAATTGGAACATTATATAAAAGTAATTCTATGTATTACAATAAACAATTCTTTTGCAGTAAAGAAATCAAAGTATTACATAATGTAACTTATTTGTGGCTATAATACCTAGATGTAGTAAGTCTCATTAAATATATCTTTGATTCTTTGATACTACAGATATCCTATTTTTAACATTTGAATTCAAAACACAAAATTATAAATACTGCTCATTAGACGCAGTAGCAATTAAAAATAATAAAGTAATTCCGAAATATCGATTAACATATTGATTATATAAGTGGAATATATTATACACTGTATTTATGAAAATTTGGATTTAGTAGATTTTAGTAATTAAAATTACCTTTGCACAAAAAATTATGTAAAGAGAAGTTTTATAAATTCAAATCAAGAGAAGAAGAGAAGTTAATGGATGCTTTACATATAAAAATAGTAATTACGGAATTACCGATAATTTACGGCGGATTACACAGAAGTTTATCGATCACAACAATATTAATATTAGATCATAAGATCGATAAATAGATCTAACAGCATTCTAAAATTAAGTATTCATTGAATTTAAAGTTGGTTAAATGAATACTATTATTTGTGCAACCCAACAATTATTTAATATGCATACGTGATTTTTAATATTACCATTTTGCCAAATCATTTTTTAATATAAGTGATTTGTTTTTTGAAATTTTGTGTAAACATGGTCCTTTGTATCATAATTGCCTTGATTTCGTGTCTAAAGACTAAAAAAAACTAATTGTATCACCCGGAATTTATCCGGCACCGGATGGTATATACGTAATTTTTTGCACAATAAAAATTTAAAACAAAAATTTTTTTCTTTATAAAACAAATGCCCATATTTTATGAGCATAAAAATTATTATTAAATTTATATTATTCACATGCACAGAGTGTCCACACTTCATATAATTTCAGAATTAACGTATGTTCGCATAAATTTTTTATGTGTATGATCATTGTGTGATATTTTTCGAAAATTTATTTTTGAGGGTTTTAGAGTAATGCAAAGTCTATGAGGCTTTCTGGGAGCTCATCAATAATACTTTATAGTTGGAATAAACATTCATCGAATATATTTTGTGCAAACGGGTTAGATCCGGAAGATTTACTGTAATTCATTTTACTAATTAATATGTGGTTTTGCTACGCGTGGTATAAGGGTCATGACATTTTTTACATAATTTTTTAGGGCTAACAAAAATCTTATATGACACAATAAAAACTCCTAATATTGTAATTAATAGAACTATATTTGCACTACTTCTAAAGTTGAAATTAATAATTTATTTAATAAAATTGAAACAAAAGAGCCTGGTTAGTAAGCTTTTATTAAAACAAACAATTTCATTTTAATATTTAGAATCAGTTAACTTTTAAAAAATAATATAAATTAAAATTGGCTAATTAGTTTATAAAACAGAATTTATGAATATTTTAAATATTTTTAAATATAAAATATTTTATAAAAAAAATAAAATAAAATTATGATTATTTTTTAAATTAAACAATTTTTTATTTTAATAAGCAAAGTAATAAAATTTTTATATTGCATATTTACATATTTAAAAGATTTATATAAGTACTATTATATACATTATATTATTATATAATGTAATAAAATTCATCTTTTATATTTTATTTATATCATATTATCATATATATCTTTATAAGAAAAAAAAAGAAATTAAAAAAAATAATTTTTTTATATAAACAAAAAATACAAATAATTACTATATATACCTTATATAAATCTACTTAAATCTGAATATCTGTCTAAAATCATATAACTAATATTATACATGCTATCCAAATTATTTTGGAATGCCATAATTATTGTTTAAAATGCTGTAATTCATTCAATTTATATATAATTTACTATGTAAAGTACCAAAATAATTTGAAATATCATAATTAAATTTGGAATTTTACTTATAATTATAGCAGTCCAAAATAATTTGAAAAATATATATAGTTAATACTAAGTGGTAAGCAATGCAAACTTATATATATAGACAAATATTTTACTGACAAATTATATTTAATTAATTATTATTAACTGAATAGATGGCGATGGCTAATAAATATATATATAGATTTTCTTTATATTTTATATATTATTATTAGAGTGAATTTATTTACCGCACCCTGCGTTACAATGCATTCTTCCTTTTTTGTAAATTGTTTATATCGATCTTTAGTTTATACACCGCACCCCTTAAAATGGCAAATGATAAACATAAAAATATATATAAATTTGTAACGCAGGGTGTGGTAAATACATTATTTCTTATTATTATATAGGTATTGTATTATAATATATCCTGTTATATTGTGTTAATTAAAGCTATTTTATTTTTCAAATTCTACATAAAGATTTTTGTATAATAATAAATTATTTGCAGAAATAAAAAAAAAGAATCTTGCTAATTTGCTCTTCGGGTGAAATCATCCAGGTGATTTCACTCATATATAAATTTATTAAAATCAGGTGATTTCACCCAAGTATAAAATTTTTATTTTGATCTGCATATAAAAATAAATTTTACGAACATTTATTGTGAATAGAAAAATCTATAATCATGCTACATCATATATATGGCTTATATGATAACCCTTGATATCACCATTAAAGTTAAAAATAATTGAAAATTATACTAAAATTATAATAAACTAACAATAAAATTAAATGAGATTAAATAAATTCAGAAATAAAAATATACAAGATTAGAATGAACTAAAACTAAAGAGAAGATAAATGAATAACCAAAATCATAATAAAACCAAATCAAACACAAGTAAAAATGAAATCATATAAAGAAGAAACCCAAAAAAGAAATTCAAAGAAAAAATCAAAAAACCTGAAGAAGAAACATGAAAAGAAATCCAAAAAAAAACAAAAAAAAATCCAAAAAAAGACCCAGAAGAAACCCAAATAAAACCCAATGAAACCCAAAAAAAAATCCAAAAAAAACTCAAAAAAGAAATACAATGAAACCCAAGAAGAAATCCAAAGAAGAAGTTCAAGGAAAAATCCAGCCAAAATATTAGAAGAAACCTAAATGAAAAATAAAACTGGTTAGTTACTGTAAAGAAACTAGACTTCTGAAATTCTGAAAAACTTGAAACTTATTATTTACTACATTTACTAGGATACTGAAGTTGAAAAATCTACAAAGAAAATGAGTAAGTAAGAAACAGGATATACATATAAACTGTACTGTACGAATGATAATTGTACGATTACTTGATTTGTATAGTACAACCTATTTCACCATATAACTTGATGATCATATGATTGTGTCATTTGTGTAATACACTGGTCGAAATAAGGCAAATCGGACATGTGATAAATCAGCTGAAAATCAAACTAAATTCAGCTAAAATTCAGAAAATTTACACAATTCAGCATTTCCGATTTATAACAATCAGAAAATTTACAAAATTCAGCATTTCTGATTTAAAACAATCAGACAATTTACACAATTCGGCATTTCTGATTTATGACAATAAAAATTTGACATTTAATTTAAAATTAGCATATGATAAAATCATTAAACAACATAAATTACGAACTTTAATTAAAGTTAATTCTTATCCTCCCAAACCCAATAAATCCGGATAAATCATAATAAATATAATAAATTATAATAAATTTGACATTTAATTTAAAATTAGCATATGATAAAATTGTTAAAGTTAATTTTTATCCTCCCAAACTCGATCAAATACCAATAAATCTGGATAAATCATAATAAATCCAGTTTTAATCTATAAATTGACAAATAAGAATCTATTAGCGAATATGGTATTTTCTATTTATTTGATTTACGGCTAAATACTCTCTTGCATTCCTTTGGTCTGAAATTCGGTAATTTACTGGAATAAATCGACTAAGAATATGATGAACCAGAATAATACAATCACGTGACTCTTGATAAAATTCGGCGCACCATAGCTCAACATTACAAGTATTAATGTCATTATCACTACTGAAATAATATCGAATATTTCTAGAGCCTGCATCAAAAAATGCTCGGCAGAGCCATTCGGAAGGTCAACTGTATGAGTAAAATAATATTGAACTTGACCAGGTAAACGTCAACATCATCATCAATCGTTATAAATTTTGCCATAACAAATGAACTTTTCACATAACAAGACGACATTTTTGAGCTGAATATTTCAGAACCAATTCTGCATCTTTCGAATTGATTCATTTTGACGCGAATAATAATTGAATCTTCGGGTCCTTCTCCAAATGGTTTTTGAAAGTTATTTGCTGGGTAGGTCGCATTATAATAATCTACCATTATGTCAAGCATTTCACTTGACATTATAACTTTTTCTGAAGAAGGGCCTAGCATTTCTCCTGAAAATGCTTCACATCCAGCAATCGGAGATTCTTTAATATTTGCGAGTATAGCCGGCAAATATCGCTCCATTTCAACTGAAGTAAATTCGTCGGGTTCTGAAATTGAACCGACTGAAGGTCTGGTATCAAGTATATCGAGACCTTTTGCATATGTGCCAATTTTTGGAATTAGTCTAAATTAAGATTTTTATAAAAATTTAATATTTTAGTAAGATTAACATTACACAAATCTAAATTAAATATGTGTTACATATTTACGTACCTCAGATTTAATAAAAAATAAAAAAAATTTTTTTAATAAATATTCAAAAATAACGGTAATAACCACTTCTTTTTCCCCATCACTCCCATCACTTTTCCATCATTTTTCTATTCACTTTTATTAAATATGACAAAAAAGTTTATAAGCAAATATAGCAGTTATTTTTAAGTGGTAAGTAAAAGAAAAAACTTAATATTTTATATACATAGATAAGACATATTTTTTCATAATTTTTAGCTTTAATTTATTGTTTTTTCTTTGTAAAAAATACATGCAAATAAAAAATAATTATGATGTAAAATAGTTGTAAAATGAATAATAAGATATTCTTTTTTTTTCAAAATAACTAATTATATATTTGTTTTTTATCTTTTAAATTATTTTATTAGATTTATTTTACTAAAATCCTTAAATGGCAAATAAAATCTTTTAAATAAAGTAAAAGAATTTGGGATTCTCTTATGAAAGCATTTTTTGGTAAGAAATAAAATTTTCAGATCGGACTTTATGCAGGTGACAAAATCGTGCATTATTATTCCTGGAGATATGCTAACGTCATCATTTTACATTCATTTGAAAGCTGAGAATTTGCTCTATCGTAAGAATCAAAGATCAGGAAAATTGAATCACTGGATGAGGCGTAATTAACGATCAAAGTTAAATCAAATTTAAAAATTAAAAATAAATATATTAGACGCAATTATTCACAATCCAGTGATTCAATTCATTCGATTTTAGGCTTATTAGATAGACCTCAATTTTCTCTTTCAAATGAATATAATTTTATTCGTGTAGCTTGCATCTACAGGTATTTAATAAATTTTTTTATATCAGATTTTATCAAACTTATAAAATTTTATATTAATAATATAATTGATGATTCCTAAACATCTACATATATTAAACGAATTATTTTAAGTTTATTTTAAAGATAAAAGTTGGCATCACCTTAGGGAGCAAAGATCATTCAAATTGAATCACTATATGTGAAGTAATTAATGATCAAATTTAGATAAAATTCAATAATATACTGAACGTGATTACTAAACAACTAGTGATTCAATTCACTTGATTTTAGATTCATTAGATAGATCTCGATTTTCTCTTTCAAATGAATGTAAATTTATTTGTATAGCTTATTTCTACGGAGAATTATCAATGATTTTGTCATGAGAGTTATATTTGATCTTTTAAATTTTAATGATATCTTATATTAAAAAAAAATTAAAAATTATATAATTAATTAGTTTTTTTTGCATTATTTGGTATAAATTTATTATTCTTATATAAATGATAATTTATATTTGCTTTAATAAAATTATTTTTGTATAAAAAAATTAGATTCCAAGGATCAGCCCATATGGTATCAACTATTCCAGAACTAACAATATTATTAATTTGTTTATCGTTCATAATTCGGCGCATGAGCTCTGGTTCAATTTTCCGATGGCTATTAGGCAAAGAACCTAAAAAATAAATAAAGGAATGGAATTTAAAATTAATTTTAGAAGAAAAAGGATATTTTTAGAAGTCGGCATCTTACCTAGCACGCCATTCATGCGCTCAAACGAAAAACACCAAAAAGCGTAAAGAGGCCCAAAATTTTTTGCACATTTGTATAAATGGAGCGAAAGGTGAAGGTTCAGAGTTATCATATCTTGACCGTAATTTTGCTCAATTATTTTTACGATTTCAACCAATTTTTGGTGAGCTTCATCCATTAAATTGGATTAAACAATTCATCCTACCAAAATCGAGCAAATTCTTACAAAGCGTGTAAGAATCTTCTTATCTACGCCAGGAAGGTGTTTCCAAAGTAACACTGTGGCATAAATGTTAAAAAATATTCGCTACTGATCGGCCATAAAATTTGCAAAACCTTCGCCACATTCTACCTTTCCCGGGATCCTACCTATATCAGCTGGTACTTAGAATTGATTCATTTTCTTTTGAATTTCTTTTAGAGTTTCCGGTTTTAATATATTTTCATCAACCCAAATCTGCTTAACAATCCACTTTGCAATGCCTAAAAATAGGCAGTGCATTGGATCAATTGATAAAAACTGAATTGGGTCGAAATATGGCAATCTCAGCAATTCAGACCACCTTACGCCAGTAGTTTTTACAAAGCGATTCCTTGCAGCATTTGAATTGCAGTGACGCCATCCAAGAGCATTCTCGCGAAATTATGCTGAATCTCGATTAATGAACCATTCACTCATATTATCCATTCCAGCGAAATTATGTTTATGATTTTCGTAATTTGCTTTCTTCTCACATCTATAACACGATGAAAGGGCTGAAATATGCCCACATATTTTTCTTGCCACGGGAATGTTGCACAAAATGAGTATCAGTGCCGCTCGAATTTTTCTTGATTCTTAGTACTCAAAAGTGTTATCAAACGTCACTCTGTCCCAAAGTAACACTAATTCATTGACAATTGGCGCCAAATAATGGTTAATTTGGTGGAGACTCACTTCGTTTGGGCTGGACAACAAACTAAGAACTAACATATTTTCACGTTTAAACTGCATATCCCGTGGTAGATTACAAATTGCGGCATATATTACTCCAGTACTATGGACAACACCATCATATGGTTGAAACCAGTCGAGATTTAACATTAAACCAAAATTAGAATCAGCCACTTCAGGTTGAAAAAATTTCGACAAATTTTCATCGCTTGTTTCTTTAAAATTTTTCCAGACCTGACTGTCATAGATATCAGTTAAAATATCATCAAATCGTTTGCGTTCAGACCAGTGACGTAAGTTTCTTTTGAATTCCGGCTGGCAATATATTGATGCTAATTGATTTCTGATACTAGCAAATGGAAATATCTTCTCAGATCGAATTTTAATACGGCCATGTAATAACGTTGATCTTTCTGCTAAAGACGTCTGGCATTGTTTTAATTTCCTGGATGTCGAATTAGGAAATTTGACATGACTACACTTCATAACTGTAAGATTTCCATTTTGCTGAAATTCTTCTACTTCCTTTTTATTATATAATTTGTGGCATTTCAGACATGCCGCAAAGTTATGACTTATGATTTTGATCTTTTAGCCCAAGAACATTTCTTGCTAAGTATAAAGAGCCAGGAAATTCTTCAAAATTAGAACCGCCGATTTCTATCAATAACAGCTTTATGAATTGAATAAGCGCTTCTGTTACTGTTTCTGGAATATTAAATTTTTTGCGAAAGCTCATTATCTACAGCAAAATCCACAAAAATTGTCTATTGGAATTTGTGTCTGGACTAATTCGATCTTGAAATTGCTCATAAACAGGTGGTGCATAATTCTCAAAAATTTCAGTATACTCATAATCATTATTATCGCCATTATTGATTTCACTTTCATTTGATTCTTCATCAGTTTCGCTTGATTCTTTATCAGTTATGAATAATTCTGGAAGAATTTCTTCTTCGGTAATTGTTGCTTGTTGATTTGCGTATCTTCTTGAACGTTGTTGATAAAGTAAATCAGTTGATAAGTCATCTATTTCCTCCATTTCCATTCGTTGAATTACATTTTGATTATTATCTGAATCTTCGTCAGACGATACCGGGTTATCTTCTGGTAAAGGATTATCATAATCTTCAGATGATGATGGTAAAGGATTACTATAATTTTCAAATGATGATGGTAAAGGATTACTATAATCTTGAACAACTTCCAAATCTTGGTCATCATCCGAATCTCGATCAGCCTCATGGTTCAATTTTGTACAAACATCTACTATTTTTCCGTTACATTTAGAACAATTGCAAGGAACCATTCTTCTGTCATGTGTATGTATAATTGAAATTGATTCTTCAGATTCTTCATCAATTACTCTAGAGATCGCTCTACTTTTACGAGAAGAGCGAGCTGTAATTGATTCTTCATCATTGCTAAGTAAAGCAGAAATTGATCTCTTTCGTCTACTTATTTTATGAAATAAAAAATTTACAATATTTATCTCAATATATTTTTAAATAATGTCAATTTAATTCTTTTTAAAAAGTAAATTCCTGCTGCACTACAAATCGAACAAATTCAATTTCACATTATAAATCGCCATAATATGTTTTCAATTATTCAATTAAGATTATTTTTTAAAGAACAATATAAAAAATTCGCCATATAATCAAAGTAATACATAAGAGTTAAATTAGATCCTTTTTTAAAGAACAATATAAGAAATTTGTCGTATAATCAAAAGAATAAAAAAGATCATTTAATCATTTAAGGGATAAATTTAATTGTTAAAAATTTTTTAAGGAATCGACGGTAAATACAATATCATGATAATTTGATTGTGATTAAGCTTATAAGAAAAAAACTTAATTCGACTGATTTTAAGCTATAAAAGTCTAAATTTTGAATTTTTTCTCTCTCATCTTTCTTTTCTTTCTCTTTCTCTTAATTTTTTACTTTCACCATGTCCCAACAAGAAAAAAAAAAATTACCAAAGTTTATAAATATCCGTCTGAAATTACTCCTGCTGCCACCGCAGCCATCACTAGCAAAAGAGCTTCTGAAATTTCTGAAATTACTCCTGCTGCCACCACTAGCAACGAAACTACTCCTGCGCCTGCTACCACTAGCAAATCGACCGTTACTTCAAAATCAAAAGTTCAGCATATGAAAGAACAATATAAAAATTTCAAGGTTCCAGATTCCTATTTAACAGCAAAAGGATCTTCGCCATAATTTAGACCTTTATGATGATAATCCATCTTTGGAAACTGGTATAATTGTAACAAAATTGCTAAAATTGGTTGCTGTTTTGGTTGCTTTACATTGAAAGTTTGTTTGTTTCCGAATTTGGTTAATAAATTTTAGAAAATCATAAATTACGTGCGACAATAACTGATTTGCGTAATAAAAATACGAAGTTGGAGAAAACAAACGTAGATATTTCTAAGGAATTAAAAGGCTTAAAAGAGGATTTCAGTACGCTTATGGAAATTAACGATGCATTCAGTACAGAAAATGAAGAATTAAAAAAAAAAATCAGAGCAAGTGAGATCGATGATATCGAATCCAAGCATCTTTCCAAATGAAAAAAGCCAAGGGCAAAATAAGTGTAGTCCAAATAAGTGACGATGATGATAAAGACGAAAATGTTGATGACGACTTGATGGATTCTAAATCAAATGCAACTGAAGAATCACCTGAAGAGCCTAACGAAAGAGAAGCAAGAGTTTGTTAAGTTTTGACAATCATATTTGATACTAATTTTTGCAACTGATTTCAATACTAATTTCATCTTTTACGATAATTTACAAATTTTTATTAATTTAACATAATTCATATACTACTAACTTTTATGAATTACTAATTTTTTTACAAATTTTTATTAATTTAACGCGATTCATATACTAACTTTTACGAATTACTAATTTTTTACAAATTTTTATTAATTTAATGCGATTCATATACTAACTTTACAAATTACTAATTTTTTACAAATTTTTATTAATTTAACACGATTCATATACTAACTTTTACGAATTACTAATTTTTTACAAATTTTTATTAATTTAACGTGATTCATATACTAACTTTTACGAATTACTAATTTTTTACAAATTTTTATTAATTTAACACGATTCATATAATAACTTTTACGAATTACTAATTTTTTACTAATTTAATGCAAATTCGTATACTAACTTTACAATTACTAATTTTTACTAATTTCAACACAAATTCGTATACTAACTTTTACGAACTACCAATTTTTTATTAATTTCAATAACTAACGTTTTTGGCTCCACAAATTTATACTAAATTTTCTACTAACATATCTGTTTGTTGCTAATTTTATTATTTCATAATACTTTCTTTAATTTTTCTTTTTCTAAATATCAATTAAATCGAAATGAAATCAATCTTAAAACACTTAATGAGAAATATAACTTAAACTACAATGAAACGTTTAACAGTGCAAAAAACATTAAAATTCAACGTAAATTAATTTCCGAAATCCGAAAATCACTTACTCCAAATTATCGACCATCCTTTAACCAGGTAACAAGGTGGTTAAGTAGCCTACATAAATCTCGATGATCTAAGTTAAGTTTGAGGATATCCGGCAAAGAAAGCATAGACAATTGACGAATTCATGCCAATAATAGATTAAATGATGTATGTAATGTAATCCAGTGGCAAATTAATAATCCATATTAACTCATTTTAAATTTATCAATCAGAAAAAATTGCGAAGGATAAAGGCTGTGAAAGATCTCTTTAATAAAAAGGATAGCCAAATTACGAGTTATGGAAAACGGGATCTGTTAAAAATTCTGGCAAATCATGCATATCATTCACCGGAAGTGAGTGAAACCGAAGATGAAGGTTCAAAATCAGTCATTAATGTTTATGATCTATCGTGGCGCTTAGAAGAGGTTACTTATTTTATCTTGATAATTTATTTTGCTATAAATTTTCACTAATTCCGATTTTACTTATTTTCACTAATTCCAATTTTACTTATTTTTACATTTTCTGATTTTATTTATTTTTACATTTTAGTTGAGACTTTTATTAAGAAATGTTCTTGATAAACATTTAAGAGTGGGACAAATGACGTAGCAATTGCGACCTCGGAACTATGACGACGAGATACAATGCTATGATAAAGTACCACCGGATGATGCTCCCGATTGGTCATATGTTGATCAACCGGATATGGTATATGACACAGAATATACAGACGATTTAAATATTAATGATGAAGATTTAGATGCAATTTTGGAAGATAAAGCAGATAAATCAGAAAGTTTTATGCAAGAAGATTAATGGTTGGAATTTTAGAATTCTATTTTATTACTAATTTACTCTTTTTTTTTAGTTTTGCGTATTATAGTATGTTTTATTACATATCTGAATTAATTTTACTCTTTTTTTAGTTTTGCGTATTATATTATATTATATTTTTTATAGCATATATGAATTTATTTTACTCTAATTTTTAGTTTTGCGTATTATAATATATTTTATAGTATATCTGAATTTATAAATTGAATTGTAATTGAATTATATCTGATTTATATCCGATTTATATAATAAATTTAGTTGATTTATGTCTAATTAATAGTGTCGGATTTAGTAGTATTTGTTGATTTATATCCGATTTATATCTGATTTCTTATTCTGAATTATATCTGAGTGGCAACCACTCAGAACCCAAACGGAATATTGCTTTTTTAAAAAAATCGGTCAAAATTGAGTTATAAATCAGATTAAAATCAGATGATCGATTTCTATCTGATTTGGACTATTTCGACTAGTGATAATAAACAAAAAAAAAATAACTATTCGCCAATCAAACTTTGATCAAAAAAAAATTTTTGTTTTATTTTTTTTGCTTTTTTTTGTAAAAAAACGTGTCCAAAAGACTTGTAAAACATAAATCTCCAATAAAATGGCAGAAGATTCCATAATAATCAATGAAGAACTTGTTGAAGAAGTAAATCAAGTATTAAAAAAGGTGTAAAATAGACATTTGTAGTCATTAGTATTGGCAAATGCTGGAATTTCTAATTATAGAATTTATCCTTAATATATTCGCCTAATATATGCTAAAATAGGCCAAAAAATGTTTATTAAAAATACTAAAATTAGTATTTATTTTTGTTAAAATTGGTTATCATTACTAAAAATATATATATTTTCGTATTGTATAAATCATAATGATTAATTTATATTTCATTTTTTATAGTGGCCTATTCAAAATATTGCTAAATTTGGAAAGAATTTAACAACTTCAGAGATTCGTTATTACTTAGAATTCTAGGAATATCCTAATATGTTCGAAACTGATTTTGCGAGCATTTTTAATATATCAGGATAGGATGAACATGAAGCGCGAAAAGCATTTGCATTAACTAATATCTAATACTCATATGGAGGAAATGGAACAATTCGCACAGTAAAAAACTGTGAATTTTTTCCAAATATTTCAGTAATTAAAGAATAGCGCGAATGTCTTAGTGTAAAAGTGTGTCAATACACATCTAAAGAATTAGATATTGGCCACACATCTGTAGATTTTTCCACACCTCTTTTTGAAAATATGTTTAATGCAAATGAAGAGTTTCATAAAAAAACTACACTTCGGTTAGTAAGATTTTTAAAGTCTAAATATATGTAGTTTGATTTTTAACCCTAATTTTGAATTTGTAGTTTTTTTGCCAAGGCGTATAAATATAAATGTAGCCATATTAACAAAAATGGAAAACGATGTAACAGTGGACTAATTTTAGGCGAACTCACGCAGTTTCTTATTTTTATACTGTATACAGTCACCCCTCTCTACAGCGAACCTCGATATAGCGAATAACATGATATAACGGATCATACAGTGTGGTACCGATTTTAAATATGAAAAAAACCTTGATATAACGAAGTTTACTATTTATTTACCGTATAACGTAGTATGAAGTAAAGTGTGTGAATTTCTTATATAAAAATGCCTCTCGATATAACGGATTTTTTTTATAACGAATTTTTTTCAGTTATAACGAATAATTTCTTTATAATTAAATGTAATTATTAATAAATATTGATGCATTATGACATTAAATATCACCCCTGTGTTTTATATTTAAATTATAGATCAGGGATTGTATCAGGGATCGTATCGGGATTAATAATTCTGGCTATTTTATTTAATATTTAGGCAGAATTACATTAATTTACATTAATTCGGTTGTATTAGGATTCGATGTGAATTGTTATTAATTTATATTTATCGCAGGGGTAAGGACACTTAGTTAAATTAATATATCATTAATAATTTATTTATTATATAGTCAGTTATTGTTAAACAGCATTCCTACAAAAAAAAGGAATTATAATAAACATTTTTATATAGAACACTTCAGGAAGCATTCCCTATAATAAAAAAATAAAAAAAGAACATTAGTAAATGTTCTTAAACGAAATTAAAAGAAAAAATTGAGTTGTCCCACTTACTTCGTCTCAAGCGTTCATTTCGAAGTCCCTACAATAAAAAAAAATAAAAAAGAATATTAGTAAATGTTCTTAAACGAAATTAAAAGAAAAAATTGAGTTGTCCCACTTACTTCTTGTCTCAAGCGTCCATTTCGAAGTTCCTACAATAAAAAAAATAAAAAAGAACATTAGTAAATGTTCTTAAACGAAATTAAAAGAAAAAATTGAGTTGTCCCACTTACTTCTTGTCCCAAGCGTCCATGTCGAAGTCCCTACAATAAAAAAAATAAAAAAGAACATTAGTAAATGTTCTTAAACGAAATTAATAAAAAAAATCGAGTTCCCCACTTACTTCTTGTCTCAAGCGTCCATTTCGAAGTCCAGGAAGTTCCCTACAATAAAAAAAATAAAAAAGAACATTAGTAAATGTTCTTAAACGAAATTAATAAAAAAAATCGAGTTCCCCACTTACTTCTTGTCTCAAGCGTCCATTTCGAAGTCCAGGAAGTTCCCTATAATAAAAAAATAAAAAAAGAACATTAGTAAATGTTCTTAAATAAAAAAAATTGAGTTCCCCACTTACTTCTCGTCTCAGGCGTCCATTTCGAAGTCCAGGAAGTTTCCTACAATAAAAAAAATAAAAAAAGAACATTAGTAAATGTTTTTAAACGAAATTAATATAAAAAACCCCCCAGTTCCCACTTACTTCTCATTCTAGGCATCTATTTTGAAGTTTAGAAAGCACCCCTATAAAAAAAAGATTAAAAAAAATGTTAAATTATCGGTAATCAGATCAACAAGTCACATGATCTGTATAACCGATATTCCTATACCGAAGAATTCATTATACAATACCGAATAATTCGTTATAGTGTTAACGAAGTTGCTTATAACGAAGCCCTGATCAGCTGGAACCTAGGGTTCATTATATCGAGAGGGGACTGTATACAGTATATAAATATATATATTTTTTATTTTTAATTGATTTTTTTTTAATATATTATTCACAGGTAAATGGTTTGATATCATCAAAGAAGAAGTTTATTGGATGCGAAAATTGGAAAGCTGGAGACAAAAATTATCAGTTTTTAACAATTCCAAATAATATTGATTTGGAACTGTTAGAAACTATGTTTAACGAAAATTTTTATCATTCTCATAATAATGATTTCAAGGTAAAATTTAATTTTTATAAATATAAATCTATAAAAAAAAAATATATACTAATTAATTTAATATTTAAATTATAGAACGATCAAAATAATACAATAGATGAATGTTTTATTGTACGACCTAATAATGCACAATCTGATGAATGTCATAAGTAATTTCAATTTATAATACTTTAGTAATAATTTAAGTATTAATCAATAAATTATTATTATTATATTTAAAGCATTTTTGCATAAATGTGGAAATACTGTTGTTAAAGGAGTTATAAGTAAAAAATCAACCCATACCCAGTCAAATTTTATCATATTATTCCCGTTAATTTAAAGGAATGTCCATTTATCGCAATTGTTTCAGTAGATCAACATAATCACCCATCTCCACTACCACGTAAAACGCCATATAATATTAAAGCACAACTTCAAAGAATAATTGATAATGAGTATATTCTTGATTTAACTACAAGAAAGTTTTTAACAGGTATATATTCTATAATTTAATTATTGTATAATTTAAACAATATTGAAGACTAATAAATTTATATTCATATTTTTTAATGATTGTGAATATTAATAGGATCTATGATTCAAAGTTATTTAAATGGAAAAGCATTAAGTAACTTACATCTATCGTTAAATAATCAATCTAAGATAAATTATTACATTGAAAAAACCTGACATTCTCAATATCCATTTGAGCAAAATATATTGGGATTATACACGAATTTATGAGACATGAGAAAAGTACAGATCCATATATTTGATCAATTCATAAGTATTATTAATTATTATTGATTATTTTTTACTATAAAAAATATTAAAAATTGTTTATTGCTCACATTTAGGTTTTCTTGATGATGGGCAATATATTATTTTATGTGTTACTAAGCAATAACTTAAGGCTATTTCAGAACTAACACATATGGAAATTGACATGGCATTTAAAAGGATAAATGGTAATACAAATGAATGGAAAATTTCAGCATATTTACCTCGTATACAAAAAAGTAGGTTGAAATTTTTAAATTATATTTTTTTTTTCTTTTTAAAAAAAAATTACTTATTTATTATTAAATATATATAGTTTTAACATTTGTGCGAATATTTACAAATGTTGAAACCGCTCAAGCTTATCAAAATCTATTTGATGATTTATTTAGATGCGTAGAAAAAGATATTGGCGAAACATTTAATTTTCACCATATTCATGGAAAAGGATTAGGATGTGTTCTTACTGACTAACATAAAGGACAAGCTCTTGGTAAGATTAAATATTATGTAATTTTAATTATTATAATTTCGTCTAAATTATATATTTATAACTAGGATTAGGCAATTTTTAAATTCAAGGTATTCG
The DNA here is from genome assembly GCF_026210795.1 of Rhizophagus irregularis. Classification (NCBI taxonomy): domain Eukaryota; kingdom Fungi; phylum Glomeromycota; class Glomeromycetes; order Glomerales; family Glomeraceae; genus Rhizophagus; species Rhizophagus irregularis. The sequence continues at coordinate 737,373 of NC_089451.1, read as the reverse complement.
CACTTAACTCCTATTGAACATTTACAACACATTTACAAACTTTAACAAGTACATTACAAATGGTAAATATTATATAATTTGTTTATTTAAGCATAATTATACTAATATTAATAAAAAAATTTTTTTTCATTATAAAAATATTGATAAAAATAAACATTTTTCAAGCGAAATTCGTAGTGCTATGTATTTAATTCCTACCTTAAATACACAAAAGGAAGTTTTAACTATATTTAATAAAATACAACTTTGTGATGAGCCAGGAGCAGCAGGACCCCAAAGAATACATATAATACTGGGATCCAATTTTATATAAACTTACTATGTAATTTCTTAATAAGTCATATGTTTGAAATTGTATAACCAAATAGCAGTTACGCAAAAAGTCAGATTTTTATTTGTATAACAATAATGATTTTTACAATAAGTAAGATTTTTATTTTGTATAACGGATATTAGAATTTTTTTTATATACGTTTAAAATTTTTTAAAGTTTTTTTTTATTTTTTGTTTAAGAAATTTTTAAGATATTTTTTAATAAAGAGTTTTTTTATTTGTTTTAAAAAACACTTGAAATATTTTTTAATAGAAATTGTTTTTTGTTTAAGAAGTTTTTAAGGGTTCGTTTAAAGACATTTTTTTTAATAAAAATGAAGAAATTTTTTTAAAATTCATTTACAAAATTAAAAAAAATACATTTTATTATATATCTCAGCATCCAGTGATCATAGAGAAAATCGTCTCAATACGATGAGTCGAATGGTGGTAGTTTCATATTTCTAGGCGTGATAGATGCCGAGTTATGTGATAAAATGTAAAAATGCACAGTAGACAAAAATACAAAGTGCCAATGTGTGGTATAGCTCATCATCTATCACACCTAGAAACACGAAACTACTACCATTCGATTCGTCTTGTCAAGACAAATCCAACGAGCTATGTTTCATCTTTTTACGATCACTGGGTGGTGAGATATATAATAAAATGTATTTTCTTTTATTTTGTAGTATACACCCAAATTTTTGCATAAAACTTACTATATTATACATATTGGGCATCAATATCTATCGGGTATTTAAAAATTTTAACATGCAATTTTGTTTAAAAATTTTATTTAAGTTATTTTTTAATAATTTTTTTTAATAATTTTTTTTAAAAAAATTTTTTAAGTATTTGTTAGAATTTTTAAATAGTTTTTAATAATATTTATTAAAATTTTCAATAAAATTTATTTGAAATTTTTCTTTAAAAATTTTTTTTTTATATAAACTCAGATTTATAATTGTATAATTTATAATAAAATTTGAACTTATGTGATGATTTTGTATAAAGCTTCTAATAAAATTAGACGTATAAAGTTATATTAAAATTTTGGGTCTGGATCTGAGTTGTATATGTATTCTTTGGGGTCCTGGAGCAGCAGGTAGGTAATAATAAACAATATTAAATGAAATTTATCAATTTTTGAATTATAATTATTATATTATTAACATTAAGAATTTATTTATTACAGTCAGCCCCCTTTATAGTCACACCCCTTGGGACCGAAAAAAAAGGGTGTGATTATAAAAAAAGTCATATGTTGTGATTATAGAGGAGGTTTTTCTAATATATTTATTAGTACATTGGGCCAAAATATGGTGTGCTTATAAAGGGGAATTTTATATGTTGTGATTATACGGGGGGTGACTATATAGGGGGTCGACTGTATATAGCTTGGACAAAAGACAAACTAGTTCCATGGGTATTGTCAGGTATTTCAAGTGCATTTACCAAGATAGATCGTACTATTTAGAATCAATCTCCAAATAATACCAACATTGGAAAGAGTGCTCATGCAAATGTTAATTATGATTAAGGTTGCTTGCCAAAACTTAGGGGTTTAAGCAAGATGGCGTTTCACCGAAAAGCGAAATTCTACCGAAACTATATTAAAGTTATATTAAGAAACTGGCAAAACTTTAGAGAAAGGCGAAACTGCCAAAACTTATTATAAATGCTGAAACTGCCAAAACTCTGCCAAAACTCTGCCAAAACTATAATAAATTTATAGTAAAATTTTGACGAAACTAATCATAGGATTTTGAAGAGGTTTAGACAAGCAACCTTAATCATAATGGGTGAAATTTATCACTCCTTGCAGGAATTTATAGGTAATTATTTTCGTTATTGGATTTATTTATTAGCACAAAAATATAATTTTTACTAATTTATTTTTAAGAGGGCATGATTTTGACAAAAGACAATGGGAAAATATCTGTGTATATGAGCAGTATAATGTTCCAGATTCTTATCAAAATAAATCTGAATTAGCACGATCAATCCAAGCTGATAAACGACGATATTTTAATTATAATATAATTTTATTTTAAATTTTATATTTAATATTATAAAAATTGTAACATATTTATTTAAGAATTTTTCTAACTATCACCGGGGGTGATGATCACCAGTGACTAAAATTATGACAATCGACTAGCATTAAAAAAATATAGTACCGGTAAAAATTGATAATTCTGGCCAACGGTGATGATCACCCCCGGTGATTTTAAGTAAAAATCTTTATTTAAATTATTTAGAAAAAAGACGTAAGGGCAAGCAACCTTTAAAATCTTCAAATAAAGTTTCTAGTACATTAAAAAAACAGAGAGGCAATTCACGAAACAAGAAAAATGAAAATGAAATTATCATAATAGATAATGATTTACTTGATCAACAAGTAAAAATTAATAAATTAGCGCAAGAAAAGTTGCTTCTTCAGAAACAAATAAATGACAAACTTGAAAGAGAAATTATGTTGCTTGAGAAGTGAAATCATATTTTAGGAAAATAATTAATGTGAAATTTAATGTACCATAAACGATAGTCTTTTTAAATAATAATATGTAGTACTATACATGCTTTTGTAAATAAATATTTTGTGAATAAAATATCACATTTTACATATGAAATGATTAATATTTAATAATAATTTAAATTATTAGTATTTCACGAATATTCAATTATTAAATTATAAAATTTTATATTTTACTTTATCTTATAATTATAATTGTTAGTTTATGCAATTGTAAATATAGTGATAAACTGTACTGTACGATTTTTTTATATTTTACAATTTTATTGTACAGTACAATATAGTGCTATATATAGTACTGTACTGTACTGTATGATAAATTTTTAAAAAAAAATTTCGTACAGTACAGTTCAGCTGACTGTACAGTACAGTTTATCTCTATACCTTAAGAAACAATAGCAAATAAAAAAGTAAACAATTATTATAAAAAAAAAAACTTACCTTCAAATGTCTAAGAAGAAAAAAAAAACGTTAAAGAGTGCTAAAAGATGTTAAAAGACATTAAAAATGTCAAAAAATGTTGAATCGAAGGATGTTAAAGAACGTTAAAAAAAGGTTATTTATTATCTGATAAACAAATAACTGATAAACAAAAAAATAATCAGGTGATATCACCTAGGCAATTTCATCCTGAGTGAAAATTAGTTATAATCTAAAAAAAAAATATAAATTTATTTAATAAAAGTAATTAAAAAAAAGTAGTTAATGTAGTAATATATATTTAGTTAGCTAATATTAGTTTTATAAGAAGCTTTACCCCTTACCCTCAAATAAGATCTTTTTTAATTAATAATATTCATTTACAGTTAAACCTCTATATACCGATATTGCTATTTTGGGAAAAAAGCATCGGTATATTGAATTATCAGTTTATAAAAAAAATTTTATATGCTAATATTATTATAAATAACGTAATTAATATCAGTATAAAATATTTTAATATACCATATAAACATACAACTTTATTCTACATTTATAAAATTCAAAAAATTTACTAATAAAATTGTATCAATTATATCAATTATATATTACATTAGAGATTAGAAATAAAATTGTATCAATTATATAATTACAATCAATTATATAATTATTAGGTTAAGGTTAAAAGTAGGGAAAATTGTATAACCGTTTAATGTTCCATGTAACGCCTTAAATCTTAATATTATTAGTTAATATATTAAGAGATTAGAAATAAAATTGTATCAATTATATAATTACAATCAATTATATAATTACATTAAGAATTAAAAGTAGGGAAAATTGTATAACTTCATTTATGTAATCTAACCTTAAATAATTAATATATTAGTATATAAACCAGATCTATATATATGTTATTATATGAGGGATAAAGGAATAGTATCAAATAACGTTATATTGTGAAATCATATAAAATATCAGTATAATGAGATTTTTTTATTAATTGAAAATGGGAAAATTAAAAATTATCAGTATAAGCAAATATCAGTATATATTGTATCGGTATATAAAGGTCTGACTGTATATATATATAATACTAATTTTAACTAATAAAAATATTTAATTTTATATTATGTAAGATTTTATTTAACCTTTTATCTTCTAAAAAATTAGTTAATATATGTCATAGCCTTTACTACTATTATTTTTAAATATAATTTTAAAAAATTTATTTATTTATTTAATAAATACAGTTAAACCTTAATATAGCGAACTCTTAATATAGTGAATTTTTTAGACAACTATAATAAATTTCCCCTTACTATAATGAATTAACCAATCAAATCTCTTAAAATCTTCATTATAGCCTTATAGCGAAGTTGAGGTCTGAAACCTAGAGTTCGTTATAACAAGAGTTAACTGTATAATTTTTATTAAATAACTAAAATCTTAACCTTTTTTAATAATATATATAAAAAAAATATTTGCAAATACTTAGGATTTTGATCAATTTTAGTAATTACCAATTAACTATACTTCTGGATGTATGGTTTCATCGTACTTAATAAGTTCACGCTTTATCAAAAACAGATGTTATGATTTTCTGATGAAACTGAACTGATTAGTTTTCAGTTTTCAGTCAGTAATTACATCAAAAATTATTGACCTATCACTTTAGTAATTTACCAATTAATTCAGTAATTTCAGTTTTTAATATCAGTTTTATCATTTTTTAAACCAATTTACCAATCTGACTATTATAATTGGCCAACTGATAATCTTTTTTTACTGTATCACAAATTTTTTTTTTGATTTTTTATTTCTTCTAGATAATCTATATTAATCTGATTATAAACTTGTCAGTTTATTCAGTTGTCATTTCTTACTACCTTTGTTAATAAATAAATAAACATTTCTTTTTAAAATGAGTGAAAATTTAGCCTTTAATCTTAAACAACTTATGATTTAGATAATGAAAGGAAAAATAAAAGAAATATTGAAGAACAACAAAATGAAAGTAATAATAAAGAGAAAAAAGATGTAAATGAAAAAAGTAGTAGTTCTAAACACAGCTGGATTTGAAACCATTTTACTTATAACAATACTATAAAGAAAGTTCAGTGTAATCGTGCATTGTAAAACTCTTATTTCTAAAAATAAAATAGTATTAGTGACATATCAAGTTATATGAGATTTAAATATAGATTATTAATAGATGAAAATGATAATTCAAATCAAAATAAAAAAAACAAATTATATGGCAAGAATTCTTTCGAAATTCTACTGAAATTATGATAAATCACTAAATCTAATTATTAAAATTTAAAATCTTATAATTAATAAATTAATTTTTTTTTTTTCCACAATGCATTTGATAGTTTATTAAATAGCAAAAAGAATTGGAAAATACAATAAAGTAAATAAAACCTAATTTAACTATCTAATATTATTAACTATCAAACCACTTGTCATGCTATAAATAGGGATGGTTAGGTCGGTCCTGGTCTGGTCCTGGTCCTGGGACCTATAAGTCCTATTGAACGGACCTGCGGACCAGGTCCTGTTAGGACCAGTCCTGGACCTGGTCCCAGGACCTGGTCCTGACTAAGTTATTTATAGATTTTATGAATTTTAGTAATAATTAAATATAAAAAAAGTGAGTTGCGATATCGGGATTCACTTTTTTATATTGATTTTATATAAAAAAAGTGAGTTGCGGTATCGGGATTCACTTTTTTATATTGATTTTATATAAAAAAAAGTGAGTTGCGGTATCGGGATTCACTTTTTTATATTGATTTTATATAAAAAAAGTGAGTTGCGGTATCGCGATTCACTTTTTTATATTGATTTTATATAAAAAAAGTGAGTTGCGGTATCGCGATTCACTTTTTTATATTGATTTTAATATAAAAATGTGAATCGCAATATCGCAACTCATTTTTTATATGATTTTAATAATATAAAAATTGTATTGCAATATTGCAGTGCACTTTTTTATAATTTATAATTACTTAAAATCAAATTTACAGCAAATTATACATATATAATTTAAACATATAGATCTCTTATAACCTTATTGGCTAGGACTTTTTAGGACCTGGTCCGCTTCTGGTCCAAAATTTGGACCTAAAGATCTGCAGACCAGGTCCTAGGACCAGGTCTTTAGGTCCAGGACCTAGGACTTTACCATCCCTAGCTATAAAGCACCCTACATATGCACTGTCAGGTGAAATTTTTACTCAGAGGGTATGGTTCATTTAAAAATGGCCATTCTTAGCATAAATGCCCTCTCTTTCTGCACAAGGCATTCACAGAATCTACTAAATCACGAAAAAAAAGAAAAAAGATTTGCATTATAAGTAAATAAAACTATAATATGAAGAAATCATCCAATTCATTCTTTCCACAAGCATCCTGAAGAAAATGGAAAGGAGAAGCATCTACTATTTAAGCCATAGGATCCAAAGTACGCACGATGAGACCAGGACTGACTAACTCACTGTAGCAAATGTGGAACATTCCCAGTTCTCAAGGTCAATTAGCGTGAAGCCTATTTACTATTAGAAAGTTGTTTGTTGTAAGAAAAGGTAAACTCTAATATCGGATATCCACTGTCATGACATATAATCTTGAACACTGATAGTTGCCACCCAATATAAACTCCAATCAACCATCCAAGATAAGCTTTAACCAAATTTAAAATATTAAAATGAAAACTAATTCTAATACTAAATACTAAATAAAATTGATAAACATAAAAAAAAAGAAAAAAATAAAACTATCAAGAAAATCAAGGCTTCATAATATCAATTTTTGTCTCTATCCTTCTTCCTCTGAAGTGTGTAAGCACAGTCGAAAATGAAGTCCAAAATTTTTATCGAAGGTTGTTTAAAGAGAAACCAGAGTCAGTTAGTTTTACAATATCAGAAAAAGGTTGGACTGAGCATTACACTGAAAAAGCTATTAGAGTTTCATAATAGGTTGTCTGTTCTGTAAATTAATCCAAAATAGAAGTTATTTTCCATATTAAGAATTAATTGTTGTGATGCCGGCAAGTTGCGGAAGGTGTCCAAGAACGCGTCAAGTTTGTGATGTGAATTGTTCCAAAATTCTTCAGATGGTATCCTAATCGGAAGTCTTGTAACTTGATGAATAGGAAAAGCCAGCGGAAAGATGTAAACAATAGGTGTAGAAGAAGGTGTAGAAGGAGGTGAAGAAAAGTCACGTTGAAAACGTTTCAGTAGGCTAGTAAAAATCTCCCAGAGATAGTTCTTCGCATGGTACTTAAGTTATTATAGAGCTGTCGCAGGATCCCGAACAATATATATAAAGGTAGGTTTTGAGTTTGCTTAACCAACATATAAAAATTTTTCCTATGTGATATTTATTATTGCTTATTTGATAACATAATTTTTAAATAGTCAGATATAATTATGTGTAGCAGAGTATTAAATTATTAATAGTCAGATATATATTTGCGTAGCAGGATAGATTTTTTAATATATATATACAGTATAATATAATATATATTTACATTTTTCATATTAAAAAAATTTAATAAAATATGTAAACAAAGTTATAAACATGTTTTGTAAAAAAATTTACTATTTTTAATACAAAGAATAGGTTAATTGTATACGTAATACAGGAATCATTTTTAGACGTGATCATGTAACGTATTTTTGATAAAACAAATACGCGTCCATGTAACATTAAAATTATAAATCATATACGTGTTCATGTAACAGTTAAAAGATATATATTGAAAATAAAAGCAATGGGTAGAGATTGGAATCAATTATCATTATTAGAATCGATTTTAGAATCGATTAATCATCGATTAATCATTAATCAAAATTATACTACTGTCGGTCACGTGACTATCAAAATTATTAAGATTGACATAAAAAATTCCTTTTTGGGAATTTTGTACAACATAACTTGAATTTCATTGGACAACAAAATTTCCTTTTTTTTGGATTTTTGTTAATGTCACGTGACATCAACCTAACTTCTTATTAACGGACTACCCCTTTAAAATGTCACAGAAACGACGGCCAGCATTAAGAAATTAAGAAATTAACTATGTGACAAATAATGTGTGACAAATAGGCCAATACTTGTAGGGTACGCAGGGGAAATCTTATTAACGCTACTGCGTCACAATAAGTAAATTCGATTTTTATTCGATAATCGATTTAAAATCGATTCTTATCGATTTTCGATAAATTCGATTATTGTAAAATTGATTTCAATCCCTAGCAACGGGTGAGTGGAAAGGGAAAAATAAGTGGTTTTCTGTTTTTTTATAATTTTACACTATAATTTTTGTAATATAAATCAATAAAAGTTATTTCATTTTTACTTAGAAAATTTTTTAAAAATATTTTTTTTGACAAATTTTACAGTAAATTTTAAAAATAAAAATTCTGCGTATTGGTGGCGTTACAAAAAACATGAATAAATCCATAAATATCTATTCAATCATAATAAAAAAATTATATATAAGTAGATTCGAACTTGCTGAACAACTTAACTTAAGAAGGTTTTGGATGTTTCCTTTGACTAAAGTGCCTAAATTATGCTCTAAATTCACAGAACAGATATACGAAATATTAATAAGAAATAGAATACAGTCGGACCTCTATGTAATCACCTCCTGTGTAATCACAACTCTTTGTAAGCACATATTTATCTGTAACCGACTTAAAATTAATCAAAAAACCCTTTTGTAATTACTTATATTATATAGTCACTATCACCAAAAATAATTTGTAACGAACATATTGATTTGTTATTATTAAAAACTTCCTTACAATCACATGATTTCTTATTGGTTAAAAAATCGATCATTTGATTTGCACATTACGTATAAAAATTCTGCAGTGCGCAGTATTTGCAGCAAACACCACTTTTCCTTTTCATATACGCGTCTTTATTATTATGATGACTCAATCTAATCAACTTAAAAAGCATCGTTCAGCTATTAGTGATGACGTTAAATGCCAAATCTGTGAATAGGCAGAGACTAATAAAAATAAAACGCATATAGAAATTGCGAAATATTTTAATGATAAGTACCCAAACTTGACAATTGAACGAAGTACAATATCAAAAATTTTATTACAAAAAGATAAATGGAAAACTGTACTGGAAAATGAAAAATCTAATAAAATATTTAAGCATAAACCAGTTAAGTTTCCTATGCTTGATCGTGCTATGAATATTTGGGTGGAGAACGTAACTGCAGGAGGTGTTATTCTTACAGATTTATTAATCAAAGAGAAAGCAAGAGTTTTTGCAGAATTATTTGGTATACAGGAAGATTAATTAAGCTTTTCTAATGGTTGGTTAGATAAATTTAAAAAGAGAAATAATATTCGAAAACATCGTGTGTATGGAGAATCAGGAAGTGCTCCATTAGCATCTCTTCCAGAAGAAAGAGCAAAATTGCATCAACTTCTAAGCCGATTTACTCCTGATCAAATTTATAATATTGACGAAACAGGCCTTTATTATAGGATGCCACCAAATCAAACACTTTCATCCAAACCAGTTCTTGGTCAAAAAAAAGATAAAACTCGAATAACTGTTCTTCTTGGTACTAATGCAATAGGAACAGATAAACTTAAACCATGGGTAATTGGTAATTCAAAGCGTCCAAGGCCTCTCTCTCGAGTTAATTTTAATCATCTTCCAGTACATTATCGTGGCAACCCTAAGGCATGGATGAATTCAGAAATTTTTGAAGAGGTAACTAACAACTGCTGCATTTTTTTTTATGAAAATATTATTTTAATATAATTAAATTTTTTATTAGGTTCTTCTTGATATGGATAGACATTTTAGGTTACAAAATAAAAGGATTCTGCTTTTAATTGATAATGCTCCATCCCATTTTGATCCGAATTATCATCCACCAGAGGATGAAATGGAAGATCTAGAATCTACCAGTACTGGAACATCATGTAATAGATAATAAATTTATTTTAATTTCGTATTATTTAATTTTACTTGATTTTACATTGTTAAAATTTATTTTTTAGAAAATCAAGGCCGCAGAAGGAGACGTCAACCTAATATTTCGCGCCTTCAACTAACTCATGTTGAAGTGGCTTTTTTGCCGCCAAATACTACCAGCCATCTTCAACCACTTGATGCTGGGATTATTGCAAGTTTTAAAAATCATTATAAGCGAAATTATTGCCGCCACATGTTAGAATTATTTGAAAAAGATATTAATAAAGAAAAAATTAATATTAAAGAATCTATTGATTATTTGACAGATGCATGGGAAAATGTTACTGAAGAAACAATTCATAATTGCTGGATAAAGACTGGAATATTACCTTCTTCAACTAATGAAGATATAACAGATGCGACACAAGCTCAAAGAGAAAAAATAGATGACGAAGTGGCTAATATTAATCAAATAATCAGAGAGCTTGGTGCAACAGAAGATCCTCGTGGTGCTGTATTAGCAGATGCAATTAATGATTATTTTCTTGATTTAGAAAAAGAAATCCCAACTGAAGACGTTTTAGATGATAATGATATTGTAAGATTAATCCAAGAAGAGATGTGTGATGGTGAAATTAACGAAATTGATTCTGAAAAAGAGGAAATTCAAGTATCTTTAGATAATGCGCTTAAATCTATACAAACTTGGATAAGTTTTTTCGAACAACAACAGTCTGATGAGTTTAATATAGATGATCTATACATTTTTAAAAAATATTTTAAAATTACTAAACGACTTGAGTTTCAATCTAAAAAGCAAATTCAAATAACACAATTTTTTTAGCAGATTAGTGACGAACTAGTAATCCAATAATAAATAGTTTTATAATATAATATATAATATAATAAAGTCTTTTATTTGTTTAACGCAATTAAAATTATAATATGTATTTATGTAACATAATTTTGTTGAATTCGTATCTATTTTAATTTACTTCTATAAAGTCACCTTAATTAATTTTTAATATTTGTGGTGAATATATAGAAGTCTTACTCTATGTAATCACGATTCTATATAATCACCAATTTGGATGTAATGGACTTAGTGATTACATAGAAGTCCGACTGTATAACTAATTTACACTCGGGTGATTTTAATTATTTTCACCTAGGTGATTTAACCTGATAATTTTATATAATTTTAAAATAATTCAGGTGAAATCACCTGATTAATTTTATTGATATAGTTCGGAAGGTAATTAATTATTTAAATTTAATAATTACGGAAGGTGATAACACCTGATAAATATTACACAAATAATAGTAACAGGTAATACAAAATTGCCATTGTTTATATAATGATGTAATTCACATTTAAGCCCATTTCTTTTGAAAAAATTCTGACACGCTAACGTGTTATTTTCTAAAGAAAATTTTAATCTTTACTGTTTATAAGCACGTATCTTGTTCTGTTTTTCTAAAACATCGTTCCCTAAAGTAAATTCATATCAATTATAATAATCTATACGAAACCACAAAGCTTTAAAACTATTAATAAAACCACTTACAATGGAAAATGTTTTAGACCCAAATTTTTCCTATAGTCCCGACATGTTATTCAACTCTTATTATGATTCTTCATATAGTGGTTTAGATTTGCTTAACAGTTATCAATACGAATCTCCTGACCTACCGATATTTGAATTTTATGGTTTTCTGTATGATTCTTTTGATCTATTTCTTGAAGATCATGAATTCATGATACACTTAATGAAACCCAAATAGGAAATGTAAGAAGAATGGATGTTTCAGAAAATGAGGATATAAACAGATATGATTTTCCGGAAGATGAAAGAATAAATGGCCGGTATGATATTTCAGATGATGAAGATAGAAATCTTAATCATCAAGAACGGGAATATGATAATAGCGAGTATGAGGAAGAAGAGAATAAATTAGAATTAAATCAAGGGATGGAATTTGAAACATGGGAACTTGCCGAATCATACCTTAATGAATATGCAAAGCAACAGGGATTTTCTTTTCGTAAAAAAAGACGTATACTGGATCCAACTGACAGTACAATAACAAGACGTAGAACATATAAATGTTCACATGCCCGAACTCATGAGATCCAAAAGGTTATTTTAGAAGAAAATAGAAGGGATAGGGATTCTGAAATGATTGGATGTCTTTGGCATATTAATCTTTCTTTTCCCAAATCTGGAAATGGTGTTCGTATTAATAGTATAGTTGGGACACATAATCATGATATGAATCCTTGCATTACCGAAATAGCCCCAAAATTTCGAAAATTGACAGATAAAATGCTTGAGAAAATAAAGTTTTGGACGATTGAAGGAAGATTAGGCATACCAACTCAATATAACTTACTAGTAGCCTCATTTCCAAATAAAGTGATTAATAAGAAAGATCTAAGTAACGCTATTCAACAGTTTAAAAAACAAGTGAAACCTATTAAGAATGATGCATGTCAAATTCTTACTGAGCTATACTTAAAAAAAGATGATGATCCAAGATGGATTATAAAGTCGCGCTTTGATCATAGAGAAAGAAGACTAAACTCATTATTTTGGATGTCACCTGATCAAGTTAATGCATATGAAAGATACCATGATATTGTGATTGTTGATACAATGTCTAAAACTAATCAATTTGATATGATATTAATGCTAATCATTGTGGTTGATAATAATTTTAGAAATATAATAGTTGCTGCAGCAATTTTAAAAGATGAAACAGAAGCAACTTTCACATGGATTTTACAAGAATTAAAAAATTCTTGTGATCTTACACCAACAGTCCTATATTTTGATGCTGATCCAGCCTTAATATCAGCCATAAAGACAAATTATCCAGAAACACATCATTTCCATTGTATTTTTCATATAGATTTAAATCTAAAAAAGAATCTTAAAGGAAAATTGCGTGATCAATTTGAACTTTTTCGCGCTAAATTCTTAGAAATGCGCAATTCTTTATGTCATAAAACATTTGAAATAAAATGGAATACACTTATTGATGAATTTCCAGCTTGTGAACAATATCTTACAAGAGCTTTATATCCTTGTAAGAGTAGTTGGGCTTGTTATGCTATCAATCAGAATTTCACAGCGGGAATTCAAAGTACACAACGGGTAGAGTCTACTAATAAAATAATCAAAGATAGATTAAATAGATCTTCGTGTTTGACTGATGTTATTAAAAAAATTCAAAAAATATTTAATCAACAATCAAAAAAAGCAATATTAAACGAATATAAAAATGAAATTCCTACTAGAGGAATACCATCAATTATGGATGAATATTTTCCAGAACTTGATAAAATTTTGCGAGAATATTTAACTCCACAGATTCTTCAAAAACAACGTGATCAAATGGCCCAATCGTTATGTTATGATGTGAAATTAATTGAAGATTGGTTACCGCTCTTAGAAGTAAGTATATTGCTAATGGTTGATAAGAAAATTATTAGTACTTGTTTGAAATGATAAAGACAATTATTAAAAAAAAATACTTCCTTTTTTTTCGTCTTTTTTCATAGATGGTAGATGATTCTTATCAACAAGAAATGGCCAGAAAGGATGATTATGATCAACCTCAATCTCTATTTTCTTCATTAATCAAAAATATACCCCATAATAGTATTCGGCAAGTATGGAAAGCAACTAACCACAACATATCATTCTACTTGATGACGGGTCGCATTTATGTACCTATCTTTGGCTCATTAATAAAGGAATTGTGTGTAGGCATTTCTTTCAGGTTATGTCCTATTCAATTAATGCACAATTTCATATATCTCTTATTCCTCAACGATAGTATAATTATAACAAGTATAATATTGTTAAAATAGAAATGTGGCGCAGTAATTTTATGTAGATCAATTTTGTAGATCATTTTGTAGATCTCTTGATTTTTTCGATTTTCTTGATTTTCTTGATTTTCTTGATTTATTTGATAAATCTGATAAATCTGATAAATTTGATTTATTTGATTTATTTATTTTATTAATTTTATTTATTTTATTTGTTATATTTTATTTATTGGATATATTTATTTTATCTTATTTATTTATTTTATTTTATTTATTTATTATATTTGATTTATTTATTTTATCAAATATTCTTGATTTTTATTTTAGAAATAATTTATTTATCGCACGTGCGATGCAAATTTTTATGTTTATCATTGCCATTTTAAGGGGGTGGCGATGTATAAGCAGGTTGATCAACATAAATAATTTACAAAAAAGGAAAGTGGCGATGCATCGCACGTGCGATGAATAAATTTACTCTTTATTTTATTATAAATAGTGATAGGATTTTACCAAGTAGGAGGAGGTCAGTTAGTTAGTTAAGAATTGTATTGTAGTTTTCGAGTTATACGAAAAGAGTATTATTCCCAGTAGTATAATTCAAGATAGTTAATTTCGCAACCAAGAGATTATCTATATTTTTCGTCGTATCTAAAATCTTACATTATTTTAATAAAAACCTATTTTCTTTAACTGAACATCTAACGTTATTTCACATGATTATTTGTGATCAACTTAAGACTCTCCTATTAAGTTAAACTCCAGTTAACCTGTTAAAGCGTTAAAGTTTTTCAGTCGGCTTTAATTGTTGACAGGATAACAATATCAAACAACAACATAAAGAACTGGTATACCAAATTGAAGAAAATGAATTAGAAAAAGGTCCGCGACTATCATTTCAACATCTTGCAAATTTTAGGCAAACTCCTAATATTGTACAACCTCGAGGTCCTAAACAAAAATATGGGTTTGGTATGGGATATGCCAAAAAAGCACTTGATTTGGCTATTTGGGCTGACAAAGTCGATGAATTTGTCAATCAAATTGAATATTTTATTGAAAGTGTAAAGTCAGAACTATCTGACCACTGATCAGCAGGAAAATATGCATATTGGTAATCTGTTACGAGTAAGACATAAAGGTCGACAACCTAATAGGTATAAGTCATGTGGTGAACCTCAAAAAAAGAAAGTAAGGCGTATCCAGGATATAACTAATACTACTACTAATAAAAATCATAAAGAAGACGTTGTAGCAAGCCAAGAGGGAAAAAAGAAAGAAAGGCGTTGTAAAAATTGTAATCAAGTTGGACATTATGCTCCAAGATGTCCGAATATCTGAAAGTGTAAAAAATTTTTTTTACAACGTTTAAATGTATTAATCTACTCTAATGACTAATAAAAATATTAGTAATATAATAAATCGCATGATAGTTTAATGATTAATGGTAATACAAAATTGAAAGTCGCGCTATTTTAGATTTTTAATATAAAAAATCACATGATAAGCCAAATACTCGTAAATCACCTGAGTGATATCACCTTCGCGCGATTTTCACCTGAGTGCAAATTAGCGCCTTCATTTTTATAAATAATTAAAATAAAAAATTTAATTTTTATAGGAAGTAAATGGTAAAATATCTTTTACAATTGATACTTGAACATCATTAAATTCAATACTTTTTCTAGGTATTATTGTCCATTGGATTTTAGATAAATGAAAATTGAAAAATATTTTATTAGATTTTGTTAAACTTGAAGAATCACATTCAGAAAAGAATATTAAAGAATTTTTTCTCAAAAGTTTTAAAGATTTTGAAATTATAACTAAGGTTAGTTTTTATAAATAATTAATTTAAATGATTTTATAAGTAAATTGTAAATTATTACAGAATAATTAAATAAATACTTTTTTATAGATATTTGATATTACAACTGATAATGCCAGTAATAATAATACCTTTTTTGAAGAAGTTTCAAATGAATTTGCAGAAAAAAATATAGAATTTGATAATGTTAATCAACATGTCTATTATTTGACCTATATTATCAATCTTACTACTCAAAAAGCATTTAAATTACTTAAAGCAATTGTGAATATAAATGAAAATGAATTTTTGAACCAATATGAAAATATTCAAAATAATAATAATCAAGTTGGAGTGGTTGGAAGTATTTTATACAAAGTAAATAATTTTTATTTAATTCACTGGTAAAAAAATGATCTATTCTACACTGGTAAAAAAATAATTTATCCTACACATATCTTACACATATTGGGTATTTAAAATGTAGAAAATCATACACAAATAATACACATATCATACACATATCGGGTACTAATATATATATCATACATATATCAGGTACCTGATAGGTATACTATATATATAAGTACCCGATATGTGTATGTATATGTGTATTATTTATACATTTTTGACTACATTTTAGCATTCGATATATGTAAAGTATGCGTAGGATACGTGTAGGATAGATTCCATTTTTTTACCAGTGGCTATACATATCTTACACATATTTTATACATACTATCGGGTACTCAAAATATAGAAAATCTTACACAAATAATAACATATTATACACACATCAGATATTTATATATATTATATATCTATCAGATATCTGATATATGTATAATTACTATAATATATATATAAGTACCCAATATGTGTATAATATATGTATTATTTATATAAGATTTTCTACATTTTAAGTACCTGATATATATAAGATATGTGTAGGATAGATTATTTTTTTATTTATCTGATAACTTAATTAATAATATTTAATAATATTTAAATAAATTATAAATATAGCTTTGTATTCTTATTTGTAAAATAAGAGTTTTTTTACAATAAAAAAAAAAAATTTAATGCTCAATGTAAAGTTGCAGATGTTTCTGATAAAATGATCATATTAGATATAAAGACTTAGTGAATTCTACTTTTAAAATGTTGGTTAGAGCAAAAGAATTAAAAAAAGTAAGATTATTTATTATTGTACTCAAATTTTTATTCATTATAATAAAAACAAAAATTAAATTAATTTATTAATTATTAGTTATTACGGTAGCCATTAAATACATTAAATAATAGTAATATAAATCTTTGTCCTTTTATACTTAATGAAAAAGAATGGAAATGCCTTGCAGAAATTGAACTAATATTAAAGGTAAATTATAATTTATAAATTAAAAAACTGAAGGTATTTTAATATAATATTTATTTATAATTTATAACTTATAATTAGGGTTTTTCTAAAGCAACAAAGCAAATATGTATTGAAACTTATTTAATAATAGCTTATGTAATACTATATTATAATATTTTATTAAGTACAGTCAACCCTTGTTATAATGAACCTTAGATTCCAGACCTCAACTTCGCTATAGGACTATAGTGAAGATTTTAAGAGATTTGATTGGTTAATTCGTTATAGCAAGGGAAAATTTATTATAGTTGTCTGAAAAATTCACTATATCAAGGGTTCGCTATATCAAGGTTTGACTGTAGATTAGAAGATTTTCAGGATTTACCTAGATATTGCAAAGAAAAAAAAGTGAGTTTAAACTTTAGATTATATTTGATTTTTAAATTTTTATATTAATTATATTTTTATATATATAAAAAGCAGTAAATAATGCAATTAGAAAACTGCTAGAATATTATAATAAAACCAATACATCTATATATACTATTTTTTTAAGTAAATTGTTAATTGTAAATCATTAAAATATGAATTTAATTTTAAAATTATAATATTTTTATTTTTAATAGTTCTAGATTTATAACTTAAAATTCAATATATAAAAGATTAAAAATGGGATAAGCGATAAATTGAATCAGTAAGGAAAAAAGTATTAATTTAATTTTTTTTTTTGTATTTTAAATTTTATTTTATTTTTATTATACTTTATTTCAATAGGTGCTTGAAATTTATAAAGAAAAATATGTATCAATAGAAATTAACAACATTAATAATGAATATGATTCATCTAATGAGAATTTTATTACTCATATTTTTAAATAACAATGTGTTGAAAAATTAAATAAATTTAAAATATTTATCAAAGGTAATCATGCATCAGCTCTTAATAATATATTAAATTGGTAAAAGGTAAAAAATATTTTAAATACTATCAATTGTTTATTTAAAATTAAAATAATATTATATTTTAATTTTATTAATATTTAATAGCGACACAAAAAAAGTTTCCAAATCTAGCAAATATAGCAAAGGATTGTTTAGGAATCCCAGGTATATCTTTTTATTTTATTATTATTAAGTATTATTTTTAATATTGATTTTTCTTTATATTTTAGCCACAAGTGTACTTTTGGAAAGGGTATTTTCAAGTGCTGCAGATGTAGTAATATCAGATAGAGTACATTTTACTCCAGAAATAATACGTGCTATTATGTGTTTAAAATATTGGTATCATTTAGGTATTTTAAATTAGTAGTATAAAATCTATAGGAGAATCTTTTTAAAAAAAATTACATATATTAATATGTATTAAAAAATTAAGATTTTATAATAAAATTTACATAGGTTTATTATTAAAGGTGATATATGGTATATATATATAGTTTTTATAGTTTTTGTAATAAAAAAATATAAATAGTAGATTTCAGTAAATCGGCATTAGTAATCAGTAATTACCGGCCAGTTTCAGTTATACAGTTTACTGATATCAAAAATTATCACCAATCAGGTAGTTTGCTAACATTTGATCCAGTGATCAGAAAAGGATGAAATATAGCTCATTGGAATCATCCTAATAAGACGAATCTAATGGTAGTAAAATTACATTTCTAGAATTAATACTTGATAAGAAATTAAATAAAATATAAAAATAAAAGGATTAATTTTACATTCACCTCCAGTAAATTTCACCAGAGTGAATTTTGCCTTGATTTGCAATGCATTAAAATTATTAAAATTTTAAATTTACCCCGGTGAAATTCACCAGGTGATTTCATATTACACAAACGCGTAATGCATATTTTATTTTTTACTTTCTTGTAGTATTATTTTCAAAATGACCAGCTTTTACTGGAACTTCTTAAGGTAAGATTTTTTTATTTTTTTATTACTTCGCTAGTTTAATGTTCTTTTTCTCTTATGCTAACTTGTTAACTTGTTTTTCAAAAAACAATAATTTCAAATAACTTCAAGAAGTTAAGGTAAGACTTACTTTTATTGCTAGTATTTTTATTTTTCTACCATTCCCTTTGCTTCCACTTTGTTTTTAATTATCCTTTTCATTTATCATTGTCCCTTTCACTCCTATATCATTTTTCATCACTCCATATTGCTTCATATTATTTTTCATCACTCCATATCGCTTTTCATCACTCTATATCACTCCATATCGTTCCATATTACTCCATATCATTTTTCATCACTCCATATTGCTCCATATCGTTTTTTATCACTCTATATCGCTTCATATCATTTTCATCACTCCATATCGCTTCATATCATTCCATATCAGTTTTCATCACTCCATATCGCTCCATATCATTTTTCATCACTCCATATCGCTCCATATCGTTTTCATCACTCTATATTGCTTCATATTATTTTTCATCACGCCATATCGCTTTATATCATTCCATATCAGTTTTCATCACTTCATATCGCTCCATATCGTTTTTCATCACTCTATATCGCTTCATATCATTTTTCATCACTTCATATTGTTCCATATCACTTTTCATCACTCCATATCGTTCCATATTATTTTTCATCACTCTATATTGCTCTATATCGTTTTTCATCACTCTATATCATTTCATATTGTTTTTTATCATGCCATATCACTTCATATTGTTCCATATCGGTTTTTATCACTCCATATCGCTTCATATTAGTTTTCATCACTTCATATCGCTTCATATCAGTTTTCATCACTCCATATCACTTCATATTGTTTTTCATCACTCCATATCGCTTCATATCGTTCCATATTGGTTTTTATCACTCCATATTGCTCCATATTGCTTTTCATTACTCCATGTCGCTTCATATCAGTTTTCATTACTCCATATTGCTCCATATCGCTTTTCATCACTCCATATTGCTCCATATCATTTCATATCATTTTTCATCACTCCATATCGCTCCATATTGTTTTTCATCATTCCATATCGTTTCATATCATTTTTCATCATTCCATATCGCTCTATATTGTTTTTCATTACTCTATATTGCTTCATATTGTTTTTCATCACTCCATATTGCTTCATATCATTTCATATCAGTTTTCATCACTCCATATCGCTTTATATCGTTTCATATCAGTTTTCATCACTCCATATTGCTCCATATCATTTTTCATCACTCTATATCGCTTCATATCATTTTCATCACTCCATATCGCTTCATATCATTTCATATCGATTTTCATCACTCCATTTCATTTTGCAATATTCCACTTTATTTTTCATCATCTCAATTCACTTTGTATTGTTTCATTTTGTTTTACATCATCCCATTTCTGTTTTCATCAACCTATTTCACTTTCATTTCATTTTTCATTATTATAAAGGATTATATATTATGCATTACTATAGGTTTTAAATTAATGATTAAATGGTTAGTGGATGGGTGTAATAGTTTAATTGAAGTTATGTTAATTTAAAAAGAAACTTTTTGTCAATAAAACTTTAAAAATTTATGCTTAAATAGTCAATAGAAAAAACTTTTTTTTACATGTTTATTCAAATAAAAAAAATTTGATGCGATGAATTTTACTAAATTTTAATATAATAATAAATATCACGTGATATGATAAAATTTATCCCCGGTGAATTTCACCTCCGGTGAGCGTTAAAATGATCCAAAATAAAAATATATTATTTATATTTTCATTTATTTAATTTTTTATTAACCATTAATCCTAAAAATGTGATTTTACTACCATTAGATTCATCTTGTTGAAACGATTCCAATAAGTTATATTTCATCCTTTTCTGATCACTAGATCAAAAATTAGTAAACTGTCTGATTGGTAATGATATTTGATGAAAATGCCAATCAGTCACGATTGGTGACAGATTGATGACTGATTAATGCCCGATTTTTTACTTTTTGACCTGTGTTATTTGAATCATGCAATAAAGTCTGTTATAAGTAAACTTTTTTTCTCATTAATTAAACTACTTTTTGCAATATATTTAAACTTATGTGCCATAATGAGTTACATGTTTTCTGAAATTTTTATGTAAATCTGATTTATATTGAAATTTATACTTGTGTTTTATCTGAAAAATTATTAAAGTTTAAGCCATTTTCAAATGAAAAGATTTTTATGAATATAATTCCAACTATTCTAAAATTTTAGGATTATATACTTAAAATTATGATGAATAAGTTTACTTAGTACTTAAAAATACATTAAAGTTGGAAAATTTGATGTTTAATTATAGCTCATTTTATTAGCAATCGAGATATGTTAGAAGAACCCTGGAAAACTAATATAAGGCCACTCCAATTTAATAGTTTGTTTAACATCCTAACTTTATATAAAATTGAGGGGGGAAGAGGTCAAATTAAGTAAACATTTAAAAATGAACATAGTTTTTTCTTTATCACTCAATGCATTTTTACTAAAAATACATCTTGGTTTATTACACAGGTCGAAAAGTGAAAAATCAGGCACCAATCGGTGCCTGATTGACATTTTCGCCAAATATCGTCACCAATCAGGCAGTTTGCTAACTTTTGATCCAGTGATTAGAAAAAGATGAAATATAGCTCATTGGAATCGTCTCAACAAGAAGAATCTAATGGTAGTAAAATCGCATCTCTAGGATTAATAGTTAATAAAAAATTAAATAAAATATAAATGATACATTTTCATTTTTATATTTTACTTAATTTCTCATCAAGTATTAATCCTAGAAATGCGATTTTACTACCATTAGATTCTTCTTGTTGAGACGATTCCAATGAGCTATATTTCATCTTTTTCTAATCACTGGATCAAAAGTTAGCAAACTGCCTGATTGGTTGGCGATTTATTTGGCGAAAATGCCAATCAGGCATCGGTCACCAATCAGGTACCTGATTGGTGACCGATTGGTGCCTGATTGATGCCTGATTTTTCACTTTTCGACCTGTGTTACAGATAATGTAATTAATAAGTTTACGTATATTACTTTTATTAATTATACTACTGGGAATATTTTCTTTAGTAGATTCAAATGCACTAGAAAGAAATTCTTTTAAATATTATATAGATCGGTAATGTTATTATAAGTCACATGATATAACATATGTTTGTTTATTTTTAAAAATTTTTCAAAAATGAGGGGGGTGGGGTACGTTAAACAAACTATTAAATTGGAGTGGCCTAAAGATTATAAGGAACTTTTGGCCAAAAACACCACTTTTTGCTAAAATTCAAAAAATCATTTTTTATAAATATCTCAGCATTCAGTGATTCAATTTCAATGAACTTTTTTTTATTTTGTAGCTCTCATTCAGATTTACAATTTAAAAAAAGTTTATCGAAATTGGACTACTGGATGCCAAGATATTTACAAAAAAATGGTTTTTTGAACCCTTAAAAAATGGGTCAATTTGCCAAAAATATAACTTATGATCTATATTAGAGAATTTCAGGGTTCTGCATCAGGTGACAATTTTAATCTGAAGTGCGTGAACTTCAATCTCTGAAGCATAACATATATACTGTATCATATAATGTCATTTATTATTTACTAATAATAGAATTTTTACATATAAAATTTCAAGAAAAAAATAAATATTTTTTTATTTTTTTTTTACTTTTTCTTTTATATAAAAAAATTTAGCATTTTTTATATATAAAAGTTTTTAAAAAAAATGCATTAAAATACTAGTTAAAAAAAAAATATTTAGTTTTAATAAAATTTGGTTTATATTTAACTAAAATTAAAAAATTTAGTTTCAATTAAGGATAATTTTAACGCTTACCGGAGGTGAAATTCACCAGAGGTGATTTTTACCATATCATGTGATTTATAATTATTATATTAAAATTCGTTTTTAAAAAAAGTACAATTTTTAACATGATATTATGTAATTAAAAATACAATAAAAAGTACAATAAAAATGAATAAAAATATGTAAAATTTTCTCACCTTTCTAATGAATGTTTTATTATGATTATTGAGTAAAAATTGATTAAGTTTCATTAGAAGCAATGAATTAAAAAAAAATTATTTGAAAAAGACTTTATTTTTTTCTCCAAACCTCCCAAACCTCCCACCCACCTTTTTAATTCCCCTTAACGACGCATTGCAACATTGTACAATTTCACGTTCGCTCTAATTAAGTAATAAGTAACGCAATTCAATGATTAATTAGTAATGCGCTTATATAGATTACTATAACAACTATTGGATAATCAAATAATCTAACAAACTTACACTATATTATATATTGATTTCACATCTACTCTCTACCATTTGGACATCTTTTCTGATAATGACCTGGTTTTCCACAAAGACCGCATTTTCATTGTGATCTTGATATTATATCACTATCATTACTTTGTTGAATATTAGTTTGACTTGTAATGTCATGTATCACACTCCTTCCTGAAATTTCTATAGCACTTTTTATTCTTTTTTTACTTGGAGCTCCTCAAATTTTAATAACATACGGATTTGTAGTTTGATTAATCAAATTCTCCTGTAAAAAAACAATTTGACTATTACTTTTCACAACTACATTAATAATTTCTGATTCAATACCATCACCATTACAACTCCTTTGCTTATTCAAAATGAAATCTTTTAATAATTTTACTAATTCAGTATCACTTCCAGTTTCTAATGCAATATTAATTGCAGTTTTAGCAGTTGAAAATGCTACACCAAAACGATTTCTTTGAGGAATAATTCTCTGAGCATTTTTTTTATGATAAGATCCTTGAAGTTGTCTTAGACTTTGGAGAGTAAAATCTACTGTTCGTGATATTGTATTAACTTCAGTAGATGACTCTAATGCTGTAAGTACTGGTGAATTATCAAGAATATCATCTAATTTCATTAAAATTTTATCTTTATACCATCTGATAGGTATAATACTAATATGGCAGTACTTGAATAAAGCATTACTCGCCAAAAGTGATGGCAAATAATTCCTTTGTAATAGATTCTATACACATACAAATATGGGTCCTATCACTAAAAAAAGCCACCAGATTTTCTTTACTAGAAATACCTCCTATTCTAATAATTCTCCATACTTTAATAATATTTGATGTATCTATACCATCAAGTATAGCCTTCAATGTTATTTGTGGTTCATCTACCACTTTTTCTATGAAATTATCATCAATGGTTTCAGCTTGTAAATTCTATAACAAAAATTTATGTTAAACTCTATCTCAACTTATTAACAAACTAATTTAACGTGTTATTAATATACCTCAAATAAGTATGATGTTAGAGATGTACCACTTAGTGTTATATAACATATATAACACATATATATAATTAAAAAAATACATACAATATGAATAAAAAATTTTATAAATACAATATATACTTTTATTATTCTATATTAAAAATATACCATTTTTGCTATATAATATTTATAACATTAAAAACAACAAATATAACAAACATAACATGTTATATATGTTATTTATGTTATTTATGTTATATATATCATTAATCTCACTTCACGTGACCAGTGACAGATAAGGGATGAAAATTTTTGTGACTTCAGAATATACAGCCTGGTAATTGATTGATCAAAAAAATTTTTATTCATATTATATGTATTTTTTTTAGTTATATATATATGTTATATATGTTATATAACACTAAGTGGCACATCTCTATATGATGTTAACTGTCCTTCATATATAAAAGATTGTGAAATTTGATATCGTTGTAAAGATAATATAAAAGGTAATAAAAATTTCACAATAATTGCATCAACACTTGAAAAAAATTGAGATGAAAGATATGGTAATCCAATTGGTGTATATTTCGCCTTAATATCTGTTAATTGATAATACTTATACAAGTCGAAATGCTAAAAATTGGCAAAAAAAAATGGCGCAAAAAGCAGTGGCTATTCTTGGCTATTCTTGGCTATTCTTAGCTATTCTTGGCTGTTTTTGGCTATTTGCGAATTAACCTATACTATTTGTAAATAGT
This sequence comes from Rhizophagus irregularis, assembly GCF_026210795.1. NCBI lineage: Eukaryota > Fungi > Glomeromycota > Glomeromycetes > Glomerales > Glomeraceae > Rhizophagus > Rhizophagus irregularis. The sequence goes on along the minus strand of NC_089451.1, from coordinate 712,119 downwards.
TTATATAAATTTGCAAATAGTTTATGCAATTCTAGCCATTTTTTTTGCCTGTTTTTGGTCATTCGACGTGTGTTAAACTCCTCCTGATGTCTTTTATCAATTGTTTCTGCAATATCACAAAGAGTACTTGCTGAATTTAAAGACCTTTTAATAATACCATTAAACGATTCTACACTTTGGGTACTTTGTATACCACTATTAAACTGGAATGGCATATAAGCTTTAGCCCAACTGATTCTATTACCATATAATGCCCTAGTCATATAGCATTCACACTCTGGAAATTCATTTATCATAAATGCCTAACATTGCTCAAATAATTTATGTCTTAGACGTTTCTACATAAATAAAAAGCCTTACTGAAAGCATGAAATCTTAATCCTAATTTTGATTTAAGATTCTTAATTATATTTTACCAGATATGAAATAAACAATAAAAATGGGGCGTTGTAGGAAAAATTTGAGAAGCTGCATTGATTAATTCTGGCTCTGAATCTGTCTAAAATAAGGTTGCTTGTCTAAACCTCTTCAAAATCCTACGATTAGTTTCGTTAAAATTTTACTATAGATTTATTATAGTTTCAGCAAAGTTTTGGCAGTTTCAGCATTTATAATAAGTTTCGGCAGTTTCGCCTTTCTCCAAAGTTTCGCCAGTTTTTTAATATAACTTTAATATAGTTTTGGCAGAATTTCACTTTTCGGCAAAACGCCACCTTGCCTAAACCCCTAGGTTTCAGTAAGCAACCTTAGTCCAAAATGCTTTTAGCGCAATATTATCAGTAGCTTTCATTAAACATTGCAAAATCCATGTGTATGTAGATGCCATTTCGTCTTCCACTAGTGCATTTGCTATATTTCAAAATCGTCCATAGTTGTCTTTTACCATTAACACACTTAAATACATATTGTATTTATTGGTTTTACAAGTATTATCGTTTAATACTACATCAGAAAATCGTTGATATAATTCTTGTTGAGAGGGAGACATCCAAAAGATGCCTGATAAATGACATTTATTACCAGAATGTCAAATATAAATCTTTCAACGTGGGTCTTGAGTCATTTTTTCTAAAAGTACATTAAGAAATAAAACTGAGTCCAGTTTTTCATCTCTATTATTTTAACGCAATTTATAAATTGCATTATAAACGTCTTGCTTGTGAAATACATGTTCTGAATACTTTTTTTAAGTATCTTTAATTGTGTAATTGGTGCAACCTTGCAATCTGAAAAAACTTTAAGTCTTGAATTATTTCACTATTAAGACGTCTATATCTAGCAATAATATGAGATATTTGTGCAGGATTTATCTTATGATTATGCACATCTTTTAATGTTGTGCACCCTATTTGATGTGCAGATTTAGGAAATGTAAAGTTAACATGCCATTTACAATTGGTTTTAATAGTACCACGTAACTGATGTAATTTTTAATCCATTATTTTTTGAGGTTCATAATTGCCACTTAATGAACAATGAAATGATTTACATCTGATAATAGTTGAATCATTAGAATCTTTATTATTACGGAAAATTTGATATTTAAAACCACGTTCTAAGCAATATTGATGCATAAATGTATTAACTAATAACCAATTATCAAAAGAATCTCCTACAGCCAAATTATATTGATAATTACTATTACCAAAAGATAGTTCTAAAGGTAACAAAGGTTCTATATCTGTAAAATTATCATCTGAAGTTAAAAGTGGTTCAACAGGTAATACAAATGGTAATACAGGTGATACAAAAGGTGGCTCAGAAAGTTCTAAAGATGATGGCAAAAAGTTTATATTAAAAGGTTTAGAATATAGTAAAAGGTTTATATTGGTAAAATTATCATTAAAAGGTTCAGAATATATTGAAATAAAAGCACTTATCTCATAACTATTATTATGATAATCAGAACAAAAAGCATTAAATTCCATATTGTTATTTAAGAAACTAACTATTTAAGGTTATTTATTATTAAGAAAGAAGGATTTTCTTTAAAAAAATAACAAAATGAGAAAAGTGACGTCTTTGTATATTCAGGGGAAAACATTTTAAAAAATTTATGAAAATCAAGGTGAAATTCACCTATCACCATAAAATTTATTAAATTTATGCATAATGCAAATTATAGCAAAATTCATCCTGATAAAATTCACCAGAGGTGAATGTAAAATTAATCCTTCAATTAATAATAATTTATAATTAAATATATCATATATTACATATATTAAAAGTTTAAAAAAAAATATTTATTTTTCTTTTCCTTATCCTTTAATTTTATAAAAAAAAAAAATTTTTTTTTAAATTAATGTAACTCAATGTTCTTTTATTTTTTTTCTTTTCCTTTTTTTAAAGTAATTTTATAGTTATATAAAAACAAAAATACTAATCAAAATTATATATTGGACTTTAGATAATAAAATAATTAAGTAAATAAGAAAAATAAGTTTTTTTTTTTACTTTAGAAATTTTTTAACATTCTTTTTATAAATATTACCAAATAAAATGGGATTTATGATAATAAAAAAACTAAAATTTATAAGTATTACTAAAAATCTTATCCCTTAAACTGTAGGAGTTAAAATTAATTTTAAAAATTTTTGAATTTTTAAAATATCTTAAGATCTAGTGATCATAAAAGGATGAAATTATATTTATTAGATTCCTCTTATTAAAGTGCATTTAATGGTAATAAAATCATAACTCTAAAATTGATAAATAAAAAGCTATATTGATTTATAAATTTTTAGATTTTATAAGTTATCCTGTCACATAATATTTGTAGAAAAACAATTTTATTTCTATCAGATTCTTCTCATTAAGACGCATCAAATGGTGGTAATTTTATATTTCTAGGATTAATGGATAAAAAGATATTTCAATTTGAAAAATTTAGCTACTATTTATTATAATTTGTTGATCATTTACTTTTAAAAAATCATTAATCAAATTGCTTTTTTTTTCAATTTTTACTTAGAAAATACTATAGAATTTATTATAAAAATATTGGTTTATGTAATAAAATATTTTAAGGTACAGTCAACTCTCTTTATAGTCACACATTTGGGACAGTCCATATTTGGTGATTATAAAGAGATGTGACTATATAAAAAATTTCTTATATTTGTATATCATAATTCCAGCCAAAAATTAACATAATTTTAGCCAGAATTATACTTAAAACTTTATTGTATCGTAACTTCGCCAATATTAATCGTAGAGAGATGATCTTACCGCCATTCGATTCGTCTTGATGAGACGGTTCTAATGGTATAAAATACGTCGAAATCCAATCACTAGATTAATTTCCGAAATTAAAAAAATATTAATGGTTTTTGTGTAATAACTCTGCCAATATTGATCCTAGAAAGACGATCTTACTACCATTCGATTCGTCTTGATGAGACAAATCTAATGGTATAAGATACATCGAAATCTAATCACTAGATCAATTTCCGAAATTAAAAAATATTAAATGGTTTTTAAGTAATAACTCCGTCAATATTGATCCTAGAAAGACGATCTTACTACCATTCGATTCGTCTTGATGAGACAAATCTAATGGTATAAGATACATCGAAATCTAATCACTAGATCAATTTCCGAAATTAAAAAATATTAAATGGTTTTTAAGTAATAACTCCGTCAATATTGATCACAGAGAGATGAGCTTACCACCATTCGATTCGTCTCGATGAGGCGATTCCAACGAGCTATAAATCGTCTTTTTACAATCACTAGGTACTGAGAAATCTAGCAAAATGTTAAATGGTGCAGTAAACGTAAATCAAGAAATATTATAATGACGATGTTTAACATTTTGTTGAATAACTCGTCAGCCAGTGATCGGAAAAGGATAAAACTAAACTCTCTCCCGTTCTGCTCACTTGACAATATTTACGAAAAAAATAAAAAATTTTTTCAAAGTTTTTTATTACTTTTTCTTTATATTTTCTTTATTTTAGATAACTACGACACTTTACAAAATGACTACAGACAAGAAAAAGAAAAACAACAAGTCTAACAACGATACTACTTCTAAACGTCCTGCCTCTAGCTCTCCAGCAGGCAACGTTTCTGGTCAAGGTTCCTCTATATCTGGCCCTTCGAACACCCCACCTTCGACCACCTCTACTAATAAACGTACCAGAGTCAGCGCTGAAGACTCTGTCATGGATGTTGATAAACCTCTCACGCCTCCTGGCCCTGTTGAGACAACTTCCGCTGAGATACCTTCTCAACCCGATACCTCCTCTCTCGATGCTTCGCAACACGCCCCTGCTAACAACAACGATAAAGGCAAAAGCCCTGATATTACTCCCGCAGTCTCTTTCCCTGAACGTGCTGCCTCTCCGGACGCGTCCCAAGCTGCAGTACAATCTCAACCTACACTTTTCTACGCCTCGGCCGCTCCTAATGACGTCGATGGCTTTTGGAATCACTTCGCTTCGAACCGCGACGCGTGCGACGCGGTTGATCGACAACTTTCCTTGTACTCCTCTTATAGTAGTCGTGCCACGTGTAGTGGATCCAACGATTTGAAGAGGATCATCGTCCACTTCCGAAAAAAGGATGATCTTGACACAGCCGGCACGCCCTATGGAATCTTTTGTTTCGCTTGCATTTCCATGCGTATGACCCCCAGGCTATTAAGGCTGATGAACACGCGCGTACCCTGGTGGTTACCGATATCCCCCTTTTTCTATCTGACGCTCTCTTGCGTGGTACCTTTTCTCGTTACGGCAATATTACTCGTTGCCATACCCGTTTATCTAAACTTTATCGTACTGCATACATTACCTTTGAATCTACTGGTGCTTTACAAAACCTCGACTCTACCTGGGGCGTCCTTTGTGGAGGACATTGTTTGCGTATTTGCCCCGCTACTTTCTCACCTGAACAACGCGCTGAAAGACGTGCTTATGTTGCTTTACTTGCCGGTCTCCCGTGGTACTATAGCGGTCGATCTTGCTGAAATTGCCGAAGAAATTTCCGCTAAATCTATCAATGTTCCCTTCTCTATGAATTCTTACAATCCCAAGCCTTACGCCTATTGCCATTTTGCCTCTGAAACGGCTATGGAAAATGCTAAATCTATTTCATGTGCCCTCAAGAAAGTTGGCCTTACCTGGCATTCTCCGGATGAAGTCACTTCTCTTTGTCATCGATGTGGTCGCCCTAATTGTAACCCTGATCGATGTGGTTCTTCATCTAGACCTAATTGCCCTTCTCGCCCTTGGCAGTCTAATGATAAATTACGTGCTTTATATAATAAGCATCTACCTCCTTCTCATCCTGCTAAACGACATAACCGTTTTGCCCGCCCTGATAACAATAATGATGGACAAAGCCGTACTAATGCTTCTCGCCATCGTTCTAAATCCAGACCTAATAACCGACAACAATCTCGTTCTCGTTCTCAACATCGACCATGGAATCGTGACAATCGTAACAACAACAATAATAATCAACGTCATCGTATTCCTGATGCAAATGAACTTGATCACTATGCTGATGGCATGGATGTTACATATCCTGCTCCTCCTACTGTGCTTACTGATTGGAAATCTATTGGTGCTGCTCTTGAAAAAGTAGTTGAAGAATTAGCCCTTCTTACCACACAATTTGCTACCATGAACAGCCGCATCACTAATTTGGAATCTGCTATGGCTGCTCGTGCTCCTATTCCTGGCCCTTTTGTCACTAAACCTCCTTCCTACATCCCTTCCTCTATGCAAGGATGGGATGATACAGTGAATCGAACTGATAATAATATCCTCGTTGATGTTAATTCTCCCCCTTTGCAATCAACAAGTGGTTTTTCCCTGATTCCTCATTTTGCTCCCATTCCACCTTCCAACGTCGCTCCTTCCTCCCCTATTGATATGGAACAGCGTCTCTCCTCTCTTTCCGATACTGTTGCCTCTTTGGCTGGCTCGATTAAAGAAGGAATCCAACAAAACAACCTCATCTTAGCTCGGCAACAAGGCCAAGCTAATCAATAATTGTTCTCTTTTTCCTCCTTTTTTATTACTGATTTATCAGTGTGTAATAATGATGGACAACAATAAACATAATTTTTCCCCTCACCCCTCTCCCCTTATTAAATTTGGTCAATTAAATGTTAATGGTTTATGTTCCCCAGTTCGACAACAACATTTGCTTAATTTTTTTCTCCACTCCTCTTTTGGTGCTTTATCTATTAATGATACGCGTCTTTCCCCTTCAAATGCTAAATTTATTTTTAAAAATGAACACTCCCAACATCACTTTAAATCCTATTGGGCCTGTTCATCTTCTTCTTCTCGCCCTCATGATGGTGTTGGTATTTTGTTACGTAATCCCCTTCATAAACATGTTCAAACAATTGATCCTTGGAACGGTCGACTTCTTAAATTAGACTTGTTCTTTCATCAAATTAAAATTTCTATTATTTCTATATACTATCCCCCTTCTGGTTCTGTTCATCAATCTATTTGCAATGATCTTATTGCCAAACTTCTTTCTTGGCTCGATTATGCCCGAGCTAATAATTATTTTGTAGTTATTCTTGGCGACTTCAATGCTGATGTAATCGCTCATTCTAATTATTCACCTAATCATTTTAAGCTTCTTCGCTTGCTTTCCTCTCGGTTTTTTACCGATCATCAAGCTCACTCCTCTACAAATGGTCCTGATCCCACTTTCTTTCATGATAATGGATCTTCTCGACTGGATTATATTTGGTCTTCGCCTGGTTTTCCTGCCCCTGGTCTTTTTTCGCAAGTGGTTACTTGCCCGGATCTCCTTGATCGTCCTTTTACAGATCACAAAGTTCTTTCAACTGTTTTTGACTTCAGTTCTTGCCTAGCTATTTTGGCTAAATCTCGTCTTAAACAAAAAAAAGAATTGCGTACTATTTTTTCTTACGCTTCCACTTCAGTTGAACAATGGAATAATTTTACCACTGAAGTAGATGATTCTCTTGGGGTTTATTTAGATAGACAATATCGCTCTAATTTTGATTTCTCCTCTCTTTCTCTTGATCGTATGTGGCATGCATTGAAAGCTGCCATAATTAGTGCTGCTATTGAAACTTTACCCTTTCAAAAAGTCTCCAACACACACCGACATTCGTACTCTCCTGAATTAACTAAACTTATTGCTATTAACAAGTTTTTAGATCGATTTTTATATCGCCTTACTACTCGTCGTTCTAATCGGCCTTCTCAGATTGCGCAAATGACTGCCGCTTTGCCCTCCCATCTTGATAATCTTGCATCCTTACTCCCTGATTATTCAGTTCCTACCTATTCTACAACCCCTACATCTGTATTTAAATCGTTTTTACGATCACAGAAGAATTTAGTTTCTGCTTTTTTATCTACTAAATTCGCCCAACACCTTACGGACTCAGTGGAATATTATACTGCACTACGTGACGAACACTTTTCGAACTCGCTCGGCACCTTTATAGATTCTGCCTTATCAGTAGAAAAACGTTCAATTGTTCTTGACCGTGTTCTGGTCGTTTTGGATTCAACTCCTACTCTTTTAACGGATCCTTCGGATATTAAACAAGCTGCTATTTCTCATTTTCAATCAATTGTTTCTCCTCCGTTGACCCATTACTCTTCCATCATTTCATTTCCTGCCCGATGGCAACAAGCTTACACTCCTCTTGCTAATGTGTCTGCTTCACTATATGATCCTGTTTTGGCGCCTATTTCGCTACAAGAATGGACTATTGTGATTTCCTCCATGCCAAATAACAAAACTTCCGGCCCTTCAAAAATTTCTTATGAGATGATTAAACATCTGTCCGGTGAAGCCTTGGATTTCTCTCTTTTATTGGCCAATACCTGCCTTTCTCGCGGTGATATTCCTGCTGACTGGCGTGAAGCTGTGGTTTATCCTATTCCTAAACCTCACGAATTTGATGCTCAACTTAAGAACACTCGACCTATTACTCTTCTGGAAACAGTCCGAAAATGTGTAGTTAAGGTCGTCACGAATCGTCTCTCCAACATTCTTGCTGATAATAAAGTTCTCCAAGGTGGTAATTTTGCTGGTTTACCTGGTGGTTCTACTGATGTCCCTATCAAAATGCTGGATGCGATTATTCATCAACATAAACATGACTCTACTGATGATCAGGAACTATGGATCGTTTCTCAAGATATCTCTAAAGCTTTTGATTCTATGGATTTGAGCATGCTTAAATTAGCTTTAGATAGGTTACATATCCCTACACTTTTAGTGCGATTTATTTTAAATCTTTTTACACGACGAAATAATAAGATAATTACATGTCATGGCGATACAGCTGCTTATAGAGTACGTGTTGGTATCGATCAAGGAGAAATTATTTCCCCTCTTCTTTGGGTTATTTATTTGGATCCCTTACTCACTGTTTTGAATCAAGAAGCACGAGATCCTTTTATTTTAAAATCTTCAGCTCTTTTAAATTATTCTCCACTTGAATTTGAACAACATTCTTTACCAATTTCACATTTAACGTTTATGGATGATTCTACACTTATTGCTTCTTCAAAATCTGGAATAGAAGACCATCTTTCTATTACTGCTGAATTTTATACTTTAAATAATGTTCAAGCTAATTCAGCTAAATATGTTCTTCTTTCATCTTCTTCCCCTTCTTCAAAGATTATTTTTGATCTTACACCTTCCTTTTTAGTCTCTGATTTGTTTCTTTCCCTTTCCTCTTTATCTCTGCATGCTTCCTTTCGCTTTTTAGGCGTTTGGTTTTCTTTATCCGCCTCTTCTGATTTTGTTCTCAAACAAGCGCGCTCCATGGTTAAAGATATGGCAGCTCTCCTGGGACCGAAGAAATTATTAGCACAACATGTGGCCTATCTCTACAATGCTGTCTTTCTTCCGCGATTAGAATTTCGTCTTCAAACTACCCTTTTTTCTGAAAGTACTATTCAATCAATTGTTAAGCCTCTGTTTTCAGTACTTCGAAGAAAAGCTGGTCTTGCTACGACTACTCCGTTGCCCCTGTTATTTCTCAAACTTCCCTTTTCGATTCAAAATGCTTTCTATCGCTTTCTTTCTTCCCATATTGCATCTTGGCAAAAAATTTTCACTCATCCTGATTTCAAAGATTTTGCCCTTTATGCTATCTCCTATCTTCAAGGATATCTGGGTGCTGAAAGTTGCCCGACTACTATTAACTTAGAACCATGGTCACAGATCGTTTCTTTGCGAACGCACACTTTGTTTAATTCGTTATTGTTTTCTTCGCATTTGAACATCACGTGGTCTCTTTCCTTCCGGCCTCCGAGGCATAATCTACAACCTGCTCTGCCACTCCGATCTATTCTACCTCATTCCATTTTTCAATCGAGTTGGAAACTTTGGAAAAACTTGAATATATTTGTGCTTGCTCAGCTGGTTTCTCCTTGTGCTTGACGTTATCTTATGAATTGGCCTGACCTTCGTTATCTTGGCATCGTTGGTCGTAAAGGACGGATCCCTAATTGGTTTACTTTTATCAATAATAATTTTCTCTCTTCTTCTTCTTCTACTTTACTTTTATCTTCATATTTTATTAATTCTTCTTTTACTTTAGCTTCTCCTTGTTTATTAGATCATACTGTTAAAGATTATTCCTTTTATCCTCAATGGGCTATTACTCTTGACTCTGCTACTCAAACTTTATCTGTTGGTCGTGTGTGTATCACTTATAAGAAACAAAACTCGGCTATTATGTCTCATTGGCTTCCTGTATCTACCTTGGCTGATGAACGATCCTATGACCCTTGTCCCTGTATGCTCTTAACATTCCCGCCTTATCCATGAAATCTGCCATCAGACAACGCTGTAATAGCGAGAAATGCTTTTTTAATGTAACCCTATCGGATACTGTGGGCTATCCTACCAGAAATGCCAAAGTTTTCGCGGCTTATCTTCCCATTACTCTATCTACTTCATGGAGTTATGCAACCTCCTTGGCTCTTGTTCATTTTTCGAACGCGTCTCCCGCTCTTTCTCCTCTCTTTAAGGATAGTATCGAAAGAATTGAAGACACTATTTTACCACTTTCGGTGCAATCTTTGTACACAGATGGTTCGTTCCATCCTGCCACTGATTCTTCGCCTTCTTCCATGACTTCTGCTTGGATCGCTCTTGATGATGTTGGACTTGTTTTGGAATCTTCTTGTCATCTCCCTTCTTACTTTCCTTCCGCTTTGCGTTCTGAAATTTCTGCTGTCCTGTTAGGACTGAATGCCCTTTCCCGTGATTCGTCAATCTCTGTTCATACTGATTGTAGTCAGTTAATTTCACTATGGACACGGTTTGTTGATGCTCCTTTCTCACCGAAGTTGCTCCGAGAACCTAATCATCTTCTTTGGCTTTCTATTCGACAACTTATCATGGACCGTAATCTTAATGTCAAATTGATTAAAGTCCCTGCTCATGGCGATGATATTTACAATATACAAGCAGATTCTTTGGCAAAAGACGCTCATTCGTCTTTACAACCCACTACTCTACTTTCAACATTTTGTTATGCTCCATGCTTGTTGACCTTTAACTCCCTGCCTATTGACGTGAATATTCGACATTTTCTCCGCTCTGTTGCAGATGCTCGTGCTCTTTTATCTTTCTGTTCACTAGCGCGTTTTACTGCTCTTGGTTCTCCTTCACTCTTTGATTGGGCTGGTATATATTTTTGCCTTTCACAAATTAAAGGTTTTGCTTCACATAGGAATGGTTGTCCTGAATTTTGGATCTTCCGCATTAAACTTCTTTTGGATATGTTGCCTACCTTAACTACTCTTCAACAACGTAAACCTTACTTATATTCTCCTGACTGGCTCTGTCCGCAGTGTAATTCTGCTCCTGAAGATTTGAATCATCTTTGGACTTGTCCTTATATTTTACCGGATTTAAATCCCTGTTTAACTCACCGGTCTGAAGTCATTAAATTTAGAGATTCTTGTTTATCTTCTTTCCTATCCTTAAAATCTTTGGATATTTCCTTTCATACCGAATTCTTTGCTTTGGATTGTTGGAACTATGAAGCTCCTTCTTCATCCTGTCTTTGGCTTACTCGAGGATTGTTGCCTGCGCATTTAACGGCATTTTTGAATCAATACTTTCCTCTCTCTGGTTATATACAAGATTATTTCTCCCCTTCTTAACGACTTCCAAGTCGAATTATATGGTGAAATTTGGCTGTGTCGGAATGTTCTTTTCCATGCTTGGGAGGAGTCGCAGGGTATCTCGGCTGCTTCCAAATTACGTGGTCCATCTACAAATTCTTTCCCTAATACTACTTCTCCACAACAACACAACTCTTCTTTGGCTCATGATTCGATTCCTGGATTTCTTGGATATCCTCTTCTATAATTCGGGGTGGATCTTGGATCTCGCACTTGGATTTTCTGCGCCGCTTAACAGTTCAACCTCTTAGGATCTCTTTCTGGTAACGGACTGGATTTTTGGATGTTGGATAGTTGACTCACACTGGCCTTCGGGTAAAGTTAGGGTATGCGATTCTGTAATAGTTCAGTTTTTCTTTGCTTTAATTTTATTTTAGTTTAGATTTCTTTACTTGTATGAGTCGTGAAGCTACTCTTTTTATTTTTTATTAGTTTATTTTCTTATTTTTGTAATATTGTTCGATTACTTTTCGAAACCCAAAGTATAAAATAAAAGATAAAGTCATAAGACTGTTTGCACAAGGGTGGCCGGATAAAAGCTATCCGTTATTCGATTCTTCACTTTCAGTGAGACGATTCTAACAAAGCTATGATACATCTTTGTACGATTATTAGATGCCAAGTTATTTAATATATTCTTTATATAACTGTGATTATAAACGGTTCTTTTTAATATAAGATTTTTGAGGATAGGTGTGATAGTGACTATAGATAGATTGTGACTATATAGGATAGATTTTAATAATAAAGTGTTTTGAACATTCAACTGGTGTGACTATATAGTAGAATGTGACTATAACGGGAGTGACTATAGAGGGAGTTGACTGTATATCATTATATAAATCTTTATATTTTTTTGCTTTATTAAAATTTTTTAGTATAAGCAAAATTTTGGTAATTTATACAATATACTATTTTAATATTTACTAAGATTATAGTTTATGAAATATAAAAAAATAACATCCATTTTAAAAATATATGACCATTTTCTTTAAGTTTTTATTATAATATATATGTTAAAAGTGATATTTACAAAAATAATAAAACTCTTAATAATATTGCAGTTAAATTTTTTTTGGTTAATCATAGGTTTTTTGTAGTAAAGTCTTATTTTTCCGTTAAAAAAGTCAATCCATTTTTTATATTCCATTTTTTTTTGTAAAAGGCTCATATTTCTGGAATTAATAATCTTATATCAGAAATTTATCAAATTATTTACATTTTCTGTAAAAGGCTTATTTTTAGGGGATCGCTAGAAATGACATAATTTAAATTTTGGGATTTTTGATTCCCCTCTCCTTATGTCATCATTCATTTTAGGAAATGTAAAATTAAAACACAATTCTGACTAAAATTATATTAACTACAAGTGTCTAAAAATGGAAGGTGTGTAACATCATTATGGTCTTAATCTCCCTCTTCCCTTAGGAAATAACATCATTTCTGGCCATCCCCTTATAAAGTTTTTACAGAAATAATAGATAAAATTTTTTATAAGATTTTATTATATTTATTAGTTATATATACATATAACTGTTACTTTTGTTACTTTATTACTTTTCAATATTAAAAATTGTAGCAATTTTTTTGCGTAGTAATAAGTCAGTAAATATTTAAAAAGTATTGATGAATGCAAATAATTATCTTTTTTTTTATTGCTAATTAAAAAGTTTTTGTTATATTTTAAATATTCATAAAGAAAAAAAAGGTGTTTTTGTTAATAAAATTGAAGGTGAGATTGTTTTTACCTTTTATATAACTGTTATATTTATATAACTAGATTTTTGATTTTTGTGTAATATTACCAATTTAAGTAATAATTTTTATATATCAATATTTTTACATTAAATATAAAATTTTAATAATTTTTAAATTATAATAGTTAAAGAAAAATTAATTCAATATTTTAAAAAAAAAGAATTTAAAGTACAATTTTATTGATTTACATTTTCAATTACTATAAAATTTTAATTTTAATAAGTAATTAGCATTTTAAAACTATTAATTTTATTTAATAAATATATTATGCATTATTATAGTTCTGGCCTTAAAATAAACTAATACTTAAAACTAATAGTAAATTAGGTTTGGCTACATATTTTACTTATATGACTTTTTGAAATTCTACTATGTTATTATAATTTTAATTCTAATTCCTTTAATTTTAATAATTTAATACTAATTAATTAGTGAATTACTCTGGCACTTATTTTTTTATTAAAAATGAATAGTAAGTTTAATCATAGAAAATGATGTAAATATTAAGTTAAATTAGTATACTATAAAATAGCTGAATAATTGTTAATAAAAAAATTTGATATCACCATTTTTTGTGTGACTTTACAGTGTGTTACAATCAAGTTTAGTAGAACTAGTGGAATTTTTACACTATTTTGACATATTTTATGTTCATCCATTATAATCATAACTGTATTTATTAGTGTCCAAAGTGGACGAAGCGTATTTTCGCAAACGATTTTATATTAGAATATTTTACATTTAAAAAAAGTTGAGAATTACATATATTTAAGACTTATGATGTGGAATTAATTATATTCACTAGCACGTGGCATTGTTATCGTTGAAGTTCTTCCATCGTCAAAGAAGTCGTCAGCATCAAAAGTACATAAAACTAAATAACTAAGCCCATTACCACGGCCCTCGCAATCGCAACTTAGAACATCGTCGGGCATAATGCAGAATATGGTTTCTTACGAACCTAAAAAAAATGGTACTCGTCCATATAGTGGCAATCCTTCACAAGAAGGGCTGTATAAAGGTGCTAAACAGCATTATGATAGTTATGCTGCGTATAGGACGCCTCCTACAGAAAGGCCGAGAGGACCGAGATCCTCTAATGAAGCGACTGCACGGCTGTGGGAAGATGGGTATCCGAGAAATTCTAATTCGTCAAATAATATAGTTGTCGGTCAGAATACTTCAGTGGGGGATAATTTCGATCTTGAATCACGTTCAGAGACTTATCCTTACATACATGACCAACAACATAATACTGTCTATAGTGACTCGGCCTATCTTCCGCATTATTCCCAGCCAGCTTCACAATATCCATATCAACAATATCAAACATCCGGTTCAAATATATATCAAAATCCAGCTGCTGCAAGTGCACCTTCATTGGGAACATTGTCATCTGAAGAGGAGTCAGACATCTTTTCTTCAACGCAGCAGTATCCACACTATTCACAGCATTTAGAATATCCCCAACACACATATCCACAATCATTACAATTTTCGCAACACACACATTACCAATTTAATGGATATCCATATCAGCATCAAGCTGAATATCAGCATCCGCTTTATACACAAACCTCACATACAGGACCACCTCCACAAATCGCTGTTCAGACAGTTCATCCTTATGAAGGACGTTCACAATCGTTGACTTCACGGTCATTTAGTAAGTCTGGACGTAGATCTCCACAACCACTTTCTCAATATGCATCAAACATTGCACAGAGTTCAACCTCAACAAGGTCAATGTCGATTAATGGTATGAAAATATATTATATTTTGTTAGATATTCCTGTTTAAAATTATGATAGTTTTATGCTGTGTAATGAAGCTTAGTTTAATTGTAACACGATCCAGATAAATTTACAAATATTATCGATGACCTTTCAATTAGGTGCCGTCTCAAATCTTATTATTCCATCATATGCTGATGAGAATATTCCCCCAAGAAGGTCCATGGAAAGTGTACGTGAGAGATCAAAACCGCCGCTGACAAATCATCGTACCGAAAGATTTCGGTCGTTTTCATATTCTGACGCATCACCATCGTCAGTTACTTCAGAAGTATCTAGTTCTCCGTCTTCACCTTCTTCTACAATAGGAAAACAACACATACCAATTGTATATCCAGCTTTGCTTTCACGAGTTGCAGACGCATTTCGTGCGCGAGTTACTTTATCAAATAGGATGAAGGATAATCTCGAGTATAAAGATTGTTTTGACGGAAGAGAGGCTGTGGTACGATATTATGTTATATTATGTTTACTATATTTAGGATAAATCTTTATTGAAGCATCACAAACACTTTACTACACATTTGTTTAATCTACATAATTCTTGATATTTAAATTGGATTTTTTCAAAAGGATAAGATTGCGTTTATCATCAAAACAACGGATAGAAATTTGGCACTTTTACTTGGTCGAGCTTTGGATTCTCAAAAGTTTTTCCATGATGTCACATACGATCATAGACTTCGCGATTCTCCAAACGAGTTATATCAATTTCAAAAAATGCCTTCAATATTGTCATCATCTGAGAATTATGAGCTTGAAGACGACGTTGAAGAAGAAGAAATAGAAGAAAACGATTTACCAAATGGCGTATTTACTTTATTGACTGATTGCTATTCACCTACATGTACTCGGGATAACTTATGTTATAGCATTGCTTGCCCACGGAGATTAGAACAAGTATGTATTTTCACTCATATAAATCTACTTTTTTCGTTAAAAATATAGAAGTATTTAAAATATTTTGTTTTAAAAAGCATGCAAGAAAAAATATGAAGCCCAATCCAGGATTGAAAAGAGCTGTGAGCCGTGGATCTATCTCTGATAAAAAGGTATTTAAGCCTCAATTAATTTGAAAAAATTTCTTTTAGTGAGTTAAAATGTAGTGGATAATTTTGACAATTTTAATTTAGGATCAGAAATTGTGGATTCATACGGTACCACCTGAGATTGCTAATACAGTTTCAGAAACAGAGAAAAAACGCCAAGAAGCCATAAATGAAGTAATATATACAGAAAAGGATTTTGTTCGCGATTTGGAATATCTGAGAGACGTAAGTTCTTATATTTATTGTATTTATTGCTTTTATATTGTTTTAGTAATTAATTGTTGTATTTTATAGTGTTGGATGAATCCTCTCTTAAATCAAAATTTCATACCTGAATCCCGGCGAAAAAATTTTGTTAATGAAGTTTTTTATAACATATTGGAAGTCCATAACGTTAATTCTAAATTGGCTGATGCTTTACAAAAACGTCAAAATTCATTTGCTATTGTAGAGCAAATTGGGGATATATTTTTAGAATATGCTCCTTTGTTTGATCCGTTCATAAAATACGGTGCTCATCAATTATGGGGCAAGTATGAATTTGAGAGAGAAAAAAATAGCAACCATGTTTTCGCAAAATTCGTGGAGGTAAGTTATGTTTTATGTTTATTATATAGACTTTGTAATGATAATATGGCCTAAATGAATTTTCCTATACAATTTTTATAGGAAACTGAACGTCGACCTGAATCTAGGAAACTCGAGCTTAATGGATATCTAACAAAGCCAACAACACGGCTTGGTCGTTATCCATTACTTTTGGAGGCTGTTCTCAAACAAACCCCTCAAGAACATCCTGACCGTATTAATTTACCCAAAGTTATTAAGATTATTAAAGAATTCCTAACAAATGTTAATGTCGAATCTGGAAAATCCGAAAATCGATTTAATCTGCAGCAACTAAACGATCAATTGATTCCAAAAGGAGAACATGTAAATATTATTTATTGAATTAAGTTTACATTTCAAACATTTTTTTTTGACGTGATGTAAATAATATTTCAGGATCTTGGATTAACGGAGGAGGGGCGTCAATTAATTTTCAAAGGTTCTTTGAAGAAGCGAGGTGGTGGCGGGGAATCTTCTGACTTGCAGGTGTTTTTATTTGATCATGCTTTACTAATGGTGAAGGTTAAAACCGTGAATAAAGTTGAGCAATATAAGATTCATCGGAAGGTATTTATATCACTTAAGATGCAATTAAATTTTCAACCTTTCTTAACAATATGTTTTTTTTCGATAGCCAATACCTCTTGTGCTTTTAAGCGTATCTGCGACAGAAGGTCAATCTGAGGGAAATAAACGCCCACCATCTATTTTACCTGGAAAAAATCCAACAGTAGTGCGTGGAAATGGCGACAAGCAATATGCACTTACATTTGGTCGTCTTGGAAAGCAATCATTTACTGTAACATTATATGCTACCACATTTATCAGCCGCAGAAAATGGATTGAACATATTGAAAAACAGAAAGAAATAATTAACGATAAGAGTAAAGTTTTCGAAAGAGGAATCTCGTTAGAGAAACTGAGTACTGGTCCGAATAAAGTTAATTGTGGATCCTATTTTGGTAAGTTCTAAATAATATGTTTTAATTGTTTTAATTTATATAATAATTAAATAAGACATCATTTGTATTTAGACGGCTACAGTAAGTTAGTTTTCGGAACAGATCTCGGAATATATGTATTGGAAATTGGCTCAAGTTCAAAAGCTGTTCGTGTAATTCAATTAGAAAGAGTATCTCAGATAGATGTCCTTGAAGAATTTCGGTTGTTGTTAGTGTTAGCAGGTAACTAATGGGATATTGTAAAAAATTGATAATAGAAGCATTAGCTCATATTAACTCTTAATTACCATATAGATAAATGTTTTTATTCATATCCACTTGAATCATTGGATCCTATTAAATCAAAAGAAGCCATTAAACGGTCAAGCAAAATTAGTTCACACGCCAGTTTTTTTAAGTCTGGAACTTGCCTTGGAAAGACTTTGGTGACCGTAGTAAAAAATAGTGCCCTTAATTCAACTATTAAAACACTCGAACCTATTGAGCAAAACATAAAAAACAAAAATAAAAGCCCACTTAAGATTTTGAGTGGAAGAAGTAGCGATTCATTAAAAACATATAAGGTAATATAGAGTTTTGGTATAGTCGCAATCTTATAGTAAACTAATATTGAGGTTTAACTGTCATTCTTTTAGGAATTCTACATACCAACGGAATTAACGTCGGTAAATTTCCTTAGTAAAAAATTATGTGTGGGATGTTGTGCAAAAGGGTTTGAGATTGTTGATTTAGAAACACTTATTACGCAAAGTTTAATTGATCCGGATGATGTTTCGCTCGATTTTGTTCAAAAGAAAGAAAATGTTAAGCCAATTGCTATATACCGAATTTCAGGGGGAGACTTTTTATTATGTTATGATGGTAATTAAATGCAAATGATATTTCAATTTTTAATTTTGTTACTTGAATTTAACTTTGATATTTTTTTCTTTTAATAGAATTCGCTTTCTATGTTAATAAGGTTGGATGGCGTTCACGTTCAAATTGGTTAATAACGTGGGAAGGATCTCCCACTTCTTTTGGTAAATTATATAATATCCATTTTTTTCCCACTTTTTGAGACTTTAAACGAGTTATTATTTAATTGGAAAAAATTTTTTACATTATAGCTCTCCGTTATCCTTATGTACTTGCATTTGAACCATCTTTTATTGAAGTACGTCATGTTGAGACTGGAATTCTTGAGCAGATTATTGAAGGACACAACATGCGTTGTTTATATTCTGATTCACGTGGCAATATTTTAGTTGTTACAACGGATCAAGCAACAGACAGTTCTGAAGTTTTTTCATTAAAACTTGTTGATGGCAGAAGGAGTTCTTTAATTTCTGAGGCTACAAGTATATCCACAAGTGTTTTAGGATATGAGGATGGTAACACAAGGCCTGATAATGGTAGTTGATGTGAATTTAAGGATCGAAGTTAATACCAGTGTGTTTCCTGAACGAAATTAAGGTCTTAAATCCATCACTTTTTCTTACCGCAACAACATAAGGCTTTTTATAACATCCTTAAAAATTATTCATCTGAACAAGATTCCCATCAACCACATGGAATAATGAATCATAATAGACCTTATACTTAATGTGGAAAGTCATAATTAAAATATATATATGTGTATATATATATTTTTTAGTGGGATTATGAAGAGATTAGAAATTTGTTTTCATTGTCATTTTAAATTCTTATACATTTGTAATCTTTTATCTTATTGTATTTTTCAATTTTGATTTATCATTTGATAGAAAATTTGTGCATTATTTCGTGTTTTATATTATATTTTTTTTTTTGTTTGATAAAAAACTTATGATTATTTTTTTTTTTGTTTTTCCGAATATTTAACTTACACAAAAATATTATTTCAAATTTTATATAAAATATATAAAATGGAAAGAATAACAAATTTATTAAAGTAATTTAATATTATTAACATTACATCTAGTAAATATAGTGAAATAACTTTTTGGCTTGAAAGTTTATCGTAACACTTTTGGCCTACACTACTCCATGAATTGTGAAATAATTTGGGAAGTAAGATTTCAACCCTACTCTTGGATTCTAGACTGTTACCAAATTGTTTATTTGTGATTTCAAAGTTAGGAAAGGGGCAAAATGATTTCAGAGCACTGTAATGAAATTATTATTTGCTCCGTTATATGATTCTTTAATTCCCTCTTCAATACTAATGCACAAGGTCGAGACGAATAGATTGATCCTTTTTTTTTTATTATATATAATAAATATTATAAATATTATGAATATAATAAATATTATAAATAAGATAGTGAAAAATTTTCTATAATGTAAATATACCTAATAAATATGAAATACATGACAAAGACTGAATAAAGTTAGTATATTAATAAAAAATTAAAGTTCATCGATGCGTTCCTCTCATGCTATCACTTCTTCTTATATCAGCCAATACTAGCTGAAAAACGTATTGTGTATCATTAAAGGGATGTTGCATCACTGCATGTATTGCATTCCTTCCCGAAGAATTATCATTTAAACATCTCATATTTTTGCCTGAAATTACTTGACATAATTTTCCCTAAAAATGCAATGATTTCATTAATAAACAATAACCTCATAAAATATACGATTACGTTAAGTAGTAAATTAGCTTACAGTTTGCACGTCCCGGATTTCAATGAACAATGGATTAAAGCCAATAATATAAGGTAATTGTATTGCTATTAAAAGAATAAATTATTAAATATTAACTCTAATTCAATCACAAATAGTGTTCCTATATTCAACACTCACCTACTGCTTCGGGCTTGCCTTCCCATTCCACTACTGTAGGTCTTGATAATTCGCCATGTTTATCAACATAAAAGAATATTTCTAAAAAATAAAAATGAGATTAAGTAGAGCTACTTATGAATAGTAAAAATTGTCAGTTTTCTAAAAATTTACTTACCATCGTAGCACAACAAAAATTCGTTAGTATCATTATCATCTAACCTAAACAACATCCCCAGAGGTTTGGAATTATCGCACCTTCGCGCAATAGATGCGAATTGTGGGTGGGAGAGGTCCGGTATTGTATTATTTTGAAGTGTATCTAAATTAACTATTTCAAAACCACGTGTGCAAGTAACACATAACTTGGATCTCAAGAAGTTAACTGAATAGGATTCTGATGGAACGTAAAATTGCTAAAAAGATTATTTAAAATAAAAAAATTTATATAAACGCATTAAAATTTTTTTTAAAAAAAACCCACACAAATAAACCTGCACGGGTACAATATATGAATTACAAAAAAAATACCTTATACTCTTTGAACCAATTATCGTTTCGCATCTGAAACATTCCCTTACGTTGGCCCCCTGTTCCAATTGGTTCTAGGATTTTAAAATGGCTTTCTAACCCTCTCTTTTTCATAAAAACAAGAAAAGTAGTATCCTTAATAGTGCCAACATTGAAATACTGAATGTTGTTACTTGCACTCAATCTTTGACGATGCTGTGTCCGACTAGATGTATTGACATTTGTAGATGATGGTATCAACGATTCTAGTGAATACGCCCACAAAGCCTTGTCTATATAAAAGCAAGCCTTAATTTTTCATCCAAACTAAATAACTTGAAATCAACCTTATAATTTTTATACCTACCAACTAATACAACAAAAATTCCGAATACTTCAATGACTGCCATTTGCATTACGTTACCAATGCCAGTCAAAACTGGACGAAATGTCTTAGTTTCTCCACCAAAGCCCATCCATACGCCATCTTCTGTACCAATAGCAACCATGTTGCGCCTTTCTGGAGTAACTATAAAATAACCATCCGTTTTTTTTAGTTTATTACACAAACATTTTATTGGGAAATTACTATTACCTTTAGTGCATTCCATTGCAGCACACCCCCTTTTTGTTTTACTATCAGAGTTAGGGTAGACGAAATTTAGGTAAGGAATTAGGGCTTAAATAGTAAAATAGTAAAATAGAGGATGTGCACTACAATGCAGATGCACTAAAACTACACTTTTTTTGGGGGGAAATTTTTTGGATTATTATAACTTACCAAATGGGACGGAACATGTTACTTTGCCCTTTGATGCACCTGTTGCACCGGAGGTTCCAATCGGTGCTGTTCCGAATGTTGCATCGTTCAATGTAAACAATTCAAATACTTGTTTGCTTGACCCATTTAATTGAAGTTTAGTCTGTGCTTCTGCAATTTTTTCCTTCCACATTTTGCGCGAATTAGCAGAATCAGCAAACAATTGATATGATCCCCCGTTACGACCGATGTGAATAATTGTAAAAGAATGTAAGCTAGGCCGACTTAAAAGATTTTCAGGCCCTTCAAGATCTGTAACCAAAGGAGAAGCCATTGAATTTTGGCCCACACTATTTGTTCTTTTTCGACTGTCGAGTGCAGAATTAATACTGCCAAGATTAGAAAAAAAAGTAGACTTATTTTGTTGTATATTTTCTGAGCCTGAGTCTACGATAAGCATATCTAAAGGGATCGGCTTTTTTAAAAAAGATTCTTTTAATATATAAAGCATTTTAAACCTATAAAGAAAAGCTCAAAAATAATTTATATAAAGACGTACTTTTTTAGAAATGACATATCTAACTTCTCCATCAGGACCTTTCCTTGGTTTTGTCATAACTAAATAATGATCAAAAAGGAAAACATAAAGATCCAACCATTCAAAACCTATGTCTGATTTCCTCTGTAGTTCTCCCTTAAATATTAACTGACGATTTGGATCCCGAAGTTTAAGCTCGGGCTATAAAATATATTAAAAAAAACCATCAATTCTCAAAAGACAATAATGAGAAATAATTTTAAGGATTACAAGTTTACAATACAAACATATGGTTCATTATTTTTCTTCACTAGTTTACGTTCCAGTTCTACTATTCTCAATCGTTTTTCAGCTTCATGAACTCTATCATCACTCTCCCTACATAATTCTCGAATTGTATGCAAAGCATTTTCCAAAACTTCTTTATCCCGATTATCATCTGAAGTGTATTTGATAACCTGTTCAAGCAACAATGTATATCGTTGCAAACGTGTCGTCGGTCTTTGTGCAAAGTGACGGAAATCAAGCTTGCGTGCTTCAGGTTTCCGTGAACATTGCTATGATTAAATAACAATATGATATTAATATCAAAGAAATATAATGTGTAATAACAATAACTATCGAGTCAATACGACTGTTTACCTCCAAAAACTGTTTGAATTCTGGATTTCTTGCTTTCTCAATCTTTATGATATTATCAGCAAGAGGAAAATGACCATTATAATTTACATAATCATTTCCAAACTCTAATGCACATTCTAAAAATATATCTCCAATATTATTTACTACATAACTTTCCTTCTGTCGTTTTTGCAAACGTTCTAGCATGACTTTATTGTGTTTTCTAATGTCAAAAACGTTATAAAAAACTTCCTGAATAAAACGATCAAGCTCAGCAGGCGAAATTATTGGAGGTGAGGCTGAACGAAGTTCATTAACATAAAGCTAAAGATATTTAGATAATAAATTATTTATTAAAATTCACATAACATTTTAGTACATTATCTAAAATTTTAATTTATATTTACCGTCTCTAAAAGATTCAAATCCATTACATAATCATTTTCTGTGTATACAGTTTCAAATATAATTTCCTGCCGCCTCAACTCATTTTTAGAAACTGTACTCAATATTTCTTTTGGGACAAAACCCGTCCAAGTTTGCTGTTCTTGTGATATAGGTTGAACCTTTTAAAAAAAGAGTAATCGTATGTAAAAAATGTTAAATCATAAATATAATAATCTGTAAGTATCTATGAATTTGTAATAGGTACAAATTGTCAGAAACATAATTAACTTACTGGCGTCTCAGGAGTATTTATGGGTTGCTCATCAGGTTGACTGGGTTCAAGAGATTTTTCAGGTATTATTTCATTCTGAAGTGTCGTGATAAAAAAAAAAATGAAAGTATACAACTTTAGAATAACGAATATCGTCAATTTCTACTATAAACTAACGAATAAAGAATAAATTAAGTTGTTATATCATTACCACGCCAGGAACATAGTTCGAACAAATCCTGGAATAACATCCTTTACCATCAATACTGCAACGCGGGCTATAACACTTTGATACAGCAGGAAATACACCAGTAGGGAAATCTTCATCCCATTCCCATGCTGACGGCGCTTCAGGATCAGGTTTAAGGAAAGTGTAAACCTCTTCCTTATTGTTTTGAATAACAGAAACAGTTGCCCAATTTATTGAATGAAAATAAAGTTGTGACTCTAACGAACGGGCCATAGATAAAGCAACATGACGCGGAATATCGCAAGGTAAGAGAGAATAAATCGTGTTCTGGTATATATTAAATTAACAATAAGTTAATAATATTGAATTCTTAAATATTATCAATTATGCTTAAATAGTTACCACAGCATCAACACCAGTAAAACTATCAGGATATTCTAAAGCACCTTTTACATGGGTACCTAAGTTTACAGTAGCACGAAATGCTAATGCTATATTGGATAAGAGTGCTGGGTTCATCAAACCATTGATACCATTCGCATATGATTTTTTAGTTGCTGGTGCTGAACTAGTATTAGAAGATGAACCATATGACGATGACCTTTTGGTATTTTTCATTGATACCCGAGTATTTTCAGAAGCTGAAGGAAACTGTGTATGGTATTGACTAAAAATCAAGTTGAACTTTAAAGTTATGGTTATCCTGTTTTATTTATAAAGTGCTTACGATTTAATTTAAACACTGACCTGTATTCTTTCTCTGGATAATCATCGTTAGATAAGGGCTAATAATTTAATTAATTAATTAGAATATTGCTGATCAGAGATAAAAGATCAATAATTATATGTATCTTACTTGTGCATTTTTTTGTGTCTGATTTTGTATCTCATTTTGTAGTGGAGGAGGAGGTCCTGATGCTTTATAAAAATGAAAATCAGGCATTACTAGTTGTGTCGAATATCCGGGCATAGAAGTTGCTCCTGATATTGGAGGAGGCGCTGCATAATTATATGGAGTATTATTATATGCTGAAGCATATGGTTGAACATAAGTAGTATTTGACATTGATGGATTCGGTAATGGTCTCACAGAAGGATTTGGATGTGCATTATGAGCGGGCCAACCTTGAGAAGTAAGGTCACGAGGAAAACTAGAATAATAGTTATATGGTACATTTGCTTGCGGATAATATTGCGCATTACCATAAGCTTGAGGAATTGAGCTATTATTATAAGGCTGTTGTTGAACAGGGTTATAATACTGATGTGTGTTGTATGAATGTTGTTGATACGTATTCGCAGAACTGGGGACATTATACGATTGTTGAGAATGATTTGATGTAGAAGTTCCAGAAGAGCGTCTACCAAGGCTTGTTATGTTTGTTTCTGAATTTTGCCTATTTGAAAGATAGCTTGTATTTATCGGTTCAATCGGAGGTGAAGGTGCTGCATTTAAAGGAGTTGTTGTTGTTGGTTGATTCCAACTAATATTGTTTGTGTGGGTAGTGTTATAAGCTTCCTGGGAAATCGTCAGTTCTTCGTCAATTAAATTTAATAACTGATTTATATCATTTTCGTTTTGAGGCTTTCCTTGACTATCCGGTTTGGGAGGTATTGGTGGTGGAGCATCATGAGTAGCTGACATTTTAAAATTACCGCTGTAAAAATAATCTGAAGTACTTTTAAATAAAAAAAATCTCTCAAATAATTTGCTCTGCGTCACGTGAACTCGGTTATTAAATCGATATATTGTATATTATAAATTAACATTATAATAAAAAGGGAATAAATAAAATAGTAATAAATAAAGTTTATCAATACTACAAAGTACAAATTATTAAATTATTATATATTTAAAAATCAAGTTTCTGTGATCATAAAAAGATAAAATTTAGTTTGTTAGATTCCTTTCATTGAGGTAGTAAATTATATTGTTTTATAGATTTTAGAAAGATAAATTTTATTCTATCAGATTCTCTTTATCAAAATGCATCAAATGGTGCTAATTTTATATTTCTAGAATCAGTAGATAAAAAAATATTTTAGTTTAAAAAATTTAGCTTCATTTACTTTTTAAAAATCATTAATCAATTAGAATTTTTTTTCGATTTTTACTTAGAAAAATACTATAGAATTTATTATAGAAATATAGTTTTTCTAAATAAAATATCTTAAAAAACATTTAAAAATATCTTTATTTAAAAAATAAAATTGCAGGCAAATTTATTTGCCTGTAAATAGTTTAAAGGTTAATTAATAATAATAACATAAAAAAAAAAATAAAGAGAAAATTGGTGTTATTGACTTAATTTAATATATTGATATTTCAAATACTGAATAGACAAATTATTATGGAATATAAATATATATTATAAACTATATGTTTTTAGAAAAAATAACCTTGTTATTAATTAATTAATCAAAAAACATAGTAATAAATCACATATGATTTTTTTATAATTAAAATAGAAAATAACCATTGTTCCTCTCATAAAAGCAAACATTGTGAACACATGATGATCTATCGCAAAATTTTGATATTAATACGAGAATGATCTGCATGTGACATGTACACTGACCTGTTTTCCTTCTACTAGTTCTTTTACTGTCGTTAAGGACAATTTTGTAATTAAAAGCAACACTCTTTACGCTTTCTAAAGCAATTTCTACGTAAAACTTTCTCAAAAGTTCCTTAACAACCCTACAGTAACAATCCTACAGAAATATATTTCAAGAAGAGTGGTTTCTTTTATTTACTCGCTTGAGAATCTTCTCTCTCTTTTTATAAGTAAGGATTTTAGAAACATCTGTACTTTATTTACAAATACTTTTTTCTTTTATGTGTTCGTAATTAATTTATTACTCAGAGAATCCTTTATCTTCTCTGATTATGCTACAACAGTTTTATAAGAGAAACCTGATTTTCGTTTGTAAGCTTGTTGTCCAAGTCCGTAACAAAGCCGACCAACATGCAAATCCCAAAAGGTATGAGCGGCACTACTCAAGCTGGACCTAGTAACTCCCAAAAAGGGAAAGCTAAGATGTCAGCTAGCAGCCCAAAACCCACCCCTACTAACAATCGCCGAAACGGCGACTCACAAACTCCGCTTCCTAATGTCGACGAGCGCTTTGAACGCGTTACGTATCTTTCAAATGGTCGTATAGACACCTACCAAATTAAATCTAAATTAACTGAATACTTGGGGCATAATTCTTCCACTTATTGGGATGCTTTGAAACGATTAATCTATTGTAAGATTCGCCGTGTTGACTTTGATGAAATTGTGAGACCTTTATTCGATAGAGAGCATCGTATGTATAATAAATTTCATATCCTTTAAATATTTGATAATGAGATTTATTATTATATAACAATTGATTAAATGTATGTTTCATAATTTTTTTGTTCAGTGGATCTCCATAATATGCTATTATTCGGAATATTGAGAAATTGTCTTTACAAGGAGGGTCCCCCGCCGCAACCCGAAACGCAGTCGAAGAAGCGTGGGCGAGATGGCGATGAAGAATCTTCAGGTATCTCGGCACCCGATGCCAAAAGAAAAAGATTAAAGGAAATTATTATGGGACTTCCTAGAGATGAAAGAGAACGAATAAAAGATATCGCAAAGGTATGAATTAAGGTTATTAACCAATTTAATTTAGATAATAAACATTTATTTTCTATCAGAATCGGCAGCAAGAATCTTATACTTCGACGCCCTTACCATCACCGAGACAAGAACGACTCCCCCGGTATGAGGCCGAAGACGGAGTTTTCCGGCCTCAAGGTTAGATAATACCTTCTTTACATTTATCGCAATTATAATTTAAATTTATATTAATTTTTTTTAAAAAAAAATTTAGCCGACGACACGCATGTATTGACATGCGTTGAACAAAAAGCATTGCCGGATCACCGTGCGCTCTTCGGGAGATTAACTGAAATTGCCCATGCAAATGAACTTCAAAGTGTCTCCGAAGATTGTGTCCAGTTGATGAATTATGCACTGGAGGTTAGTTTTGGTAAATATATGTTGTTATGTTCTTGCTAATGATGCTTACATATGCGGAAATTTATTTTACATGATAGTCACATTTAAAGAATATACTGGGCAATTGTATACAAAAGACGAGGTCCGGTGGTTCAGCCTTGGGAGCTCGCGGTGGCTTAGCAAAAATTGGTCGGGCGTATCAAGATAGGGCTACAATCACTGGACAAGATCTGGCCTTTTCTCTGGATATGTCTCCCCATATCCTTGTCGAGCCTTCGTTGGCTCGTGAGCGGTTGACTTCTGTTGTATTAAATGACAGTGAAGTGTGTGTTGAAGAAGAAGAATGTGTCGAGGAGACTGCTGCAACGGGGAACAATGTGTTCTCCGCTTAGATTATCACAAAAGAGCAGAAGTCGGAGGGCGGTAAATAATTCCACAATTGATGTTCTTGTGGTCTTATTTATTAAGATATTTGGCAAACTAACTAATAATTTTATAGAGCCAAGGTGTAGGCGCAGGTGTAAAAGCATAAAAAAAACCAGCTGGCATCAAAAATGGATTATTATGCTCGAGTTATTTTGATAACCCAAAGAATGGATGAATATGTACCAGCGCTGTATATATTTGAGATTTTAAAAAGCCTTTACGAAGGTAAATATAGTAAATATATTAGGTTATTCTTAAATTCTATACAATATATTTAATAAATTCTTATGAATTGTAGGTTATGTATATAAATAAATTTGGATATAATGTTGTTACGAGGAAAAAGCTTTATTATTTTAAATTATTAAGGAGGGTATATGTCAATAAAGAAGTAAAAACAAAATAGATTATTATAATATTCGAATATACTTACATCTAATAAATAAAATGATGTTCAGTTTAAGCATGTAAATAATTTATAATTATTATAATGTATAAAAATCATTGAAATCAAATATTAATAAACTTTTTTGATTATAATAACGGGTTTTGGAGCGTTTACAATTATTACTTTTCAAATCTAACCATTTCTAACCATTTCGGTGCTGACCGGTTAAAAATTTAATTTATAATGTTCTGGTAGAGCAGGTAGAATAAAGTTATCCGATTTTTGATTCGACTGCTTAATTTATTCCCAAGTAAAATTTTTAAGAATACAAATAGTATATAATACTAAATTGCATTTAACAAACTATGTTCATTATTATTATTTTACTTCTATATTAATTTAATTTTTTTTTTAATTTACATTGTTTTTTTTAATAAGCAAAGTAAAAATTGTTTCTTAGTGTTAAAAATTTGATCATTATCATAATATCCTTCCACCTCCAGTTCCACCCCTGGTGTTACTCCGTTGGGCTTGTTGCATCATCATGGCCATTCTATCTTCTTGTGCTTGAGATTGTCTTCTAGCGTCATCTATTAATCTAGTTCGTAGATCAGGATTAAAAGAATATATTAATCCGTCACCGGGAGGTTTACCAAATGGTATAAACCATAACCACCATTTATTTCCCATAACATCTTTCCAATTCTTTTTCCAACCAAGATTCCACAGATTTTCACCAGGCTGAGTAGTTGTCACACCGTAACCTAATGGATTCTCAACGTCAAATTGTACACGTACATTGTACGTTCTTGTACGAAACGAAATACTTTCAATCGTAGTTCTATTCCGCAGCACATACGTTGTATGAACTAATGTAAATCCTGTAAGTAAAAGACCAAATATAAATCCACTGTTGTAATTTAAAAAAAAATTAGAATGGAATATAAGTAGAATCATCCTTTGATGAAATCAAATTATACCCACAATATCATTATAATAATCAACTGTATATCAAGATACTTCTACAATAAAAAATAAATTAGTTACTCAAATAATTGAATTTTGTTCAATAAAAGAAATATCTTACATCTTCCTTTAATTGTTCCACTAATACAGGTATAGTAGCAGCAAATGCAAAATCAGCATATAGTGAAGTATATACTATGAACAGATAAAAACATTTATAATTGAAATAACCCACACATCCGTTAACCCATGGACAATGATGATCCATTTTTAGCACGCAGGTATCACATTCGGAACAATGATGACATCTATCAGGTTTCACATAATTACATCTATCACACCATCTTAGTCTTCCGTCCCTTTTACTTATAAAAATATTCGGCATTGAAACCATTATACTTGAAGAAGAAGGATTAGAAGTAGCAGCGTTAGTATTAGAAGTTGATGCTGCCACTGTTGGAGACACACTATCTTTAATGAAAGCATTTTCCATTTGTAATAAGGCATCAGCATTTGATGTATTAATTGGATTTGTTACAGGATTAAAATGATGAATGGTAAACGTTGTTGGTTGTGATACATTGACTGTAACATCATCATCTGGTGAATGTGAATTTCTTTGTTGCTCTGATTGTTTCGGTGACTGTAATAATGAATTTATAAGTAACCCAAATGCTGACTATTTTGAAACTATTTTGATTTATTTTCAATGCTTACTTTTGAAGGTGATCCAGGACCTTGAAGTAAAATTCTAAAATATGATAACAAAGTCATTACAAACAAAATGTTGTAAATTACCAGATATATCACTGAAAATTTATGTTATATAATTTAGAAGAACGTTGATTTGAAATTTTACAAATTCACTGCATTAATTAATTTAACATACCAGCTTGTGCAATTTTATCATAATCTATTAAACGATTAACTAAGAAAATAAAATATAAATTTACAATTTACGTAACGCGTGCTATCATACTAAAATAACTAAAGTCATATCAACTTACCACATATTCGAAATACAAAGACATAGTATGTATAACCTACGAGAGATAAGACCACCACAGGCATAAACCGACCAACAAATATTGTCAACGAATACATTATATTATTATATCTCCATATAAATGTATCTATCAATATATTATTATAAATACTGTTGAATCAAAAATTTTTGTACGTAAAACAAGGAGTAATTCTTGAGAAAGAGAACAATAGCAAAAATATAAAGAAAAAAATTTAAATATAAACGTGACTTTATAATAGATATAAGAAAAAGGGCGATAGAGTATTTATACAAAATATACAAAATACGAAAAACGGAGAAAGTAAGTACATCATGATATATATAATAAAATTGTTCTTTATGTTGTAATACGTTAAACTTTCTGTATAGATGTTGTAAATGAGTTAAATTATTACCAATCAGCAAATAATATATAATTATTTTATTAGAAACCTGATTTTAATAAATTAAAATTAGTATATAGTACTTATATAGTATACTATTACAGATCAACATCAACATTAAATCTTGCTTCTTTGTTATAAAAAAAAATATACAGTATATATTATAAATTAAATTATTCTTTATCTTTAAAAAGAAGGAAACTATAATCGTCCATTTATTTCATTGTGTGTACTATTCAAATAAAAAAAAATTTAGTATAAATATGTCAGAAAAAATCAAGGACTTTTTAAAATAATTAACCAACCAAGTTGATCCTCTTCCATAGAGTTTATGTTAGGATTATGTTCAAGAGTTTGAACAAAAGATTCTGGTATTTCAGCTGCAAAACCCTTGATCATATAGTACTCTAAATATATAGATCCTCCGTTATTCACAATTTGTAGTTTTACATCGTCCATTACTTTTTCTGAGGTTTTCGGTTTGAACATAATAACATATTTTTTGGTCACTGTATAAAAGCGTTTGGTCAATAAATCAAAATCAATAACACTAAATAAAAGAAAAAAAATAAAATAAACAAGCACCAGGTTTATCAATAGGTGACGTTTCAGATTGCGGCAATTCAGGTCTTGTCGCAATTATATAAAATATTGCAAGAACGATCGTTAAAAAAAATATTTTTTTAAACATCTTTACTAAAAACATATTCGCAGTATGGTTAGTACGGCAATTTTTCAGTACTTATATAAACTATTTTTGTCATGTGATTGTTAGAATCGTTAGATTTGAACGTTGATAATCTGCAATAATATTAAATACGTTGTACCAGATTTTTTTGATTATAAAACCGGATCAATGTTTCTCTTTTCAATACCAAACACTATTTGCTTGAAGATTCAAATACCAAATGTCTGGAGCAGGACCTAGAATCAACATTTTCCCTACTCGCATGTAAATTTAAAAAATTTCTTTTTTTTTTCGTGTTGAACCTATCTTATTAACTTTCGATCCTTTCATATAGGGCTTTGACTACTATGAAGACAAAGTTGAAAGGGGCACAAACAGGTCACAGCTTGTTGAAACGTAAAAGTGAAGCTCTTACCAAGAGGTTCAGAGCGATCGTTCAAAAAATTGACGAAGTGAGAAATTTTTTTATTATCTTTGTTTATTAATTTGATATTGATGATTATTTTTTTAAAAACTAAAAGGCTAAGCAAAAAATGGGTAAAGTAATGCAAACAGCTTCGTTCTCTTTAGCAGAAGTGTCGTACATTGCTGGTGATATTAGGTAAGTAATTTTTTTCAATAAATTATATATACAGTCAACTCTCTGTAAATGCACCACTTATAAGTGCATTCCCTTCCTAAATGCTCACCTTGATTCGGTCCCAAGTATATATATGACCTCTAATTTTTTACTCTCTATAAATGCACACCTTTTGTACATAATTACACGCTTTTTTCCAGTCCCAAGGGGGGTGCATTTATAGAGAGTTGACTGTATATATATATATATATTTATTTATTTATTTATACAATACTAAATGCAATAATTATTTTAAGTTATCAAGTTCAAGAAAGTGTCAAGAGTGCTCAATTCCGCGTTCGTACAAAGCAAGAAAATGTTTCAGGAGTAATGTTACCTACTTTTGAGAGTTATCTTGAGGGAGGAAATGGTATGTTAGCTTAATATTATTTAATGTTAATAATTTATTTAATTGAATTGTTTCATGCTAAATAATTATTTTATACAATGGCTTGTATAGCTTTTGAATTAACAGGTCTTGGACGTGGCGGTCAACAAGTACAAAAATGTAAAGAAACATATATTAAGGCTGTAGAAACTTTGGTTGAATTGGCCTCTTTGCAGGTAATAACATAAATTTATGTTGTCTTACAAAGAAAATGATTATATTTATATTGTGATATGATTTTATATAGACGGCATTCGTCATTTTGGATGAAGTTATCAAAGTAACTAATCGTCGTGTAAATGCTATCGAGCATGTTATTATACCAAAAATAGAGAATACTATAAAATATATAACTTCTGAATTGGATGAACAAGACCGTGAAGAATTCTTCAGGTGTGTGTGATCATTATACACAGTTAATTACGGAAAATTAATATAACAATTAATCCTTTTTCTTATTAAAAGATTAAAGAAAGTTCAGGGTAAAAAGAAGAAAGATCAACAAGCAGCTGAAATAGAAAAGCTTAGGACTGGCCAAGGTTCATATCTATTAATTAGGTTAACAATTTTAATACTTATATATTATGTTTACTTATATTATTTTACTTTTATTTAGATGACGCACAGAATTATGACTCTCAACCCGCAGATTTATTGGAAAAAAATGACGACACCGACGTTATATTTTAATTTATAATATTTTTTAGATTCTATAATTAATTATTTATTTATAAAACTTTATTCTGAACCAATAAATAAATTACTTTCTATATTTTAAATTTCACATGAAATTTCTAAATTGGTTATGTCGATTACATAATTATATAAAGTTTAAAAAATTTGAATTTTTTTGATCACCTATCTCTTTCAAAGATGGAAATAAATAACGAAAATTTGATATTTCCAATATCAATTCCACAAGACTCCATTAAGATTGATGATATATATGAAGAAGTTTTTCTTTTGTTCACAGAAGGTCGTCCTTTAGAATGGCAACATAATCGTGTTGTAACACAAAAAAAAGATTATGTTGAAGTTTTAATCAATGGTTGTTACTTGAACTTTTTTATCAATATAATCTCAATATATTATTTACTTTTTAACTTTCTTTTCTGAAAATTAGACAATATTAGTGTAAACATTTCACAAAATCAATCCCTTCTTTCTGTCCGCGGTACAACGGGAACCGTCCTTTGGGACTCTAGCATTATGCTAGCAAAATTTATGAATAATCATCGCACGTGGTTAAATTTTTCAACAGAAAAAACAAAAATACTTGAGTTAGGTTCGGGATGTGGATTAACAGGTATAAGTCTCGTTCCTTTGGTAAAATTGGTAACATTGACCGATCAAGCGAATGTTTTGCCGCACCTCTGGAAAAACGTTAAACGAAACTTGGGAAAAGATTATATGAATGTAATTGTAACAGATTTATTATGGGGTGAAGAAATTGATAAAGATATTCTAAAACATCAATGGGATTTTGTTATTGCTAGTGACTGCGTATACAACGAATTCATACTTGATGCTTTTATTACAACTTTAACTAAAATTTGTCTTTGCGGAAAAAATAATGAAATTCATCCTACAATTGCTATTATTGCATTAGAACTTAGATCAGATACAACTCATTTGGTATTTTTGGAAAAAATGAATGATTTTGTGATATGGCGATTGCCAAATTCGATGTATGGAGAAGAATTCAGTAGAGGTTATGTACTTTATGTCGCTTGGCTTAAAGCCTTAAAAACTAAGCTTTTTGATTGGGTTAAGTAAATAAATGCTAAGATTCATATTTGATTTTCGTCATTTTTTATCAATGATTCAGTGCTACAGTTATAAAAAGTATAAATAAGCCCACTGGTTTAACTTGCAAAAATTTTTTTTCTCTCTTTTTTTGAAAAAAAAAAAAAAAATACGAAATCGAACTACCAGTAAAATAGAGTTTTGCTTAAATAACTGTTCAGAAAATGGCACTTTTCATTGGAAGGTACTGTCATATAATAATAACTTGACCTTTTTCCTTCACTTCTTATTGTTATTTGAATTTCAGGTTATCATTGGATACCCACCCACGAGATCTTGAACATATCTTTGACAAATATGGGCGTCTTAATCGGTTGGAAGTAAAACGAGGTTACGCTTTTGTTGAATATCAGGACGAGAGGGATGCATCCGATGCAATGAAAGAAACTGACGGTTTGGTGTGTATGTTAAAGTACGGACATTCAAAAAATTTGAGGTATTAATATAGGTATAATTTTTATATTAGCGAGTGCGCGGAAATCGTATTGTTGTTGAGTGGGCAAAAAATGGTGGGAGAAAGCCAGGTAGGTTTTTGGAATAAAATGAACATATACGTTATAACTTACTAGAAAATGAAATTTTCATTTAACAGCATTACTCGATTTCAATGGATTCAAAGAACCAAGAATTATTCCGTTGTAATATCAATATTAACAAAAAAAAATATTATATATCTTTTTGCTTTACAGCCGAAAATCAATGCTTCAAATGTGGTAGAGAAGGTACTTATAACATTTAATATTGTACTTCGAAATTTTGTTAAATGATAAGAAAATTATATGAGTTCTGTTAAAATCTTTAAGGTCATTGGGCAAAGGACTGTCGTTCGAGTCGTAGAGAAAGGCGAAGGAGCAGGAGTCCAAGAAGAAGGTTTGTTTTCGTTAAGGTTGTTTTTTGTTAATATTTTTCTTATTTTATATATTGCTTCCAAGAAAGATAATTGTTAGGTTGAGAGAAGTTCAGTTTGTATAGACCTAGTAATGTTCGACGGGTCCATTTCAACCGTGTGGTCGTGACAACATTATATGTCACATGATCACATTATTCGACAATTATATATAGAAAAATGTTTATATAAATATTTAAACCCGTATAAAGCCGCGTGTAATATTCTAAAAGGAATGGTGCTTGGTAAACCAAATTTGTGTCAGAATTTAATTGTTTCCGCGAGAAGAATTAAATGTTTTTCAAAAGTCTGCCAGAGTAACAAATCCGACCAACCTATGATTATTGAATAATGATGGTCTAAGACCCTTGTCCGTATCTGAAATCTCGTGGCAATTGAATGGTCGAAATCCGTTTCAAAGTATTACCGGCAACTTTCTATTCCGCCGAATGTTCAAAATTATAATCTTTATATGTATTTTTTCCCTATTCAAAATGTTCAGCGAGATTTAGTCATCTTTAAAACCTATCTCACTATTTTTTGATCTTGGATAGATGTTGTTAACATAATAATACTTTTTATTTTGTAGATCTCGTTCTCGTTCTCGTTCTCGTTCTCCCAGGAGATCACTAACACCAAGACGTGATCGTGATGATCGTGATGATAGGTATTATAGGAGATATTCTGACGATGAAAGAGATAAACGGCATAGTCACGAAGACAGAAGATATTCGTAAGTTTATCAATAAACTTAATATTATGCCCGTATTAACATATTAATTAATGTAAAATTTATTATTCAGCACGGACAGATCCTCTAGCGAACGAGGTCAAGGTTAAACTGATTTACTACATCGTGATACGCTTTAAATGTGTTGTATAGTTATGTTATTTGGATGAGCATTTAGGTGGTGATTTTTTTTTCTTTTTCCATCCATTCAATGTATTATACTTGTATGTTAAAATGTGATATTATCAATATCATTACTTTCATACTAAATCTCGGAACCATTAATATAATAGTTTTCTTTATCGAAAATAATAAATTCCGAGATATTTACCTGAAAAATAAAATTAGATGTCCTCGTATTTAAATTTTCCTCTCATGCAGAATTTTTTTTCTTTAAATTCATTACATCGGTTAATCATTAAACAAATAAATAAAGACCCACTTTTCTTAAGTATTAGCCAATTTTTTTTTTTTGAAATATAATACTAGTTGGTATTTGTCCTCCAAAATTGATAAACAATCTAAATAGGATATTTAGTATATAATATAACCATGGTAAAGAAAATGAACAATTATAATGTAATTTCAAACAAAAAAGAAAAAGTAAATAAAAAAAAATGGTAATATGATTGCAAGCGCAACAAAGATCAACAATTATAATACAAGAAATTATAAAAATTCAAGTGTACATTATGTACTTGTTAAAATTAAAAGAAAGGAAGAAGGGGAGAAATTGGAGTGATATAAAAAATAACTCGTATAAGCAAGATTTTAATTATCTTCTTTCAACACGACAACCTATAATAGACTACTTATTTAACAAAGGAAAAATATAAAGATAAAATAAAAATAATATAAAAAGTCTTTCCGGTTTATTTATGTAGGAACTCTCATATTTCCATCATTTAATAATGTATCGATCCAATACAATATAATCTGAAATGAACGCATAGTCCAGCCTTCATCACGCAAGTCATTTGGAAGCCATTCGCTATATGGAATATTTCCCTGATTGTTATCAAGTACAAACACAGATGTAATAATTCCGAAAAGATAAATTACAAGTGTGTAGAGTGCGAATGTAACAGTACTGTTAACCATATTATGTTGAGCAACAGTCATGTTTTGATTGCGTGTGACAAGCGCCTTCGATGATTGCATCGCCGCTTGTTCAATTTTTTCTGACGATTGTGGCTAGAATGGACCAATTTCAATTAAATGTTCTATAACATATATCATGATGATAAAAAATTAGAAATGCATACCTCTATTTCTGGAACTGGAGTTGCTGCTATATTTAATGGAAAATTCGATAATATTAGCAAAAGTTATAATATGAAATAGTTATGTACAACAAAAATAATATAAATTTGGTAAAATTTAATGTTGAGTTAAAAATAAAGCCAATTAAATAATTTAAATTAATGATTAACCTTTCCGCTTGCTTTTTCTTGCTGATTGGCGAAGTCTTGAATGTCTCATTAAATCAGTACTATCTCCATCAACACTATTCCTAATTTGTCTATCTCTTTTATCATGTGCACCTGGTGCTATATCTCGGTTCCTTAATATGCCTTCAATCAAGGCATATTGAACTCCTAATTCTGAAGATAGTATTTGATATTGTGATTCAATATCCCTACCAGAGGTGTTTCGTGCAATTCCGCTTGCATCTGTTACTTGACGACGACTTGAACGTGATCCACTTTGTTTTCGGTTTGTATGATCGGTATCAGCACCACGATATCTTTCCAGTTCGCCGGATCGTGAATGCGATTGCTCTTCACTTGCGTTTATATCTGATGTATTATCCTTACGTCGTCGTTGGGTCTAATTATGAATTAGTCAACATATTTTCTTAATAAAGAAAATTTCTAGAAAAAAATAACTACCTTGCTAACAGTTAGTCTTACATCATCCGTGTTCGAATCTGAACCACCTTCTTCTATCGACGCAAGCGCATTGTCAAATAGCTCTGTTTGCAGGCTCTGCAAACATAATTAGATTATATAATTGTCCATTGTTT
Source organism: Rhizophagus irregularis (assembly GCF_026210795.1). NCBI lineage: Eukaryota > Fungi > Glomeromycota > Glomeromycetes > Glomerales > Glomeraceae > Rhizophagus > Rhizophagus irregularis. Next base: position 674,433 of record NC_089451.1, on the reverse strand, counting down.
CATTTTATAACAAAATATTATCATATACTATACCTTATTGTTATTGCCTATGTTTTCTACGTCATTGGCAACATCGAGTTCAGTAAGCTTATATTAAGAATAATATGCTATAAATAAAGTAAAACTCTTATGAAAAATTTTAAGAAGGATATTTTTTATTGGTATTCAGTCCTCTGCTACTTCGAATTTCCTCTAAATCGAGTTTTAATTTATCAATCGTTTCTTTTAAGTACAAATTCTCGTCTCGTTGTCTTACAAGTTCGTTCTCGTGTTGTTGAGCAGCTTCTGCATTCTTTTCTAACTTTATCAATGCAGATTCCAAACGCTCTCGATCTTCAGTCCACTTAAAAAATAAATAAATGCTTAAAAAATATATATTAAATAAAAAAAAAATATTAAAAAACTAAATTTTACCGCTCGTCTTTCCATAGAAAAGAATGTAAGGTTTCGTTCCGTATTAGACAATTCTTCTTCCTTAATTCGTACAAGATCTTTCAACTTTTCGGCTTCCTCTGTTCATAAATTAAAATAATATTAATAACAAATAAATGCTCATAGCTACAATAGTTAGAACAAATAATATTAATGTACCGCATTGTTCTTCATATTGTCTCTTAAGATGACTATAAAGTTGCTTTTGGCTAGATAAATTCTTTCCCACTTTCTGTATCTCTCCCTCCAACTAAAATATAGATAAATATAGTAAATATATTTTCTATGTTAAATAAGTAATAAATAATAATAATATATACTGCAGAAATTTGATGCAAATTCGTCTTTTCTTTGCTTTTATGATCCTGAATTTCACGTTTTTTAGTTGCTAAATCTGCTTTTGTTTCATCCAATTTATGTTGTAATTCTTCAATACGATCCTCATGTTGACGGGCTACGGAAGCCAAATGACGTTCAGATTCTTTGAGGCGTTTAGTAAGATCAACAGTATGACGGTAAAGACGGCTGAGTTGGACAGCAGGATCGTCATTATTACTCTATAAATTTATTAACAAAAATATTACAATTCGGAATTTTTCTAAATTTACAGTAAAAATATAACCATACAGTTTTTATCAAATTAGAAACCGCTTCGTCAATTCCACCACTCCCCTCAAAAGACTCTACAATTTCTTCCGAAGGATCATAATAAGGCTTAGTATAAGAAGATGACATCATGCTACCAGGTGATTCATAAAATCCAGATGATGATAAACGTCTTGAACGCCCTGATGCTGAACTGCTATCCTCACCCTACGTTACATGAACAAAAAGTTAGAAAAGAACTGTAATAATCTGCTTGTTTTCATTATTAAAAATTACATACATCAGTTTCTTGAGGAATAGACATTGAACCATCCCTATTACCAACATGCCTATTTCGCCAATTACTACGAACCGATCCAAATTTAGTGACTGATCTCCGAGGCGTCATTGGTTCTGAAGAAGCTGTAGAACCAACTGTAGTATTATTAGAAGGAGCTGACGGCTGTAACTTAGTTATGAGCTGAAGAACGTCATCAACAGAGACTTCCATATCAGGATTCTGTTCACAAAACATCTGAAACATAGGCCTAGTGTCATCCTTTAAAAGTCTTGATGTTTGATTCCTTTCAAATTTTTCAATCATAGAGAAAAGATCCCTCGAAACAATTCTCCCACGGTTTTCTTTATCAAAGTCTGCAAAAATTTGTTCCAACTGCGATTTTAAGGCATTATATTCATTTTGCGAAAGCTATATGAAAATTGTTACAAAAATTAAGTTACAAATTAACTAACATGGTGAAAAAATTTTTTTATTGTTTAGCGGAGGCCAACCTGTTCGGAAACCTTTGACTCATCGGAATTAGACGGTTGATGCCCGTCAGTATTTGGCGGGCTTATTTGAAAACTCATTACGATGAAATATGTTTGTTTGTTCGAATCGTCAAAACGAACGCTTTCAGCACGAAAAGCTTAAAGGAAGGGAGTGTTTATTCGTAGAATTAAAGTTGGACAGCTGGTGTTCGTATACTACTATATATAAATAAATTTACAGTTGTCAAAAAGCTAAAAAATTAGGGTATTTACTGAAAAGATAGTAGTTTCGTCGTAACCAAATTTCGAATAAAATGGATTCCTAATTTGTAAACCTGTTTGGATATGTTTATGTGTATTTAATTGGTTTGGTTGGAAGGAGAGAATAAAAGATAATTAATTATTAGTACAAACGTTTAAAAAGGATAGGAAGAGGAAGGTAGGATATTGGCAGTTGGATGACAGTCAGTCGCACAAGTCAAAAAGAAAATAATTTTTTTTTAATTTCTCAACATTAAAAAAGAAAGCCAAAAACGATAGACATATGTACGTACGCTAGTGCAATGTATACGGGACCCAGGATAGTCAAGGGATACTTTAAAAGCATGCAATTATAAAATGACGATACTGAATTCTACAATCAGAAAAAATTAATTTGATTTATTTGATTTACAGAATTGTAAAAACTTTTTGTTTACCATAAATATTTTTTTAATTATATTATTATGTTATAAAGTTACCCATTTTCAATTGATTCACGTGATATTTTGGCTCAAATTATGTTAAATGTTGAAATATTATTAAAAATTTTAAATTCTTATTAGTAACAATCAGTATTTTTAATTTATTAATTTATTTGTAAATATTTATTATTTACAATTATTTTAAAATTTTTTACATTTATGTTTATTAAATATAGACATATATTTTTTATTTATTACTTTAACTTTATTTCTATATTATTAGTAGATTAGCTAAGCTGATTCTATTAATAATAATTATATTTCATTTTGCAGTATTTAATTTTGCTTTTTTTTTTAATTGACATTTATAAATTTATTTGAAAATATTTAATTTTACAATATATACTTCACATATATTTTTATAAGTTTTTTAATTTTTTTTTTATTTATAATATTTGCAATTAGTATAAAAAAAATTAGTACTAATCAAATCCTTTTTTTTTCTGGCTATTTTTATTTTTTAGAGTATTAAGCAATTTTAATTTAATTAATTTAATCTATAGTATTGAAAAAATATATATTATAATATTAGATTATAACTAATTTTCACTTGGGATGATTTGGCAATTTTTCACCTAAAGTGATTTAACCTGATAATTTTATATATTTTTATATAATTTACTCGGTGATATCACCTTTTTATGTTTGTTTATTTTTTTTTTAATATATTCAAATAATCTTTTTTTTCTTTAGGCTCTTTTGCTACTTTGTATAATATTTAAAGTACATTATTTTTTTTTCATTTTACTTGTTTTCTACTAACTTTATTTTATTCTTTAAATTCTTTGGTTCTTTCAGTTTTACAATTAAGATATATATATATATCCAGCATTATATGGGCGTTTCTTTTTATTTTTTATTTCATTCTTATATTTCATTTCTTACATTTTGTATTTTACTCTTTTTAGATCTTTCAGTTTTTCTCTACAATTACTAAGATATGTTTTTTATTTTTTTGTTTTTATCTATTTATTTCTATTCCCTACTAACTTTATTTCTTCTTTTATTTTATAGATTTAGTTTTTACTTAATTTCCTGTTTATTCTCTTTTTTATTTTTTTGTTCTTTTTTCATCTTTTCATTTTTTTTGCTTTTTTTATTTTTCCTTTCCTTCATTTTTTCCATTGTTTTTTATTTTCTTTTTGTTCCTTTCATTTTTTTTTATTTATACTTCATCTCTTTTATTCCTTTATACTACCTTTTATTCCTTTTATTCCCTTTACTTTATTTCATCTTCTCTTTATTCTTTTTATTTTTTTTTCATTTCCATTTAATCTTTTTTATTTCTTTCATTTTTTTTACTTTCTCTTTGCTTCATTTCGTCACTTCTTCAATTGTCTTTGTTTCTTTCATTTCCTTTCACTTTTCCTATTTTTTTTATTCACCTTCATTCTTTTCTTCTTTTTTTATTTACATATTTTCTTTCTTTATTATTCACTAGTCGAACAATGTTAAATCAGAGACTAATCAGGTGACTGAATTCCACCCAATTGGTTCCTATTTTTTTAAAAATTTTTATCAATCGGTAAACCTAATTGCTGCCAAAAAATGGCGCAAAAGAAGGATACTCAAGTACCAATCAGTAGAGCTCTGCACGGGTCGGGTCGGGTCGGGTAATTTGTCGACCCGAACCGAAAAATTTTATCAGGCTGGCGGGTCAGGTCGGGTGCTCGACCTGACTGATCGTCCTGACCTGAAAGTATTCAGGTCATTTTTCTATAAAATAATATGAAAAAACGCCGTTTTGGCGATTTTTTTCATAAAAGAAGTGGAAAAAAATGCCGTTTCGGCATTTTTCCATTAAATAATATGAAAAAATGCCGCTTTGGTGATTTTTTTCATAAAAGAAGTGAAAAAAAAATGCCATTTTGGCATTTTTACATAAAATAATATGAAAAAACGCCGTTTTGGCGATTTTTTCATAAAGAAGAAAAAAATGCCAAAACGGCATTTTTCTATAAGATAAACGAAAAAATGCCGATTTGGCGATGTTTTCATAAAAGAAGTGAAAAAAATGCCGCTTTGGTGATTTTTTTCATAAAAAAAGTGGAAAAAAATGCCAGTTCGGCATTTTTCCATTAAATAATATGAAAAAACGCCGCTTTGGCGATTTTTTTCATAAAAGAAGTGGAAAAAAAATGCCAAAATGGCATTTTTCCATAAAATAATATGAAAAAATGCCATTTTGGCGATTTTTTTTCATAAAAGAAGTGAAAAAATGCCAAAACGGCATTTTTCCATAAAATAATATGAAAAAACGCCATTTTGGCAATTTTTTTCATAAAAGTTAGTTCGAAAAAAATGCCAAAACGGCATTTTTCCATAAAATAAAATCGAAAAAACGCCATTTCGGCGTATTTGTTTATAAAAAACAATGCCGAAACGGCGTTTTTTTCATAAGGTAACATGAAAAAACGTCATTTCAGAGTATAAACATTTTTTTTGAGCTAAAGTATTCAGGTTGACAAGTCAATCAGTCGAGCATACCGTAGCAAGCTGATACTGGTCGCGGTGACAACCCTGACCTGAATATTTCAGGTCAACCCGACGGGTCACCCGAATTGACCCTTACCTGTGCGGAGCTCTACCAATCAGGATATTCAATAAAGTACCGTAGAGCACTAACTAAACTACCCTGGGTTTTTTACAAATTCACCCCCGTATTTGCAAAATACCCGGGTAGTTTAATCAGGAGGGTATTTTGTATAGAGGGGGGTATCTTGCACAGTTGCACTATGTTGATCAAATATCTTTACACGGTATAAAAAGTATTTGTAGCGTGTTTTGGAGGATGGTGAAGATGATTACAATAACTGGGATGAATTTTAATAGTTGTAAAGATAAATCAAATTAATAAAAATACGTTTATATATAAATAAATAAAAGGTTTAATAAATACAAGTAAATCGGCTATTTCCAGTTCAAAAAAAAAATTAACTATGTAAAATACCCGGGTTTCTTACAAAATTTTGTCCCAAAACCATAGGGGGTAGTTTACACAGGGGGGGTAGTTTAGTCAGTGCTTTACGGTATAATCGGGTATTAATAGTTACCAATAGAATATTTACTATTTGACATATCAGTATACCGATTGATAACTTTTTGATAAATTTATAACAATAAAAAATCTTCTAATTGCATACATTTTTATTTAAAATTATTTGATATTTCACAATAATTTCATTTAATAATTTAAATTTATTAATTATTAAAAATACAAAATCAGAAATACTACTAATACTATTATATTTTCTTATACTTTCAAAACTTCATCAGGAAATTTGTTTAGGTGTAATTTAGTGTAATATTTTGGAGATGGTGTAAAATTTCAAAATATTACACTAAAAATGTAATATTACAAAAGTTTACGCTTTTAAATTTGAATAATTATAGTAATTTAAGAATATTGTCTATCTACTAATCCAATCAAGACGATCTATAGCTCATTGGAATCAGCTCATCAAGATGAATCGAATGGTAGTAAAATCACATTTCTACAGTTAATAGAACGCTTTATAGTATGCATGCAATAAAGTTTTAAATTAATAGAAAGCCATTTATTAAATGTAAAAATGCGATTTTACCACCATTTGATTCGTCTTGATGAGCTGATTCCAATGAGATATAGATCATTTTGATTAGATCAGTAAATAGTGAAATATTTTTAAATTACTATAATTATTCAAATTTAAAAGCGTAAACTTTTGTAATATTACGTTTTTAGTGTAATATTTCAAAATTTTACATCACCTCCAAAATATTACACTAAATTACGCCTAAACAAATTTCCTGATATTTATCTGGGATCTTGTATCCAGTTTGGAGCTAATTCCCTATAAAAGAAATAAAAAAACATTAAAGAAAGTTTTTTAAAAAAAAAGTTTCAAAAGTTAAAATAAAACTTACTTATGGGATTCTAGTATATATATCAGAGCTGATTCCCTATAATAGAATAATAAAAAAACGTTTATTAACATTTTTTTAATAGTTTCAAAATTTTTTTTTAAAACTAACCTATAGAATTCGATATCCAACTCCTTATAATAGAATAATAATAAAAAACATTAAAACCCATTTTTTTTTAAATTTTGAAAAAAAATTTCTGAAATTTACCTATAGGATTCAGTATTCAACTTTGGAACTGATTCCCTATAATCATAGTATATTAAAAAAAAATGTTAAAAACGTTTTTTTAATAGTTTTAAAAAATTATTTTTTGAAACTAACCTATAGAATTCGTTATATCTAATTCCTTATAATAATGTATTAGAAAAAAAACGTTAAAAATATTTTTTAAAGTTTTGAAAATTTTTTTTCAAAACTTACTTATGGGATTCATTGTACCTGACTCCCTATAATAGAATAATAAAAAAAAATGTTAAAAAAAATGTTTTTTTAGTAGTTTCAAAAAATTTTTTTGAAACTTACCTATGGGCTATGGGATTCATTATAACTGATTCCTATAATCTATATAATTAAAAAAATTTGTAATGTTTAAATTACATGTATAAATAATTATACAATTGTGTCACCACTGTTTGCCCTTTTTTTTGTTTTATCATCACGTTTTTGCTCACGTTTTTTTTTGTTTGTATGTATTAATTTTATATTAATTCTTTCACATTACTTTTGTATAAATTAACCATTTTTTAAGTAATTTTTTATTTTATTTTTTATTTTATTTTATTTTAGGCCACTCCAATTTAATAGTTTGTTTAACGTACCCCACCCCCCTCATTTTTGAAAAATTTTTAAAAATAAACAAACATATGTTATATCACGTGACTTATAATAACATCACCGATCTGTATAATATTTAAAAGAATTTCTTTCCAGTGTAATTGAATCTACCAAAGAAAATGGTATAATTAATAAAAGTAATATATGTAAACTTATTAATTGCATTATCTGTAATAAATTAAGATGTATTTTTAGTAAAAATGCATTGAGTGATAAAGAAAAAACTATGTTTATTTTTAAATGTTTACTTAATTTGACCCCCTTCCCCCCCTCAATTTTTATATAAAGTTAGGACGTTAAACAAACTATCAAATTGGAGCAGCCTTATTTCAGGAAGAGGAGTGAACGTGATCTGTTCCTTAAACATTTTTTAATAAGTAATAACATTGATAGATTAATTATTATTTATTATTTATAAGTGTATAACATTATATAATAAATTAATGATTTAACAATTTTTGTAGTTAATGATTTTTTTAAGAATTTTAAATAAAGTTTAATTTATAAAGTTGTTTAAAAAAATGATTTTTTTGAATTTTTAAATAAATTTTAATTAGATTCTAATAAAGTTGTTTGAAAAAACATTTTATTACTAATGTAATCAAAAAAAAAATTGTTTTATCGTATAATCGGAAAAAAAAAAAAAAAAAAAAAAATTGTTTTAATGATGTAAACTTTGAATTTATTCTCCATGCCGTTGTACTGATATCATATCCCGAAATGTCTTCTCTTTTTCTTCACGTGTTCATATGTTAATTTATGCATATTGCTATCCAATTTGCATGATGTTGTGTTATATTTTTTCCTTAACACTCATCTTTCTTTATCTGCTCCAATATGTCTGCCATAAGCGAGATTTCAGATTCACGCAAATGAAGATTGCAAAAGAGAGACCGAACATCACTGACAAAGAAGATTTGATGGAAGGCGTCTTGATCTGGAAAACATAAATCAACGTGTTTACACTATGGCGTGAGATTTTAGTTGTGTGAGAAAAATCAGAATAGCAGCCTATCTTCTCCAAAGTTTGCTATACAGTCAACTCCCTCTATATTAGTCACTCCCGTTATAGTCATATTCTACTATATAGTCACACCAGTTGAATGTTCAAAACACTTTATTATTAAAATCTATCCTATATAGTCACAATCTATCTATAGTCACTATCACACCTATCCTCAAAAATCTTATATTAAAAAGAACCGTTTATAATCACAGTTTTATAAAGAATATATTAAATAACTTGGCATCTAATAATCGTACAAAGATGTATCATAGCTTGTTAGAATCGTCTCACCGAGACGAATCGAATGGTGGTAGTTTTATCCTTTTCCTTTGCTAGTGTTTACGGCCAGACCACCCATTGCCTCTTATGAGACTAATCTCGGGTCTGCGTTTTATCATCTTCAATGGGCAACCATTATACCGAGTACTTAATTCGCAGGTAACAGCACCACTATAGAAGACATCCCCCATCGGGCCATTATAGGCTGATCGGAAGCTAGGTACACGCCGCCTACTCATCTTATATCCATTGCATGATACCGATACTCAATTTATTTAACGACCTTTAGAGAGAGCATCTACTTTCATGGAGGACTTTTGACAGGTAACATCAACCATCTAGTACCCTTCCATACCACCATTTTAGGTACTAAGTCTCACTCAAAGGCCACTACAGCCTGCGATTACCTAGCACCGATAGTACAGTTGTTTACCCCAAGTGGTATACTTTGTAGTAACCATTCGGACAGGAAGTAGCAGGCTTCTGTCCAGGATCACCCCTTATGGTGGGTATCAACCACCAGGGGATTACCAACGAAGACCCCAAGAAGTGGGAATCGAACCCCATAACCATGCTACCTGTTCTGTGCACGAACACCTTTCCAGTCTAGCACAGCAATCAAACTACACTTAAGACATTGCACCTCAGCTTTACCATCTAGGACGACCATCTAGCCATTACTGACCCCAAGTGGTATCGTGGAGCCGACCACCCTGGACAGGAAGTCCCCCCTGCGGTATAGTAACGACCTCAAGGACAGGACTGCGCACATACTAATGGCCTCATAGAGAACGTTAGAAGGACACATACGACCCTTAGTTGAAATGTGCGGCCTAACCGTACACACTAATTCACCATGATGCAGTTCAACTACACTAATCCCCTGTACCTTCACGCTATTAGTTGTAGCGTCCGCAGTAAAATTCTTTTTATTCCCGTCAGCGTAGGCCTCGAACCTGCGACCTCACCATACTCAGGCTTAACTGAGGTCTCGCGACTAACCACCGAGATAGGGTGACCAACCCTAGTTTTATCCTTTTCCTTGCAAGTGTTTACGGCCAGACCACCCATCGCCTCTTATGAGACTAATCTCGGGTCGTGTCCTATCATCTTCAATGCAACCATTATACCGAGTACTTAATTCCTCGTAACAGCACCACTATAGAAGACATCACCCATCGGGCCATTTTAGGCTGATCTGAATGCAGGTACACGCCGCCTACTCATCCTATACCCATTGCATGATACTGATCTTCAATTTATTTAACGACCTTTGAGAAAGCATCTACTTTCATGGGACTTTCAACAGGTAACATCAACCATCTAGTATTCCCTTCCATACCACCATTTTAAGTACTAAATTTCACTCAAAGGCCACTACAGCTCGCGATTACCTAGCACCGATAGTACAGTTGTTTACCCCAAGTGGTATACTTTGTAGTCGACCACTCGGACAGAAGTAGCAGGCATCTGTTCAGGATCACCCCTTATGGTGGGTATCAACCACCAGGGATCACTAACTAGGGCCGACAATGGTGATCAGAATCGAACCCCATAGCCATGCTACCTGTTCTGCGCACGAACACCTTAGTTGGTCTAAAACCTAACAAAAGGTCTAACTACCACTAAGACATTGCACCCTCAGCTTTACCATTTAGGACGACCATCTAGCCATTACTGACCCCAAGCGGTATCGTAGAGCCGACCACCCTGACAGGAAGTCCCCTCCCCGGCATAGTAGCCGACCGCGATAGACGCGCACACGCCAACCCGGCCCCATCAGAACGCGAAGACACCATGACCCTTAGTTGAAATGTGCAGCCTAACCGTACACACTAATTCACCATGATATCGTCCAACTACACTAATCTCTGTACCTTCACGCTATTGGTTGTAGCGTCCGCAGTAAAATTCTTTTTTATTTCTGTGGTTATGAGAATCGAACCTGCAACCTCACCATACTCAGGCTTAATGAGGGTCTCAGTGACTAACCACTGAGATAGGGTGACTAACCCTAGTTTTATCCTTTTCCTTTGCTAATGTTTACGGCCAGACCACCCATCGCCTCTCCCATAAGCACTAATCTTGGGTCTGTGTCCTATCATCTTCAATGGGCAACCATTATATCGAATCTTATTAAACGAATCTGTAACAGCTACTATAAGGCATCCATCCCCCATTGGGCCATTATAGGCTGATCTGAAGCTAGGTACGCGCCAGCCTCACTCATCCTATACCCATTGCCCGTTGCGTGATGCTGATAACTTCCGAATTTATTTAACGACTTTCTTTAGAGAGCATCTACTTTCATGGCGGACTTTCGACAGGTGAACATCAACCATCTAAGCACCTTCCATACCACCATTTTAGGTACTAGGTCTCACTCAAAGGCCACTACAGTCCGCGATTACCTAGCACCGATAGTACAGTTGTTTACCCCAAGAGGTATACTTTGTAGTGACCACTCGGACAGAAAGTAGCAGGCATCTGTCCAGGATCACCCCTATAGGTAAGCCCTCGCCTTTACCATCTGTGACGACCATCTAGCCATTACTGACCCCAAGCGGTATCGCAGTAAAAGGACCCACCCGACATAAGTCCCCCCCAAGGTAGTAGTAGCCGGACCCCGGCGACAGGACGCGCACATGCCAACGGCCTCACAGGGAACGTTAGAAGGACACCATGACCCACTTGTTGAAATGTGCGGCCTAACCGTACACACTAATTCACCATGATGCAGTCCAACTACACTAATCCCTGTACCTTCACGCTATTGGTTGTAGCGTCCGCAGTAAAATTCTTTTTATTTCCGTGGTCATAGGAATCAAACCTGCGACCTTACCATACTTAGGCTTAATGAGGGTCTCAGTGACTAACCACCGAGATAGGGTGACCAACCCTAGTTTTATCCTTTGCTAATGCTTTACGGCCGACCACCCATTCTGCTCTTGAAGACTAATCTCGGTCGTGTCCTATCATCTTCAATGGGCAACCATTATACTGAGTACTTAATTCCTCAGGTAACAGCACCACTATAGAAGACATCTCCCATCGGGCCATTATAGGCTGATCTGAAGCTAGGTACACGCCGCCTACTCATCCTATACCCATTGCATGATACTGATACTCAATTTATTTAACGACCTTTAGAGAGCATCTACTTTCATGGAGGACTTTCAACAGGTAACATCAACCATCTAAGACCCTTCCATACCATTCCATTTAGTACTAAGCCTCACCAAAGCGCCACTACAGCCCGCGATTACCTAGCACCGATAGTACAGTTGCTTACCCCTGTTGGTATACTTTGTAGACTAATTTACTGACAGAGCAGGCTTCTGTCCAGGATCACCCCTTATGGTGGGTATCAACCACCAGGATCACCAACCAGGACCCAAGCAAGTCAATCGAACCCCATAACCACGTTTACCTGTTCTGCGCACGAACACCTTGGTTGGTCTAAGACCTAACAGAAGGTCAAACTACCACTAAGACATCGCACCCTCAGCTTTACCATCTAGGCAACCATCTAGCCATTACTGACCCCAAGTGGTATCGTGGAGTGACCACCTGAACAGGAAGTCCCCCCAAGGTGCATAGTAGTGACCTCAACCCGGGGACAGGACTGCGCACATACCAATGGCCTCATAGGGGAACGTTAGAAGGACTACGACCCTTAGTTGAAATGTGCGGCCTAACCGTACACACTAATTCACCATGATGCAGTCCAACTACACTAATCCCTGTACCTTCACGCTATTGGTTGTAGCGTCCGCAGTAAAATTCTTTTATTTCCGTGGTCATGGGAATCGAACCTGCGACCTCACCATACTCAGGCTTAATGAGGGTCTCGGCGACTAACCACCGAGATAGGGTGACCAACCCTTAGTTTTATCCTTTTCCTTTGCAAGTGTTTACGGCCAGACCACCCATTGCCTCTTATGAGACTAATCTCAGGTCTGTGTCCTATCATCTTCAATGGGCAACCATTATACCGAGTACTTAATTCCTCAGGTAACAGCACCACTATAGAAGACATCCCCCATCGGGCCATTTTAGGCTGATCTGAAGCTAGGTACACGCCGCCTACTCATCCTATACCCATTGCATGATACTGATACTCAATTTATTTAACGACCTTAGAGAGCATCTACTTTCATGGAGGACTTTCGACAGGTAACATCAACCATCTAAGACCCTTCCATACCACCATTTTAGGTACTAAGTCTCACTCAAAGTCCACTACAGCCCGCGATTACCTAGTACCGATAGTACAGTTGTTTACCCCAAGTGGTATACTTTATAGTGACCACTCAGACAGGAAGTAGCAGGCATCTGTCCAGGATCACCCCTTATGGTGGGTATCAACCACCAGGGATCACCAACCAGGACCCAAGGAGTAGGGAATCGAACCCCATAGCCATGCTACCTGTTCTGTGCACGAACACCTTGGTTGGTCTAAGACCTAACAGAAGGTCTAACTACCACTAAGACATTGCACCCTCAGCTTTACCATCTAGGACGACCATCTAGCCATTACTGACCCCAAGCGGTATCATAGAGTGACCACCCAGACAGGAAGCCCCTCCCCCCCCAAGGTATAGTAGACCTCAAGGACAGGACTGCGCACATGCCAATGGCCTCATAGGAACGTTAGAAGGACACCATGACTTTTAGTTGAAATGTGCGGCCTAACCGTACACACTAATTCACCATGCGATGCAGTCCAACTACACTAATCCCTGTACCTTCACGCTATTGGTTGTAGCGTCCGCAGTAAAATTCTTTTTATTTCCGTGGTCATGGGAATTGAACCTGCGACCTCACCATACTCGGGCTTAATGAGGGTCTCAGTGACTAACCACCAAGATAGGGTGACCAACCCCAGTTTTATCCTTTTCCTTTGCTATTGTTTACGGCCAGACCACCCATTGCCTCTTATGAGACTAATCTCGGGTCTGTGTCCTATCATCTTCAATAGGCAACCATTAAACCGAAAGACTTAATTCCTCAGGTAACAGCACCATGTAGAAGACATCCCCCATCGATCCATTTTAGGCTGATCTGAAGCTAGGTACACGCCGCCTACTCATCCTTAATCCATTGCATGATACTGGTACTCAATTTATTTTACGACCTTTAGAGAGCACCTACTTTCATGGAGGACTTTCGACAGGTAACATCAACCATCTAGTACCCTTCCATACCACCATTTTAGGTACGAGGTCTCACTCAAAGGCCACTACAGCCCGCGATTACCTAGCACCGATAGTACAGTTGTTTACCCCAAGTGGTATACTTATGTAGTGACCACTCAGACAGGAAGTAGCAAGCTTCTGTCCAGGATCACCCCTTATGGTGGGTATCAACCACCAGGGGATCGCCAACCAGGGGACCCAGAAGTGGAAAATCGAACCCCATAACCATGCTACCTGTTCTGTGCACGAACACCTTGGTTGGCCTAAGACCTAACAGAAGGTCTAACTACCACTAAGACATTGCACCCTCAGCTTTACCATCTAGGATGACCATCTAGCCATTACTGACCCCAAGTGGTATCGTGGAGTGACCACCCAGACAGGAAGTCCCCCCCAAGGTATAGTAGTGACCTCAAGGACAGGACTGCGCACATGCCAATGGCCTCATAGGGAACGTTAAAAGGACACCATGACCCTTAGTTGAAATGTGCGGCCTAACCGTACACACTAATTCACCATGATGCAGTCCAACTACACTAATCCCTGTACCTTCACGCTATTGGTTGTAGCGTCCGCAGTAAAATTCTTTTTATTTCCGTGGTCATGGGAATCGAACCTGCGACCTCACCATACTCAGGCTTAATGAGGGTCTCAGTGACTAACCACCGAGATAGGGTGACCAACCCAGTTTTATCCTTTTCCGATTACTGGCTAACGAGTTATTCAACAAAATGTTAAACATCGGCATTATAATATTTCTTGATTTACGTTTACTGCGCCATTTAACATTTTGTTAGATTTCTCGGTATCTAGAATTGTAAAAAGACGATTTATAGCTCGTTGGAATCGCCTCATCGAGACAAATCGAATGGTGGTAAGCTCATCTCTTTGTGATCAATATTGACGGAGTTATTACTTAAAAACCATTTAATATTTTTTAATTTCGGAAATTGATCTAGTGATTGGATTTCGACGTATTTTATACCATTAGAACCGTCTCATCATGACGAATCGAATGGCGGTAAGATCATCTCTCTACGATTAATATTGGCGAAGTTACGATACAATAAAGTTTTAAGTATAATTCTGGCTAAAATTAATTTTTGGCCGGAATTATGATATACAAATATAAGAAATTTTTTATATAGTCACATCTCTTTATAATCACCAAATATGGACTGTCGCAAATGTGTGACTATAAAGAGAGTTGACTGTATATTGTGCAGGTGGCAAGATCCATTAACCTCCTGTACTTGATCCTCCCTTTATTTACTTGATTTATATACTTCCTTCCATTCAGAAGCAATAAGTTTTCGTAAAAACATCAGAACTTACAACAGAATTTTGTCATGCTCTTCTTTTAGTGCTAATATTAATGAAAGCTTTCAAGGTCAAGGTAAATCAAATTTTAAGATCTTTAATGCCCAATGATAGACAGAAACTGGTATTTGCTCAGCTTTATATCTATAACACCGATCACGAAAATAGCAATCAGCTTTGTATTATGTGTGATCTGAATGCTAAAATATTGCAGAATTTGCAGAATATGTTAGATACTTATAATCTTTATATCCAGAATTTTCGTCAAATAAGAGATTTGTTTCAAAATGATGCTGATTCAGCTGAAATACCTTTTAATCGAGATATTGTTCTTAAACTTTGTAATAGAACTTTACAAAGAATATCTGAATTGCATTCTTCCTATAATCTTCTTCAATACAAAAAAAAAAACTCTTTCCTGTACCGTTCACGTCCATTTTTCACACAAGAAATATTACGCTTTTTTCTCGTTAAATTACTAGAAAAATAGCACTTCAGTATTAAAATAAAAGTGTTTCTTGGTTTAAACAACACACTTTTTATTATCACTCTTTTCAGTTCGAACAAGTTCACAAGGGCTTAATAGTCCTTTAAAGACATAAAAGTTTTGTTTTCTTGCGAAATTTTTTTAAAAGAAGGCGTAAATACGGCGCACCAATCAGATAAAAGATTCTGAATAAAGAAATTTTTATCGGCTATACTTTTTTCTGTCCAGAAAAAGTGAAACGGTACATGGGGCTGATACAATATATTCCACCAGAAAAGGAAAGTCCTATATCCTTTTGCATGTGGATTTTTTACAGAAAGAGAAAGATATGTTAACGATTGTTACCAACAATAGATATATAATAAAGAAATATGATAAGCCTTATTTGATTAATTCAGATCGGCCTATGATGAATACTAAATACAGGATTTCAAAATACTTGACAAGTGTATTTTGTGGGTTACCTATTGACATAGAAACTAGAAACAAGTATTTTTTAAGAATACGTCAATTATTATTGGATAAACTTGTAGTTATTGAAAATAGATTAATGAAACAAGAAAAGAACAGGCAAACTACAACTTATATTAAATTTAGTCATGGTAAACGAACATGGTATTTGGGGTTCTATATCCCATGCTTGTTTTGTAGTAACGTCTGTGCTTACGTGATGTCAAGAAATAGAAAAGTTTGTCAAAATTGTCGTTCAGAGGTGATAGTAACTCCTACACCTCCGCCGCAAAATGTGTTTAAGGATTTTAGTAAAATTAAACAAGTAATAAGTAAACGCGTAGGCGTGTCTTATACAAAAAAAGTTTCAATGGATGGTGGAGCACGTAAATATGCAGTTACGTATTCAAATTCACGGATAAACAAGCAATTTAAGACACCGAAAGAACAAGAGAAGTATAAAAAGAGGTTTAAAAACAACCTCAAGAGTAATAAGAATAAATGGCAGGTTACAAATAATGGAATTGAATCAAAAGTACTCATTTCCAAACATAAGTTGAAACGTAGAGGTGATATCCTTAAGAAACAGTACATATCAGAAAAAGAAATGGAGTTTCTGGTAGATCAAGTTACGAGTAAAGTTGGATACAAAATGTTAATAGATGATATTTTTATGAACTATTCTTTTAACAAAAAGCATTTTTTTGAATTAAGAAAGAAAAAAGACACTTCTTTTGAACGAAACGATGCTAAGTTAGCAGAACAGCCGAGTAGTGCTGGTCAAAGTGTTACAATAGATAATATTGTTACGAACCTTCAAAAAATGGAAATTAGTGGACAGGATAATGTCGCTCCTTGGCAAGAAATACTCAATAGATGAAAACCTATTACAAGGTCAGAATTTCATCGGGGTTTGAATAGTATTAGAGATAAAAGTCTTTTAACGACATATTGTAATGGGGTTAGAAGAGCAAGACGTGAACGTGGGGTTACTCATGACTACGTGGTTAATCAGTATGTAAGGTTGCTTGCCGAAACCTTCTTAATAACTGCCAAAACCTATACGGAAAATGCCAAAACTATATTAAATCATATTAAAAATCCTGCCAAAACTTTGCCGAAATGCCGAAACCCCCATTTGCCGAAACTGCCAAAACCCTGCCGAAACTATAGTAAACATATAGTAAAATCTTGCCGAAATTTATCGCAGGATTTTGGAGAGGTTTTGGCAAGCAACCTTATCAGTATGCAATTAAAGCTCGTAAATTAGAGCAAGGTATGTTGTATTAAGGGGACATAAGTATATGATTAGTTATTCTTGTTTTGTTTTTCTATTTTCTTTTGTGGGATGGCTAATTATTAAGAAATAAATTATCAAAAGGGAAAAAATGAATAATTATTTTAGGATTTTAGATCATTCCTTATCTGATAATATTTACATAAGGCTATTTGGTTAGAAAGAAAAATATATAGACAGTTTGTCTATCGAATTTATTTTTAGTTTCACATCATTCCATATTTAATTATATTTACATATGGCAAATTTTATTTGAAAGAAAAATATATAGACTTCCCCAGTAGTTTTATCAAATTATTTAGAAAATTGTTTTCGTTTATTTCATCATTCTGTATCCAATAGTATGTACATACAGCTTTTTAATAAAGAAAGAATCATACATGCACGTTATTTATAACGTGTAGTAAAGGAAGAAAAGCAGTGCGGTATTAGCGGTAAAGATAAAAAAGCTAAGTCACATAGTAATCGCACTGAAGTGGGTGTTAAAAATGTTGGCTGTAAGATGTTAGAAAGTAATTGGAATAAATGGAATGATTTGGCATTCCATCGAGGCAGTCATTGGGCAAATTTTTAGGTAGATCATGACAGTCACCTTTGAATTTGAGGTCGCATCATAGTTTTTAATAATGATGTGATCGTTTAGGTGACAGGTCGACTTGTTCTTTTTGAAAAGTAGTCTTGTTTCATAATGCTTAATTCTTATATGTATTTTTTTTTTATCTTATATTTTGTAAGTTTATATATGTAAGTAAGCATGATTATAATAGGACATGATCGCATCTATAATAAAGGTTTAAAAAAAAAAAAATAATAATAATTTTCTTCAATACGTGCTACTATTTCTAAATGGTAATGATGGATGGCATATTGATATAGTGCTTGCAGATAATGCTCAAATAAATGCTTTAAGAGATACAGTGACTTCTATGCAATTTTATTCTTACAGGTTACAGATTAGACCTGGTAATTGCTTACAACATGCTGGCCGTTTGTATTAACAGTATGTTGTAGACCAGTATTTAAAGATAGAATAGTATCATTTGAATTATTTCAGATTTAATTAATCATCCCTTTGCTTAGATTTATATAAAGGAGTTGCTGATACCATACATGTTGATGATAAAGATGCTGATAATAGAGATGCTGGAAATATTGGACAGAATGTTGGATGTTAGATATTTCTTCCTTTAACGTTTATTGGTGATTCATATCAGATATACTAATTCTATCAAGATGTTATGATTATCGTGAGTCACTTTGAAAAGCCTGACCTTTTTGTCACCTTCATATGTAATTCTAAGTGGCAAGAGATTACAAGAAAATTGTTGCCATATCAAGATAGACCTGATTTGATGGCACATGTTTTTCATATAAAACTACAAGAATTGTTAAAGGATTTATGTGAAAAACACTGCCTCAGTAAAGTTGTCACATTTGTTTACGTAATCAAATTTTAGAAATGTGACTTACTATATGCTCATATTCTCCTAATTCTTTTGCAAGATTCAAAACTTCATTCTGCAGAAGATTATAATGCAATTGTTTCCGTAGAAATCCCTGATCCTAATGTTCACTGTGACCGTTATATCGTCTATGATGCATAGTCAGTATGGTGTACTTAATCTTTCAGCTCTGTGTATGAAGGATGGTTTCTGCCAGAAGCATTATCTGAAATCTTTTTAATCCTTCATACAGGACAATTGTGACAGATATCCTCTTTACCGTAGACGTGACAATGGTTCTTTTGTTGAAGTTAGACATGACGTCCATTTAGATAACCAATGAGTGGTTCCTCACAATGTTGAATTGGTAGAAAAATATGATGCTCATATCAATGTTGAAATCTGTAATTCAGTTTTGGCTATTAAATATTTGTATAAATACATATACAAAAGTTACGATAAAGCTATTATTACATTTTTATGACCTGAAAGTGCTAGTGAATTGCGATCACCTATTAAAGAACCTGTTGATGAGATAAAGATGTATCTTGACATAAGATACATTTCGTCTTCAGAAGCGATTTGGAGAATTTTTCATTACAGGATGCATGGCCATTCTCCAAGTGTTTAAAGATTGGCGATTCATTTTCCTAAGAAGCAGCTTATTACTTTCCATAATGATGATAACATCAGTAAAATTTTGGGTGGTGTATACTAGTGTTAATTAATACCAATTGACACTAGTGTTGTTTAACATCTTAAAAACATAGAAAAACTAACCCTATAATGACCGACACTATTAAAATACGTGTAAAAAAATGGCAAATTAATGTTAACTAACGCGTATCATGTGTTAGTTTATTTATATTGTACAATATAATTTTTTATTAATAAATTTGATAAACAATGTATATATTAACGCGAAAATAAATGTATTGTTTTATTATTTTATTAATACTAAATAAATTTGTATTATTTAAATATTTTAATTTCTATCTAATGTCTAACGTAAAACTGTAAAATAAAATTATAAGTACGCTGAATAGCTATACATTTTGCGTATCTCCGATAATTTTGTATCGCCCAGACATCTTTTCATCCACTTTAGTTCTCTATTCCTTTTTTTCTCTTTAACTCCTTCACACAC
Source organism: Rhizophagus irregularis (assembly GCF_026210795.1). NCBI lineage: Eukaryota > Fungi > Glomeromycota > Glomeromycetes > Glomerales > Glomeraceae > Rhizophagus > Rhizophagus irregularis. Next base: position 654,536 of record NC_089451.1, on the reverse strand, counting down.
TCCAAAACTGGTCCATTTTTGCTAAGTTACTAAAATAAAAAATTTGAAAAAATAAGTTTTGCAACGAAAGTTGTTACAAAACCTGCTGTTTTCACAAAATCAAACACCGGACGGTACCTATAAAATAAGAGAAAAGAATGTTAATAAAAATTTCCTAAAAAAATCAAAAGAAAGTTCCATGATAAATAAAACTTACCAATTACAAATTCCCAGTAACTTGAACTCCTGGAACCTAAAAGAATGAAAAGAAAATGTTAGAAAACGTTTTTATTAAAAAAATATATATGATAAGTTTTACAACATTTGTGTAACTTACCCATAACCATCCAGAATCAAAAATATTCTGAAGTCTAAATAAAAGAAAAAGAAAAGGAAATGTTAGTAAACATTTCCTAATTAAAAAAATAAAAAAATAACAGAAGTTTCATAATGAAACATATGAAACTTACCGTTTCAGAACCCATATTCAATACGGATATTCTCGAATCTACAAAAAATAAAGGAGACGTTCAGTTAGAACGGTTTCTAATAAAAAGTTTAAATAAAATTAAAAAAAATTGATTTTAAAGTTTTGAAGTGAAACTCTTTGAAACTTACCATCCAGGATCCTGGTTTCGAAATTAGAACGGATTCTATTATATACCTAAATAAAATAAAGAAAAAGGAAATATTAGTAAACATTTTCTAATCTAAAAAAAAGAAAAAAAAAACAACAGAAGTTTCGTAACAAAAAGTACGAAACTTATCGTATCCAATACCAGATATTCGAACCTACAAAAAATAAAGGAGACATTCAGTTAGAACATTTCCTAATAAAAAAAAAAATTTTTAAAATTTATTATTTAAGTTTCATAACGAAATGAAATTTACCAAACTGTTCATCCATTCTGAACATTCCAATCCTACAACAAAAAGGATAAAGGAGACGTTAGAAAACGTTTCCTAATAAAATTTTTTTTTTAAAAAATTGATTTTAAGTTTTGAAGAGAAAGTGAACTCTTCAAAGCTTATCATATCCACCACCATTTCCAAGATCCAAAGTCAAACATCTATAAAAAAGAAAGTATAGAAAATGTTAGTAATGTTTCCTAAAAAGAAAAAAAAAAATTTTAAAAAGTTTTAAGACGTACGTCTCGAAACTTACTCTTTTGTTTTTTAAGTTGAATACACAGAGTCCTTAAAAAAATTATAGGAAATGTGTTCAGAAATCCAGAAAACAGTAGTATATAAATATTCTTCACAAATCATTCTGACAGTTTTCATGTGAAGAAATAACTTTCATCAGAAAGATTTGTTTAGACTATCAGACCGCCATCTTTAGTTACTATTAAATAATATTAGTTTCCTAAAATAAAAAAAAAATTAATTTAAAGTTTTTAATATTTTGAACTGAAAACAAGCTAAAGATCCTACACAAAAAAAAATATAGGAAACGTTAGTAATGTTTCCTAATTAAAAAAAAATAATCTTAAAAAAAAAAAGGTTCAAAACTTTTGCATTGAAATTTACAATTTCGCTCTAAAGGTATAATAACGAATGTCCTACAAAAAAAAAACAAAGAAACATTAAAAACATTCCCACATAAAAAAGAAAATTAAATTTTATAAAAAAGTTTTGAGGCGAACGCTTCAAAACTTACCATTTGGAAAAGGTGAGAACGAAAAGAAAAGGGGAAAGCGAAAAAGAATGGGAAAACAAAATGGGAAATAGGAAAATGAAAGGGTAATGGGAGAGCAAAGGGAAAGGGTAGAATGAAAGGGAAAGGGGAAGAGGAAGGGTAAGAAGAAAGGAGAAGGGAAAGAGAAGCGAAAGAGGAAAGGAAAAATAAAGGTCATAAGAGAAAAAAAAAATAAGCTTTGCTAAAAAAAGCTCTATACCATAGCAGGCGCAGTTGAAGCTGCAGTAATTATTAATTCAGTATCACGTAATACATGTGATGTATAAAAAATATATAAACAGAGCCTTTTCCCGAAATTCGAAATTTTCTTTTATAACTTTTTAATAGATGTATACAGTCAAAGCTCGTTATAGTGAACTTTCCGTTCCACTATGTAATTTCACTATAACGAGATTTATTAAGAAAATTCACTATATTGAGAGAAATTAATTATAAGGAAAAAAATCAATAGGTCACTATAACATGATTTTACTTAATGTTCACTATAACGAGATTCACTATAACGAGCTTTGACTGTATATGTATTTATATATACATATATATATATCTATTAACTTTAATACTTTACAAAAAGCCCCTTCTCTATAAATAGGTAAAGGTTATAAAGTACTTATAGGGAGAGAGCTATTGCTACTCCCTCTGCCTGTTTTATAGTGATAAAAAGAGGGAGTCTTCAGTAATAAGGTTTCATATGTATTTATATACATTAATTATTAATATTGAACAACACAATAAACTACACTTAGTATTAACAAATATGTATAATATTAAAAAACACTAATAAAAATGGGTGTATTTCTATACTAAATTGCAGTATAACTAACTTCATATTTATATATATTGCTTATTGGCATTTAACAATATTAACAATATGTTAAACTACATTTTGTGTTAAAAAATATGTATAGTGTTAATAAATAGCGATAACAACTAGTATATTTTTATACTAAATTTTAATGAAACAATATTTTATATTTGTTTAGATTGATTGATGGTATTAAACTACATTGCATATCATATTGGATATCAAACAACATAAAAAAACTTGTAAAATTATACATATATAACAGCATTCAGTGTTAATCATTACAGTATACAGTATTAAATGATAAGATATATCATATTAAACAACTCCTTAATGTTAATTAACACTATAATTATGTAAAGTAACACTTTTAAAACTTGCTGATAAAATTGCAGCAAGTTTTAGATTATGCTGACTTACATGTAATTACTTTAGTTGCTTAGTTTCAAGAAAATGCTAAGAATCCTGCTGCTCATAATTACAGATATGTTGACTTTCCACTTTATTATACTTGGAATTCAACCGATCATAAGTACTGTAGAATATACGAAAAACTATTACAAGTGGATTGGAAGACTGTACATGGTGCAACCTTCAGAAGGTGAATATTATTATTTGCGAATATTGCTTGCTCATGTAGGAGGTGCTTCTAATTTTGATGACTTGAAGACAGTTGAAGGTCATATATGTGGAAGTTTTAAGGAAGCCTATATTCGTTTGGGCCTTCTTCAAGATAATACCGAATGGGATGTCTGTTTGAGAAAAGCATGTTGTATGAGAATGGATTAACAATTACATTTCCTTTTTGTGACCATTCTTATCTTTTGTCACTTGCTGCACCTAAAATTCTGTGAAATAATCATAAAGTTGCTCTTTGTAAAGATATTTTATATCAGAATCGTGATTTTTATAGTGATGTAAATGATGCAGTTGAACAGGAAGCATTGAGACAATTGGAATCTTACTTGCAGTTGAATGTAAAATCTCTAAAAGATTTTCCTGATATACCTCTTTTTTTGGAAGGATCTGGATTTCTTGATGGTCCTGATGTATTAAATCAACTGATTTAAGAAGAAATATCATATAATGTTTAAAGTTGCTTGCCGAAACCTAGGGGTTTAGGCAAGATGGCATTTCGCCGAAAAGCGAAATTCTGCTGAAACTATATTAAAGTTATATTAAAAAACTGGCGAAACTTTGGAGAAAGACGAAACTGCCAAAACTTATTATAAATGCTAAAACTGCCGAAACTCTGCCAAAACTATAATAAATCTATAGTAAAATTTTGATGAAACTAATCATAGGATTTTGAAGAGGTTTAGACAAGCAACCTTAATGATGTTACACTATTGCAAAGTGCATTAAATCAGAATGTTCCTTTGCTGAATAAAGACCAGCAAACTATTTATGATGCTGTTTTATCTTCTATTAATAATACATGTAACTGCTTCTTTGTTGATAGTTCTGGTGGTATCGGTAAGACTTTTTTGTATAATATGTTGCTGGCAACTGTTAAATTCTATGGAGAAATCATATTGGCTATAGCTTCTTCAAGAATTGATTGATAGTAGGAGAACAACCCATTCACGTTTTAAAATTCCTCTGAAATTAAATGAACTTTCAACCTGCAACATTTTCTGTGAAAGTAGAAAAGCTTGTTTAATTAATGCAACTAAGCTTTTCATCTGAAGTTTGCATTTAAAGCTATGGATAGGACTTTACGTGATATCACTTGCATTAATAAGCCTTTAGGTGGAAAAGTTTTCGTATTTGAAGGTGATTTTAGGCAGGTTTTACCAGTCATACCACGTTCCCTTTGAGCTGATATTGTCTCATCATACTTGACTTGCTCTTTTTTATGAAAACACCTAAAAGTTATGAAATTATTTATTAATATGAAACTTTATCAAGATCTTGATCCACAGGAGATCATAAAGCAAAAGAAATTTGCCAAATTTCTTTTGAATATTGGAGATGGTAATTATTCCATTGTTCCTGGTACAGAAAATAGTATAAATCTTCCTTTGAATTTGATGATGACTAAGGTTGCTGGAGAAACAAGTGTTTTTTGGCAAGTTGGCAAAATGCCAAAATGGTGAAATTTTGCTGAAACTATATGAAAGTCTTATTAAAAAGTTGGCAAAACTCTGGAAAAAAGTGAAAATTGCCAAAACTTATTATAAATGCTGAAACTGCCAAAACCTTACCAAAACTATAATAAAACTATAGTAAAATTTTGGAGAAACTAATCGTAGAATTTTGGAGAAGTTTAGGTAGGTAACCTTAGGGATGACTAAAAAAGGTTTACCAGCACTTATCAATTTTGTTTATTCACATTTGATTGAAAATTATGAAAATGTGGATTATATGGTCAGAAAAGCAATCTTGATGCCTAAAAATATTGATGGTGTTAGATCAATTATCTGGTGATTTAACAATCTATCCCAGTGCTGACTCTGTTAATTTATCTGAATTCAAATTTTAAGATTTTCATTATCACGTTTATTGTTTCAATTTGCTATTTGTTATATCACTTCGAACTAAATGAAGATAGGCTAATTTATGTAGTACAAAATTTTTAATTAGTGATTGGTGCTGTGCTGGAAATGTCCAGTGACTGTTAATTGCATGCGACATCATCAAAGAGAAGTTTGGGGAACGTTTATTAAAATGTGTTAATATTTTGACAACCTTTTTTAGAAGTTTTCATCAGGCTAATGCAAAACTTGCTCAAATAATTAAAGAAAAAGGAATTAGTGAAGGAGGATTAAAATTATATTGCAAGACACGCTGGACTACTGCTAGTGAATCCGTAAATTCAGTAATAAATTTGGAATCAGCACTAGAAGAAATGGCTAGCAATCACAATAAAATGCTAACAAATGACAAAATAAAACCGATTATTCAATCGAGAAATTTTTTTTCAAAATTTACGAGTTCTTGAATTTGTTCTGGATCCTCTAAGAAAAGCAGTACTTTCATTAGAATCGAGAAGAACTACACTTGCAGATTGTTTCCTGAGCTTGGCAAGACTTGCAGTTACATTAAAAAAGTTACCCAAATCATTAAATCCTGCATTCTGAAGTCATTGTATCAAAGTAATAAATGAAAGATTTGATGAGTTCGATGATGATAAGTATATTACTTGTTTTTTTATGGATCCCAGATTTAGAAATGCGCCACTTAAAAAATGCGCTCTTATGAGAATTATCAAATGTGCAGCTTTAATCAGGAAAATTTAGGTTTTGACTGTTACGAAGCTGAAACTTTATGTGATCAAATACAGAAATATATTAATGAACAAGAGCTATTTGACCTAGATATTGGTTTTACTAAAGATAATCCTGTGAATTGGTGGAAATATATTAATACTGAACCAGAACCAGATGTCCTACCAAGAATTGCAAGTTATCTATTTGCAATATGTCCTAACTCAGCAACTTGCGAATGTGGATTTTCAACTTTAGGATGGCTATTTCATAAACATCGCTTAAATCTTAATGTGGATAAACTAGAATTTATGTGCAAATTAATTTTGTATTGGAAATCCAATTCAAAAACTGAACTTGGATTTTATGGAATTGATCAAAAAAAGAATACTCGTCTTGGTGATGATAAGTTCAATATACATATTGCAGAAGCTTTTGCAGAAGATGACAATGAGGAATATAATGAAGAGCCAGCTTCTACTTAAAGATTAACTACAAGTGGCGAAACAATACCCGAAAACAATTGCCGTGTAGTAATCAAAAGTCTATAGATTGATCAATTTGTTAATTTATCGCATGATTCAATTACTAGTGAAATCGGCGATATTCTAAGAGATATATTGAATGATTCAGATGAAAATAATGCGGAAGATGATGAAGTTGATGATAGTTGTAATAACAAGAAAGCTGAGAAAGGTGACTATGATTATGATATAGATGATGTATTAAGTATGAATGACGGTGATAATAATGATGATAATTATGATGATAATGAGGAATAATAATAATGAGAAATAATTACAATAGTTAATCCAATGAGAATTAATTCTAATATCATGTGATTTAAATAATGACACTATTTAGGAAATAAATGATGTAATTATGCAGGGCAAAATATTCGCAATCAAAGTTCAGTTAACATATAATTATGCAGGCAATTGTAATTTTATATTATATTTTAAAACATTGCAATTTAATTAAGGAATAAGAATAAGCATATTATATTTTAAAAATAATGCAATTTAATTAAGGAATAAGGATAAGCATATTTTATTAAAATCAATAAGTTTTAAGGACTTTGTTAATTAAATTTATTACATTAGATCAATAAATTTTAAGAACTGCGTTACAAAAAAAAATTTAGAACTGCGTTAATTAAATTTATTACATTAGAATCAAAACTGTGTTTATTTTGTTACAAATACTTTAATTATGTAGAATATTATTATGTTCATCAGTTCATGTTTTAAACATTATAACGAATTTTAAAATTAATATAAATATTATGAAATTTGATGTATATAGGATTTTTTTCGCAATTCAAAACTAAATTGTATTTTGATTTTCAAATTGTATTTAATTTTCAAGTTATGAAAAAATCATAAAAATAAAAAATGGCAGCATTAGTACCTTTTGTTCCACCGCCACTACCAGCATTCCAATAGACGATTAACGCTGCTAGGCAATTAATTGCAGAGCGAAGAAATTTGCATCAGCAATTCAAAAGAATTGCAAACCGTCACCATGTAAATGCATGGACAATAATATCAAATAGGGTGTTCGCTGCAACCGTATTTGCAGCGACACCCAGGCAATGCTCTACAAAATGGAATGCCTCAAACAAGGGTATAAAGAGTGCCACATCAGATCATTATTAAGCATGATGCCCGTACAATAACAATATTAATATACGGATCAGAATGACCATCATTAAACTTTTTTTATACTTTATTAGTTTATTTCTTCTTCTCTTTCTAAATCACCTTTATTGAATCCTTTAGTACATAAATAATGTCAAAAGAAAGAGTAATATATTTTTATGAATATTTGATTGTTATGCTAAAAACCTCAGTAGAATAATAAATAATAATAATGACGACATTCCTATTGTAAGCCCAAATAGTTTTGATAGAGCGTGTTTGCTGATATTAAACATGAATTTTGATTACAAACTGGTAATTATTATTAATTATTATTTTAAATTAATTTTATTTAGGCAATTCATTCAATTCATTAATATTTTTATTGGATTTTAGATCTGTTTATACGAGAGTATTGACGGCAGCATGCTGCGCATGATCAACATCGATATGAATATAGATTGCGAAGGAAAAGAAGAAGGTCGCAATCTAAGTCTCGATCAAGAAGTAGAGATAGAAGTAGAGATAGATGACGAGATAGAAGTAGAGATAGAAGACGGGATAGAAGTAGAGATAGAAGAAGAAGTAGAAGCAGGTCCCACATAGAAGATAAAGATATTAAATTTTAATTTTTATTATATTTTTAATCGTATATTTTATTAGTTTAATATTAAATATTATAAAATAAATATTTATATACAAAAAATCATATTGTCTTTATTCTTATAAATTGTTTAAATGCTGAAACTCTAATTAAATCATATAGAAAGTATTGCTAAAACGCCAAAACAGTTTCGGCAAGTTACAGCAGTTTCGTGATTTTAATAGGTTTTGCAGTTTTGGCATTTTTTGATGATTTCGCAAAACTAGTTTTGGCAGTTTCGCATACGCCATTCTGCCGAAACCCTCTAGTTTTGGCAAGCAACCTTAGCTACAGCTAGTAGAATAATAATAAAAAAACTTTAAACCCCGTTATTTTAAAAGTTTCAAAAATTTTTTTTCAAAATTCAACTATGAGATTCATTATAACCGATTTCCTATAATAGAATAATAATAAAAAACATTAAAAACTATTTTTTTAAAAAGTTTCAAAAATTTTTTTTCAAAACTTACCTATAGCAGTGTTGTCATAGGGACGGGACATGTCCATGGACGGGATAGGACGAAACAGTCCAGGACACGTCCAAAGATTTTAGCAATGTCCGGAACATTGGGACATTAAAATCACGTGATCTTAATTCTAAATTATAGCCCATTAGGTGCTGTCTTGATAAGACAAATTGCAATTTTTGGACGAAATGTAGACGGGACATTGTCCAGATCATTAAAATTTTGGCGGAACATGTTCCATGTACAACACTGCCTATAGAATTTATTATAACTAATTCCCTATAATAGAATAAAAGTTAAAAATTATTTTTGAAACTTACCTATGGGATTCGGTATCCAACTTTAGAACTGATTCCCTATAATAAAATATTAGAAAAAAGCATTTTTTTTAATAGTTTCAAAAAAATTTCTTCAAAACTAACTTATGAGATTTGGTATCCAACTTCAGAATTAATTCTCTACAATAAAATGTTAAAAAAAAATGTTAAAAATCATTTTTTAATAGCTTTAAATAAATGATTTTTTCAGTTTAATAAAGTTTCAAAAGTAAAATGTTTGAAACTTTTATGGATTCTAGTATTCAAATTGAAACTAATTTCCTAAAAAAAAAATTTTTTTTTAAAAGTTTTAAAAGTAAATGTTTGAAAAAAAATATTAAAGATAATATAAAATAGTTTAAGTTTCAAAATTAAATGTTTAAAAAAAATGTTAGTATAAATTTCAATAGTATAAAATAGTTTAATTTTAGTTAAAGAAAAATAGTTTATCAATAGTTTAATTGAAACAATAGAAATCAATCAGTAAATTTAAACTGAATGATAGTTATCAATTGGGTATTAAACTGATCGATTAAAATATACACCAATTTCTAACTATTGAATAAATTAGGTGACCGATCAAAAAAAAAATTAACAATTGGGTAAGTATCTGATTGGTCAACGTTATAACAGGACCCCGCTTATTTATAATAAAGGTCCCCATAGAAAATTGGCCCTTTACTAATAGTTTTTACCTTACTTTTTTCTTAAATTCTATTGGTTAATTAGCTAAAAAGAAAAAAAATCATAACAATGTAACATAAATTTCCTTTTATAGTAGGATCTGCAAAGAATTTTATATATGATTTTACTTTAAGTCTGGAGGTGACCTATCTTATAAGTAAGCGAGATTCTGTTGTAACCATAGATACCAAAATAACTGTAAATAATATCTAGGGGATAGGTAAATATACGGGGGGGCCAACTCAAGGTTACACAGGCCATGATCATAAGACCAGAACTGAAGCCTATAGTAATTTTATAAGTAACTATATTAAAATTCAAAAATACCCCATGTTTAAAGCGAGAAATGGGCCGATAATCAATATGATCTATGAAAAAAAAATTAGCCCCCGAAAATGACAAAATCCAAAACTACACAAATATATAATTTTTGTCAAGGTTTCGCTTCTATATATTTCAAAAAACTTGATCGGCTATTTTAAATACCTCAAAAATATATAAAAGTTTATTAAATACTTGAAAATAATGCACAACGAAAGAAGAAAACACTATTTTTAAATGTTTTAAGCGAAAAAAAAAATTATTTTTTTATTGAAATCTCAAAAAAAAAAAGTTTGTAATTTCTAACTTACTATTGTCATGTAATAAAACATATAAAAATACGAAAGAAATTAACCAGTGGTCCAATTTGGATGAAAAAACTTCGTCTATATAAAGCTAATATGAACAAACTTAACTTCTGAGATCGGCTACTTTCTTATGTGTGCGTGTCGAAAAAAATAAAAAAAGCGAAATTTTAATATGAAATTTCGTTTGTGTAACCAATTTATGAAGGCTTCAGTTCAATCGGTAATTGATCAGCCTGTGTAACCTTGAGTTGGCCCCCCCGTATATTTACCTATCCCCTAGATAATATAACAAACAAAAAATCACATGATAGAAAGTCACGTGATTCGATAAATAATTAGCTGAAAGAATGAACATTTGGAAATAGAATGATCTACATGATGTAATGTTTATTGAATGATTAATAAAGATCAGATAGATTAATTAGGGAGTCGATCAATTACAATATGATAATTAGTTTATCAAGTTTATCAATCCCAGTATAATAACAAGTTTATCAAATTTATAAATAGGAATAATTAAGAGGAGTAATTATAAATTATAAAAGATAGCACATAAAATATAGCACATAAAATATAGCACATAAAATATAGCATAAAAAAGAAAGCATATTTGAAAAAAAGAACAGGTTATTTTATTGTACTTTTATAATTTTAGGTAGTAAAAATTAAATTTCAAAATGTATAAATAGGAGGAAAATTTGACTAAGTTTCTGCAGTTAATTTAGTTCAGAATAACTCAGAATAATAAAAATACCTTTTATACATTAATTAATTATTTCGATTCTTTTATACTATTTTCTTATGATGTAAAAGTATTTATTTGCGAAGCAGGCAGGGGATATAACAAAGGGTATGATTCCGAAGTAATACAACCCAAATAGATCCTACCATCGATTTCCAGAGGAGCCAGAAGCCAACCCTAACTACTTGAAAATAAAAGACCTGTACCACTACCACATCCGATAAAGGTCCAGGCGAACAAACTGGGTAAAAAAAAGGAGGGGGAAAGAAAGTGGAGAGGACAAGTCCTCTTTTCAAGAAATTCAGTACAAACGCATAAATCTATTCTATCCTAAAAAATAATACAATACTGAAAGTCGTAAAACCGCTAATAAAAGCGTAGGCTATACTAGTTTCTGTAATAAAGTTAAAATCTCTGCTAAAACCACCATGTTATCTTTATTACCACCCTTTTTCTTCAAGGAATTCTTTGCCTTCTTCTGAGTTTTCAGGTGTTTCTCCTCCTGGTTATTATTTTTCAGGATTTTCTTCGAGGATGAAGGTTTATCCTTCTTCTTAGGCTGATTACTCTCCAAATTCTTATCAGACTTACCTGATTTTTTCGGATTCGGTGTATTTTTAGCCTTCGGTTTGTTTTGTGCTTTCTTCAAGGTAGGAATGGAGTGTCGACACCATTTCAACTCCTTACCATCAGGTACGAAAAACTGTGGCGTATCTAAAACCCTTAGTGTGGTCTTCCAATTCTCGAAATAGGCCACAAGTTTCCTCCTTCCTTTGCTTGTTTGAATAACTTTAAATGAGCTAGCACCGCACTTCATTAAAAATTCACATGGTTTACGGTCCATCCACAAGGTAGCCATCGTCATATCCTCCGGAATGTCATGAATAACGGCTTGGAACTTTTCACGTTGTTTTCTTTCTCGTAAAGTCCAACTTGCAGGGAACCATCTAACGGGTATACCTCTCAGGTCTGTCGTCCAATATTTATTAAACTGGGGAAGGGCAAATGAGGATAGTGCTATCTTGACTCTAAGAGTCTGATACTTGTGTTGACGTTTAATGGAACACTTGATAGTATTACCCCAAAATTTTAACTCTGCTATTATTTTCTGCAGGTTCCAGGTATACGGGATATCGTAAACTATAATGTCTCGGATTCGCACAAGCTCCTCTCCGACAGCTTCATATCCTGTCAGTATCTGTGTAGCCTCCAGTTCGGATGATTTCTTTCCCTTATGGGAATTTTTGGCTGATGTTTTCACATCAGGTTTTGCCTTTGTTGATTGGTTCGCGACTTGTTTATCATCTGTAACACGCGCCTTTTGTTTATCTTTCTTCTGGGAGTTTTCGAGTATTACAGTTTGATCAACAGGGGGCATTACTATATCAGGCATTGATGGAAGCTTGATAGGTACTGGATTTGGTGGCATTTGAAATCCTTGGCGTAAAAGTTCATCTACATCGGGCTCAAGCGGATATGACTCATCCATCAGATAATCATCAGTATTCTGAGATCCATCGTCATCGTCGTCATCATCATTACCTGTATCGCCAAAATTGAGATAGAATTGGGTAGAAAAATTATCCCAAGACTTGGACGCAGAATATAGCGCTATAGAAAATATTAGCGAAAGGGTAGTGGGTTGTATATTCGTAGCTTGAGCTTGTGAAGTGAAGTTCGCAGGGTTGGCTGTTTCGCCAAACTGCTCTATCAGTATCTGGGCTTTATCCTTAGGTACTGAGAGGTTTTTTTCAAATAAGTCCTTGAGGAAACCGTCCTGTACAAAAGAACTTAAGTTGTGTGTAAAAGTTTGAAAATAAATTTCGTTAAACTTAGAAACGAAGTCTAAAGCTTCTTCGTTTGGTGTTCGACTCTTATCTATAGACATTTTTATATTTATGTAATAAAATTTAATAAAGGGGATTATTTTTTAAAAAAAATTATTACGCAGAAATATTCGTAAAAAATGTATTCAGGAAAGAGTTTTTTCTGGTCTATGATGTAAAAGTACTTTAACATGAATTCCTTTACTATTTGATATATGAGAAACACGTGAACATAATAGTTCAGTTAGTCAGAATGTACATAATCATATAAGCGAAGGGTTTGTAAGTTTATATTCCGTTAAGTTGCAGGGACATTCCTATAAGTGTTGAAGGTCTTCTGTAGTTGAGTTACAGCTAAGACATAACCATGATGAATCGTAAATAGAAAAATGTTGTAGTTAAAGATGATTGAGAGTAGACAATGTGTCCAACAGGAGTCTAAGCCAAAAAGCAAAAAAGGAAATGTGATCGTTAACATGATCAAAAGGACCAGGATCAAATACTAAACAAATTCATATATATAACCAGTTAAAGAACGAAGAGTGACCTAGTGAAGCAAACATGTCAATTAACACAAAGCGAGATAATATTTGGCTTTAAAAATGTTTTTGAAAGCCAAACGTATGTAAATTAACATCCAACGGCAAGTCATTAAAAAGAAGCATATATGATGCAGAAATATAGCCTAAAGGCGACGTAGCAGGTTGATTCGTGTACTAAGCAGCTTTGGCAAGGAGTCAACATGGTTGTTAAATTCGTTATCTGCATGCGCAGGAACTTTAGAAATGGATATTGTCAGCCAGTGGTCATGCAATAGATTTCTAATAAAAAGCCATGATATTAAGTGATTCAGCTCTTTAAGAAGACATGGTAAAAAAGGATATATCAGGAAATTTGTTTAGGCGTAATTTAGTGTAATATTTTGGAGGTGGTGTAAAATTTCGAAATATTACACTAAAAACGTAATATTACAAAAGTTTACGCTTTAAATTTGAATAATTATAGTAATTTAAAAATATCTCGCTATCTACTGATCCAATCAAGATGATCTATAGCTTATTGGAATCAGCTCATCAAGACGAATTAAATGGTAGTAAATTCGCATTTCTATAGTTGATAGAACGCTCTATAGTATGTAATAAAGTTTTAAATTAATAGAAAGTTATCTATCAAATGTAAAGATACGATTTTACTACCATTTGATTCGTCATGATGAGCTGATTCCAATGAGCTATAGATCATATTGATTGGATCAGTAGATAGTAAGATATTCTTAAATTACTATAATTATTCAAATTTAAGAGCATAAACTTTTGTAATATTATGTTTTTAGTGTAATATTTCAAAATTTTACACCACCTCCGAAATATTACACTAAATTATGTCTAAACAAATTTCCTGATGTAGGAGCAGGGACGATGAATTTCTGCGGCGAAATTTTATAAAATCTGCCGGCGATTTAACCTATGATCTGCCCTGCTTCTGCGGACTTAAAATGATTATTTCGGCGCATTTTCTGCTCATTTATTTCGCAATTCTGCTCATTTCAGCTATAAAAAATTTTATTAAAATCAAATTTTATTTTATTTATTATTTGACTTTACAATTAGTTTCCATTAAAATACATCATATTTAATCCTTTCAAAGAATCCTCTGAAAGATTTTGTCGATTTTCATCCAAAATATTATTATAAATTGAAAAACTTCTTTCCACACTACAGCTTGATACAGGTAACCAAATATAATCAAGTGCAATTTTTGAAAGAATTGGTAATTTATCTCCAAAATTCATCCAATATTCTTCTAAATTAATTTCTCCAACTGAATTTTCCAATTGCAACCCACAATAAATGGACCATTCACAAAGTAATTCATCTGAAGGGTTTGCTAATTCTCTAATAGCACTATATTGACGTAAATTTTTTCTTTCCAATGGACCAAGTAAAATATATTTAGGATCAAAAATTTGGGCAGCCAAAAAAAGTGAACGTGTAGGATGTGAAGGAATATGAGCATTAAATTTGTTAAAAGCAGCTTCAAAAGCTAAACGAAAAACAGGATAAAAATCAGGTGGGTTAAAATAATGTGAAATAATAGTATTATCAAGATCTGGACCAAAATCTTGAGAATTGCAATTACTTTCTAAAAATGCAGAAAGATGATTAAGGCGTCCCTCTACAAATGGAAATATAGGCTTGTTTTGTTTCTGAAAAAAATCAGTATCTTGTATGAATTGTCTTGCATATATAGAAATAAAATGAATATAAACTGAAATTGTACCAAATTTGAAAGGATCAGAAAGAGTTTTTAAAATATTTTTAAGTGTTTCATTTGTTGAATCATTGGTTACTTCATCCTGAAAAAAGGAATTCCAATAGAGTATATGTATTTTTGTATACTCAACCATTTTAAACCATGAATTCCAACGTGTAGAAGTAGGAAGAGGAATTTTACAAGGAGAAGATATACCATAATTGCGTAAGTGTGTTAAATATCTACCTCTTCTTGCTGGACTACGAACAAAGCATTCTTTTACTTTAGCCAAGAATTCTTTTAAAATAGCAAATGGATTAAATTTTTGCCATGTTTCACTACAAATTTAAAATATTATACAAAATTATTTTGAGATAATTGAATTTATAACAAAAATACTTTACTTACCCAATTAAGTTCAATATGTGTGCACAGCAAGGAGCATGAATCAGTTGTGGCATAACAGGTTTTAACACTTCACGAAAACATTTCTTCATATAAGCGGCTGAATCTGATATAAATAAACGTGGAAGAGAAAAATGAATATTGTATTTTGTCAGAATTGTAAGAAGAGTTGATCCTATTGTTGAATTATTAACTTGAATTAAAAAATCCACAGAAACTAATTTGGTATTTGTGCGAAAGTGAAAAAGAGTATTCACCACACTACGAGCACA
This sequence comes from Rhizophagus irregularis, assembly GCF_026210795.1. Lineage (NCBI taxonomy): Eukaryota > Fungi > Glomeromycota > Glomeromycetes > Glomerales > Glomeraceae > Rhizophagus > Rhizophagus irregularis. Next base: position 638,966 of record NC_089451.1, on the reverse strand, counting down.
ATCATCTGAAGTTTCATCCATGGTGATTGCTACTGGTTTACTTTCAAACATAAGTTTAAGTTGTGTAAGATGGTTTTCAAAGATTTGAGGTAAGTACATTTGACGTAATGTAGGTGCTTGGGGGATAAACCTCCATGTTTTCAAAAAAAAGGAATAAGAGAATTCACTTTTTCTAAAGGTATATTAGCAGTAGCAAGAGCTTGAATTAAATCTTCAATTAATTCTTTTTTACTATCAGCAATAGAAATTGTTGAAGTAATTGTCCTTTGTTGTCGTATTTCACCATTTCTCTGTTTTTTTTCATATGCTGCATTTTTTGCACAATGAACAGGACCACGAACATGGTCATCAACGGTTGATTTTTTTTCCCATTTAATAGCATAATTGCAATATATACAAAGCAAAATACCGTCATCAACAACTTTAAAATGACCTGGATGTTCAGCTGCGCGAGTATATACAGTTACTTTTTTTCCATGCTTAACCATTTTTAACTAGTAGTTACGATTTTTTAAAAAAATACTTCGAAAAAAAAGATTAAAAATAGATTTTCTAAAATCTGCTATAATCTGCGATTATTTTTATGGTATCTGCTTTGAGCTATCATTTCGGACAATTCTGCGGTTTTCTGCTTAAAGCAGAAAATCATCGTCCCTGTGTAGGAGATGTATTTGTTCCAAGTTGTGCATAATCTAATAGGATAGTGACAAGTGAGATGAAAATTTCCATGATTTAAGGCTATTAATTCCATGAAATGATACCATTCACAAAAAAATATAGAAAGATAAAATACGGATCAGATTTTTTACAGGATTGCCTAGTTGTGTTTATAGAAATTCATTATAGTTAAGTATAGATTTGTTCAACAACTAGAGCTTTGACTTATTTGTTTATTAGAGTTTTGACTTGTTTATTTGTTAAACATTTAAAAAAAATAAAATATTTGATAACTACTTTTATATAATTTTAATTTTTAGCTCGTTTATTTTTAAATTTTTTTAATGTTGATTTATATTCATCAAAAAAAATAATATAAAAATCAAGATGAATTATAGTATAAAAAATTTTTTCTGTAATTTTAATACTAAATATTTTAAAGTTTTAATTTATTATGATTATTTTTATAGTATAAAAAGTTTAATTTGTCATGATTATTTTTAGATTGCAATTTAATTTATTATATTTATCAAGACAAATTATAATAAAAAATTGTATATATAAAATTTGATTAAACATTTACATTTATCAAGATAAATAATTTAAAAATAGAAACTTTTATTATCAACTTAAATTTATCAAAATGTATGTTTAAAAAAAAATGATGAAGTATAAATAATAAAAGCATAGTAAATTTATATTCTAATATTAACTTAGACAAATTTGAAAAAAAAATAATGAAATATAAATTTATTGATTATAATAAAAATGCAGTAAATTTAAATTCTAATATTAATTTAAATTTATCATGAAAAAAAAGTGATAAAATATAAATTTGTTGATTATAATAAAAGCACAGTAATTTAAATTCTGATATTAACTTAAACTGTTGCTAAAATTTTGAAAAGTGATTCAAAAATAACAACTTTTGGCCAAGCTCCTATTGTAATAAGAAAATTAAAACCAAAGGTCAATGTTTTTGCAGCAAATGTAATAGAAAACTAGTTGACCCACACACTAAAAATTCACATGTAACTAGAACAATTAATTTTTTTAAAATCATTGCATTCTAAGCAATCAATATCTTTACCTCTGTTAAATGAAATTCAAATGTCATAGGTATTAATTGAATCATTTAATTTGCAAATAAAAAGTGAAACATACTTAACATAAATAATATATGATATTGATATGTATGAAGAATAAAGTTTTACTTTTCTTTTACGTAAAAAAGAATTAAAGCAAACATCTTTTAACATATTACAAAGATTGATAAATCAATTAAGGATGATTCTGAAGAACTGGTAACCAAATATAATATGAATGATATTCATACTGATGAATCTTCAAATGAATCTTTAATAAAGATATTTCTTTTGATGATAATGATGAATTTTTGAATAAGTACAAAAGTTATTTCTATCCAACATTTGACTTTGATACTTTCAGTTAGAACAATTACCAAAACAAAATTAGTTATTTATATGGATTTTAGTGTGGATAATGAAATTCAAATTGAATTACAATATTCCAAAATCCAGATACTATAACTGAAGTTTTGATAAAGTTCATTAAAATATTATTAAAAGAATGTGAAAATATTAACCATGAAACTTTCCTGAATTTTTTATATATAACAAGAAAAATTTTAGGTATAGTTGATTGATTTACATATTTTATGGCATGTTCAAAATGTTATTACAAACTACATGGTACAGAACCTCTATACTTAATTATTTATGTATAGTAACAATTAATTGATTATAAATTTCTAAAAAAAAATTTTTTTATATTAAAGTAAAAATTTAACTGATAATTTTTATAGATATGATCATTAGCTTTAAAAATTATCAGTTATTTTTTTTCTAAATTAAATTTTAGTTAAGTTTTAGCTGTTTAAAAATCTGTAATTTAAATATAATAATCAAATTTAGTTAAAATTGAGACTAGTCTAAATTTTACATCATCAAAATTTTTTTCAATATATCAAGAAAAAAAAAAGTTCTAAAACTGCAAAAAAAAAAATTTAATGAATAAAATTGTTTAAATATAGGTCAATTTAATATTATAAATAATGATTATATACTATTAAGTGAATATTTAGAAGGCAATTCAGATGATAAATTTATAAACAGAAGAATTCAAAAACAAAGTAATTTTATATAAATTTAATCATCATGTACCTGATTTATCAGTTTATAATAAATATAATAAATAATTATATAATTTATAAAGTCCTAATTTCTAATTGGTTAATATATATATATCACATAATGCTTACATAATCTAAAAAATCAAGACTTTTTTTTATTTTATAAATTAATTTCTTTTAACAAATAGATTTTAATTTTTTTTATAAAATCAAAATTCAATTATAAAATCAAATTTTATTTAAATTTTTTTAAGTTCCTATTATAGAGGTTCTGCACTGTATAAAAAGAAGGACACATTGATAGAAGACAATCATGTAATAATGAATTATAGTCATGTAGAATTTTCCAATTCAAGTAACTGATAATAATTTTCAAGCATATAAAATTTAGTAATAATATATCATGAACGAAACATTGAAAATTCACTAAAGTAAATATTGCTACTAATTAAGAATCCAAGTTGTTCATCTAAGAAAATATTTGTTCTAGTAAGCAGAATAATTCAAAACAAAAATACTTTGATAATAAATAACTAAACGATTTACTTACAAATTTATCGTAATTGTCGCTTCTGCCTGCTTCTGAAAATTTTTCCTTTTGACTTTTTTGACTACCTGCTTATTTTTTTTTTCTTCCTCGGCTTCTTTTACTTCAGTTACAGTTATTTCATTCATGATCTCTTACGTAACAGGTTTTTTATTTTCAAAAGCTCTCTAATAATTAATTAATAATTTATTAATATCTGCAAAAAATTTCAAAAATAATTTTTCTTTGAAGTATTGCAATAATATTTGCACGGTGCATGGTTGGTAATTCTTTTTCCTTATGCTATTTGAAAACAGCTAATGCAAGTACTTCGAGTTGGAAAGGCTCTGAAGTATCTGTTTGAATTTCAGAAGTGCCGGTCAAAGGTTCATTGGATATAGTGGTGCCCAAAGGTTCACTAGCCATAGTGATAAATTGTAAAGAGTGAAGTATAAAGTGCAAAGTGTGAAGTAATTTCCCCTACTTATATTACTTTTATCCCCTATAATCAAAGATCTTTGAGGATAAGTTAACATTTGTTTCACATCCATCTATCTTGTTCCACAAATATAGTAAGTTCGAAATTACTGAAATATCTATCTTGCAGGCAATGCACCTATCTTGTTTTCCATACACTAAAGATCCGCCGTGATGGTTGCAAAACATAAATGTCCCTAGATCTTCGTTGACAATCCAACTTATCGATCATGAATCGCCTAAATTATCCTGCATTAAATGTATAATTTTGAATATCCAATTAGTTATATGAGAAAATTTTAATCAACAAAGTTTTTTTATTTGCAATACATTAGATAAAGCTGGTTCTAAAGGGACCCGTTTCATTGGTTGTGACACTAATGAGAAGCTTGAAAGAGAAACTATGTATTAGTTACAAAGCCTTCTTGCAAATGTCCAGCCTAAACCAAGTAAACCTACCCTTAATTGTGTAATGTCTTGCCTAGCGCTTTGTTAAGTAAGTTTCGTCTCTATTATTTCACTGGCACTTTTTTTTATGCTGGGGTACATAGCAAAATATGTCCGTTATATTTGCTTATTTTGGCTCTATTATTTCATGATTAGCTGATAATATACAGTGTAATCGAGATTCATTTCATCTGTGTTACTACTTCCAATTGAAAAGGCTGTAGAACACTAAATTAAAGATAAGTATTGTTAGCATATTCTATTATATTTGCACATCTTCATCAGCTATGAATCAAAACTTACTAACCAATTCTGATCCTAGCGCCGGTAATAATCTGGATGAAGAATTTGTGACAAATGACAAATTTTGGGCAGATGACAAGGATGACGAGAATGACAAATCCTGTGATGATGACAATTATTGGTGAGATCCTAGAAAAACATATACAGGGTGGGATTATATAGCTCATTTTGACGAAGATAGTTGATCATGTCCGATTAGCTTATTATCATAATATTCTTTTAGACTATTTACTAGGTGTCTTCCTAATTTATCTGAGCATGAAAGAAATGGATTGTTTGACGCATTTTCTAGATCTAGAGAATTTGGAATAGATGAACACAATTCATTACTAGATGCGTTAGCTCATCCTAAGGAAGGATTAAACCTCTCAAAATATGATGAATTCAGATTATATTAGACTAATTTTCATTTCTTGATCTCTCCTCAAAAAAATAAATTTTCTCAGAGTAGAAGTCAGAGATATGTAATATTTTTACAGATATTATCTAAAAATGAATTTTCTTATCCCGCCGATCAAAGATCAAGGGAGCGAGAAAGTTTCTACTATTTCCTTGCCTTAATGCATAAAATACTTTATTAAAATAGTTAGGTTATCTCCTGCAGTAACAAAGCTATCAGGGAGCATTAATACAGAAATAAAAAAATAAATACAAATTGGGGTGTAGCTATTCTGAAAATGATAATATATTTTTTTGTATTACTCTCTTACTATCTGATTTCTATTTGATCTGCAGGTGAAATAATAGCCTGAAATTAGTGTGAATGAGCACAGTGTGAATGAGCACAGTGTGAATGAGCACAGTGTAAATGAGCACACCAATTACGCTAAGGATCTGCAAAGATAGTTGCAAACCAAAAAAATCTCCAACTTACTGATCACGAATTAAGATTTCATCCTGTATTAGTGTGAGTACGATCAAACTATCAGCATAAATAATCCTTATCAATTCGTCCATTACTACTCTACAAAGAATTAATCAAAGCAAGCTTTTTTTATTTGCAATACATTGGATAAATTACAAACTAGTGACTTTGCTTATGATACAGTTTAAAGCTCTGAAGATGCCAGCAAATGCTCAGCCTAAACCAAAAGTAAACCTATAACTTTCTCACACTAAGATACGCAGTGAGTATGCCCATTATATTTGCTTATTTACATAGTTGCAATATTCGTATTTACAGGTAAAAAAAAAAAACTCTTTCCCGAATACATTTTTTACGAAAATTTCTGCGTAATAATTTTTTTTAAAAAATAATTCCCTTTATTAAATTTTATTACATAAATATAAAAAATGTCTATAGATAAGAGCCGAACACCAAACGAAGAAGCTTTAGACTTCGTTTCTAAGTTTAACGAAATTTATTTTCAAACTTTTACATACCACTTAAGTTCTTTTGTTACAGACGGTTTTCTCAAGGACTTATTTGAAAAAAACCCCTCAGTACCTAAGGATAAAGCCCAGTTACTGATACAGAAGTTTGGCGATACAGCCAACCCTGCGAACTTCACTTCACAAGCTCAAGCTACGAATATACAACCCACCACCCTTTCGCTAATATTTTCTATAGCGCTATATGCTGCGTCCAAGTCTTGGGATAATTTTTCTACCCAATTCTATTGCAATTTTGGCGATACGGGTGATGATGATGATGACGATGATGATGGATCTCAGAATACTGATGATTATCTGATGGATGAGTCATATCCGCTTGAGCCCGATGTAGATGAACTTTTACGCCAAGGATTTCAAATGCCACCAAATCCAGTACCTATCAAGCTTCCATCAATGCCTGATATAGTAATGCCCCCTGTTGATCAAACTGTAATACCCGAAAACTCCCGGAAGAAAGATAAACAAAAGGCGCGTGTTACAGATGATAAACAAGTCGCGAACCAATCAACAAAGGCAAAACCTGATGTGAAAACATCAGCCAAAAATTCCAAAAAGGGAAAGAAATCATCCAAACCGGAGGCTACGCAGATACTGACAGGATACGAAGCTGTCAGAGAGGAGCAAGAACGAATCCGAGACATAATAGTTTACGATATCCCATATACCTGGAACCTGCAGAAAATAATAGCAGAGTTAAAATTTTGGGGGAACGCTATTAAATGTTCCGTTAAACGGCAACATAAGTATCAGACTCTCTGAGTCAAAATAGCACTTTCCTCATTTGCCCTTCCCCAGTTTAATAAATATTGGACGACAGACCTGGGAGGTATACCCGTTAGATGGTTCCCTGCAAGTTGGACTTTACGAGAAAGAAAGCAACGTGAAAAGTTCCAAGCTGTTATTCATGACATTCCGGAGGATATGACGATGGCTACCTTGTGGATGGACCGTAAACCATGTGAATTTTTAATGAAGTGCGGTGCTAGCTCATTTAAAGTTATTCAAACAAGCAAAGGAAGGAGGAAACTTGTGGCCTATTTCGAGAATTGGGAGACCACACTAAGGGCCTTAGATACGCCACAGTTTTTCGTACCTGATGGTAAGGAGTTGAAATGGTGTCGACACTCCATTCCTACCTTGAAGAAAGCACAAAACAAACCGAAGGCTAAAAATACACCGAACCCGAAAAAATCAGGTAAGTCTGATAAGAATTTGGAAAGTAATCAGCCTAAGAAGAAGGATAAACCTACATCCTCGAAGAAAATCCTGAAAAATAATGACCAGGAGGAGAAACACCCGAATACTCAGAAGAAGGCAAAGAAGTCCTCGAAGAAAAAGGATGGTAATAAAGATAACAAGGTGGTTTTAGCAGAAATTTTAACTTTATTACAGAAACTAGTTTAGCCTACGCTTTAATTAGCAGTTTCACGAATTTCAGAATTGTATTATTTTTTAGGATAGAATAGGTTTATGTGTTTGCACCATAATTTCTTGGAAAGGGGACTTGTCCTCTCCACTTTTTTCCCTCTCCTTTTTTTTACCCAGTGTGTTCGCCTGGACTTTTATCAGACGTGGTAGTAATGCAGGTCTTTTATTTTCAAGTAGTTCGGGTTGGCTTCCAGCTCCTCTGGAAATCGATGGTAGGATTTAGTTGGGTTGTATTACTTCGGAATCATGCTCACGTTTATATCCCCTGCCGGCTTCACATAAAATAAATAAATAAATAAATAAATAAAATTCGTATTTACAGGTTGCTGTTTACCTTAGGAAAGGAAAAATTTTTTTTTGGAAATAATGTGAATATATATGCCAAACTTATGTCACACAGCCCTATTTTTCAGCAAGAATTTCTCAATATCGACTACTGTGCATTTCAGGTGATCAGACCACAAGACCAAGCTTTGTTACAATTGCGAAGTTGAGTTTATTGCTTGAAGTGTTGCAGGTAAGACAATATTCCAACTTATATTGAGAATACAACTTCACTAATTCAGGATTATAAGGGAGCTGATTCCCATTTTCGCAGTACCATAAGCCATGTAATCCATAATTCCCATGTTTTTCATCACAAATAGAAGAGCTCCATAGCAAATTATAATTATCAATCCCCCTATAGCTATTTTGGAATTTCAAGTATGTAAAGCGATTTGATAATTAATTCTGGATCGAGCCTGGTGAGATCCCCCAATTCCCTCTGTCATCAATCTACAGAGTTGCCACATCAAATGGGCATTCTCATGGTCGAACGAACGAATAATCGAACAAACGAACAAATAAACGAACAAGCAAATAATCAATGGCATAATTAGCAAACAACATAATCAACGAACAACACACAACAACATATAACAACAACATTCTTGGTTCACAACATAAATAGCGTTAGTAATATAAAACGTTGAACGATATAAAATAAAATTTAACTTCTCTAAATTTTCCCCAGATTATATCCACTTTTACCTTTAATTCCAAACTTCGATAGCTCTCGCTACGAATTATTACTTTTCAAAAATGTATATTTAATTCATCTTAAAATTTTCATTTTATTCAATTAAATTAATTAAGCAAACATTAATTAAAGTTTAGGGCGAACCTATTACCTTTAATTAACATTAAACTTTATTAACAAATAATTAAATGAAACCTATATTTTTATTGAGTTCTGTGGATGAGAACTATGGAATTACTTTGAATTCCGCTCTCTATTTATACAAATTTTATACTACTTTCTATTCTATCTATATACTATCTTTTATGTTCTTTTTACATATTATCTTTGAACTATCTTTCTAATATGCTATCTATATTTTAAATACGCTATCTTTTAATATGCTATCTTTTTATATTATCTTTTATATTATTTTATGTTCTTTAATCTTTCTGACATTATTTTATATGTTCTTTTAATTCGCTTTATGTGTTTTGCTTATAATCTATCTTTTGTGGCTTATAATTATTCTTTCTAATTGTTCTTATTGTTAAAGATTGCTAAGCCGCAATTGATCGACTCTAATTATTCTATTGGTTCTTTGTTGATCATCTGATAAATATTACATCATGTAGATCATTGCTCTTCTTAAATGTTTATCCTTTTCGGCTAATTATTTATCCATCTACGCCAATTCATAATTAATTTGTTCGTTCTTAATATTTGGCAATTACATTTGGTGATTGAATTTTATCATCTTCTCGTGCTTGATATTTGACTGTTTACATTGGCTTCAAAAATGAAAAGTTTGAAATCAGAGGCTTGAGATGTTTCTGATATACTTATCACAGCTTTATCTGTCAAAACACTTGGTAATCCAGTTAGTTTAGAAATGTTCACTACTACATTCTCTATATAAATTAGAATATTTGATCTAATGTTTTGCTACGAAAATAGGCCCAGTCACAGGTTGAATTAGATTGAGATGCAGATAATATATTTGTTAATGTATTTATCTCAGCCTTAAATGCTGGAGGCAAAAACTCTTTCCCGAATACATTTTTACAAAAATTTCTGCGTAATAATTTTTTTTTAAAAAAAAATAATAAATAATCTCCTTTATTAAATTTTATTACAAATATTTAAAAATGTCTATGGATAAGGGTAGAACACCTAACGGAGCAGCTATAGACTTCGTTTCTGAATTTCAAGATATTTTCTTTGAAACAATATCACAACACTTAGGTACCTTTATACAGGACGGTTTCCTTAAAGACCTATATGAAAAAAAGCCTACTACACCTGTGGATAAAGCCCAGATGTTAATAGATAGGTTTGGCGAGTCAGCCAACCCTCAGAAATTTATAGAACAAGCCCGTTCTCTGAATATACAACCAACCACCCTTTCGCTCATTTTTTCTATAGCCCTTTCCGCAGCGTCCAGGTCGTGGGATAATTTTACTACTCACTTCTACATGGAATTTGGCGATATGGGCGATGAAGTTGACCCTAATTTATTCGATGAGTCAGAAGATGATGAATGGAATGCAGCTGAATTAGGCTCTCAGCTGAGCGAATTAGGAGTACAAACACCAAATCCAGTACTTGAAACGCCTCCAATACTGCCCGATGTGGAAATGACCCCTGCAGATCAAACTGTGACACCCGAAACTTCCCAGAAGAAAGATAAACAAAAAGCGTGTGTTACAGCTGAAAAACAAGTCAAGAACCAATCAATAACGGCAAAACCTGATGCTAAAACATCAGCAAAAAATTCCCAAAAGGATAAGAAATCATCCGATAATGAGGTTACTCAAATACTGACAGGATACGAAGCTGTCAGAGATGAGCAAGAGCGAATCCAAGACATAATAGTTTACGATATCCCATATACCTGGGACCTGCAGAAGATACTAGTAGAGTTAAAATTTTGGGGAAACACTATCAAGTGTTCGGTTAAACGCCAACACAAGTATCAGACTCTCCGAGTCAAGATAGCTCTTTCCTCCTTCTCCCTTCCCCAGTTTAACAAATATTGGACGACAGACCTGGGAGGTATACCTGTGAGATAGTTCCCTGCAAGTTGGACTTTACGAGAAAGAAAACAACGTGAAAAGTTCCAAGCCGTCATTCATGACATTCTGGAGGATATGACGATGGCTACCTTGTGGACGGACCGTAAACCAAGCCAATTTTTAATGCATAGCGGTGCCAGTGCATTTAAAATTATTCAAACAAGTAAAGGAAAAAGAAAACTGGTAGGTTATTTCGAGAATTGGGAGACCACGCTCAAGGCCTTAGATTCACCACCAGTTTCTTTACTCTCGGGCAAAGAGTTGAAATGGTGTCAACATTCTATTCCTAACTTGAAGAAAGCACGTAAACTGAAGACTAAAAAGACCCTGGACACGAAGACATCTGGTAAAGCAGGTAAAGTTCCGGTCAGTAATAAGTCTAAGAAGAAGGATCAAGTATCGTCCTCGACCTCAAATAAGAAGAATGAAAACCAGTTGAAGGATCCCCGCGCTCAGAAGAAGGCAAAGAAAACCTCAAAGAGCAAAGACCGTGATAAGGGTAACCAAGTAGTTTTAGCAGAGATTTTATCCCTTTTACGTAGACTAGTATAGTTGTTTCTTTTTTTCTTATTAGAATCTTAGCATTTTAGGGCTGAGTTACCTTAGCGTTAGGATGTTCTCATCCTTTTTTCCTGTTTTTATCTACTCTATTAATGGTTGTGTTTTAGAGTGGCTAGTTTTTTACAAAAATCCTAGTCAGGGTTTGCTTTTTAGTGGACGAAGTTTATCATTGTGTTTTACATAGTTTTTTACTAGCTCTAAATTATCAATGTTATCCTCCTGGCTCGCCTTAAAATAAATAAAATAAATAAATTTATCTCAGCCTTAATTTGATCATTCTCCTGAGAAACGGTTTTCAAAGTCACATGACTCTGATCGTGAAGAATCTTCCCGGTTTCATTGTGTGAGAATTCACATATTCTATAAGGACTCTTTCCCGAATACATTTTTTACGAAAATTTCTGCGTAATAATTTTTTTTTAAAAAAAATATTCCCTTTATTAAATTTTATTACATAAATATAAAAATGTCTATGGATAAGAGCCGAACACCAAACGAAGAAGCTTTAGACTTCGTTTCTAAGTTTAACGAAATTTATTTTCAAACTTTTACACACAACTTAAGTTCTTTTGTTACAGACGGTTTTCTTAAGGACTTATTTGAAAAAAACCCTTCAGTACCTAAGGATAAAGCCCAGATACTGATAGAGCGGTTTGGCGAAACAGCCAACCCTGCGAACTTCACTTCACAAGCTCAAGCTACGAATATACAACCCACTACCCTTTCGCTAATATTTTCTATAGCGCTATATGCTGCGTCCAGGTCTTGGGATAATTTTTCTACCCAATTCTTTTGCAATTTTGGCGATATGGGCGGTGATGATGATGACGATGACGATAATTCTCAGGATACTGATGATTACCTAATGGATGCGTCACCTTTTCTTGAGCAAGATGTAGATGATCTAATACGCCAAGGATTCCAAAAACCACCAAATCCAGTACCTATCAAGCTTCCATCAATGCCTGATATAGTAATGACCCCTGTTGATCAAACTGTGATACCTGAAAATTCCCGGAAGAAAGATAAACAAAAGGCGCGTGTTACAGATGATAAACAAGTCGCGAACCAATCAACAAAGGCAAAACCTGATGTGAAAACATCAGCCCAAAATTCCCAAAAGGGAAAGAAATCATCCGAACCGGAGGCAACACAGATACTGACTGGATACGAAGCTGTCGGAGAGGAGCAAGAGCGAATCCGAGACATCATAGTTTACGATATCCCGTATACCTGGAACCTGCAGAAAATAATAGCAGAGTTAAAATTTTGGGGGAACGCTATTAAATGTTCCGTTAAACAGCAACATAAGTATCAGACTCTTCGAGTCAAAATAGCTCTTTCCTCATTTGCCCTTCCCCAGTTTAATAAATATTGGACGACAGACCTGGGAGGTATACCCGTTAGATGGTTCCCTGCGAGTTGGACTTTACGAGAAAGAAAACAACGTGAAAAGTTCCAAGCCGTTATTCATGACATTCCGGAAGATATGACGATGGCTACCTTGTGGATGGACCGTAAACCATGTGAATTTTTAATGAAGTGCGGTGCTAGCTCATTTAAAATCATACAAACAAGCAAAGGAAGGAGGAAACTTGTGGCCTTTTTCGAGAATTGGGAGACCACACTAAGGGCCTTAGATACGCCACAGTTTTTCGTACCTGATGGTAAGGAGTTGAAATGGTGTCAACACTCCATTCCTAACTTGAAGAAAGCACAAAACAAACCGAAGGCTAAAAATACTCCGAATACGAAGAAATCAGGTAAGTCTGACAAAAATTCGGTAAGTAATCAGCCTAAGAAGAAGGATAAACCTACATCCTCGAAGAAAGTCCTGAAAAATAATAACCAGGAGGAGAAACACCCGAAGAATCAGAAGAAGGCAAAGAATACCTCGAAGAAAAAGGGTGGTAATAAAGATAACAAGGTGGTTTTAGCAGAAATTTTAACTTTATTACAGAAACTAGTTTAGCCTACGCTTTAATTAGCGGTTTTACGAATTTCAGAATTGTATTATTTTTTAGGATAGAATAGGTTTATGTGTATGCACCACAATTTCTTGGAAAGGGACTTGTCCTCTCCACTTTTTTCCCTCTCCTTTTTTTACCCAGTGTGTTCGCCTGGACTTTTATCGGACGTGGTAGTAGTGCAGGTCTTTTATTTTCAAGTAGTTCGGGTTGGCTTCCAGCTCCTCTGGAAATCGATGGTAGGCATATGTTGGGTTGTATTACTTAGGTTTTATTACTTAGGAATCATGCTCATTTGAATATCCTCCGCCGGCTTCATATAAAATAAATAAATAAATAAATAAATAGAATTCACATATTTTATTACATTTTGGATTTGTTGGTAATTGAGGCTTGAAATAGCATCTGCGCTATAAGAGACCTGGCTAATTTTCTCTAGTCCCAATGTATTGAATAATTTATATAATTTTCTAGCTCTAAGAATTTTTTTGATGCAAATTCACATCTGTTATTTCAAGTAAAAGCTGTTTGATTTCTTGATATACCATAGATGTTGCAGTTTTTTTCTTAACTCCACCAGCAATAAGGTTATCAATCCTTTTATCATATTTTTCTATAAAGTAGTACCAGTATAAAATTGCTTCTTGACCAAGCTTCTTAGCTTTCTTGAACATGCAAACTATATTTTGTGCAGTATCTGAAGATGGATCCTGTTCTTTTTCTAAAAGTTTGATCTGATGTAGTTGTATATGCAGGTGATGATAACTGTTTATATTTTTAAATAACTTCATCATGCTGATCGGATTTAAGTTCCTCCATGTCACATGACTCCAATCGTGAAGAATCTTCACGGGTTTCAAGATTACATGTTAATTTGGATGCATTAACTTGTGGTTGTTTTGATAAGACGCAAGATGCAGATCTTATGCTCTCAGAACTAGCCTTATAAGATTGTGATCAGTCTTGCTTGTCTTGCTCTGAAATTAATATGTCCATAACCTCAGGAATTTTAGTCACATCCTGAAAAATTACAAGCGCCTTTTGATCTCTCTGTTTCTTTTCCTGCCTCCTTATTGCTAATGCTTTTCTTATACACATCATCCAAGAAATTGACCATTTCCTCATTACCATCAAGGTCACTAGCTTCATTGTTGAGTTGGTCTATTATAGAATCAGGTACATCAACAGTTGGTAACATCACCACTGGCATCACTTCTTCACCGTTTTGTGTCTGACCAAATGGAAACGCTGTTCTAATAATGCAAGTCTCGCCTCAAGCTCTCTGACTCTAGACTTGAGTTCAGCATTCTCAGCATTACGCCTTGCATTCTCTTCAATAATTTGCTTCAGCCCCACATTCTCAGCCTCAACCTTAGCAAATCTTAGTAACTTCTCAGAATCTCAGCATTCTCCTTCCTAAGCTCAGCAATCTCAGCCAAGAGCTTGGCATTTAATTCTCTCAATGAATCAATGGATTGCATGTTTGATAATAATTTTTTATATAAGATGGAATGATTCAAAAGTTTGGTAGCATAGATAAAGAAATGAGGTAATATCCTCATCAGAATTATTGATTTATTGATACAGAAAATAAATTACATGATGTTTACAAAGTGACATGGTGTTATGTCTTGTTATCTATATACTAGATTAACAATATTGACCTTTGATTAATACTAATACCATTTGAGTGATGTAATAATTACTACCCATGACTAATTGTACAATCGTTTATTACTAATTTGGAAAAGCACTGGATCAAGTGATGTAATATTTACTATATATATTAGCCATTATACACATTTGTGTTATGCAAACATCTCTTTTTAAGCACATAGAAGGAGCCATCCATCTTATTAAGGACGTTTGATACATCGGATGAGGCAAGGTTTCTCCCTTTCAAAGGAAAGTAAGCTAAATTAGCAAAGATTATTTTTTTCAGGTATGGAGTTATATAAAAAGCTTGTCAAAGAGAAACAAGCATCAAAGTTTTTATACAAAATGTTTCTGAAGCCATGCCAGTATATTTATGAGTATATTATTGTTTTTTTTTCAAATAACTATTGACTAAAATTTCCGTACAATACTCCAAAAAGATCAAACCGGAGAAACAGCAATATTTACAAATACTGGACGGCCTATGTATTTTTTACTCGATAAACATAGGTTAAGTTCTGAGAAAACTCAAGAAATAAACAACCTATCTATTCGAACATCTAAAACAACTATCAGCTTGGATAATGCTGTTGGAGAAAAATCCTACATACCTTCCAACAGCATTAACAATTTCTTGAAAGAGAGACCGTCAGAGGGCAAAGAAGATTGCATTTGGAACGTCATTGATAGGTCCCCCAAAAATCAAACTAAAGATGCTGAATTTTCAACAAGATTTCAACTTAAAGAACTAGTGCATGTTCCCTCAGGACGAGAATGGGAATCTGTTAACGAAAGCAAATCACTGGGATTACGGCACCTGATCCGAGACAAATCCGTGGTTCCAGTTATCCTTGTGGAGGCAAGACCTTTCAATAAAGACACGCACAATTTCAACAGTAACAAAACAAACAATGGAACCATGCCCCAATTGTCAAGCGATTGTGGATTACAATGTGAAAAAGATTTGCCTGAACTTCTTTTTTCATTGAAAGATAAATATTCATTTCGTGATGAAATGAACAAAAATATTCTGTATGATGATGAGATTAAGAGATTTGCCAAACTTTATTGTATTACCAATTTTTGCCCTGTGCTTTCATGTCATGATTCAATTTTCTGGTTAAAAGACCCTGATGGTGTTATCTACATATGGTCTCGTATAGATGGTATGATGATACGTGGAGGATGTGATATGAAGGAGGCTCTGTCAAACTTTCTTTTTCATGAGGAAAATCTTTACTACATTGAAGATTACACTCTTGAATTGATACCAGTGAAAAAAGCTAAAGAAGAAGCCAAAAAATGGTGTGAAGAGAATAAAAATACTACAACTAAATTTGTGATAACTGATGAATTACTAAAACCATTAGAAAAAAAAAAGGAAGGATCCAATAAAAGTGGGAAACAAAAGAAGTAACAAAGAAGAAAAAATAAACAATTTGATTTATTTACCATTTATTTTTAGTCATATATAATGTTTGTTTTTATATTTAGCTTAATTAATTCTTTTATAGCTGATTGCAAAATTGTAAGACCATCCTATGATTTTTTAATTTGAAAATTTGATATTTTGAATTTTTCAAAAACCAGTAAAAAATCAAGTTAAAAACCTGTTTATTCAACTCCTTAAATAAAAATAGAAAATAAATTACTTTAAAATCTTCATTAATTTTAAGGAGTTAAAGTTATTACCAAAATAGGTGCTTTTTTATTAATTCTTGAAAAATTTAAATTATCAAATTTTCAAATTGAAAATCATAGAATAGTCTTACAATTTTGCAATTAGTTGTAATTAATATAATGTAAATAAAGATATATGCGAATATTGCAAAAATTTTATGTAATATAAGATATTAGAAGTGATTCTTTTGCAATTAAGAAAAATTAAGTGAAATATATATATATGTATATGACATGCTTTCAAGCATAAGCACGAGATTTCTCATACACCAGATTTCTGGAGTTAGCAAGAGTATCACCCTGCATTGTAATCGAAAGATTCATTTCTCAGTGCATTATAGTGATATGTAATAAATTAATTTTTTTATATATCACGCCTGATTTTTACTTCCAATATCATTGTCACAAGGTGCAATTGTGAAGTTTCTTTATGATCAAAAATTACGAGTATTCAGGTCCAAATTATCCCATTAGTCTATTACCTCGCAAGATTGCTCAATTACATAAATACAAAAATGCAAATATAAAAGTTCCAATTTGGAATGCAGATCACTTTTGCCAAGAAAAATTTTTTATCAATACATGCAAAAAATAAATACAAATATTCGGGACGTAGTTCAGGATACATAACAAAGTTTCTATGCTTCTGATGGCAGACTATTATTCTTTTTCGAAATATCCTTTAACCCGTTGCTTCTTCATCACCGGCTCCTTCTCTACATCTACCTATTCTTTAATCATCCTCATTACTCGCTTCACATTCTTATGCAACTCTTTTTCTTCCTCTGAACCTTCTTTCAATGCAGACTTGCTGAACCATATATTGAGTGTATTTTTACTCGTATATGAAATACCATCTGAGGCAAACAAAATAAAATACCATTCTGTGGCTGTTGTAACAATCTTATAGATATAGTTGTAATCATCTCCAAATGCTTCGCCCGACTTATGTTTTTTCTTATTTTTATTCACCTGTAGTGCACTTTTGCATTGGATCAAATTCTGAGCAAAACTCATAACCACTTGATGTAGCTTCCCTTCCATGATGCAAATAAGTTTTTTGAGGCATTGATTGCATAATCAATTCAACTAGTACCTTCTTTGCAAGGTAAGCTTTTTTTTGGTTATTATTTTGACGATATAGAGCAAAGCGTGAAGGATGGCTAAAATATACTCGCAATGCATGGCAGTCTCATAGCAGGGCCACATTTTAAACCATAACTACAAATTTTTCTTTGGTCATATCAAGAATTTCTTGGCCAGTAATCTTTTGTTGCAGAGTATTCCCAAGTCATCATCATCAAGCTTGAGGTTCTGCTCTTTCAAATAATCGATAAAGGTCTCTGTATTCCAGTTCTCAACCAAGTAAGAGTCATGTTCAGCTGTTGAGGTAGACATAGTGCTTTTATATGATTATTAGGGCTCAGATAAAATTCTGGGATGGAAAAAACAAGCGCTAATATATGTTTTTATGTCATACAGGATAATACTTTATTTATGAAATAAATTGTTGCCAAAAGCCAGCCTAAAATACATAAAAATTGCAACTATAGCGCTACATGATACAGAAGATTATTCTAACCAGGGGTATACAGTGATATGGAAGTGCTCTGCTTTAGGCTTCTCAATAGAAGTAAAAATTTCATTAAACATATCATACCCATCCATTTCCTTTACAATACCGCTTCTGGCTTGAATTATACAAAATTTGAGAGGGATTTTATTAAATGGTGCTCTCGAGTTCTCTATAAGTACTAGCTTTATAAATTGTAATCGATTGTATTACTTTACAGCAGATTGCAAAATTGTAAGACCACCCTATGATTTTTTAATTTGAAAATTTGATATTTTGAATTTTTCAAAAACCAGTAAAAAATCAAGTTAAAAACCTATTTATTCAACTCCTTAAATAAAAATAGAAATATATCATATGATTCAATATAAATAAATTACTTTAAAATCTATATTAATTTTAAGGAGTTAAAGTTATTACCAAAATAGGTATTTAAACTTGCTTTTTTACTAATTCTTGAAAAATTCAAAATATCAAATTTTCAAATTGAAAATCATAGGGTGGTCTTACAATTTTGCAATCTGCTGTAATGCATGGAATATTCATAAGTTTTCCTATAGGAACGATAAGACAATTGAGAGTGATTTCGGTCATTTTGTTTTCCTAAATACAAGATCCATAGTGAGAAAATGCCTTGGCCCACTCACATATACTGTACATACTTATTTTGCACACAACTGCTACTATATCAGAATTTAATAAAAATTCATACAGAAACTCTATAATTAGAAATACTGGACTTCAAGATATTGTAATCTCAGGTGATAACTTTGATACAGAAATTCATAATAAAGATTATAGATATGAACAACTAATGGCTGGCTTTATGACATCTGATATAAATGAAACACAACTTCCAATATCATTTTCTGATAGTTCATTAGAAGCTTTAATCAATTAAATATATAATACAAAATTGATACATATGGAAATTATATAAAACTTGCAATTATGTATCCAGATTCACACATTGGTATTGGCTTAAAAAATATAGGAACTACAAAATAAAACAAGATTAATAAGACAAAGAAATACTGACAACTATATGCTTCCTACATCAGCAAATTTAATCAGGCATAATATTACGTAAGTTTACAATATCCATAAATTTACAGAGTATTACGATGTAAACATACATAAATTTATGGGTATTGTAAACTTCCAGAATATTATACAGTGCATACAACCTAGTCCTAACAAAAGAATTTTTAAGCGGCCAAATTTTTTACATTATGTAATACTTAATCCTGTAATTTTATTGGTCAGATTTATTTAATTTAAGTTATAATTCTTAATTCTAGCCAAATTTATATAGTTAATAATTAAACGAAAGTAATTTTGACCAGATTTACATGTAATTCTGGTCAGAATAAAATGGCCAAATAATTAATTTAATAGTAAAATATTCCAACTTTGAATTGTTACTACTTTATTAAAAAATACTTTATAGGAAATTTAAAAACATAGTTTTATTAAACTTAATCTGGTTTATCATTGTATGTTTATACTTTATGTTTATCTTTTTTTTTGAATGAATAGTAGTAATTTAAATTTCATCAAATTTAATTGCTAATACTAAGTTGTATGCACTGTAGCATATATATTTCTTTATTGTATTTACTTTCTAAACAACAATATACCCAAACAATATTTAATATACTATTAATGTTGTCAATATAATATATGTACTTTTTTTCTTATAAAATTGTAAAATGTATGTATTATTTAACTAGTGTTTAAGCCTTTTTTTGCCAGGCATTGCCTATTGCAATACCTGTTCCTGTGCACAAACTAGTTTTTATATGTATTATCTAACATTTATGATCTTTATATTATTTTTTGTAATCAAAAATCTAATATTTCTTGAAAAAAAAATCCTATTTTACTTTTTTTTTTATTATTTTACATTTTTTAAATTCTTTGATCTTTATATTTTTGTAGAATTTTGGTTTATAAGCTTTGCAACCTATTAAGAACAATCCTTTTATGCAGTATTAAAAAATCAAGAATAATTAGATTAAGTAATATATATATTTTATTGTTATTCTTTATTGTTATTCTTTACATTGTCATTAGGTAATTTATTGAACATATAATTGAATAAAGTATATAATTGAACAGATAATAATATATTTATTGAAGAACTTTGTTCTATATTTATGAAATTAAATTTTAATTATTTTATTTTTGATTTTTTTTTGATACTATAACCTGTGGTTGTTAAACAAAATTAAACTTATAGCTTAATTTATCCATATTTAATTAAATTTATTCATGTTTAATTAACTTTAGACCATATTACTAAGAATCAGTTTTATATTATGGAGAAAATGCTTAGGAATGGAATGGTCATAGACCCCAGAAAAGGGAACTATAGAGTATGCATTAAGTGAATGTAGATGGGGAAGAGATTCTTGAAGGATTCAACTGGGAGTTGAATGAATTGGACTCAACAGGAGTAAAACTGTAAATCATATGTCATTAAAATATGTAGTTTTTCCATAATTATGTCTCCAAACTAATAATCCAGTAATTTTCTCATCATGCATTCTCAAATCTCAACAAAGATTGATGACTGTGTAACTTAGCAACTTATTTACCAAGTTCTTTTAGTACTGTCTTTATAAGTTTTTTAAGTTTTTGTAAAAGTTTTGGTATTGTTATATTTTTCAGTAGGTAACATACACAAATTGAAATGCTAAAAATCGGCAAAAAAAATGGCACGACAAGCAGTGGTTATTCTTGCTATTCTTGGCTATTCTTAGCTGTTTTTGGCTATTTGTGAATTAACATACAAATTTGCAAATAGTTTATGCAATTTGCGCCATTTTTTTGCCTGTTTTTGGTTATTTGACATGTGATACAAGTAAGTTCAACCTTCTGAAGAGCAATATGTAGTATTTCAAAAAAGTTCTTTTCGTTAATATTGCATTTGGTGACCTTGTCGTTCATGTGAAACATTTTTAAGCTATAAAATTAAAAATTTTAAATTATTTTTCTGTAAAAAAAATGGTCATAATGATCATTAGAAAGAGTTTTTCCTTCCCTTTTCTTAATAATTATTTATATTTAATTTATTATTTTTATTGATTATTATTTTATTTATAATCTATTATAAATTATAAAAATTGACAGTTTAATTTATATAAATTATTTATTTTTTTTATTGATAATAAAAAAAAGATTGTTAATTTCGGTAAATTGACAATTAAATTTACTGATCTACAAATAATTTGAATAAACTGAAATTATATTTTATTAAGCAAATTTAAACCTATATTATTTAGAATTTTACTATAATTCATATTTTGAGTTTTAACAAATTAGTATAGATTTAAAATGTGATAATTTGATTTTTAGCAAATTAGATCTATTTTAGAGAGAGAAAAAAGTGCTAAATTCATGTAAATCAGTTATGAGTTATATACAGTGTGTTGCAAAAAAAACCGGAATTAAAAAATCAGTCATAACACCATGATGATCTCACCAAATTGTACGTAAAATAGCTTATTTGAAAGATGGAAACGGGAAACCCATAGATTTTATCAATAATAATTAATATGGAATTTATTTTAGTAATTTTTCTATAATTAAGCTTATAATTATATTTTTCTTATTTAAAAATTTTTTATAACTATTTTAGAGCAAATTTATATTTTTTTTGCATAATACTAAATAATATTAAAATTTTTTTTTATTCGCAATTTTCCCATTTATCTTGATAAAATTTGAGAAATTTCTAGTGAATTTGCATCCATTTTTTAATTTAAGAATTTCATGTCAAATTTTTCTTTAAAATCAACATTTGTAGTTAATTTTCTCAAAAAGTAAAAATGTACTAGAGCCCTAAATAATGTCAAAACGTAGCCCCAATATTCAAGTTTATTTTGCATTTTAAATGATAAAAATTGGTTTTGTTTTAAGTAAACTACACGTATTTTTGTAATTTGAACCATTTATTAGCATTTTTTACTATATACCGAAATTGTGATAACTTAATGAATAAAACTCTCATCATTTTATCATAAAGGTTTATTTACTGCAAATTTTTTGATATTTATTTTTTGGCATTATTCTTAATAATATTTGAGTATTTTAAATTAAATCTAATCCACCAATGTTTTATAAATGTAATTTAATTTTCTGTTATATTTTTTAATTTGAAATAAATAATTATTGCTGATTTTTTCAAAAGATAATGAAGTGTTTATAACTTCAAAAGATATCAAAATGTAGCCTTGGGTCTCAGATTTATTATACAATTTACATAATGTAAATTGAATTTATTTTGGGCGTATAACATGCATTTTTATCACGTGAACAGTTTTCTGGTTTTTTTTGCAACACACTGTATATGATGTCTGGAATCCTACTATACTTATAAAATTACAGTTTATAATATCCCTTTCACCTGAATTCAATTTGATGTATTTAAGAGTCCAGTATATTACATCATCCCATATATGGCAAAAAATTGGAGATCATCTTTTTTTTACTTTCATTACAAAAACTTTAAAAAAGTATAGTATAAATATAGTTTACAACGAAAAACTACCATATGAAGTTAATAATAGTTGCGAATTCTTTAAGGTAAGTTGTGAATTTTCTAATTAGACTAGAGACTTAATAATATAGTAATTAGTTAAATAATTTATATCAAAAAATTAGCAAGCATCATATTCAAATAAAAATTTTTACTAATACCATTTTATTTTTTTATTATCTTAAACGTATTTGTTTCTTTAAACTAAATACAAAATATTTCATATGTTGTGAAGTAATAATTAGATTATTATAATTTTATAATGAAATGAAAAGGCAAATAAATTAATTTAATAACCTTGAATTATATATTTGGCGTTTGTGGAGTTATTATTTTTAATGTACAATATCAATCAAGCAAATGGTATTTTCATTAAGTTTTGTCCATAAAAATATATAGAAATATTAATAAATGGTTAAAATGTAGATAGGATGCATTATATTTATTATTTAAATGTATATTTAATAAAATTCATATGGTAGGTTGGGAAATATTTTATTTTTTCAAAAGTTTTCTCATCAATTTCGTGGTCATGTAATCATTGTCCGAAGTATGAGGACATACTACTTCTACGCATTTCAAATGCAATGTCGTTCTGTACTATAGCCTGATCGACGAATGAAATTTTGTCTTACATATATACAAATTTAGCCATGTGTTACGGTGATATCAATAAAATTTTAATAAATAAATAAGAAAACTTTAAGCAGAAAAGGCTAAACTTTTACTTATTTTGATAGAAGAAATAATATTGAAAAAATTATGTTAAGGGTGAAAACTGATTATATTATGACTTAGAACGAAAGTATTTAGTGAGATATCTTAGACAAATATTACACAAGAATTTGGGCATGCACAGCACGCTGACAATTTTTTTTAGTATTAAATGTACAATTATTAATTATACTGAATACTTCGGACGCTCCAACAGTTCCCGTTTCCTAGTATAAAATGATCATTATATGGTTATATACAAATGATGATGTAATATACTGGACCCTTAATTACTTAAAAACCTAAAGTCAAATGATTGCGATTAAATTTAAATCACAACAAAAATATACAATATTTATTGGCTTTAATCAAAAGGTAATGAGATTATGGAATGAAGAAATATAGACTTAGAAGTTTACTTGTATAATAATTTTTAGCCAACTGGAATTTTAAATAAAGAAAAGAACAGAAGATTCTAAGCTATATTTAAAGAAATTCTTATTTTCATTACTATAACTATTATATCTAGATAATCCGGTCTACTCTATTTTTATATCTAGTGCTCTGAATAGATTAAGTGATTTCAGATGACCTGATCAGGTTGATCTGAAATAATCAAATCAAGTTATCAAATCTATGATCTAGTACCAGATCATGTTAAGGCTTCAACCTGATCTGGTTGACCTGTTAACCTAAAAATAAAAAACTGGATTTTTACAATTTATGGTGTTTTTTTATATTTATTTATAAAAAAAATGCCATTCTAGTGTTTTTTTATTTTTATTTATAAAAAATGCTGATTTATGGTATTTTTTTATATTTATTTATGAAAATGTAAAAATGCCAGTTTATGGCATTTTTTCATATTTATTTATAAAAAAACGCTATTTTGGCATTTTTGCACTTTATTTATGAAAAATGCTGGTTTATGGCATTTTTTTATATTTATTTATGAAAAAAATGCCATTCTAGCATTTTTTTTTGCTTTTATTTATAAAAAATGCTGATTTATGGCATTTTTTAATATTTATTTATGAAAAAATGCCATTCCAACATTTTTTTACTTTTATTTATGAAAAATGCCAGTTTATAGTATTTTTTCATATTTATTAAAAACGCTATTTTGGCATTTTTTTTCACTTTTATTTATGAAAATACCAGTTTATGGTATTTTTTCATTTCTTTTATGAAAAATGCTGACTTATGGCATTTTTTTACATTTTTTAATGAAAAATGCTAGGATGTAGTATTTTTTTATAATTATTTATGAAAAAAAACACCATTCTGGCATTTATTTATAAAAATGCTGGTTTATGGCATTTTCATTATTTTTTATAAAAAAAATGCCGTTCTAGTATTATTTATTAAAATTACCAGTTTATGGCATTTTTTTTACTTTTATTTATAAAAAATGCCAGTTTGTAATATTTTTTATTATTTTTTATAATCTGATGTTTTTTTCATTTTTATTTATAAATAATTATCCATTCTAAAAAAATCAGATTAACCAACTAATCTAATCTATTAAGATCAAATAGATCAGATAAGCTTAGTGCAATTCGGTACAGGTCGCCTAACCTGATTTAACCTAAAAAAAAGTTTCAAGTTAGGTTAACCAATTGATCTGATCTGATCTGATCTGACCTATTTAGAGTTCTACTTATATCCTTAAAATATAAAGCATTGGTAAATTATTTAGTTTAGACGAATTTACTGATGATTAGATAAAATATTTTACCTTTAGATCCTCTCAGAAAATAAATTAAAAAGATGACTCTAAGGTTTAAACAAATAATACTAATACTCAATTGAGTAAGAAGCAAAAGATGGTCAAAAAAATTAAGAAAATTGAGACTTAAATGGTATTGATAAGTTTTTAATATTAGTAAAAATAAAGTTGATACTAAGAAAATTAGATGTATTTAAATTAGTTCTAAAGAATGCTTTAGTTAAATTGAGTCGAGTCGAGTCGAGTTAAAATTATAAAAATATAAAAACATTTCAATTCGAGTCGAGTTAGTAAACCCGTCAAACCGAATCGAGTCGAGTCGAATTAAATCACGTGATTTTATTCGATATGCCAATCATTTCCTTTTTTTGGTAATAGCCATTCCACAAAATTCCATTTTTGTAATTTTCAAAAAATTTTCGTCTTGAATTTTGTGTAACATAATTTCCAAAAAGGAAATTCCATGAATTTGGCCGGAATTATATTTAATTCGGCTTAACTTGACTTGACTCGATTTTATTAAATTATTAACTCGACTCGAATCGATTTGATTTGATTGTAATTTTCATCATTTTCATTTCGACCAATCGTACGAGTCAATGACTCGTTTCAGAGCACTATGTGAGACTCTTTTTTTTTATTTTATTTTTTCTGCATCTATTTTTTTTTTAATATATAAGCATATTTGTACCAGGTAAATTAAGTATTATTTTTATATTTGTAATGTTTTGTTTTTATTATATGGAATTAAACTCTTAATATTTACTTTAAAATAAAAAAAATGTTACCATTAATGATTATTACACTAGTGATTTTCACTAATTCAATTTTTTAAAAAACAGTTATTTATATGTAAATTTACAAAAAGAAAAAATTTGTCTAAAATCAAAAAAATTGTTTTTTAAAAAAAATGCAAAATTTTAATTTTTTGATTTTTCACTTTACTAAAAGTTTTTTTAACAAAAATTTAAAATTTTGTTATGATTAACATTAAATCAATATTTATTATTTATTAATATATTATTATTTATTGTATTTTTCGATTAGTGTGATCAGGTAATTTGTTAATCAATTATAACGAAAAAACTGAAAATAACTGAAAATAACTGAAATTCCTATACAAATTATATTCAGAAAGTTATTTCTAATAATTAATGGTTAATTATTTTTTGTTCTGGTACTTTTTAATATGGTAACCACTAATATAATAATAAGAATTACATAAAATAAAGTTGGAAATCAATTATAGAAATCGAAACTATCAAGTTGTATATTGCTAGTGAAAATATGAAACGAATAGTAAAAAATATTTTGAACATGATATAGTGTTAGCTTAGCATTATGTAAATCAAATAACATTTATAGTTTATATACCCACATAATCACTTTTCATAATAATTCTGCAGTTGATATTTATTTATTAAAAAAATTTGCCAATCACATTAATTTGAAAACCGCAATAAGTTAAAATTTTATAATCAGTATTTTTTAATTCTAGCCTAGTATTTTATAATTCTAACCAAATTGTCCACTAGAAGATTTAACAATACCCTTAAAAAATAGTTTATAAATATATAAATTAAAGTAAAATTTATATTTAATAAATTGGGTATTACTAAATATCACCAGTGGTGATCATCACATATTTTTTGAATTTTCAAAAATTTTTGACTGAAATATTATTCTAATTATAATATAAATATCATTATTATATGTAAATTTATGGGTAGAACAAGTTTGCCTTAGATTATAAAGGCTGTTGTTTAGATAGTTTTTGAGAAAAATAGGAAAGTTTGATTTTATAAGCAAAATACAATTTTTTGTTTTAAAAAAAATTTTTTTCAGGTTTGTTTTACACATATTGAAATTTTTTAAAAAAAATTTACGATGTGTTTTTTAACTCTGGCCAAAATTATAATTTTCAGCCAGAATTAAGTGGTGTGGTGATGATCACCACTGGTGATATTTAGCAATACCCTAATAAATTTACTATAAAATATTGAAATTAAATAAAATTAAAGTAAAATTTACTAATTTTTGGATTAATTTTATAATATAAAAAATTTTATAGTAATTTTTATAGTAATAACTTTTATTAATTAATATTATTTTTTAGAATTTTAGAAAGTTTTAATAGTTTAAGCAGTTTTGATATTTTAGTATTTTGGTAATTTTGCTATATAAGCTTATTGTTTTTCAACTTTTGGTTATAATTTCAGTTTTAATTATAATATTCTGAAAAGAAATGCTAATAAAAAAACCAGAAAATTTTACTTATATGGCTTTATAATTAGATTGTTATTGTTGGATTCAGTTAATTACAATTTTATTATTTATTGGTTTTGTTTTTAAGTTATTACTAACTTTCATTATTAATAGATAATTATTGTAAATGATTATTACTGAATGTTTAATAATAATAGTTTAATTGGCTTAATTTGGATGAAATAAACATATTTAAGAAGTTTTTTCCTCATCCTTTTCATCCTTTTCATCCTTTTCATCTTTTTCATCCTTTTGTTTCTTTTCATCTTTTTCATCTTTTTTGTCTTTCTCATCTTTTACATTGTTTTTTTCATCATCCTTCTTAGGAGTTTCATTTTTCTTTGCTTCTTTAATTTCGATGTTCATCTTTTGCATTTCATAAAACTTCTCTTTAAAGGAATTAGCATCTATTCCATTAAATATATCATTATATTAAAATGGGTCTTACACATAATGAATGTAAACAGCACATATATCTTATAAAACGTACTTTCAATATTTGCAAACCGAATAGCTAACGTTTCTGCTTTTGGTTCGCCATCAGAAACGTCAGCATTAACATTCCACACCCACGAGCGATCTGATCCAACATTTGGGGAAAGTTGCATTTCGGAAGTAACTAGAATATACTATGGGTTTAAACATCGGAATCGCATAAAAAATAAATTAAATTTCTTAAAATAGATTCGCACTTACTGTAATGATTGGCGCAAACTTTATGAGTCTTATCTCGTCGCATTACTAGACGAATTTTTTTTGTTTCTTTATGCTGAAGAAAACGAACATCTCCAGTGCCTCGTTCTTTCCATTCCTTTAAGGGTTTATCAAATCGAAAAAGTTTGGCGCGCCTAATTAAAAAAAACCAACAATTATATTTATTAAATATGTTTGGAAGCTCGCAGTGTAGAGATGGTCCTATTATAATTCGATCTCACAGAATTTCCCCCATTTAATCTTCAACAGATTAGCAAACTTGCAGTCCATTTTCCCTTCTATTTTGAAAGGCTGTAAAAAGCAAGTGAATTTGCTGTTGGCTAACCAAGGATAAGGGCTTCACTCATTCATACATTAGAAATAAAAATATAGGATCTCAACCTTGTTCTATTTACTCACATTTTAAATAAAACATCCTCGTCTTCTTCAAATGTTTTCACCTCAACCTCGTCAAGACTGACAAGGGGCTCAAAGTGAATGTCAGGTGAAGGAACCACGTCCTCCTATTTATTAAAAGAAAGATAAGATAAATATTACTGCACACTATACAAACGCGTCAAATTATTCTTACTTCTTCAGTTCCCCTTGAAGATTCCGTAACGACTTGCTTATTCTCAGTATCGGCAGTATCAGCCATGGTTGGAAATTAAAATGTAATATTTTTTTTTAAAAAAAAAATTTTAGCTGATAGTACATTACCGTTGTGTAACCCCTGCTTAGTAATCCCTCATACCACATGTATCTGATATAAAGCTTTTAATATTAAATTATAGATTGTAATATATTATAAAGGTAGATTTATAAAGAAAAATATAAAAGTAAAAAAAATTATTTTTTTTTTAATACAGTTGATCCTACCTATAAGTATCTCCTGTATAAGCATTTCCTTCCTTTAAGCATACTTTATTTGGTTTTGAATTTTTTATGTAATAAATATTTCTTTTATGATTACTATATTAATTATAAGTATAAAATATAAATCTTTATTATTAAAAATCTAAAACTGATTGTTAAAAAAAAAGAAAAAATTGATTTTTAAGTTTTTTTCTTTAATTACAGTAGGTGATCAAAAGTATAAGGACACTTTGTTTTACCAAATTATGCAAAAAATTATGTATTAATGTGATATAAATAATTTATAATCTAATATTTGTAATCATAATAAACAAAATTTTATGCTTTATATTTTTCAGAATTTTTTAGAAATATGAAACTATCTATGGCATAAATTATTTTAATTTTATTATACGGTTCACAAAATTTGAAAATAATGTAACTTAATCAATATCGTTCTAATAAATATGATTTTAGTATCATTTGAATCGTCTCGATGAGGCGAATCTAATGAGCTAAACATCGTGAAAATCTGATCATTGAATCAAAATATGATAGTATAGAATAATTCTAAATAATTAAAATATAATTGTGTGCCAAATATTGATTTTACAATTGTTATTTTATTATCATTCGAATAAACTCAATGAGGCAGATCTAATAAATCTAAGATCATAAAAATCCAATCACTAGATACTGAAATATTCTTAATAAATCTTAAATTTATATGAATTTTGCAAATTCTGTAAACTCATGTAAAATTTTACTTGATAACCTTACATTGAGCTAATAAACTTATGCAAAATTTTATTATTTACATTATGTTTGCATGTTATATTAAATTTCTTGATAAAATACTTGAAAAGTATATGAAAAAAAAATGCATAAAATATATTTCTCTGGTATATTTTAAATGTCGATCAATTACATATCTCATAGAATTAAGCGCACAAATGAAAATGAAATTTATCAATAAATTTTTATCTAGTTTAATAAAGTTTAATAAATAAAGACGATGAATATGTTTAACTTAATTTTTTATTTTAATTTTATTATTATGTATATAAATTTTTTCATTTTGAAAAGTGTCCGTATACTTTTGATCGCCTACTGTAAAATAGAATATAAATATCAAACTTCTAATATATACTGATACAATTTTTTTGTTTTCTTTATAGTAACATATATAAAAATCTGATTTATATTACTTTTGGCTAATTTTCTTGCAATAATAAATTACTATTTCTTACTGAATATAAATTCAATTTGGTAGTATGTATTGAATTTTAATTAGTATAATGTAAGTTAAAATTAAATGATTGTAAAAATCTATTATATATCATTATACTAATAATTTAATATACCAATATTTTTTTTCAAAATAGTAACATCAGTACATAGAAGTTAAAATTTATTTTATTTTTTTTTATTTATAGTATGACTGGTCGAAACTTTATGATAACATTGTAACAATACAAGATACAAATAAGGAAAGTCCCCCACTCCCGCGTAACAGAATGTTTCGAAGACACTTGCGTCAAATGACACTTCATACCAAAAAAAAATAAAACGAAAACAACAAAAATAAAAATAAAAATAAAAAATAAAAGGTAAAAGCCGACAACAAAACCACCTTACAACTACTACACTTCTAAAACTAGGCCTCACTGATCATTCTGTACAGAATTTCTCAAGATACTCCTAATTTTCTTAGCATTGATTTAATTTCAGCTAAAACAGTTAGTTTGTCAACGTCGTTTAAGCTCTTATCAATTTTCTTAGTTCGCTTAGTCTCCTTTTGTTTCTTATCTAGCTTAAATGTATTAGTATTATTCTGTGATATCTTGGAATTGTCATCTTGTTTTACCTTCTGATGGCAGTTCCTTCTTTGCTTTAAATTAGGGGGAGTAATACCTTTTCCAATCACCTGTAAATTCAAGTAAACTGAAAGCCTTATCAATAACTTTATTCAAGTCAGCCTATGATTCGTAGTAAGTTATCAATTTGCAGGTGCCCCTATCTTGAATTAATTTAAATGCTTTACACCTCACAGGTGTAAGAATAGAGTAAACAG
Organism: Rhizophagus irregularis; assembly: GCF_026210795.1. Lineage (NCBI taxonomy): Eukaryota > Fungi > Glomeromycota > Glomeromycetes > Glomerales > Glomeraceae > Rhizophagus > Rhizophagus irregularis. Next base: position 608,196 of record NC_089451.1, on the reverse strand, counting down.
GATTTTCCAGGTATAAGGTTGCAATGGTAATAAAAACAGGAATTCCAATGAATCGCTCCCGTTCTTTTCTTTGTTTTAGATCCCAAGTAGCTTGAAACCATCTTATGGGTAAATCTCCATGTTAGCCGGCTTTACGCTCTACTATTCCATGCATCCAACGCGTGCTTTTTGCGTTCACTGATACAGTAACGGTAGTTTATTTCTGTTGCGATTTAAATTTAATCGCAATAACTTGATCCCAGGCCTTTAAGTGATTAAGAACATCAAGTTGGGTCCATCGGAAGGGAATATCATATACTGTGATTTCTTGAATATTCTCCTTAATTTTGGGATTGTATCCTGTTATCACAGTGCTAATTGTTTTGAGCGCAGGTGTAGTAGGTTGTTTCTTAGGAGCCTTACAGCTAGTACTAGACGAGCTAGTTTTTGAAACGGGCGCAGTTTTTTTCATCTTTTTATTCATTTTAGGAGAAGGCGAGTTTGGTCTGCTGGAGTCACTATTCGAGTCCTGTTTAACTGCTTCCGCATAGGAAATTTGCTTCCTTCCTTTTCCTTTAGAAGTAAAAGCTACGGCATCTGCTTTAAGAGTTTAAAGTGAGACAGGAATAGAGGGCTCTTCCTCCATCTGATCTACTTTTGACTCAATTTGTGCTACAAGTTGCTGTAATTGTGATTGAGGTTCAGGATATGCATAAATTTCCATATCTGTCGAGGCATTTTCTGTGAAACTGGACACGTAATTGGTTTGTTGTAATGACGTCGTAAAGCTTTGCTTCCAAAAGTTATCGTCCTGCCAAGACGAAGTTGAAAATGTTAAGAGTATGTAAATACAATAAAGAGAAAGTGATAAAGTTTGGTAAGGTTCTTCATTCCAAAGATACTAAAAACATCTCGAAATTCAGATAATAGGGCTTCATAAGGTGCTAAGTCTTCGCCAGCAGTTTGTTTAACGGTATTAACTATGTGTTTTTCATTTATATTATTTGCGGCATATTCTCTTAGGCCAATCTTCAAAAAGTTAAGAAAAGAACTATCTCCAAGGTTGTTAATATGTTGTTTGACTTTTAAATAGTCAACTAGAGGTTGGTTATTATTGTCGTAAGCCATTTTTTAATGAAAAAGTTGCTGAAATTTTCTTGGGAAAAAATGGTCCATGTGATCCAGAAGTTAAAATTTAAAAATTAAGAATAGTTATTTTAATTTTACCAGATTTTCTGATACATAAGTAAATTACTAGTTTTTTAACTAATAATTTTTTTTGTATTACCAATATAATAATTATAAAATAAATACTAGTAATAGATTATAAATAAAATTTCTAATAATTTTAAAATATTCTAGAAAACTGTTATATTATGACCAAAAAAATTCTGGATTTATAAAAATTTACAAAATTTATTAGAAATTTAAAGCATATTTAATATTGCACTTCATGAATAAAGAACAATTTTATTTTTATTTAGTCTGATTATATATACTTGTATTGATTTATTTATAAACTTAATAAATTACTAAATGTGGTTGACCTATCTGCTGTATTTTCATGGAGTGTAACTCCTATATTGTATAGTTCCTAAGGTTGTCAGCCTAAATCTCTTTAAAATTCTACGATTAGTTTCTCCAAAATTTTACTATAGTTTTATTATAGTTTTGGCAAGATTTCAGCAGTTTCAGCATTTATAATAAGTTTTGTCAGGTTTCATTTTTCTCCAGAGTTTCGCCAACTTTTTAATAAGACTTTCATATACAGTCAGACCCCCATACAGTCACACCCTATACAGTCACACCTCTTTATAAGAACTCGATTTTGAGAAACGGTTTTAAATACTAACAAATTACCCCTCTATAATCACAATTTGACTATAATCACTATCACCGCATAATCCCAAACGGATATATCATTTCTATTAGTGATTAGACCTCTATTAATCACATCATAATTTCGGCCAAAAGCAATTTCGCCCAGAATTACAAAACATATAATTTTTTCTTTCCTTTTTAGGAATTAATGTTACATGACATTCCAACACAAAATCGGCAAAAAATTTTTTGTGGAACGGCTATCACCAAAAAAGGGGGGTCGTTAAAGCGGGGTAGAGTCACGTGATCATTGCGATCACGTGACGATCAAGGTTGGTCCGGAAGATAAACAATTACGCATTATTTATGATAAACATATGATAATGTATTTTTTTTTTCGTTTTTAGAAAAACTTGTAAAATTTTTATTTTATTTTATTTATAATTATAATGTTGCCACTTAATTCTTTAATGCATATAATTTTTTAAAATAAAAGAAAATTTAAAGTTTTACGATTTTATTTATTTTCAAATTGTGAAATAATTGGATTTATAGAGGACTCTAACATAGAGATATAAGCCTCTGTCCTCCTAACGTTACCCATCTCTTCGACCCTCCAGTATCTATCACGGACTCTTTCAGTTAGTTCAGCTACGGTTAGTCTTCGATTTTCAATATCTTTTTGTTTTTCTGTTTGTACAAATGTTATTACTGATTCACGACTTTCATATACTTCAAAACCGCTCTCTTCAAACATTTCCTGAAACATTTTCCATACGTCGGCAGTTAACAGTTTTGTATTTCCATACATATGTTCATGGAAGATGTGCTTGCACAGAAGCAAGTATCGATTTCAGAACAAACAATGACAGTCAAGCGAAGTTAAACCCGGTGCACCTTTTCCTTTCTCAAGTCTATTCATTACAGCACAAGCTTCTTTAACGATTAAACGTTGAAGTGGAAAGGGAAACTTGTGAATTTCTTCAATAATATCGTCTTCTACACCATGAGCAGATATTTTTTTGGTACGAAAGTCAAATGCAACTTTTTCTGAATCAGAACGCTTCTTAAGGTCAATATTAACAATATTTTGAACAGCACCTAAAATAAAGGAAGTGGATGAACAGATGGATGGACAGATAATGATTGTGAACGAATTGATAGCCAGAAAGCGAACGGGTAGATAGAAATGAACAAATTAAAGATGAAAAATTGAGTTGGATTAATTAGATAATGAAAAAAGGCTGTGGAAAATGAGGGACGTACCGACTAAACCATGTTTTGAAGATGTCAATCTTTTTATTTCGCTGTGATAAGATTCTAGTGGATTTGTGGAGGTAACTTGCAGAAGTAAAGGAGAATGTTGACGAGCCCATAGTGCCCACCGTTCCGTATTTTTCATGTAATTCCTCTTGATGTAATTTTGAATAGAAGAAACAGCACAGTTATCTATTGCTTCTTGAATTAGTTTCTCACAACCAATTTTTGTTCTTTTGTGCATTGCAGCAACCATAACGTCCCGGGTTTTTTTATCGTAAATCTTTGACATCCACAACCTCATAATATGCACAACACAAAGAATCACTTCACACTCTTGTTCACCGCCATTTATACCAGGAAAAGCTTTCTTGATGCTCTTGGCCTCTATGCTGCTTTGATCAGAAAGAATATACCGAGGAGACCAGTGGCAATAATTATCACGAATTATTTTTAATGCTTGTGAGACAGTTTCGCAGCTTTCATTACTCACGAAAAAGTGAGCACCTACATCCCAACACCCATAAGTATCACGAATATACAAGGTGAACAAATGCCAATCGTATCTATTAGTTTTGTGAGTTGAATCTATAAGGGTTAGCCATCCATATTGTTCAAGTTTTTTTATTTGTTCGGGATGTGCAAATACGATTCCTTTAGAGGATTGGTGGGTGCTGTATCTTTCAACCTTATATTCCTTTTCTATTAAATAGGACATGCATTGTGAAATATCCAACATTAAATTAGAATCACCAATAAAAATTTTTTCCATATGTCCGCGAATTTTATATTTAATATTAGCTACTTCTTGGCGTTTTAACTCACTAACACTTGTACCAAGGCCTAACTCCTTTATTGCATATTCTCTGACAGCTGAAGCAATTGCTGGTGGTGTGTAATTTTTTATTGCTTCCTTTTCCACTAAGGTCCGAATCACTTGAGGGCGTTTGATCCTATCACATTCCAACAACAAATGTGCATGGTTTGGAGAATTTTTGCAACGTTCGATTTGGACTATTTTTAACGAAACTAACCACGAAACTTTAATTTTAGCATAACATAAATCAGATGATCGTTTTTTTGTTATTCGGCATTTATCACTTGGAACATTTTCCTTTTGTCGTGTACTTGATTCCCGGAACTTCATAAGACAGCACGCAAAAACTTTCCAGACATCACCATTTACATGTTTATATGAAGTCCACTTTGTCCAGATATTTGTAATTAATGGCCACCAATTTTCATTGAAATCATCTATTGGAATTTCTAAAGAACAATCTACATTAAAGAGGAGATTTCGTATTTCATCTGGTGTGAGGTTTTCTGATGACGCAACAACAAAAGGGGACATATTCAAAATAGGGGCGGGAGATGTAGTCATATTAAAGATAATAAATTTGCTTAGAAAACAGAAAAAAATGTTATTATTTTCCTGAAATAAGCTGAAAAAAACATTTTCATATTTAAATATCTTACTAAAAGATCGATAAACAATAAAGTGCTGATTTTTTTGTTAAAAATTAATCTTAATAGTGTATTTTTTTAAAAAATCCAAAAAAATAAGATTTTTATAAAGTCGCGTAAAGGTGTTATGTTATTTTTATCGTTTGACTTTTAGAAAGCGGGAAAAAATTTCGGTAAAAAAAAAAATACATTATCATATATTTATCATAAATAATGTGTAATTGTTTATCTTCCGAATATTTTGCAATGATCGTCACGTGATCGCAACGATCACGTGACTCTACCCCGCTTTAACGACCCCCCAAAAAAGGAAATATCCGTAATGATCACATAATTTTATAAACATATGGGCCGATTTGATGCATTAAGTAGTAAATTTGTTATTTATTAAAATTTTTGTTAAAAAATTTCAATGAAGTATTTTTTTTCTATATAACAATAATTGTAAAGCTTAACAAATTTACTTTAGTTACAAAATTATTATTTTTGGCAAGATAGTATAAAGTTATAATAATAATCATCTATCGTCTCCTCAAAAACCTGTTGTCCACCTGTTGGACATGCTGTAATTTTGGCCGAAAATACCGTAATTTTAGCCAAATTTCCCTTAAAATATCTGATAATGTTGGCCAAATCCATTTTATGCGTTGAATCGGCCCATATGTTATAATTTACTAATTTCAGCCAAAATTAAGATATAGTACCTGTATATAAGCACACCCCTATACAATCACTGATTTTATGGGAACCAATTAGGTGACTATATGGGGGTCTGACTGTAGTTTCAGTAAAGTTTCGCCATTTTGGCATTTTGCCAACTTGCCAAAACCCTCTAGTTTCTCCAGCAACTTTAATAGTTCCAAGTGTCAAAATTAATAAACTATAAAATTTAAAAAAAAATAAAAAAATAAATTACTAAATATGCTATAATAAAAAAAATAAAATAAAAAAATAAAAAGTAAATAGTAAAGTTATAATATTAGTAATAAATTGAGAAGTAAAAAGCAAAATAATTAGATATTTTTATAATGTAAATATATTTTTTAAAGTAAATTATATATAGTAATTTTCAAAAAAAAATACATTAAAATAAAAAAATATTTAAAGAAAATAAGGAAAAAATAAGTATATTTGTAAAAATAAAAAGAATATTTGAAATGGCAAAAGAGATTAAGAATTGAAAAGAATTAAAAAATAGGTTTTATTTTTTATTACATCTTCATTATATTATACTCCTATAATATGTTATATATAAAAATTAAAAATGATATTTTAAATCCTTTTTGATATATTAAAAAAATTTATAGAGCAGTTAAAAATATACATAATGTAAGATTTTTTATAATATATAGTAAGTGTATAAGGTTTTACATCAAAATAGGAAATCTAAATGAAATCATATAATCAAAATAATATATAAAAATTAAAAATTATTAAAAAAGGAAAATACATTATATCGCAAGTGTAAAAAAAAATATATTTCTTAAAAATATAATGATAAAGAATATTTTAAATTTTAAGGATAAAATAATTATAAAGTAAATTATATACAGTAATTTTAAAAAAAAATATATCAAAGCAAAATTTAATTTAAAATTTAAAATTTTAAATTAAATATTTTTGATTATTTGATTATATAATATTATATAAATTTAATATTTATTTATTTATTTATTTACTAATGGTAGTACATTTACAATATATATAGTATAATATTAAATAAAAATTCTTTCTGGTTATGTTTATAACCTTTTTTATAAATATAGCGGTAATTACCTCATCATGAAGTTTAATCCAATATTAAACTTGTATTTATTAAAGGGATTAAAATTTGAACGCACCCTTTTTTAGAAATTGTTATATAATAAAAATACTGACCATTTTATTATGTGATATTGTCGAATTTCTGATTTTTTTGAATAAACGCAATTTATACCTTATATACTTATAAATAAACTCACATTATATACGTATTTTTGCCTCCTCTATAACTTTACTTACTATGACAAAAGGAGTTTAAAACTTCATTTTGACTTATACTATAAGATGCGTTCAAACACAGGTGCGTTTAAATTTTAAACCCTTTATTAAATGCAATTACTTAATAAATATTTAAAATTTATATTTACTAAATACTTGATACTTTATAAATATCTATCTGTATTTAAAATAAGTATTTTTTATTATTGTAATAAATTACAAATTAAATATTAATTATAAATACTTTATAATTATTAGGTTTCAAAATAATTAATTTTTTAAATTAATAGAATTACTAGTAAAAATTAAAGCATATAAAAATAGTAAATACAACAATATTGTGCTAAAAATACTTTAAGTAAAGATTTTATCTATATTAATTCAAGACTTTTAATGTATAAAAGAAATGTTTGTTAGAATCATAATCTTATTGAAAAAGAAATTACAATTATAATTAAATACATAAGGGAAGTTTAATAGATAGAAGAATTTTTCAATTTTGAAATATCTTTTTATCTATTAATCCTAAAAATATAAAATTATCACCATTTGATATGTCTTAATAAGAAGAACCTGATAAAAATAAAATTGTCCAAATATTATGTAACAGGATAATTTATAAAAACTAATAATATAACTTTTTATTTATCAATTTTAGAGTTATAATTTTATTACCATTAAATGCGTCTTAATAATAGGAATTTAACCAATATAATCTCATCTTTCTATGATCATTAGATTTTAAGATATTTTAAAAATTCAAAAATTTTTAAAATTAATTTTAGCCCCTACAGTTTAGGAAACAGTATTATAGTAATATATATTAAAAAAGGTTTTGCTATTGATTGGCTATGAAATTAAAAAATCCTTCATTGCATTTAATTTTACTAGAAGTTTGATCCAAACTGGTACTCAAAATTTTGTCATCTTCTTTTCAATTAATTGAAGTACTTTTTCTGCTGTTAAAATCCTTTATTAAACTATATTCATTTAAAAAAAAGATAATGCATAAGATTGATAATAACAAAATAAATTGGGTCAAAATAAGATAATTTCAGTAGTTTGAATCATCTTGTTCCAGTTTTCTTGATAAATTTATTTTTTTTTGCATTAGATTTGCATTTTTTCTAATCTAATATGTTTTGACAATATATGGCTGTATTCTTTATAACGAACCATTCATCTAATTAATTCTTTTTTTGCAACAATGATATGATGTAAAGGTAGAAGTATATCCATACAGTTTTTATATTGCAAATATGTTATACAAAGTAATTATTAATGCAGTTTTAATATTTTTACCATTTGGATATTCATTAGTGTAATTAAGTACGCGTATTATTGACTTTTTTTCACAATAAATTTAATTCTATAATTATGAGTAAAAGATAATAATTTATCTTATACAAGCTAATTTTATTTGGCCCTGATAATATGCCAAATATAAGTATATTTTTTACCCTAAAATAAATATCACACAATAAATTACATATTACTGTATATATTACTTCTGTACTATATAGTATAGTTCTTTTGTATAATTGAAACTAGTTCAAATTCATCATTAATTCAAGATAATTTGCAGCCTTTTCTGGTCAAAAAAATTATTTGACCTTTATTTAAATGATTCTTTAAGATTTTTCTATACCTGCTCATTATAAACATCTAACAAAACATTATCAATTATTAGATGATAAGCCTAATAATGCAATAATTTTTCAAATCCCAGCTAAAGATATATTTTCTGTATTTGAATAAATTTGTATATCGAAATACTGAAATTAATAAAAAGCTTTTAATATATAATTGAAAAGTGATCAATATAAATTACAATAATTAATTCAAAAATTTCTGAAAATTTATTTTTAAAATTCTGCGCTGATTTTTTAACATTTACAGATCTGCGCAGATTTTATTAAAAATTTTTCGCTAATGTGTGTTGACAGGGTAGCAAATCTGCGCAGAAATTTAGGTCAGAGATCTTTGCAGATTTTTATCCTAAAAAATTTAACGATGAAGCTATTGAACAAATTCCAATTTTTTATTTCTAATGGCTTTTATTACATACCTTTATATATTTCAAATATTTAAAATATTATCTTTAGAATTTAAATACCTAAAAAATATTACTAATTAAAATTTAACTGGTGTCTGCATTAGAACTCACTTACTTATAAAATAGGTCACCAAAAATCTAAGGTAAAATTTATAATTTAAAATTTTTAAAAATCTTACTATATATAGATAAATTACATCTAAAAAAGGAAATATTATATTAAAGTTGTTATAATTTTTTTTTTTTTAGATCAATTAACCAATAGGATCACTGGTAAAATTACTAGTAAATTTAAAATTTTTTTCTGAAGACTTCTATTTAGATAAGTGGAGTCTTCCTGCAGCTTATTTCCTTTGTTTTGAAAAACTGTATTATTCTATAAAACTTGCACTAGCTTGTTAAACTGTTGTCTTTCCATTCGTAAAACTTTTTTAAATTGTATATTATTATCCCTATGAAAAGTCTTTATACTTAAAATATACTTAAAATTTTATTAAAATATATTTAAAATAAGTATCAATTTTAATTCACGATATACTTATAATATACCTAAAATGTGCCTAAAATACTCTTAAAATATACTTTTAATGCACTTGTTTTTTGCCCAAGTACTTAAATTATATTTAAAATATACTTAAACTAAAATTTAAGTACAATATAAGTGTATTTTTTATAAGTTTAAAATATTCTTAAAATATGCCATATGGGCAAATTTGGTTTATTACAATTTTATAACGTAAATGCTTTGTTGTTATTTTTGTGTAATATAAGTTTGATAAGCTACGCAAAGATCTTGTACTAGGTGATATGTAGATCAAAAAAAAAATATATATTTTTAATCAATTTTCACATCAAAATAAAAATAAGTTCATTTAAGGGTAGCGGCCAACCCATCTATTATAATTACCAACCCATCTAACTAAAGGTATGAATATATGTATTATACAAATAGCTTTTATTGATAATATATTTGACTTTTTTTTATTCTTTAGTTATTTTCTTTTTATTTTTTGTTATTTTTTTCTAATAATTTCTTTATTTAGACACTCGTTTAAAATCCAGCCAGATTCTACTGCTCTATTTGCAAAAAGCGCGTACTAAAGGTTTCAAAAGTCAAGCAGAACTGCAAGTTATTATGCAGACATTAAAACACATAGCATATAACACACCTCTACAGCATATTCGTTCAGTTCCAAAATCAGAACTTTTACATCTCAAAAGGGTTATAGTTAAAGAATTGCAGAAACGGCTCAAGAACCATTATACTGCAGTAGGAGAGCAAACATTCTCAATATATTGCAGTGAAGATGCATTTGTTGGTCTTTTTAAAAAACATATTACGCATTATTCTCCTTGTGGATCATTTTATTTTTGTAGTTTTAAAGGAGAAAGAGCATTTGATGAAATAGAGAGATTACTAAATGATAAAAACTGGGGGGAACGTAATTATGGAGAAGGCCAACTGAGTTTCATCTGTTTATCACTAGTCAAAAACCAATATATCGGGTAGCAGATATGTATCAGATATGTACCCGATATGTGTAGTATTAATGCAGAAAATCGGGTACCCGATATATGTAAGATATGTGTAAATATATATATCGTCTACATATCATTTACATATCATATACATATCAGTACCTGATATGTATATGATATATATATTTACACATATCTTACACATATCGGGTACCCGATTTTCTGCATTAATACTACACATATCGGGTACATATCTGATACATATCTGCTACCCGACATATTGGTTTTCGAATTGTGCGTTATACGTATCCGCAGAGTTTGAAAATAATAGTTATAAACAAAAAAAAAATCCAGATTATCAGTCAACAGAGAAATAACCGTTAAGTGGAAAGTAACAGGTGGTAAAAATAAAGAAAATCATAAATTTGAAGCAGGTTCTACTCAATTTCATTTTTTTTAGATCAATGTCAAATTTAAATTTATATGTAGAAAATTGTCAATTTTTTTTATTATTGCTTTTACATATATTTTCTGAAAGAATTTTCACATCTAGTATTAAAAGTTAATATTGTTCTGGCAGTAAAATTATTTTTTTTAAAAAAAATTGTCTATAAATTGGGCTTCAACTAAAATATTAATTACTTCTATAAGAAATTTATAAAATAATAATTATTATAAATTGTTTCATAAAATTATTCAACTTTAATAACCTTCTCTTAATGTAAAAAATACAAAATCTATTTATGAGTAAGACAAGACAATAATATAATTATTAGTGAAAATTTGATTTGCACATTATTATTATTATTATATTATAAAAGAATCAAAATGCTTTTTTACTACTTTACCAGCATTCAACTTTAGCTACTCTTATGTCAACAACAATGTGCTATTTCTAGTATTTCTAACAATATCTTTAGTCCTATAAAAATAAAGAACCCGTCTATACAAAAAAGCTAAATTTTTGAGGGTTAACAAAAAATTACAATTGATAATAAACTTTATCAATAATAGTTTATTTCAATACTAGCATTCCGTGCATATGTGCTTCATATCTCTTCATTTAAATCTCTCTTCACTGGTAAAAAAATGATTTATCCTACACATATCTTACACATATTGGGTACTTAAAATGTAGAAAATCATATACAAATAATACACATATCATACACATATCGGGTACTAATATATATATCATACATATATCAGGTACCTGATAGGTATACTATATATATAAGTACCCGATATGTGTATGATATGTGTATTATTTGTGTATGATTTTCTACATTTTGAGTACCCGATATATGTAAAATATGTGTAGGATATGTGTAGGATAGACCATTTTTTTACCAGTGCTTTCTCTCTCTCTCTTTCACGAAAATGTTGTATTGTGCCTTTTCCATTATGTTTGCTGAGTCATAATAGTTTTGTACAGGCCGCTAGTGTTTATATTATTCCCTATCTAATTTGATCTTGTTCATTGATCCTCCTTATAAATACAATCTCCAATTTTTTGCGAATATATCTGTTTTTGAAATCAATACAATAAATAAAAAAATTTTTAATTATTAATTAACAATTCTTTTTAAAAATTTAATTTTCGTTCTAAAAATTTAAACGCTATATCTTATAAAGGATAAAATGAATTTATACGTTAGTATGATTATACCCATTTGTGACAAACTAAATTACACAACTTACCGTTACTATATATTGTATCCTGCTATAATATACTAAGCAACTCTACATTTAAATAAAAAAGAAATATTGACCATTCTTTATTATACAATCTACAAAAGTATGAGATTTAAAAAAAAATATTATTAATTTATTTAAAAAAAAACCTTCAAAAAACCTCGCATGCAAAATTGAAATTTTAGAACTATTCCTATATAAATATTTTTTTCTATATATTAACACTTTTTATTTGATTTTTAAAATGTAAACTGGATGATAAAATCTTATTTTCAATTATATGAGAGAATATACTTAATATACTTATATGAGATCACAGAATTTGAGTATGTTTTTTTTAATTGTACGAGAGTTTAATAAAATATTTTTTTTTTTTTGGTACATCACAAAAATTCAAAAATTGTGAAAGTTTATATTTGTTTATTTCGTATTTATTTATATAGATTATAATTAGCATCAATTTAACCAATTTAGCAATGAGACGATACTATTTTAGTAATCTATTTTTAAATTTTAACTAATTAAGTTATGAGATGATGATTATTTATATTTTACACGTGGTATTGCATTATTCTATTAAAAATATTCATGGAAAAAAAATTTTTCATCGTTACAAAAAATAAAAATAAAAATAAAAAATTTTTAGCATAAAAAGTTTTTAAAAATCATAACAATTAAAATGAGAGAAGAAAGCATATATTCACAAAGTCCTTTCATTAAATATTTTGGCAAAAGAACTTTCCATTACGAAATTATAAAAGAAGGAACATATCCTTTTGGTAAACAACTTTGTTATACCAAAAAATCAAAACATCCAATTCCTCATGATTATGTTGTTAATAAACTAAACCTTTATTTCTGAAAGAAAGCCACCCAAGACCTATAAAAAAAATAAAAAGAAGTTCCATAATATTAAAAAAATCTAAGATTTATAATACTTATGAATCTTAAATGTTCTCCTTTTTCCCATTTTTTGGAAGTCCACTTGAACCTATAAAAAAAAAAAGGAAATGGTTAGTAACCGTTCATAATAATAATAATAAAATAATAAAAAAAAACCAAGATTCATATATATACGAATCTTGGTTTATCTGTACCTACAAAAAAAAGAAAAAAATGATTAGTAAATCGTTTCATTAAAAAAAAGATAGGTTCGAAGAGATTCTTCAAAACTTACCTTTGGGATTCAATATCCAAGTAGGAGCTGATTTCCCTACAAAAAAAAAATATAAAAACGTTAACACTGGTCAAAATCGATATTGTCGTGCACGTATCAGGTACCCGATATGTGTCCGATATGTATGAGATACGCCTATGATATGTAACATATCCACACATATCGGGTACCCAATACGTGTGGCATTTATGCGTAAATTTGGGGATATATACTATAGACATTGCACACATTTCACATATATATTATACTGTAGAATATCGGACATGTATCATACATTTATTAGATACCCGATACATTATAATGAATATCAGATAGATACCAGGTAGTGCCAATAGCTACCCAATACATATTTGCTATATGTCTGATAAATACCAGACACTAGTTTAAATAATATGTAAAATATACTAATAATAGCAACATACCCACACGTATCAGGTATCCAATTTGTAGTGTTTAATGCAGAATTTCATCATAGTATCAACAGTTTATCAGATACCCGGTATTTTCACTGGTTAAAATTGAGGCAAACATGGCATATATCTAGTACCCAATATATGCCTGATATGTGTGGTATAGGTACATGATATGCAATATACACAATACACACACATATCGGGGTATCAGATTTGTGTAGTGTTTATACGTAAATTCGGGATAAATATTATAGATATTACAATACATTTAATATATTTCACCTTTATATCGTGCAGTCATCATATGGATCAGATATTATAGCAATATAGCAAACCAATACAAATAATATTACTTTACAGATTTATAGATTTTATGTATAAATCGCGATATTATTAATTTTTAAATTTATATAATAAATTATAATAAATAAATAATTTGGATTAAATAATTTGGGTTTAAATAATTATAATAAAATTTTTATTAAAAATAAACAAAAATATAAAAAATTAATAAATTTTAAATTTCTTCGTAATTGGTTTTTCCAATTTTCCTAGTGAAATTTTAATCATTCCACAAAGTAATTTGACTTTCGCATCTTTATCGGGGTCGAAGCTTTTAGAAAAATTATGAAAGATTAAAAATTGTAAATTCATTATTAAATTCTTAAAATCTTAAATTAAAAAAAAAATTACCTTTTAGGCAGCTGTATCAACATTTTTATTTCATCTTTTGGAACAAAAAAGCTTCTTTTTAAACAATGTAATCCATCTTCAATGTCTTGGTCGTAATTAAATTTGATATAAATACGTTGCGCATCAAACTTGTTGACCTCGATTTCGATAGTATTTCTTGCAACGCCACATGCTTCAACATAAATGATAAATTGGTCACTATATTAAAATACATTAAATAAAAATTTTTAATCAGTGCTAAATAATTATATATATAGCCTAACTAATAAAATAATTTCAATACCTTGATTCAAATATATTGTACTGCGGATATGAAAGCGGTTGTGACTGAGTTTAGGCTTGCGCTTGGAGTTGCTGCGACTGTGACTGTGACTGCGTTTGGGCTTGCGTTTGGGTTTGCGTTTGGTGTTGCTGCGGCTGTGACTGCGTTTGGGTTTGCGTTTAGTGTTGCTGCGGTTGTGACTGCGTTTGGGTTTGCGTTTGGTGTTGCTGCGGCTGTGACTGCGTTTGGGTTTGCGTTTAGTGTTGCTGCGACTGCGTTTGAGTTTGGGTTTGGAGTTGCTGGGGTTGCGTTTGGGTTTGGAGTTGCGACGGGCCCACCAGCAATAATGGCTGTTCCTCGATCTGAATTTTGAAAATAATCTTAATTATTAATACAGAAGACATCTAAGAATTATATTGTTATCAACTAAAAAATAACTTACATCTTCGTCTCTATTGTGAATGGCTTTAGTTCTTGCTCGGTTGAAGTTTAATATTTTGCCGCGTGGTCCTCAAAGGGGATGATCTTTCACATAATTAAAAAAAACTTCCTTCTCACTCTCCTTCTCGAAATGTACGAAGCCATACCTATAAATAAATAATAATAATATAATCATTTAATTAGAATTACTGTAAATTAAAATATACTACACACAGTGACACTATTTATTTACTTACCCCCAGTTGACTTCTTTTTTTACATGTTTAAAATTATAACGCAATGTGGATCTAAGAAACTCGGCTATATTGGTCGCCTTTATCCCTTCTAGTTCATTCGGAGTAACTCCTTCAAAAAAAATGGACAACCTAGACTCTGTTTGACAACAGGGATATTTTTTATTTGCTATTTAATTTAAATAGGGGATGATAAAAAGGTTTCATTAGAAAAAAAAAATACCTCGGTATCCTCTTGTGAGGGAAGGAAAAAAGAAAAATAGCCTCCCGTAAAGGAAGGAAAAAAAATAGCCTCCCGTGAAGGAAGGAAAAAAATAGCCTCTCATGAAGGAAGGAAAAAAATAGCCTCCCACTGAAGGAAGGAAAAAAAAATAGCCTCCCGTGAAGGAAGGAAAAAAAATAGCCTCCCGCGAAGGAAGGAAAAAAAAATAGCCTCCCGTGAAGGAAGGAAAAAAAAATAGCCTTCCGTGAAGGAAGGAAAAAGGTAACCTCCCGTGAAGGGAGGGGAGGAAGGAGGAAAAAAGGTAAGCTCCCGTGAAGGGAGGAAAAAAGGTAACCTCCTAAGAAAGAAAAAAAAGGTAGAAAGAAGGTATAAAGTAGTAATTTTCTTCGAGTGAAATAAACCACATATATATATATTTACCCATCATTGGTCAAGTGGTCAAGTGAAAGAAAGAATATATTTATTTATTTGTTTGTGTTTATCGTTGAGGAAGGCTTTGCTGGAAGGCTTTTATATATGTTTATAAGTAAGAAAGAATTTATTTGTTTATCGCTGAAGATTGAAGAAGGCTTTGAAGGCTTTTATATATGTTTATAAGGTTTAGTGTATAAACACATAAATTAAAAAAAAAACAAGAACCGCGTAAAAGGAAAAAAGCCACGCTAAAAAAAGCAAAAAACGCGCCATTACTAAAAAAAATTGATGATGATAGCATACGTCACTTCAAGAAATCACCAATCACAAATGGTGATTGTCACAGTTAACTCTGGCCAAATTACAATTTGGCCAGAGTTAAAGTCAAAATTACTACCTTACTACATTGACGTATTGAGTATTGACGCAACCCTAATGATGGCATATTAAGAAGTAGATTTAATTATCACATAACGCCCATAGTGCTGGCCGGCCCTGTGCAGAATTTTTTCAGGTTTTTCGTTTTGCACACTGTGTGATCAGTTGATTTTGTCCGACGCGAGTAATGTGAAAATTTCGTAATTGATGTAACGCACGAAAATAAACTTAATTAGTCTTTTTTAGATATATTATAAAATTCATTTCTTGGATCTTTTTGGTTTAAACTACATATTTATTTGAAATTTATTTTTTTATAAAGAAACCAACTACATTTTGTATTATTATGTAAGCAAAAGATATATCATTTTGATTTTTTTGATTTACGTTTTTTTGATTCTTTTTTATGATATTTTCTTTTCTTTCTCTTATGGGTTTTGGAACTTTCTGCTCTGTTATTGTTATCAATATCGTCAGGAGAATTGTTGTCATCATCATAATTATCATTCCCATTATAGCTACCATCTTCAGAATCCCAGTCATAAATCAGAACTTCTTCAGTCGAACGATTAAGCCTTTCTAGCGCTACTTTATTTAGACATCAACTAGGTGCTCCTATAGGTGGCATTCCGGTTTCTTGTACATAACCATCAATCCTTTTGTACTTTAAAGTTGCTTGCTTTGTTTTTAACAAATTGACCGTTGGATCAGTTCTTTTATGTAATAAAAGACGAAGCTTAAATATAATAAAATTAAAATTAAAATTTTTAAATTATTAATATCTCAGTCTTCTTTGATAAGTCTTGTTTGCGTGTATGCGAATATATTAAAAAATTAGTAAAAGTAATAATGTAATACATACTCTTGGGGAACGCCACCATTTATCATATATATATATAGACGTTGTTTTGTTTTTGACCGCTTCTTTAATAGTTAAATCCTTTTTCAACCATAATTCCAGATCATTAGGATCTATCTCGTCTGGATCATCATCGGGATTTAGTGGTTCTCTAATCTTTTCAATTACCACTGGTATTACGACTGGCCATTCGCTCTCTGGATCCGTCTCCTCCCATTCCTCCGAATGGTATCCTGTTTCTTTCAATATGTTGACTAAATCTTCTTTAGGATATCTATTAATATACTTGTCATTATTTTGAATAAGATAATTCGTGGCAATAACTCTCCTTTTCTTTTTCTAGTTATATAATAAATAACATACATATATAAAAAAAAATTATTATTGGTTAAGTTCCAGTATCCTAATTTTTGCTCTTTTTTTGCTACTTACATCCTGCATTTTTGAGTTCTTTGCGGTTCTTCTTTTGTTACTCTTTATTTTTTCTTCGCCTTGAATTCTAATATTATATTCTCGATGGCGAGAGCGCCAACGTCCATAAAGCATGTCTAATAGTTCTTTATTCGTTACTTTATATCTTTTATCAACCAGTTTGCGAAGCGCTGGAAGTAGCTTCGTAACTATATTATTCTTCTGTTCTGCCCAAGTAATTTTTACATCCATTTCAAATACATCTTTTAGGTCGGAATCGATCCAGATAAACACCTCTTTCTATAAAATATATGTAATAATAAAAAATCAATTGTTAATTAATAAAAAAAATCGTATTAATATAAATAAATACTTTCCTTAAGTCTTTTGTACGATCTTGAGTCTAAATACTTAACAACTTCTTCAGAAGATGATGATGAGCTTACAAATTCATCATCTTTAGATGATGAAGAATCAGTTCCGCTAGTTCTATTTCTTCTGTGCACATTCTTTTTCGCCATTACTATTTCGATCCTACTTATTTATTATATAGGAATAAAAAACTCTTCAATGAAAATTATTGTCACGGACTTAACTAACAGCTGTTATCTTTAGCGCATATATAAAAATATATTTTTACCTGGCACTTGTTTAATAATTATTATATATAGGTTGACGATATTTGTACTTGGTAAATAAGTTTCGAGTCTGAAGTCTCCCCAAAAAAAGACGTACCCCTTTTTATATAAAAAATGTAATCGTGTAAACGCGTAAAAATAAATGCAAGATCTTCCAAAGCGCGTTCGTACGATTAACAAGATCTTTTAGAGCGCGTATTAACAAATATAAGCAATAAGTTCCTTCAAAGCGCGTATGACTAAAAAAAGTAATTATATCGATTTCTTTCAACCTGCGTTTCTTAAAAATATTCTGTAAATAATTAGCCATTTTTAGTAACACATAATTAACAAAAAAAATGAGTAATAATAATACCAAAAAGTCTATAGCTGACTTATTAAAGCCCAAAAAAAAGTATGTATATCCATGTCATTGCGTTCTTTGTAAAGGCGCAGAAGTTGATCCCCGTACACAAGAGAAACATACAAGAGATAATATTTTATGGAGATCAGATGATTATGATTCAAGAAGAAATCAAATGAATGCTATTGCAGGAAGAAAACAAAACAAACCTAATATTATCCTCTCAGTTGAAAAAAACCTTGTAGGAGCCAGCTCAATTAAGAAACGCAAAAGAGACGACAATCAGCAAATATCACCCATTGAAAACTCAGCCGATTCGAGTATCCCAAATTCATTTTTAAGTCCCATTATGTCGTCAAGTTTGGCTACGCCAAAAAATCCACAACCGGATACTACTACATTAGATAACATGGTAAATGATGCATCAAAGCCCAAAACCTCATATTTTCATGATCCAGAATCTAACAATGAAAATAATAATGAGTATGATAATAATAATATTTGGGAAATGGAGTATGATGTCAATGATATTTATAACATAAATCAAGAGGAAGAAAGTTCACCTAAAAACAATAGTGATAATGATGATGAGGAACATCATATTTATAACATAGATCGGGGAGGAGGAAGTTTGTTTGCATCTCCTATAATTGATAGTGATGAGGAAGTTTTTGAATTAGGAAATTTAGATGATTCCATAAATACCGAGATTATTCTGTGGGCATTTAAATTTCAGCAAAGATATCGGCTTCCCGATATTGCACTTGAAGCGTTAATTAAATTTTTACATATTCTTCTTATACGAATTAATAAATCACAATTTGAAGGATTCCCTACCTCAATATATAAAGCAAAGAAACTATTAGGAGTCATTCAACCAAAGATGTGTATGGCTGTGTGTACAAGTTGTCATAAATTACACAGCGCTAAAGATATTATTGCATATCAGAAGGAAGGAAATTTTGCTATGATGAATTGTTTGCATGAGGAATTCGCAGACAATCTGATATTAAAATGTCGCAATAAATGTAATAATCCACTCTCCGCTCTCAAGAAAAATAAAAATGGAATAATTGCTGTACCTCGTATGCTCTATCCAAAACCGAGTATTCGTCAGCAGTTGAGCATGCTTTATCAAAGGCCTGGATTTGAAGATATGCTACAGCTATCAGGGGCTCAAAGAAATAGTAACTCTAACATCTATTCAGATATTTATGATGGCAGAGTATGGAAAACTTTTCCATTTGATGATGGTAGCAGCTTTTTTACAACAGAAACCGCAGTCACTCATTTAGGCCTTCTTTTTAATCTTGATTGGTTTCAACTATTTACTTACACACAACACAGTACTGGTGCTCTTTATGCATCTATTTGTAATCTTCTAAGATCGGAAAGGAATAAACCTGAAAATATTATATATTTAGGTTTTTTGCCGGGGCCGAAAGAGGTGGGGTTAGAACGAATCAATCATTATTTAGCTCCTATTGTAGATGAGTTTTTAGAACTTTGAAAGGACTGGAGAGTACCAAAGACCCATAGGTGTCCTGATGGTTTGGATATAAAAGTTGCATTAATTGTTGGATCATCAGATATACCTGCCACTCGAAAGCTGTTTGGCCATGGATCTGTAGCAATGAAATGTAATAGATGTGAAAAACGTAGTACCTATAGTAGAGAATATAAAAAAACTCATTATGGAGGAATGCAAGACTATAATAAATGGGTAACAAGACCTGCAAATCCTTTATTACATAGGCAATATGCTCATGAATGGTTGCGGTGTTTCTCAAAGGCTTCTAGGGAAGCACATTTTAAAGAACATGGCGTACGATGGTCTGAGTTGTTACGATT
Source organism: Rhizophagus irregularis (assembly GCF_026210795.1). NCBI lineage: Eukaryota > Fungi > Glomeromycota > Glomeromycetes > Glomerales > Glomeraceae > Rhizophagus > Rhizophagus irregularis. Next base: position 588,129 of record NC_089451.1, on the reverse strand, counting down.
GCCATATATGGATCCTATACGATTTGATGTAGTAGATCCTATGCATTGTCTCTTCCTTGGCGTCGCAAAATGGATAATAAAATCCATTTTTATAAATCAAAATAAATTAAATATGGAACAACTTCACATTGCACAAAATAGAATGGATCATGTTGACTTGCCTCCTGACATTGGTCGGATTCCTCCAAAAATTGCAATTGGAAACGATGGGTTTTCCAACCTAACTGCCGATCAATGGAAGACATTTATTATGATTTATTCTACAACTATCTTGTGGGACATGCTAGATGATAATGATAGAAAAATTTTAGGACATTTTGTTCGGGCATGCAATCTTTTAGTAGCAAGATTTATTACAGAGGATGATTTAAAAGAGGCGCAAGAAAGATTAAAAGATATGGCTTACCTCATAGAAAATACATATGGTCCCGAATTCATAACAAGTAATATCCATCTTGCTCTTCATATTCCTGATTGTTGCCGTGATTACGGTCCTATATATAATTTTTGGCTTTTTCCATTTGAGAGACTTAATGGATATATAGGTGAGATTTTTGATTTTTTAATTTTTGGGTTAAAGTATACAGTAGACTATATTTTAAAAAAAAATTTCATTTTCACCTAAATTCAGGATCATATCCTAATAGTAACTGGCAAATAGAGCCCGAACTGATGAAAATCGTCCTTAAAAACACTTTTGTAGATTATCATTTATCACGTAGATGGTCATCTGGTCTTCTAGATGAATCTCTTTACCTTCTTATGCCAAAAAAAGCTGTAGGAAGTTTAGCATTCACAGCAGAAAGGGAAGAGCTACAACATTTTCTACTTATGAGACATAATACATCTATGCTTTTCAAAATATATGGTACTGAACCAATACCTGGTCAAATGCTTAAGCCATCATATATCAATGTTGTTATGCCTTTGGAATTGTGAGGATTCCTATGTGAATGGTATGCAATATTATATGAGAAGGAAAAGGAAGACGTGTTAGGATTTATGGATTTGCACATGAATCAGCATGCAAGACTGCAAATCGGTGCAGAAATATTCGGATCTATGATAGTAGGTCGACATGAAAACAATGCGACTATACTTGCAAAATGGAGAGCAAATAACGATGAGTCAACTGATATATATCCAGGAGAAGCTCAATATTACTTTGAACATACAATTAGGTTTCCTGAAAGATCGAGGACACACCTTCTGGCGTACGTCAAATGGTATAAGCCTGCCACTACTTCAGCTACTCGATTTAAACATAATTTTATGGAATCAGAAGTGTCCAATACAGAGTTATGGAAAGCTGAGTATTTTCAGAAAGGGAGTGATTCATTATTAGCAGTCCATAGAATACTATGCAGAGCTGTTAAACTCAAATACGTTATGAAAAGACCGAACCAACAGAATCAACAAAAATATTTTTCTATAGTTCCTTTGAATAGAAGATTTAATTTATAAAAGAATAATCTATTATCTATTCGAAATGCATTTAAACAATTTGCATACACTTTATCACGTGCACATGTATAAATAAATGTCGATCCTATTCTATATGCACAAACACGTGATCGCTTTACAATTGTGTTACATTTGAAAGTGTATGCAAATTGTTTAAATGCTATTACACGAAAATATCGATCTTTGATAGGTGTATATCAAATTCTATCCAATGGATTTCGTGGCTGTGACCTTTTTTTTTATTAATTAATTACCGTAAGGAAGGCATTTGAATGCCATCCTTTAAAAAATTTTCTCGTGATGCCATCCAATAGATTTCAATAAATTTTGTGGCTGTGACCTTTTTTTATTAATTAATTACCCGTAAGGAAGGCATTCGAATGCCATCCTTTAAAAAATTTTCTCGTGATGCCATCCAATAGATTTCAATAGATTTTGTGGCTGTGACCTTTTTTTATTAATTAATTACCCGTAAGGAAGGCATTCGAATGCCATCCTTTAAAAAATTTTCTCGTGATGCCATCCAATAGATTTCAATAGATTTTGTGGCCGTGACCTTTTTTTATTAATTAATTACCCGTAAGGAAGGCATTCAAATGCCATCCTTTAAAAAATATTCTCGTGATGCTACCCAATAGATTTTGCGACTGTGACCTTTTTTGTAAACCGGCTTTCATTGTTTTCTTTATATGAAAATTTATATGAATTTTTAAAATTACTCGAAGAACTGTTACTCCGGAGGACTATATATGTATATTCAAGAGTTGAGTCGATGCCATATAATTAGTGGTTCATTTAGTTACACTTATGCTCTGGACTTAACGAACCGTTTACCTCGTAAATGGTAGGTAATTTATAAAAAGCTTCTACTTGGGGTGCGCTGTCAACTAATTAAATCAAAACTATGTATAGTCTTATAATAAAATTTATTATTGAAGATTTTTTCGTATTAAACTATTTTATAATAAATTTATTATTAACGAAGCTATATTTTCATTCTTTAATAACTCTGGATCTTTCTTAACATTTTCATTTCAAACTTTGCGAAATTACTCCAAATATCTGTCTCTTTCACGAAATATCTTTTTTTTTTAAAAAAAGTCATTAATACTTCGAAATTAATAAATTAAATTTTCTAACCATAATAAAACTTTTTTTTCGTAAGTTTTGAAAAAAATGAGGTATTTTATGTTTCTTGAAGATATCATGTATCTATTCAACTTTACGGCGTTACTTGAATGCTAATAAAGCGTAAGTTATTAAATTTTAAAGATTTCGGATAATTTATTGGGAAAATGATTTCCGTTTATATGTACATTATAAAAAATTGTATTATGATATCATAAACAAAATTTTAACTCATGCCGCAATTAATTCGAAGTGGTATAGTACAAATCATGTGACTATCAGCTCCCAACACTGATTCCGTGTATGTTGATCAATTTATTACTATTACACAAAAAAAAGTGTGCTCTTTAAATTATTATATACTTGTGTGCGCGTCCGATCGTATTCAAAAAAGGAAATTACAACAAATGCACTTGCCGATCATTTATTGTCGTAATTTCCTTTTTTAAATATGGGTGAAACACTACACTTTATAAATAGTACAAAAATCTAATATTTTAATTTTCCGATTAATTTATTTGAATTACGCAGGAAATAAAGAAAGGATATCATGATTATTATTATTAAATTAAGTTCTTATCTAGCAAGAAAATTTAAATTTTTGGTGCATGTAACAATTGTAACATAATTTAAATTAATCTATTATTATTATTTATTGTGTAAACTGAATGAAATTAACCAATTACAATTTTGATATTTATATTATTTATTATTACATCAGAATCATTGAAATATTTATATTTTTCAGATTAAATAATTAATTGATATTATAATGAATTTTTCCCATTGCTGCTGTCTGTACCTTGAAGCGCGATTATTCAGAGGCGTCTTATATATTTATTATACATACTATATACACTTAATTAATAATTTAAATTATTAAATGTGTCAAATTTTATTATTATGTGGTGCATAAAAAAAAATTTCAATTAATTTACATTATTTAAAAATATCTTCATTATTTTAATTACTTGCGCAATTATATTATTACTCTACTCTAGGATTACATGGTTTAGGCTAATTTTCCTCGATGAATGTACATATTATTTAATCGAACGGTATTTATTACATTATATATAATATAATATAATGAATGAAATTAACCAATTACAATTTTGATATTTATATTATTTATTATTACATCAGAATCATTGAAATATTTATATTTTTCAGACTAAATAATTAATTGATATTGTAATGAATTTCTCCCATTGCTGTCTGTACCTTGAAGCGCGATTATTCAGAGGAGTCTTATATATTTATTATACATACTATATACATTCAATTAATAATTTAAATTATTAAATGTGTCAAATTTTATTATTATGTGGTGCATTATAAAAATTTTCCAATTAATTTACATTATTTAAAAATATCTTCGTTACTTTAATTACTTGCGTAATTATATTATTACTCTACTCTAAGATTACATGGTTTAGTCTAATTTTCCTAGATGAGTGCACATATTATTTAATCGAACGGTATTTATTATATAGGTTTTTATTTTCTACGCACCTGCATAAATTGTAGGGTGCATATATTATATATAAAATTTTCGATTTTTGAATATTTTACGCACTGGTAAAAAAATTTAAATAAATTTTCTAAAAATAAAACAATGCATATGTATTTCTGTACGCATCCCTTCTATTACATAAAAAAATTATTTTTTCTATTAATTAAATTATATGCCGAAAAAGTATCAAAGATAAGCTCATACTATTAAAATACTATTAAAATGCAAACAGGCGACCGAAGGGAGCCATTAAATTACAATGATGTTTTCCTTTTCTTTCCTTTTTGATTGATTATTATAAACTCCTTTACAAAAACATACAATTGTTTGTTTTCTTAATTTAGATTCTATTTTTTTCTGATCTTCCTTTACGTATGCCAAAGCCCTGTTGATGAGCTTATTGCTTGATGTGGTTAAATGCAATCTTCCAGGTGAGAAAAGCCATCCCAACTTCCAATTTCAGAGTTTCATTGGAGGAACCACCATTATCTTCACCATCAGAGTCACTGTCATTAGGAATATTTTCAATAAAATCATTATCAAAAGCCTCATCGAAAATTTCATCATCGCTTAACATAAATTCGGAGTCACTCATTTTAGTTGTAATAAAATTTATAAGTGGGAGAAAGAGGTTGGGAGGAGAGACTAAGAAGAAGAGGGGGGAGATAGGAAGAGAGGAAGAGAGGGGAAGAGGAAAGATGATAATTGTTGGGAAAAAAAAGTATAATATAATTTAAACACGTGATCATGTGAAATAAAAAAGTCTAAATTTAGACGCGTATCAAAAAAAGCTGCGCATGAGACAATTATGATGTATTTATTAAATAATTTAAATACCCATGTATATCAGAATTACTATGCATGGGATGCAATTTATGCATCCCGCATAAAAGTCAAATTCCTTTATTATATTATATATAATATATATAATAATACAATTAAAAAAATATATATAAAAGGAGATAAAATTCCTTTTCAGAAAAATCAGAAAAGTCATCGTAATAAAACAACAATTTTACATAATCAAGAAATTTGAATTTTTTTAAAATGTCTCAACTTTCGCCAGAAGATAAATCATCCAATTCAGAAAATGAGGTCAATTCAGAAAGTGAAAGTGGTTCATTTTCTGAATTAGATCAAAGGTTTAGTTCCAAGGTCTCTCGGAAAAGAACCAAACATAGATATTTCTCATATATAATTCCATTGGAATATTCTCCAAAATATTCTCCAACCTTAGAAAATATTACGACGGCAGGTCCGTCAGATGTACAAACTACGACGACAGCAGGTTCGACTGATGTACTACAAACTACAACGGCAGGTCCGTCTGATGTACAAACTACGACGACGGCAGGTCCGTCTGATGTACAAACTACGACGACAGCAGGTCCGACTGATGTACTACAAACTACGACGACAGGTCCGTCTGATGTACAAACTACGATGACAGCAGGTCCGACTGATGTACTACAAACTACGATGGCAGGTCCATCTGATGTACAAACTACGACGACGGCAGGTCCGTCTGAAATTATATCGCCGAGGAAAAGAAAGGACGAAGAGTCCACCAAAAGTAAAGAAGCAAAAAAGGCCAAATTAACCCCGGCAGACAATCCGAAAGAAAAAGGTAAAAAGTATATACTATTATTATATATATTATTATTTTAGGACCCCGGATATCTCCAAAACAGGTCATAAGTCACACTTTCAGCAGATTGGCCCATTTTTCAGGGGCTCAAAAAATCATTTTTTGTAAATATCTCGGCATCCAGTGGTCCAATTTTGATGAACTTTTTTTTTAAATTGTAGAGCTAAATGAGGGCTACAAAATAAAAAAAAGTCATTAAAATTGAATTACTGGATGCTGAGATATTTACAAAAAACGATTTTTTGAGTTTCAGCAAAAAGGGGTGTTTTTGGCCAAAAGTCCATTATGACCTTTATATTAGATATCCGGGGTCCTATTATTTTAAAAGTCGAGAACTATCTCACATTATATAAATTTATTATTAATTTTTTTTTATTCATCAGACACAATCGAAATTCTTTCAGAAGATCATTACGAAGTCCAACAGTTCTTAGAAATGATTCCCGCTAATGCTTTGAAAGACGGATTAGTTGCTCTAAAGAGCATGAATGGCAGAAATTGTAAACAACTTACACTCCCGCGCCAAAAGTTTAGGACCACCCAATAAATTTTTAAAAAAATGGTTTTTTTTAACCAACTAATATTTTAATAAACTATAAAAAGTAATTTATAATTACTTTAATGGATAAAGAACAATTTTTTATTATTAGTTAAAAATGTAAAAATAAATTATCGGTAATTTAGTTATCCAGCATTTCGCAAAGTCACGTGACTAATGTTTACATCACGTGATTTTTCGTGATGAAGGAAAAAAATTCGTAAAATGAATAAAATATAAAAACTTTTTATTAAACCTCTTGTTATGTATAATAAAAAAAAAAATTCTGGTCCATAACTTCACAAAATTAAAAGTTAAGATAATGAAAAAAAATTTTAATAAAAAATGCTTAATTTTTGGTAAAAATGTAAACAAAAAAACCAATTTACCGAAACTAACTTTATAAAAATATAATTAAAACATTCCTCAATATCTTGTGGGATATCCACGAGCTTTTATAACTGCCTCAATTCTACGGTTCATGCTCCTCCACAAGCTTTTGGTAGACCTCACATGAAATTTCTGACCAACATTCTTGAAGAAGTTCCTCCAATTCTCCTAAATTTTTAGGATGATTTTGCTTTGCTCTTATACGCCTCTCAAGCTCATCCCAAAGATGCTCAATGGGATTGAGGTCTGGGCTCTGCCCCGGCCATGATAGCAAATTTATTCCCATTTCTTCACAGAACTCTCTTGTTCTTGCACTTGTATGAATCGGTGCATTATCTTGTTGGAACAAATAATCACCATTTTCTTCTTCAAATCTTTCCAAGAAAGGGATCACGTGATAGCCAAGTATCTCTTCTATATGCCTTTGACTATTAACTCGACCATTAATTCTTACCAAAGGGCCCAATCCAAACCATGTAAAACACCCCCACATCATGACTCCACCTCCACCATGCTTCATGGTTGGAACAAGCGCAATTAATATCATATTTTTCTTTTTGAAGACGCCAAACCCGAATTTTTCCATCATTCTGGAACATAGTAAATCGAGACTCATCACTCCATACAATTTTTTTCCAATCATTTATAGTCCATAAGCGTCTTTCACGAGCCCAATTTAAGCGTATTTTTCGATTACACTCACTAACACAGGGTTTTCTTAAGGCTGCACAACTATTATATCCCATTCCATACAATGTTCGTTGTATGGTGCGCCTACCTACATCATTTCCAGTGGATTCCATAAAAATTTTTCTAATTTTTTCTTCAGGTTCACGTCGGTTTTTATTAATAATAGCTTTAAGATGCCGTTTATCCCGTTCAGTTAGTTTCTTAGGACGACCACTTCTGGGAGCGACAGTAACAGCACCAGTTTCACGATATTTTGCTATTATATTATGAATTGTAGTTTTTCCATAGCCTGTTTTATTTGAAATAGCTCTTTCTGAATCACCGGCTTCATAAAAACCGATAACTTTTCCACGTTCAAAATCCGTTAGTTCTCTTTTTTTAACCATTTTGCTTTTAAACAAAAAAAAAAGCTGCTAAAATTTTGTGTAATTATCATTACTAATCAATAAATAACGTAAATAGTTTTTATTTATGTTACACAAATGCGTAATTATTACTGTTTAGGTGTTGTTTATGCCGATCATAAAGGTGGTCCTAAACTTTTGGCGCGGGAGTGTATCTTAGATATAGATAAGCAAAAATTAACTGCCGTTCTTCCGTCAGGATCTCTTAACATAAAACCGACATTTTACATGTCCGAGAAAAATTTTATAGAAATGGAACAGGAGAGATTTGAGAACAATCCCTATATACTTAAGCGATTACCTGCTAATTCAGACAATAGCAACAATAATACAACAATAGGGATCGAACTTTTATATAAAGAAAAGATAACTGGTGAAAATCTTAAGGAAGATACATTAGCCGTTGTATGGTTAATACATCATTTAAAGACGGTCCAAGATCGTTTACCTTATAACCCCCCAATGATGCAGCCCAATTATAACAGTAAAAAATATGTACAAAACCTCCAAGAATACTTTGACAATTATTTAAATAAAGGAATGGAATTTGATGGTTCCAAAATAAATGGAGCTATTCCTCTTGTGAGAAATATTGATGATGATAATAATCTTAATTTAAGAATTAATTCCATTCCTGACAAAATAGACGGTGGCAATATGTCTTCGTTGATAGAAGACATGCTTGTAGTCTTAGACGAAATCTAATCAGAAAATGAGATAACCGAATTGACAAGACGGCGAAATGCAAGAAGATACGCGTATTTTTACGAATTATATAAGATGATATTAGAAACAGTCGCTTCAGAGCCAAAAAAATTTGGCGAAACAAATGCATTAAAAGTTAAGAAAAAACTTGAGGGGGAGAAGAAAGAAACAGAAGAAGAAACTGAATTAGAAAAGTTTCTAAAAAAAGCTGAAGAAAAACTAACGCAAAGACAATGGAGAAGTTACAAAACTTCAGCCGAAAGAATAAATAGGTTGTGGAATACATGCAATAAAAGTTTTGCGATTTTCGATTTGATAACCGTTCTCACACCTAATTTATTTGAACGACTACCAAGTAAAGAAAGTGCGGAACAGTGGTTTACAATAATCGAAAAAGGAATCTATTATACCCATCAGGAGTATAAGGATATCCAAAAGCAGCAGGAGGAGGAGAAGGAAGTTATTGATGACAGTAGTAGTAGCGACAGTAGTAGCAGCAGCAGTAGTAGTAATAATAATAGTGGAAGTGGAAGTAGAAGGGGTCGGGGACTAGGAAGGGGAAGAGGACGAGGAAGGGGAAGAGGACGAGGAACGAGAAGAGGATGAGGAACGGGAACGGGAACGGGAAGAGGAAGAGGGAATAAAGCTGGTAGTAGTAGTGATAAAGGAAAGGAAAAAGTAGTCTAAGGAAATAAATATCTTTCATTATTATTATAACAAAATGTGTATATTTTTTATTTTCCATCTTTTAGTTCTATAAATAATAATATAATACAATATAATAAATAAATCGTTATTTACTATTCACAAAACACATGTTATAAATTTTATTTACTACTAAAGAGTTTATAAAATAGCCGTGAGTTTGATGTACCTCACAGTATTCTTCTTAATAAATTATAGCAACTTTTTTTATTTATTAAATAGGATTTTAAAATGTAACTAACGGTTTAAAAATTTATATATGTACGATTCGATTGTAAATAGTGAGTTAAAACTATTAACACTTTTAATAATAATAAATAAATGCTTAATAAAGTACAGTATATATCCGTATCCGTAATTCGCCAGATTTTCTGGATGACAGATGAGAAGGATAAAACTACCACCATATATATAATAATTATTACATTTATAATACAGTCGGCTCGCGTTATAACGAATTTTGATTTAACGAATTATTGTGGTACAGATTTTATTGTCCGGAGCGAAGCGAAGGACTATATGTGTTATGTCAAAGATATCCAGAAATTTCATGCTACATCAGATTAAATAAATTTGTGATACATCAGATAAACAAGATAAAGGTTTATTTATAACCTTTTTTTGCATTCAAATTTAATTAACAATTTGCGTACACTTTCTAATGTAACACAATTATAAAACGATCACGTGTTAGCGCATATAGAATAGGATCGACATTTATTTATACATGCAAATTGTTTAAATGCCTTTTTTTTCCTAGTCATATGAATATTTACTATTTAAATGCTGTAACGAAATAAACTGTATAAATTATTTTTTACTTGTGGAGAAAAATATCCATATTTTTTATCACAGTGTATGAGACTCACGTAAGTACATTTTTTTCCACAGTTTTAATATATTCACGTAAGTACGTTTTTTTCTACAGTTTTAATATACTCACGTAAGTACATTTTTTTCCACAGTTTTAATATACTCACGTAAGTACATTTTTTTCCACAGTTTTAATATCTTTCGCGTAAGTACATTTTTTTAACGGGTTTAATATCTTCGCGTAAGTACATTTTTTTCCACAGTTTTAATATACAGTCAACTTTCTTTATAGTCACACATTTGAGACAGTCCATATTTGGTGATTATAAAGAGATGTGACTATATAAAAAATTTCTTATATTTGTATATCATAATTCCGGCCAAAAATTAACATAATTTTAGCCAGAATTATACTTAAAACTTTATTGTATCGTAACTTCGCCAATATTAATCGTAGAGAGATGATCTTACCGCCATTCGATTCGTCTTGATGAGACGGTTCTAATGGTATAAAATACGTCGAAATCCAATCACTAGATTAATTTCCGAAATTAAAAAAATATTAATGGTTTTTGTGTAATAACTCTGTCAATATTGATCACAGAGAGATGAGCTTACCACCATTCGATTCGTCTCGATGAGGCGATTCCAACGAGCTATAAATCGTCTTTTTACAATCACTAGGTACCGAGAAATCTAGCAAAATGTTAAATGGCGCAGTAAACGTAAATCAAGAAATATTATAATGCCGATGTTTAACATTTTGTTGAATAACTCGTTAGCCAGTGATCAGAAAAGGATAAAACTACCACCATTCGATTCGTCTCAGTGAGACAATTCTAACAAGCTATGATACATCTTTGTACGATTATTAGATGCCAAGTTATTTAATATATTCTTTATATAACTGTGATTATAAACGGTTCTTTTTAATATAAGATTTTTGAGGATAGGTGTGATAGTGACTATAGATAGATTGTGACTATATAGGATAGATTTTAATAATAAAGTGTTTTGAACATTCAACTGGTGTGACTATATAGTAGAATGTGACTATAACGGGAGTGACTATAGAGGGAGTTGACTGTACTTACGTAAGTACATTTTTTTCTACAGTTTTAATATACTCACGTAAGTACATTTTTTTCCACAGTTTTAATATACTTACGTAAATACATTTTTTTCCACAGTTTTAATATATTCACGTAAGTACATTTTTTTCTACAGTTTTACCACTACGTAAGTAGATTTTTTTTATTAATAATTAGAAACTTTGGTTTCTTTTCCCATTTAATAATATACTAATTAGAAATAATTTTTTTTTTATAAATATTCTCAAACAAAATAAAAATTATTCAAATAAAAATCTCAATGTCTACCAAAAATAATAACAATAATACAGGAGGACTACCAAAATTTAGAATTAAACGAGTCAACAACAATGAAGATAACAATACTCTTCAAAAATTTTATAAAAAAAACAAGAGCAGTGCAGTTGTTGGATTACCAAAATTTAAAATTTCCAAAGATTTTGAAAGAAGTACAAAAAAATTGGATTTGGCACCACAATCAGAAGCTGAATTTCTAGTAAATCTTCTAGAAGCACCACAACCAGAAACATTAATTACGAAATTACTTCCATATCAGAAACAAAGCCTTGGCTGGATGTTATCAAATGAACACCCTAAAGAGCCAACTATCGATGAAGAAGTTCAATTCTGGATTCAAAAGGAGGAGCAATCGAAAAAAACACGCTATTATAATACAATAGCAAGATTTGCAACAATAGCACGCCCTAATCTTAACAGAGGTGGAATACTCGCTGATGATATGGGTCTTGGCAAGACGATACAAATGATTGCTTTGATAGCTTCCAAACCTGCAATCAATTTAGATTCCACATATTCTAAAACTACTCTGATTGTTACTCCTTTAAGTGTGCTTGACAATTGGGTTGACCAAATCAACATACATGTTAAGAAAGGGTCTCTTTCTTCTTACGTTTTTCATGGTATTAATCGAAATAATGATCCAGAATTCCTTAAAGATCACGATATAATAATTACTACATATGCTATTCTTGCACAATCAGATATAAAAGAAAGGAGTGGATTACTCGCTATTAAATGGCTTCGAGTTATCTTAGATGAAGGACATATTATTTGTACAAAATCATCAAAACAAAGTATTGCTGCATGTAATTTAGATGCTGAGAGAAGATGGATTCTCACAGGAACCCCAATTATGAACGAGTTAAATGATATGTATTCTTTAATTAAATTTTTAAGATTCACTCCTTTTGATAATTTTGAAACATGGAATACTATATTTAACAACAAAACAATGAAATTTAAAAACAATAATAACAGTCGTCTTAACGACTTAAGAAACTTAATGAAAACCGTTTGTCTTCGTAGGACAAAGGACATGAAATTCAATGAACATCCTATAGTATGTCTTCCTCCTATTAATTTCTATACTCATAAAATTAAGTTTAAGACAGACGAGAAAAAGATTTATGATAAAATGGAAAGTGATACAAAAGAACAATTTAGAAGTTGGAAAGAATCAAGAAATGGCAATTTAAAAAATAATTATGTAACATTCCTTGAAATGCTTCTTAGACTAAGACAAATTTGTAATCACACACAACTTCTTTGTAAGAGACAAATAAATCAAATAAATGGAATTGATAACAAAGAAGAAATTGGAAATTTAAATGATTTTAAGATAAGTTCCAAAATTGAAGCTTTGGTGGAATTTTTAAATCAAAATAATGATGATGATAAATCAGTAGTCTTCAGCCAATAGACATCTTTTCTTGATTTGATTGAAATTGCTTTTAAAGACGCAAATGTCAAATTTGTTCGATTTGATGGCAAGATGTTTCGTAATCAGCGAGAGAAGGCAGTAAATAATTTCAACAATGATCCAGAAATAAAGGTTCTTTTAATTAGTTTGAAATGTGGGTCTTTGGGATTGAATCTTACCGCAGCTAATCAATGTTTTCTTATGGATCCTTGGTGGAATCCAAGTATTGAGGATCAAGCTATAGATCGAATTTATAGAATTGGTCAAACTCGACCAGTTTCTGTCTTTAGAATTTTTATTGAAAATACAATTGAGGACCGCGTGTTTGAACTTCAAAAGAAAAAACGTGACTTAATATTTCAAGCTTTTGAGGAGCAGCAATCTAATGAGAGTTCGAATATTGATGAAGCTCAGTTGAAGAAAGATTTGCAAGTTTTATTAGGCGAAAATTAAATTTTTAGTGTATAGGGTTGGACACTAAACTAAAAAAAATTGAAATTTATGTGGTGTCGGCAGAATCAAATTCTGCTATATTTTTTTTGAATACTTAATAATTTCTTAATTAAAATATTTGATTGAAATTAATCCATTTTTTTTAAAAAACCAAATTAATAAAATTTATTAAAAAAATCAAATATTTATTTACAATTAATTAATTATATTAATGCAAAAAGTTTATACGTTCAAGCTATATATATATATAAAGCTGTATTACAAGAACCTTTTGATACAATTTATACGGAGTTTTCATTTGATGAGAAATAACGTATATTAAATTATTATAAATTTTAAACTTACTACTTAAATTGAATCAAAGTTTTAAGATCTTCGACTTTTTGAAGATTTTCTTTAATTTTTTTAATTTTTTCTTCCTGTTCATATAATTCAATTTCTAGATTTTGTTTTTTTAATCTTAACTCTAAGATCTTTCGTTCCATCTCTATAAAATTATTTAGTTACTATACGGTATATTTATTATTTAAACTTAACTTACCAATAAATGGATTTTGTGCATTGTTTGACGCCATATTTCCTTTACCAATAGATGAATTTTGTGCATTATTTTTATTCGACGCTGTATTTCCTTTTGATTGTTTGAAAAATGAATTTATCTTTAATTCTATTTGATTTTTTTTCGAGGGACCAACAAATTCCTAAAACAAAAATATATATATATTAAAAAAAAATTTATAAACTTATATATATATTAAATAACTTACTATGTCACCAATATTAATTTCTGTTGGATTTGCCGTTGATAATTTAAACTTAATATATTTCCTATGTGGCCCAATAAGTTCTTTTTTCTTTACGAAATTAAAGAATTTATTTGTTTGTTCGACAGACTTAAAATGAATAAATCCGTAACTAAAATAATTCATTAAATTTTATTAATAATTATTATTAAAATATCGATTAACTTTTTAATTATTTTACTACTACCCCTGGTAAGATCTTTTCTAACATGATTAAAGTCATATTTGAATGTAGCTTTCATCCACTCATTAATCTCTTTTGATTTTATATCCTTAATCGTCAATCCGAAAAATAGAGATAATTTATGTAGATTACTTCTATGGCAGCAAGGATTCTTTATTTTTCCTATTTTTATTTAATATAAAAAAAGATAAAATGTTAGTTTTCGTGACGCAATGAAAAGAATTTTAAATGTTAGCCTTTCGTAATGAAAGGAATTAAATGTTAGCCTTTAGCAATGAAAGGAATTAATAAATGTTAGCCGAAAGGAAGCCTTTCACAAGGAAAGGAATAAAATGTTAGCCCTCATTTTGTAATAAAATTAATTTAATTACGAAAATAATTAAATAATTTTATTTACCCACTGAAATTCAGTTCAAAAAAAAAATAAACGATAGAAAAAATTGCTGTGAGAATTTACCAATTAAATCAGACTAGTCATGGAATATTCTGATCAATATTCTTTAATCGACAGAGACAAAAATGAAATCGATTTATGTTATTGTGTTAACTTTCTTAAAGCAGTACACTGCTGACATGTTCTTGCTAACAAGGATAACGATCAGACGAAGAATTTGTAAGTTAGATATGTGCTTTTTTATTACACACTAACTTTTATAGCTAGATTATGATTTATAGCAATACCAATAAGAATTTAGAATATATGAGTTTTATTCACAACTGATCGTAATACTTGAGCATCCTGCTTATGAAAGTTCTGTTTTCTGTACTACTATAACAAACAACGCATATATTATTATAATATATTTATAAATAAAGAGAGTTGCGGATTACAGTAAATTAAATACAAAGACATAATAAAGAATTAATATGTTTTTTGTACACATATCAGTACCCGATATATATCAATCCTGGTACTTTATAACTTTTAAACATATTTTAAGAATTAAGATGTGCATGTTATAGGTATTCGATATGTTGCTAAAGTATAAAAAATGCGCCAATATATATACAGTCTATTCGATGATATGTATAATATATAAGAAAAAATAAATATTGCACACATCGGGTATTTGATATGTATAAGATAAATCGTTGATATCTATCAGGGTCCGACAGGTATATTAGTGACTATTAGAAGGGATATCGGGAGTCTGAAATTTATATTTTCGGAAGTGTACGTTTATGGAAAAAAATCAGGTATATGATATGTTACCGGGTTGGAAAACTATCTGATATGTACCCAATATGTGGAGTATTATAAAATATGAATCGTACACATATCAGGTACCCGATAAATCTCTTTTTGACCAGTGTAAAAAACGTTTTTTATAACATTAATAGTTTCGAAAAAAAAATTCAAAACTAACCTTTGGGATTTTGGTATCCAAGTAGGAGCCGATATCCCTATAATTAAATATAAAAAAAAATGTTAAAAAGCGTTTTTTTTTAATAGTTTCGAAAGATTCTTTGAAACTTGCCTTTAGGATTCAGTATTCACGCCAGAACTAATATTCCTACAATTAAATATAAAAAAAACGTTAAAAAACATTTTTTTATTAAAGTTTCGAAAAGTTTCAAAAATTCAAAACTTATTTTTTGGGATTTGGTATTCACGCCAGAACTGAATTCTATATACAAAAAATAATAAAAAAAACGCTTTTTAGTATTAAAAACATTTTTTTAAAGTAAGTTTTGAAAATCTTTTAAAACTTTACTTTTCTATAATTAAAAATAAATAAAAAAAATGTTAAAATTAACGTTTTTTTATTAAAGTTTTGAAATTCTTTCAAAACTTACTTAGAATATCGGTATCCACGTCAGAACCGATTTTCTTTGCAAAAGAAAATAAAAGAAATGTTTTTTTAGTAAAAAAAGTTCTTTTATATCTTTGTTTACAATTTTGAAGTATTCAAAGTAAGAACTCCAGTATTTATTAAAAGACCATTGTACTTCTTCTAATGAATCAGCCACTAATCTAGTAAACGATCTAATATGCCTATCTATGCTAATATTATACCAAACTGGGAGAAAGGTTAAAGAGAAGCTAAAGCTACAGAGAAGTCTAATATCTATAATTCTATCATCATTGCAGCTTGCTGCATCCCTCCCTTGTTTCACAATTCGTCTGCCATGTCGTTCCATCTGTTGCCAGAATGTCTGCGGACTTTATGTAAGTTGAAAGTTAGTGATTTCGTTTTAATGAGATCGTAAATGGTGAAAAGGATAATATAATTATTCATTTTTAAAAATTTCCTTCGATTGATCCTATACGAAGCATCAAGCATACGATTAATTCCTTCAATAGCTGCTTGACTATCTGTGTATATCGCCACTTCAGCATTATTCGGAACTGCTAGCAAGGCAGTCATAATAGCCAAAAGCTCTGGTCGCGTAAAAGATGGGTGATAGTTAATGCCACAAGAAAATGATAAATCGTGATCTTTAATAATCCATCCAGCGCCCATGACTACCTCTCGTCTGGAATTTCTACAATTAAGATCCAGTGAACCATCAGTGTAAATTTGAAAGATATTATTATTTTCTCTCTGCAACGCGCTATTGATATCGCACAATTCATGAACAAGTAACGGTGAGGTGATAAAACGTGCACTGGTAAAAAAATGGTCTATCCTACACATATCCTACACATATCTTACATATATTGGGTACTCAAAATGTAGAAAATCATACACAAATAATACACATATCATATACATATCAGGTACTTATATATATAGTATACCTATCAGGTACCTGATATATGTATAATATATATATTAGTACCCGATATGTATATGATATGTGTATTATTTGTGTATGATTTTCTACATTTTGAGTACCCAATATGTGTAAGATATGTGTAGGATAAATCATTTTTTTACCAGTGGTGAGATTATGTTATGATCTATCAAAGGAATGTCTACTGTGATTAACTTTTGTTCATTGTGGAAGGCCGCTGTTGAAGTGATTGTGCGTCTTTTGATCAGGTTGGTTGGTGTGATAATCTTAAAAGAGGCTTCTTCGATCTTCTTAGTAAGTACTTCTACTTTAATTACCGTAGCTTTGCTAAAGTGACCTCGTCTAATGCATGTTTCTGTCGACGTTTGTCCATTCATGGATGAAGTACTACATCCTGCGCATTTTATAAGTAAGTCTGAACCTTCACAGATGATCTAATGTTGGTACAGAAAAGTCGTTATCGAATTCTTTTCCACAATTTTTCCTACTTCAGAGAATCGGTTTGTATTTACTATGACCCATTCTTTCCTTCGTCTACTTCGTCTATCAAGAGATGGATGTTGCGGGATGATAGGTTTATATCTAGGTGATGGAGTAAGGTCTACAGTGATTCTTGATGTTTGGTCTTGATGTTGTATATTTCTGTTTAATGTGTTCGATAGCTGTTTGATAATATATTTAGCAAAATATGGTAGTGGTCCAGCGGCGGATATTCCTAATGTCATTTTAATTTGATTAGGACGTAAGATAGCTTGACCTTGGCCTCCTAAAAATTGTTTTATAGAATTCAATAAAATATAATGGTTGGATCTTTTAATAAAATTGTCAAATGCCTTTAGTCGATTTCTTTCTGACAAATCATGGTCCAACCATATGTTATTGTGATTGCAGTTAGGTTGTAATAAGAAATCTAAAATTGTTGTATCAAGTATATCCAAATGCCAATCTTCCACGTTTATTGCGTCAAAATTGAATAGTTGATCTTTCATATCTTTTAATATATTGAAATTAAAGTTGTTTGGTATGTTGACTTGTAATAATTTAGACGGCTCTATTGTGAGTATGCATCCTGCTAGTCCTGCACGAAGTTGTGCGTTTCTAAGTATAATGCGTGTGCTAATACCACCCCACTCTTGAGAATTGATTCGAACAATGAATTCTGCATATTGCGTGATCCTAAGGTGTTGTAAAAGCGAGGTCATTCCAACTAGGCCTTGATGAGTAAATATATTATTGTTCGCCGATCTGGTTATTCTCATTTTTTGTTTCAGTAGCAAGATCATGCAAGGTTCTGCATTGGTTTTGAGTCAAAAAGGTGCATTTCAACCAGTATTCTAGTCTTGCCATAAGTACCACGTTATTAACATAGACCACTTGTGATGCTGTTATTTTCTTATATTTCAATAAATTGACCATAGATTTGATTTCATTTTAACACGTTTGACTATATGTGATGAGCCTGCTTGGCTTCTAATGTATACGCCTAGATATCTTGATTCCTGAGAGGGTTTATTTGCTACAACTAAATCATTGTTTGTGCCCATTTTGATTGATTTGATTACGTCTTTGGGAGCATTCCACACCAGCAATTCTGACTTATCTCCATTGATTCGAATATCATTCAGTTTGAAAAATGAATTAGAGATACCAATAATTGTTTCCATCTCCTTTTTATTACTGGCAATCCAAGCTGTATGCGACAACTGATGTTTTTAATTCGTGTTGAGTCTTGTTTATATCGATCCCTTCAGACTAGGGCCATTGAGTAATCAATCTGTAACCTACTTCTGGGATATCTTTGATTTTAGTTAAAAGTGGATCGTAAAAAATTCTCCAGATCAAGGGCGATATTGTCTCTCCTTGGTCTATACCGTCCCCAGCATAAAAGCCTTTGGATAAACCATATGTGGTTATAACTTGTAATTTTCAGTTTTTGAAAAGGTTAATTATAAAGTTGATTAGGTCTGTCGGGCATTTAATCCTTTCCAGGGCTTTGGTCAACGGTGTTATTTCTATGGAATCAAATGCTTTTGCCATATCCTGGAGGCAAATCCAAAGCTCTTTTTTAGAAATGGTAACGTCATTAACAATATAGTTTATGACATGTATCAGAATGTTTGTAGAGCCACCAGGAAGTCCGGCAAAATTCGGACCTGTGAGAATATTGTGTTATACTAATATGAGACTTAATCGTTTGTTAATTATTTTGACATACAATTTTCTGAGACATTCCAGTAACAGGATTGGACAAGTATTATTTAGTCTAAATTGCCAGTCTTTAGGCTTTGGTATCGGAAAGATCTGCGAAGTCACCCATTCATCAGGGAAAGTGGCCGTACGGTATATTAATACTGCAAAGGAACGTAAACTAGTTTGCGTCTTTGGTCCAGCTTTCTTGATTAACTTATATTCTATATTCGATAAACCTGGAGCGGATTTATCGTTGCATTCTTTTAGCGTAGCGATCCATTCCTCTTGCGTAGGTTTTATCATAATGTCTTTGTATATATTTTCATCTATTTCCGCAATTGACGCATAATGAAACGCCCATTCCTCTGGGATATTATCGAATTCATGACTCTGATGTTTCTGTAATTCTACATATTGGTCGTCAGCTCTGTTCATTATATTCTCTGGTTCTGTAATGAGTTTGATTTTGCCAGTGACAGGATCTTCTTGCACGAGCCTGTCAACTATTATTTTGTCTTTGTGCCTGTTAAGTAAGCTGTTTAACATCTTTGTTTGATTGTTTTTAATCATAGCAGCTCGTTTGTTGATGTAATCTTCAATTTGCTGATTTTGTGCTTTGGTGCGGTATTTTTTAATCAGTTCTATTGTTTGATTCTAAGCTGATTTTATATGTAGTGCTCTTTGGTGCGGTATTTTTTAATCAGTTCCATTGTTTGATTCCAAGCTGATTTTATATGTAGTGCCCAGGTTTGATTCCATATCGTTGGAACTTCTGTTATTTTAAATTCTGGATTATGTTTGTTAATATAAGTGATGTATCTATTGAACCTATTCTTTAGATTAAATTGCGTCGGTTGTTCCATGAATTTGTTACACATTGAGTAAATTAACCGTAGTCTCCGTAGTTGAACATATAGGAATTTCGGTATAGTAATCGCCAATTTCTTACGTGCCATATTTTTCTCCACTTTGATTTTCTTGTTGGGAATCTTAGATTTTGCTGCTTTAAATAATATATCTTTAATAACCTGCCATATACTATTAATGTCATTCATATTATGTGAATCTTGGTTGAGCAAAATTTCCAAATTGCTATTAACAAGTTCATCATCAGTTTTGGTTGCGTACCCCTGCTATTTATTGTTGTCCATTGATACGTAATCAAAAATTAATCTTTCGTTATTGTTCCTGGCACACGTAGAGGCTTTGTAATTCCTGATGATATCGCTAGTATTACATATGCACGTGACTATGTTGTGATCACTATTAGTCACAGTCTTCGCATCTCTTATTGAACTGTGTATAAGTTCGTTTGTCCAGTTTGAACTAAGCCAAATATAATCGATTCTTGTACTGTTGCTACCATTAGACCATGTAAATTCTTTTTTGTTAGGGTTGGCTTCCCTATATGTGTCAATAAAATCATTGTCCAGTAACGTGTTGAAAATTTGATTATTATTCCACTGCTTGGTGACATGTAATTTATCTTGATGTTTATTAACTATAGCATTGAAGTCACCTGCGATAATGAGATAATTATTATTATTATTATTATTATTTTTATATTCATTTATTTGATCAGTGATGAATTTAGCAACTTCAATTCTTTCTTGGGTATCGTTGGGTGGCATATAGACCTGAACTATGCTAATCGAACATTGTTTAAAAATCAATTGAACATAAAGGATATTGTCTGTTGGATTAAGGATTTTTCCTATATGTTTCGCCCATTTGTCTTTCATGTATAACGCCATATCCTTTCCTTTTTTTTTTATCGGATCGCATTTGGACCATATTATATGACCTTCATTTAATTCGTTGTTGATGTATTTCCCATCCTTTGGTGATATATTGGTTTCATTAAGTCCAATAATATTAAAATCCTTCAGATCGTCTATTAAACTATATAGTTTGTCAGGATTTGATTTCAACCCATTAATATTGTGAGTGGCAAAGGAAAGTGTGGGAAATTTTGCCTTTTGTGGTTGATTTTGTTGCTTATTAATAAATCTGTTTCGTTCCATATTCAGTAAATCATTTATATCTTGCATAACCTGATCATCGATATCTTGTAAATGTTGTTGGTCAGGTGTATCATTTTTATTGTATGCAGTTGGGTATTCTCTTGTGCTGTTATTAATTATTTTATCTCGTTTAGAGTCCTCGTGAGATTTTCCATTGTTTTGAGCTTGTGTTATGTAATTATGATTCTTATACTGTGAGCCTTGATGTAAGTGAGAGGAAAAATTCAGATCTTGGCTATTGATCCGCCTCTCGTTCCTTAATACAGTTGTTCCAAAAAAGTGATAAGAGGTGAGTAAGCGTCTTTTAGCAGAGACTTATCACTCATCACCTCATCCCAGTCCCCTTGGCAATTTTGATTATTGGGTGTGTTACTATATGTGCTTGAAGTATCAAAGGAGGTATTATCTGAAATGATTATGTTGTCTTTATTGTTATTCCTAGAGCAGTGAGATTTAACGCCTAGCGGGGTTTTGTTAGATCCACTGGTGCAAGATGGTATATTATCTAAGTTTTTTTTGTTGATGTTGTGATTTTTCGAATTATAATTATTCTTGAATCTCTGATTCCGGTGAGTATGTCTACCATGGGTTATGTGTTGACCTTGTAAATGAGGTTTATTATTCACCTTCTCTTTGGAATCATCATCATGGTTTGCCGCTATTTCGTGTGAGCCTATTAATGGATTTGTCAGGTGTATGATTGCTCTTGTCAAATTGTAACTTCTTTAATTTACTTATGGCGCGGTCCCTTTGTGGCCAGTTATAACCTAATGGATATCCTTTGATATTGAAATCGCTAAAGTGATAATTCTTGTCACAAGCATTAAAGAGGTCAGCCTCGTTTTGGAATTCCACAATGATCTTGTCCGGGCTCTGCTTGAATGCGCTTTTGGGATTGAAAGGTGCAGTAATTTCCAAAGCTTTCGCCGCTGTATGCTCTTTTCCAAAACCTATAAATTCACCTCTATGCTTCTTTCTTTCATCAAAATCATTAGCTTTGAAATGCGCAGGGCCAAGATGGTAAATATAGTTTTCAATATCAATGGACCATACATTCTTCAACAGCTGTCTTGCGTATTCATCCTTTACTGTGAAGTAAACAGTCATAGTATTCTCTGACCTGTATTTAAAACATTTGTCCGTTATGAAAAAAGGGCTACTATGCAGTAAGCGTCTAATGCTACTTTCGATGCTAGTTCTATCTATATTGTTAGATACTTCCAAAATTTTGAACTCTCTACTAGAAATTATTCGTTGACCATGTAGCGTATAGTACTTCTTTTCTTTCATTTTAAGGTTACTGTTCTTGAAAAAATGATTAAACAATCGTACCATGCGTCTCATCCCACCAATTACGTAGTTCTTTATAATAATGTGTTTATCAGTCGCATTGTACTCTACTTCAGCGTAGTCTGAGAAGTTACATACATTAAGTTCGATGAAGGCAAGTTTATCTTCAACCGAGTCATAAAAGTTTATATCATTAAGGCATGATCCGCCTAAGAACGGCAGCAAACTACTATATAAATTCGGGGGAAAAAATTAAAACCAAAAAAAGGCATTATCTCGTGATCCAGTGATTGGATTTTGATGATCCTTTTTTGAGTTTATAGCTTTTGATGTACTCTTTAAAATAAAAAAAAGATATTTAAAATTGGACCAATATATCACAAGATAATTGCAAATATAATTTTTTCTGGGCAACAGAAGATTTATCGGGGGCATCAGAAGATTTACCTGGAAAAAATCATTTTTTGTGATTATATTGTGATATATCAGTCCAATTTCGAATTTTTTTGTTTTGTTTTGAAGAGTGCATCGAAAGCTATAAACTCGAAAAGGGATCATCAAAATCTAATCACTGGATCATGAGATAATGCCTTTTTTTGGTTTTAATTTTTTCCCCGAATTTATATAGTAGTTTGCTGCCATTCTTAGGCGGATCATGCCTTAATTGGAATGTAAGCATAATAAGTTGCGACTTTTTCTTCTATAAACGTGTGCATTGATGTTTGGTTGCGTGTTGAGTGTTTTTTGATATCTGTGAGAACTTTCTTTGGTTTCTTAATTTTTGAAGGTGGATACCAAATGTGATCTGTCTTATCATCAGTTTCCGTACATTTTTGATTGTCAGCTTTTGTTTTAATGGCTGATTCAAATTCTTGGATTGATGATGCATCTTGATCTTTAAAATCCATTTCTTCCTTATAATTGGAGATGGAGTTATCCATTATATTATCTTCGGCTTCCGTCATAATTACGTCTTGGTTAATCAGCCACAGTTCGTTCCAAATATTATCCACTTCTTCACTATTTTTCGATAAAAGCGGAGATGGAAAGACGTATGACGAGGGCATATCTATATTATTCTGCACTGTTGAAATGTCTATTAATATTTCTGGTTGATTGTTAAAGTCGAGTGCAGGAATGGCAATGATGTCCTCCATATCAGATGCGTGAGTATTCTGATTTCTGTTTTTTCCATAATTCGTTGGTATCTTCGACGAAACTTTGCCATTGTGTTTTTCAAAGTCCAATTCCTCCTTATCATTGTATTGTTGTTGAACAAAAGTTTCGTCTGTTGAATTAAGAGGTTGAAGTTCCTTATTTTTGATTTCCATTTCTTTTTATTCAGTGGTACAATTTCTGTTGTTTCTTTATTGTTATCACGTGACTGATAGGGCGTAGTATCGGGATGTCTAGAATCTTTAGAGTTGCCGACATTGGAACCCGTAATTTTGTCTGTGATATCATCGGTTAAATGTTGTGTACCATTTTGGTATGGGATATTATTAGAAGTTGATACAAGATTCCTAGATCCAGTCGGTAGATTGTCATTGTTTTGTTGTTATGCTGAAAAACGCGCGAAAATATTATTTTGTTCTTCTTGCACCAAAAATATTTGTACTATTCTTATCCACAATGCTACCACGATTTTAATATTTCCAAGCCTTTCCGCGAGCAAATATTCATCGTGTAGGATAAGTGGACCAGCTAGTTTTGCTAAAATTTTGTATTTTTCATCGTCTATAAAGCTATCATTAATAAACGAAAAACCTTTAAAAATAAAAGACAATTTTGTAAAATCCATAATGTTAGTATCGTTAAAGCTGAAACATATAAACTATTAGTAGTTAGTAGCAACAATAACGTTGATATTTTATGAATAAAATAAAGTTTTTCCAACTCTTTGAGTTATACCCTGCGGTATTTTTCTGCCATGAAATATTGGTTTTAATAATTCCGGAAAGAGTTCATCTATCCCGTAACGTTTGATTAACAAAATTAATAAATTGACCATAAATTATATATGTCGAAATTTAGCCGATTTTTAATAATTTCCAAAATTTAGCCAAAATGTGTGACAGATCAGCCGATTTGTCACATGACCGAAAGTTTTGATTTCGACCAGTGTTAATTTTTTTTATCTCTTTTTTATAAATTTTTTACCTAACTTTTATTTTATTACTTTTTTTTATTTTCTTGTTTTTAGTTTCAGGTTTTATGTTGTAGTTACAGTGAGTTTTTGGTGCACTTAAAGATGTAGACTGGAAGGAAAAAATCCTTTCTAAAAAAAAACACCTTTAAGATGGTCTTACTCCTTTAATTTGGAGTTCTAACTGACAGTTATTCCATTGTGAATTAACAGGTGATTTAGTACTTAATAAATTAGATTAGTTGTTTGATTTATATATATATATATAATAAATTGTATATTTTCTTATCTAATAAAATATTCAAATGTGCTGCAGTTAAAAAAAAAAAATAACAAATGAATAAATTTTAGTAAAACAGTTTGGTTAATTTTAGCCAGATTTTATTTGTAATTTGGCCAAAATTTCCTTTCCAAAATTTGACTGAAATGGACTGTTTAACTAGTAAAAGTTGTTCCAAATATTAACACAAAATTCCAAGCTGAATTCTAGACAAATAGCAGCAAACTGCAGCCAAAAAATTGGCTAAAATTTGACCATTATTAGACCACAAATCAGCCTAAAATCACTGAACTTTAGCCTGATTTGAACTATTTTGACCAGTGCAAAAACTGATTTATATATATATATCTGGAATTTTAATAATATAATTATTTAATTTTATTTTTAACAATTATTACCAATAAAGTTTACTTCTAAAATATATTATACAGTATATTTTCTTTTATTTAAAAGAATATTGAAAATAAAGTAATAAAAAAAATTTAAAATAACATTATTGTTATTCTAACTGATAATGATTCTTAACTGTATAATTAATAAATTCTGAATATTGATTATGATTGTATATTAAACATTGGCTGTACATCTCCAATAAGATTTGGTTTAGGTTGATCTTGATATTCCCAATGTAAATCACCAACATCATAATTTCCTATAAATTCCCATCCATCTTGTTTTACATGATATACTAAGTTTATTAAGTAAAAAAGATCTGTGTAAGATATACTTAAACATAAATTGATGCTATTTAAATATAACATACCATTAATGGAACCACCAGATGCAGAATCTCTATGGGCGGCATGGTAAATTGAACGTCGTCCAAGTTCAATAGCTTCTTGAACAGATAAATCATAATCAAATCCACTATCTACAACTCCATAAGCAAATGGAGATCCAGAACCAACTGAGAATAAATCTCCTTTCAAACGTGTCCCATCTGAATCTATATAGAAAATACTTGGTCCCTACAAAACCACAATGAAGACTATTTATTATTATACATAATATTGTATAAGACTTCTTAAACTTACAGTTTTGTCCCAACCGGCGACCATAGTTCCCTAAATGAAATTAATAATTAATTGAATCTATTATGATACATTCCATTCATATTTTTTACGTACCATTGAAAGTCCCATTCCTTTATATGCATAAACCATGTTTGCCAATAACTTTGAAGCTGCTGCTACGGAAATTCGTTCTTTATTTCTCAATTCATATAATCTTATATAATTAAAGAAATATAAGAATATTTTAGAAAACAAAAATGAAATTACTTAATTCCTCCTAAATATTACCTAAAATATTGAATTATGTTTAAACTAAGGTTAATTATCATATAAATCTGGAAAGAAATTTATTTGAATTTACCTGCAACGTCTTCCGAGCTCTCTCTGCCAGAATATACAATCAGCAGCACCACCGGCCATTGTTCCTAAAAGATAGGGGTTGATTTCGATAACCTTCTTGACAGTTTGTGTAGCTAAATTATTTTAAATAAATGTAATTTAAAAAGAAATTCATTGTTGATGGTAGTAAAAAATTAATGTACTTGCCAATGAAACTTCCAGCAGAAGCACGTGAATCAACAGCAACTATGATGCCCCCTTGGAATTTAAACGAAAGTGTCGTGGTACCATGTTCAAGTTTAATTTGATATTCAGCGGTTGAATTTTCATCTGTATGAGCTTTCAAAAACTCAGTGGGCTAAATTAACAAATATTACTTAGAATTTTGTTTACAATTGAGAAAATAGTTTTGCTAATTCACGTACATTAGGACATGACGGAACATCAAACGTTGGTAAAGAAAATCCTTTTGCAGCATCAAATCCGACAAAGTCATCGAATATGCTTTGATATTCCCGTATCGACGTCGATTTCTTGAAGTTATTGACAAAAGAATCCATATTGAATTAAAATTAAGAACTTAGTAATGCTTTTTTTTTTTCTGATAAGCAAATGACGAATTTGGTGACGCATAAAAACGGAAATGTTACACAGTACACAGCCGCAAACCACCTTTTCTAGCAACTGATTAATTATGCAAGTTTTTTATCCAGATTACAGTGATTCTTGAAAAAAATGCTTATAAAGGTTTTATCGCGTTACATTTTCAATAAGTGCGTTCTTTTTTCTCCGAGAAATTTTCCACCTTCCGCTCAATCTTCATACTATTCTGTTTTTACCTTTGTATTACCTCGTAATATATCGCGTCAGAATTTTTCTATACCAAAACCAAATTTTTGGACCAGGAAATATTTTTCTTCAGCACGTCCAAGTACTTCTAAAAATTCTATCACAGCTGACGGTGTTCACAAAAAAGCTGAAGAATTCAGACTCTTAAATGACTCATTTCTTTCTAATTACAAAAATATCGCGCCTTCCTTTGGATTTAATGGTCTTGGAGAAATTGTATATAGACGAACCTATTCGAGGGTAAAAGCTGACGGCAAAAAAGAACAATGGTATTCTATTACTTTTTTTTCATTTTGATTATAAATGAAGGAATTTATTTATATAATTATATTTATCTTGATTTAGGTGGGAAACGGTAGAACGTGTAGTTAAAGGTACATTTAATATGCAAAAACGCTGGATCGAACAAAATGGTCTAGCATGGGATCCAATTAAGGTTCAATGTTTTTTAGCTTCAGCTAGTAACAGACGATAAGGTACCTTTTAATTAATAAACAATCTGTACTGGAATTTTTTTAGGCTCAAGAATTGGCTCAATCCATGTATGATAAGATCTTTAATATGAAATTTTTACCACCTGGAAGAGGTTAAATCTCTGAATAACAAACCGACTATTACCATTCAATAATAACATGTATTAATTATGGACTATATTTAGGCCTTTGGGCAATGGGTAGTCCTCTTACTGAAGAACGTGATATTTATGCCTCTCTAAATAATTGTGCATTCGTAAGTACTGAAAATATGCGGGATGGTCGATCTTCCATCAGCGCGCCATTTAAATTTTTAATGGATGCTTCCATGTTGGGGTAATTTTTTTTATATATAATCAATATGTATATTTAGATTTTAGAAAGATATCCGTACTTATCTTTTTTTCTACATGAAATGTAGTGTTGGTGTTGGGTTTGATACTAAAGGCGCTGGATCTAAATTAATCAGGGGTCCAAGCACCTTACGGTCGTCAACTGTATATGTTATTGAAGACTCAAGAGAAGGTAAACATTACGCTTATTAAAAAACATGTCGTATGATTAATTTTTATATATTTAACCGATTCATATCTTTAAGGTTGGGTAGAGTCCGTCGGGGAGTTGATCGACTCTTATTTTGATGAAAATGTTGGTCCATACGAATTTGATTATAGTCAAATTCGTCCTCCTAACTTACCTATCAAGGTTTTATATAATTAAATATGCTCTAAAACTCGCATCTTTTTCAGATAATATTTTGACCGGGTCGAATTTTATTTAGGGATTTGGTGGCGTATCATCAGGGCCACAACCTCTCAAGCAACTTCATAAACATATCTCTCAGACGTTGAGCAAGAACATTGGAGCACCATTAAGTGTTACCACTATTGTAGACTTAATGAATTTAATAGGAAAATGTGTTGTTAGCGGGAATGTTAGTAAAATATATTGGTCCCAATTTGAAAATAATAAATATTATACTTAATGTTTTGTTTCTTGTAGATTCGAAGAGCAGCAGAAATAGCATTCGGAGACCCACAGGATAATGAATACATAAATTTGAAAAACTATGAAATCAATCCACATCGACGTGAGTATGGCTGGACGTCGAATAATTCTGTGAGTGTTTATTTCTTAAATGCGATTCTCATAATTTAGATTGAAAATTAAATAAATTAAATATGAATCCTATAAAATTTTAGGTTTTTTCCCCCTTAGGTCTGGATTATACAAAAATATGTGAACGGATAAAAAAAAATGGGGAACCAGGCTTTGCTTGGTTGGATAATGCTCAAAAGTATAGTAGAATGTGCGATCCACCTGTAACGTATTAAATCATCCAGTGTATTATTTTTTGTGGATTTATGTTTATTTTATTTTAATTAATGTTTGTAGGATCATAAAGACACACGTGCTCAAGGTGGAAATCCATGTTTAGAGCAGACCCTTGAATCATATGAATTATGCTGTTTAGTAGAAATATTTCCGTTAAATCATACATCATTAGAAGATTTTTTAGATACATTACGAAGCGCATTCTTGTATGCGAAAACCGTAACCCTCGGAAAGACACATTGGCCTCAGAGCAATGCTGTCATGTTAAGAAACCGTCGAATCGGATGTGGATTAAGTGGCATTGCACAATTTATCAGTCATCAAGGTTGTATATTACTTATTTAACTATTCTTAGAAATTGCTGCTAAAATATTTTTACTTTATAGGATTGTCAAAATTGAAACTTTGGTGTGAAGAGGGTTACAAACATATTCAGAATGTTGATAAAGAGTGAGAACTAGCTATCTGTACCAATGTAAAATTTTATGAAAAATATTATTAACAGCATGGAATTTTAGGTTATCTGAGTGGTTTTGTATACCTAAATCTATCAAAACCACTACAATTAAACCAAGCGGTTCTGTTTCATTATTAGCCGGAGGTAATTTTTTATGATACTTGTGACATTATATAGCAATTTGGTTTCGATATCGAACTTTTTTTTTTTTCAAGCGACGCCCGGAATGCATTACCCTGAGTCAAGATATTGTATTCGGCGTGTTCGTCTTTCAAAGTCTTCGGAATTAATACAACCACTCAAAAAATTTGGGTTTAAAATTGAACCGGATGTAGTTGAACCAAATTCTTTGGTAGTCGAAATACCTATTGATTATGGAGAAGGTGTAAGAAGTTTAAAAGAAATATCCATGTGGGAACAATTAAGCTTGGCAGCGTTCTTGCAAAAATATTGGTCTGATAATCAAGTTAGCTGTACGGTAACGTTCGAACCTGAGACAGAGGGTCCCATGCTTAAATATGCGCTCGAATATTTCCAATATCAGTTAAAAGGTATTTAAAATTATTAATGTTATTTATTTTCTTCATTGTGGCTGATCCAATTTTTTTTAAGGTGTTTCATTTCTTCCACGTATGTTTTCGGGTGGTTATGCCCAAATGCCGATAGAAGCCATTAATACTGAACGATATGAGAGTATAATATCGACTCTTCTAACAAAACCAACTCCGCATTCTGGTTCAAATGGGAAAATTTTGAAAGTCGATTTTCATGATATCCCGTCAGAAGATAAGTCCGATCCGGATATAGAGCGGTATTGCGATTCAAATATCTGTGTTCTTGACCCAGTTTAATGAATAAGAATATTGTATTTTAAATTTCAATTTCAATTTAAGATATATTACAAGATTTATTACAATGTAATTTTTGATACATTTTTCTCTACGAATTAATATTTTTTTTTTTCAATCGATATAAAATTCTTCTCTGAGCCAAAAATTTTAGCTTCCAATAACGTGGCCCTTTGCCCTTAGTATATATCCTATCCCGACTTTTCGGATCTAATCCACATCTTTTTATATCTTCATACAAATATTTAAGTTCATCTTTGCGTTTAGCTCTTTCAATCAGTTTTTCAAAATGGTAATATACGAATCTATCTATTTTCAGATTCATCTTTTTCATCATTTCATATAATTTTTTACCATCCTCAAATCTCTTCGTCATAACAAAACTTTGAATCAATGCGGTAAAAGGTATATGATTAAGTGACACGTTGTCTCTGACCATCTGCTGAAAGATTTTAATTGCCTTTTGAGTCTTCTTTGCTTTTACCAAAGATGTAATAAAAGCTGAATAAACATACACATTAGGTTTGTGGCCTTTTGCTAAAAGTTCTTTAAAAATTTTAACAGCTAATGAATGTCTCGAAGAAACTGTTGCGAGGGAAATTATTGTCGTATAGATATATAAATTTGGTTCTACACCAACTGAAATCATTTGGTTGTACAACCTTAATGCATTATTTATGTCTCCTGATAAAGTTTGATGGCGAATTATGGGATTCAAAGCTACGTTGGTTATTGGGAACTTTCTTTTCATTTCATTAAGAAATCTAGATGCTTTCAAGAAATTATTTCTTTTACACATGGCATCTATTAAAAGTTCATAAGTATAGTGATTTGGTTCCACTCTTTGTGCTAACATCTGCAAATATATATTTTCGATTTTTGATGTATCAGTTGAATTGTCTCGACTATGGGCATATATGAGATGATTATAAGTTTCAGTATTTGGCATTATTCCAGAAGCATTCATCTTTTCAAATATTTTTCCTGCATTTGCAGAATTAGAATTAATTGCTTGCATATAGATTCGAGAAACAAACAAATAAATATCATGTTTTAAATTTTTTTCAGCAATTTGTTCGTAAATTTTGTGAGCACTATGAGTATTTCTGCATCGAAGATAAGCAAAAATCAATGTCGTATATAATTTTCTATCTGGTTTAATACCAAGTTCAAGCAGTTTCCTGAAAATTTTTTCGATCTTATCTATCTCACCTTTCTTGCTGTATCCGGAAATTAAAGATGTAAACAAAATTATATCTGGTATATCCAAATATTCTTCAAATTCCTCTAATAATTCTTCTGCCGTTTCTAATTTCCCTTGCTTACATAACTCGGGAATCAATGTACTATATAGTCCTCTTCTAGGTATTTGTCCAAATAAAATTACTCGCCTGAGAATGTATAAAGCCTCACTTACATCTCCTCGTTCACAATATAATTTAATTAAAATACGATATGCATCAACTCTCCCATAAAAAGCACTTTTTTCAACTAATGCATCAAGAATTTTAGACAATGAATTATTATCATTGCTTAGATCCACCATTTTATACAATGTCATCTTATATACATCAGATGGTATCCGGTTCTTTAAATTATAAGAATGAAAATCTTTCATGATTCGAATGAGCCATTCAAATGTTTTTTTGTTCGGATTATAGTAGATAATCTGGAGAAACATTCTCATATGATGGCTTTTGATGAAACACAAAAGTCCATTTTTTACAACATCAGTATATATTTCATATACTTTTAAAGAATCATTTTTATACTTGTGCAAATTTTGAGTAATAATGTTATAATGGAGTGAATCTTTCCTCAGCTTTTTTTTCACCTTTTCATTAAACTGTCCAAGTTTTACATCTTTAAGAATTTTTTCTTTTGAAAAGAATTCCCCTGATATTTTTGAATTGTCATCTGAAATCTTTGCACTATCTAGCTCATCTCTCTTGTCCAAATTCATAAAATTAGCGTAATCATTTGTCGAATTTGAATTTAATAAAGTGAGTTGTGAAAATTGCCTTTGAAAATTTATAAAATTCAGTAAGGCAACATCATGTTTTCTACTGTAATGATCAATTTGATGAAAAACGCGAGTGACACATTTATTTGAAGTGTATGTGTCTAACGTTTTTGTACAAAAACTACTGTATTGACGAGTTTTAAATGTAAAAACAGTAATGCTATTTTCATGAATTTGTTTTATGGTTCTTACATTTGAAGTGAATAGTCTATACAAACAAAACAACAAACTTTTATTATAAAGCGAAGAATGAAAATGAATACCAGTAATCAAAGTTCTGTGAAAAGAATAGCGGATTTCCCGTAGAGGCATATAATGTATTTTATTTCTTCCAATATCTAATGATCCGTATCAGTATAAGACACGGGTTGAGATAGTCTACTTTTTATATCGTGAATTTGAACGTTGCTAATTTTTTAAATGAGACGAGCGATACAACATTGATTATCAAAAAAAAAAAAGATCAAATCTGCGGGATTTATAAAAAAACTGTGTAACTTATATAGTATCATGTAGAATGTAGATCATGTAATTCCAACACATTAAATAAACCATTATTTTGACCCAAATAGGCGAGATTAACAGCTAATGCGGGAGAGATCATTTATAATAAAAGCATCAAAGTCAGAAACAAATAACATCATTTATTTTTTATGGATAAATATTTTGTGATTATGATAATTAGATAATTACGAAATAAATACACTAAAGATCTAATTTATTACTACAATACTAATTATACAATTAAAGATATAACAAAAAAAAAGTGAGATGAATCACAATACTCTGTTTGTATCATAATTTTTCCTATATTCAATCTTGTCCACTTTAACATCACCATCAACTAATTGGTATACATAAGTTACTACAACTACTCCTTGAATATCCATAAGAACGAATGATGGTTTAATATCTCTGTGTAATAAAAAGTAATTTCCAAATTATTAATTCATTTTGAAATTTATTAACATTTGAAAGTAATATAAAACTCACTCTGAACACTCACTCTGAACTAAACCCAGAATAAGCACCTGTTGCACTACCTGGGTTAACAAAAAATTTGCCTTCATATTCGATTGCCTCAAATCTGTGTGTATGGCCTGTTAATAAAATATCAACATCCATTTGACGCGCTACAATCGATAATGATTCAGCATCTCCGACGGGAATCACTTGATGTCCGTGTAAAACGCCAATGCGAAGAGGACCATGAGTTATAATTTTTGAAAGTGGCCAACTTGGGAACTTTAGATTCAACAAAAGAATTATAATTGTGGCCTGCCAATATTTCGCACATACTACTATCGCGATATAAAAACGTTATACAAACCTCATCGTAATCTCCTTTCACGACATGTACATCAGCAGCAACAGTCCGTAAGTAATCAAAAGTTTCTTTATCACATACGTTACCTGTACATATAATTTGTTGTATTTTACCTGGAACCTTTATTAGTTATGTTAAATAAATTAAATATTTTAAACCCTATATTTTATATATCTATATAATCTTTCATAGTAAATTTTCTCACCAAAAGTTTTTTAAACTTTAGAGGTAGATCGTGTACACGATATGGAATGTGAAAGTCGCCTATTACCAAAACTAACTGAAATTTAAATAAAAATAATTCAATGGTACAATCCTAAGCTAACTAGTTTATAGCGAATAAAGTATTACTCTTATAGGCATATATAAACTTACCACCATTTCAGAAAACGTAATTTTCAGTAAATGGTACAAGAATTTTAAAAACTTGCGAGTGTTACACTTTCACGATACATCTATCGACACACGTGATTTAATAATTTGTCGTGCGACCGTTCAAAAATTTACAAATGAGTGCTAATTCTGCGCCATAATTATCAAATCTCGGCGAAAATCACTGATAATAACAACATTCTTTCATTGTTTCATTGCTCATTCATTCTTAAACATGCAACGCGCAAAGTCCCATACTCCAGCTCGAACCCCATCTGACAATGTTAGCCAACGTGTTGGAAATATTAATAGTCAAAGCAACAACTCGAATACTGTCACAAATACTAGTAATAACGTTTCTATTGTAGATAATCGAGAGTCACAGCAACAAAAAGGCTTGGAATGGACGCTTGGACTTTCAATCAGAGTAAAAACTCTAAATGATGACGAGTATGAAGGACAGATTTATGCTTACGATCCGAAGACCAACTGCGTTGTTCTTCATATCCTTTTTGGATCTCTTGTCACTGAATTAGTTTTAAATTCCGTATTTTATCCTTAATTTTTTTATCCTTTTTTTTTTTATTGAAAACAAACCCCATCTGCGTCTACAACTCCTAATTCAAGCGGTTCCCAGAAATATGATTTTCGAATTTTAAAAATTAGTTTTCTTAAAGAAGTGGCTCAAATTCCAAATCGCAAATCTTCAATCGATATTAATTCTAATTTTGCAACTGTTACGAACTCAACTGCAAACAGCTCAGCAAATGGTCAAAACACAAATAATGGTATTTTTTCTACATTCGTTCCATCAGTAGGATACGTACCGATGGAAAGGATTCAAGCGAGAGAAATACAAGCTGTAAGAGAAACACAAGCTGCGCTAGCGAGAATTGGAGTTGGAGTAACGCAGAAAGCACAGGATATTTTTGATGCATTGAGCAAGACGTAAGTAAAGAAGAATTAGGTTGTTTATTTAATTTTAGTATATTTATTTATTTATTTTCCCTTTGATGCAATTTGTTCATTTTTGACATCCGATAATCAGGCTTTGAATTTATATGTATTTTCGAGTTAACGACTGATTCAATTACCTCTAATTCTAAAAATCATTGTAATTTATAGATTACCTTGTAGATGGGCTAAAGATTCGATTGTCGTTTTGGATGAGGTGATGATTAACCCTCCATACGATATTGATGATTGTAAAGCAAGTCAAAGTGCTTCTGGCTCGCTGGCGCAGGTTAGAAAAGTGGTATGTTTGTTATTTTAATTATATTATTATCAGTCGTTTGAAAAATCTATATTTTATCATTAATATGATACATTCCTAGCTGGAAGGAGAAAGGAAGAGATTAGAAAGCGGACGAAAATAATATTCAAAATTGTATAACCAATGACATAATAAGTAGTAATATATCCAGAATCAATCATATTTAATAGTTAGTTATATAATGTTCTTATTATATGTTGCTTGCTTTATCGTTCTTCATCTCTTATTTTATTACTCCAAAAAGGAGACCATATTTTTGAGTTTATCGTTCACAACGGTTTTATTTTACAAGTTGGGAATGGATAACATTTTATTTTAGTGGAGGGCATTTTGGCATTTTTAGGTATTTTCTGCACGGCGCATGAGTTCCTAATTTTAATATCACCCGAATTTATCACATGATATGTACGAATGACTCATAATTCGTAGAGATCATCTCACCTGATTGTAACCTGATAGAATACAATAAAAAAAACACGATAAATCATAATGCATTTACAATTACTTAAAAATGAAATAAAATTGTATCCATTAACGATAGGTAATAAAACTCTGGATCAAAGTAATAATTTTTTAAACGAGTTTCATTAAACAAAAAAAAATGCAGCATATAAAAACAAATACAGCATTTGTAGCATTGGCACGTCAGAATGCACGTAATTTACTAGGAGCAAAAACAAGTACTGTATTTGGACATCATGGAGGTTTATCAAATCGAGGAAAATTTCATGGAGCTAGCTCAAGTAGGCAAAATTCACAATATAGCAACGCTTCAAACTCAAATTCTAGTTTGATTGGCGATAATCATAATAGGAGGCAAAATGGCATTACAAGCGGGATAAATCCATTAAGAACTGAAAGAGGGGGAACATCGCCGAATTTTATTAGACATAATAATTTTTCAACAAACTATCGGGGTAATAAAAGATTTAATAGTACAGCAACTGTAGCTTCAACGTCATCAGCAATAAATAATTTTAATGTTGCTGGCATTGGAGGTGAAAATGAATCTGATATATGGCAAAAAAATGACATGTTATCTATAATTGAATTCAATAACTACATGAAATATTTGAACCGTAAAGGATCTCTTACAGATACCGAACGTCAATTTCGTATCTTCAAGCGATCAGGGGTAATACCAAATACACTCACCTACAACTTGTTATTTGATACTATAGCAAAGGCTAAAACAAGTAACTTAAATGGTGAAAAGATGATAAATTATTATAATGATATGCTTGAAAATAATGTGATACCAAACCTGGACACTTACAGTATTGTCATAAAAGGATTGTGCAAGATTGAGAATGATCTTACAAATGTAATTGTTCGTCAGGAAAATCGAATTAAGAGAGAGAGTAGTTCAGCTGATGAAACTGCAATTCAAAAATCCATGAAACAGAAAGAGAAATGTACAGACTTTGCTTTTGATTTATTTACAAAAACAAAATGTTTACCAAATGTTTATTACGATGTAGATATCTGTGATATATTATTACGAACTCTTGCAAACTTTGGGAGGATAGAAGATGGATTGTCAGTTTTTGAATATATGGAGACACACGATATCGTTTCAACCTCTACATTCGGTTATTTAATATCAATGTATAGTCATGGTGGTGATATGCAAAGCGTGTTGGAATGTTTTGATGAATTTCAGCAGGTTAAACAAAATTTACATTATCAACGTGAACCGTTAAATGTATATAATCACTTGATTTCTGCATATATGCGTTTCAATGACATACCTAGTGCAGTTGAAGTCTTGCAGAAAATTATTCCCGAAGCAGGTCTTGTAGCTGATGAATGGTCATATTTTTATTTCATTAGAGATTTATGCGAACATGGAGAGATGAATTTAGCATATGAATGGTTTACAAAATGCAAGACTGATGAATCGTTACCTGATCCCATTTTATTCACATATGAAATTTTGTTGTTAAATTATTCAAACAAGGGAGATTATGAAAAAGCCACAGAAATATATCAAGAAATGAAAGAAAAAGGCCTATCTCCTAAATATACAGAGAGAGCGAGTTATTGTTATTTAACTCTTAAAAAGGATCCCAATAGAATTTTGGAACTTTTGGACGATATGGTAGAAATAGGATTTTCTACTGATGCTAATTTAACAAATAAGATTCTTGAACATTTTGATCAAATTGGACAAATCGACAAAAAATGTCTGGCTCTATTCAAGATTATGATTGCTTCAGATAATTTTTACAATAACAATAATATATGGCGACCAACAAATCCTAAATCGCAACCAGATTATAGTGAGAATTACATTTCATTGCTAAGAGATCCACGTCTTTCACTCAAAGATACTATTAATGCCAAATATAATTTATGGACATTAAAAAGGAAACAAATTGAATCTGTTGAACTGGATAAATATGATGCACTAAAGAAAGAGGGAAGGTTGATTCCGCAATTAAAAGAACTTGAATCCGTCCAAATACATGATCTATTTGAAACTTCAATTTCCAATTATCATCATAAAGATAAGAATTCAGATATACTTAGTTCTAGAATTTTTGAGATAGCGAATGATATTTTACAAAGTGGAAATACAATACCTTACAGTACATTGTCGAGAGTGAGTTATGAATTAAAAGAATTATCAGATAAAGATAGTTTTGAAAAATGGAATAAGTTGCTTTCTACTATATCTTCTGACAATGAAATTTGTTCTCCCGCTTCTGATAGGGAACCTACAATTAAAGAATTTAATCGATCAGCCGAATTGGCAAACCTTTGCAGATCAAATCGCTTTGATGCGGATTATCTTATGATAGAATTTTATAAAATGCTTGATGAAGGTCTGTTACCCACTCCTGAACTTGTTAGTCAAGCTATAAGGAATTTAGGAAAGATAAAGGAGCTTGATAAAGCAAAGGAAATTTACAATCATGCTTTGGATTTTCATCAAAAATGGAAATCTCCTATCAGAGAAAATACATTGCATTATGCTCGTAATAGTATGCTTGTTGCATATTCGGTTAATCATAATTTGGAATGCGCAAATCAAATGTATCAAGAAATTGTTGATTCAGGTCGTTATCCAGATGCTAATGCAATTGCTGATTATATGATATGTGAAGGTGAAAGGGATACGGATGAAGCTTCAACAGCTTTTAAATTTTATAATGAAATAAAGAAACGTAATATAAGAGCTACAACATATTTTTACAACGTTTTAATTAGTAAACTTGGAAAAGCACGTAAATATGATGCTGTATGGGAAATATTTGAAGAGATGAAACGATTAAAAATTCAACGTAATGTAGTTACTTATGGAGCTTTGATTGCAGCATGTGTTCGTGTGAAATCAGAAGAAAAAGCTCTTTCGGTTTTTAAAGAAATGGAAAGTTCAGAAAGGTACCAACCACGTATTGGACCATTCAACACGATGATGCAATTTTACACTTGGGACTTACGCAATAGGGAAAAGGCACTTCAATTTTTCGAAGAAATTAGAAAACATAAATTGAGTCCATCAGAACACACATACAAATTGTTAATAGATGTTTATGCTACAATTGAACCTTATGATATGCAGTTAGCATTGAGTGTATTTGATTTAATGAAACAAAATGGAATGGAGCCGCAACCTACACATTACGCTTCCTTAATTTACGGTT
Organism: Rhizophagus irregularis; assembly: GCF_026210795.1. Classification (NCBI taxonomy): domain Eukaryota; kingdom Fungi; phylum Glomeromycota; class Glomeromycetes; order Glomerales; family Glomeraceae; genus Rhizophagus; species Rhizophagus irregularis. The sequence continues at coordinate 549,249 of NC_089451.1, read as the reverse complement.
ACGGAGTTTGTCAGAGAAATATACCAAATGCTTTACAAACATTTACTTCGATGCAAGAGTTTCATAATGTTCGACCGGATGAAAATACGTATCAAGCATTATTTGATGCACTAATTGTTAATAATCGTATCTCCGAAGCTGAAGAATATTATGATGTAATGATAACGCAGAAGGATGTAAAATCAACCCCCTATATTGAAAATTTATTTATTAAAGGTTATGGTCAGTTAGGCAAGTGGGAAAGAGCAGAAATTGTGTTTAATAATATGATAGATCTTAATGATACATCTAATAGTAATCGTGTACCAAGAGAACCCAGTACTTATGAGGAAATGGTGAAAGCTTATGTTATTAGTGGACAAATCGAAAAGGCTAGAGAAGTTGCAAGTATATTAGAGCATAAAGATTTTCCAGAGATTGTAAAAAATAATATTGCTAATTTATTACATTAATAAAGTTTTCACAAATTTACTAATAACATATGAATCATTAACTGAACTAGGTGTTTCAAATACAAATCACAGATCTTATAACAAAAATTTACAGTAAATGTATTTTTACAAATCTGCTTGTGTTTTTTTAATTTATTAGCAAATTTTTTTTTTCTTGTTTTTAAAAAAGAAGTTCTAGCCAATATTACATAACAATTTACATTTTTTATTCTGTATAGCTATATAAAATAATACTAATGTGCCAAGTTTAAGTCCATTCATTTTTATACAAATTAAATCTAATACAAATTCATATAAATTGATTTTCTGTTTTTGCCAATATCCAGATACTGTAATAATGATAATATTACTGATGATAATTATAGTGAATAATTAATAGTAATAATTGATATTATATAGTATTAAAATAAATTGAAATAAAATAATAAACAGATTTATTAAATTAAAATAATTAAATAAATTATAAATATAAAATATTAAATTATCAACTAAATTATATTTATAATTTTGAACTTTCAGCAATAGTTTTGGCATTGTAAATTTCAGCAAATTTATTTTTAATTGCCTAAACTTTTAGCAATAAAAAAGTTTTACCCTTAGTCTAAATTACTTAATTTTAGTAAGTAACTTTACTTTTAATACTTGAAAAAACACTTTAGCTAAATTTTCATTAGAATAAAGGTTTTTTAAATAATAAAATTCAAGTGTAATTTTTTAAACTTCCAATTTTTACTGATCCAATAAGCCATAATTCTAAGAAATAGAATCTGGTTTTTTGACATTCATGTATTAAGAGTAAATGAAATTTACCTAGGTATATTTTGCAATTTCTCTAATATAGAGTACTAGTTAAATAATAAAGTATCAGATAATAATTGTCCAAATTTCAAAAAATGCAAATTCCATATTTTCCTGAAAAATGGTGGAAAATTGTAGAAAATGCTGCATTATGCTATATATGGTCAAATCAAAACTTACCTTTATAAATTTAATTAAAGGAATAATTCCTTATAAATTAGTAGCGTACACATCATTAATTTTTGAAAATTGAAATATACAAAAAAAATTTTAGTTTTGTTAAGAAATTTTATTTTTAAAAAAAGTTGGGGCTTTTGAATTGATAGATGTTCGAAACAAAATGAAAAAGAATATATAGATTCTAATAGAAAAGTTAATATTCTTAACCTTCTTAATGGTTTAGAAAGTTTACAATCAAATATCTATTTTAGAATGAATATGCAAGTAGAGTTCTGAATGGGTTAGGTCAGGTCAGGTTAATTGATAAACCTGACCTGAAATTTTTTTTCAGGTCAGGTCAAGTCAGGTTATATCAGATTATCTGTTTGACCTGACTTGAACTGAAACCTGAAAATTTTCAGGATTTATATTAAAAATATCAAAAAAAAATGGGGCAAAACATTTTTTTTGAAATATTGCGATTTAGTTTTTTATATTAAAATCGTATAAAAAGTATTACAACTAACTTTTTAAATATAAAATCAATATAAAAAAGTGAATTCCAATTCACTTTTTATATAACATTTTTCTTTTGATTTTTAGATGAAGATTCACATATATTTATTTATACTTAGTTGCATTAAAAATAACATGATAAACCTGTTACAATAGTGCAACTTGTCAAAAAAATATTAATTGATTTAAAATTGATATAAAAAAGTGAATTCTGATATCGCAATTCACTTTTTATATATAAAATTGATATAAAAAACAGTTACCAATTGGTCATATAATCAATTGATTATATTTTAATTTACTAGGACCCCTAAAAATACATATGGAAGTCATAAATGATCGGTAAGATTTTGGCCTAAAATAAGCAACTTTTCAGGGCCGGAATTATGATAATACTGGCTAGTATCAAAACGGACAATAAAATTTAGGCCAGCACTATCTAAAAAAGGCAAGATTTTCATGAAAATTTAGGTTGTTTTTAAGCAAACTCAAATGTGACCTTTTTATGTATTTTTCGGGATCCTAATTTACTGTATATAATTTAATAGAAAAGTTTTAAGTTAACACAATTAATCACATGAAATAATATTGGATGTTTAGTTAAAGAAAATAGGGTTTTATTAAAATAATGTAAAACTTTAAATATAATAAAAATATAAATAATTTCTTATTCATAAAATTAACTAATCTTAACTATTTTTATTAATTTTAATTAAGTAAAAATTCTAATACTATTTATATATACTGTATAGCATTGCATATATGAAGTCTTTGCAATAGAAAAGTACGAAACTCAAAAAAAATTTTAATTTTACTTTATATGCTAATTATGTTTTTTTTTACTGAAATAAATGCAAATTTAATATTAATTTAATTTTTAATTTTTTTTGAGTTTCGTACCTTTCTATTGCAAAGATCCCATATACAAGCCTATAATAAATTACCAGATTTCTTTAAAAAATGCTTGGTAATTTTCACATTGCATAAAAATATATAAGTTTTTGATAAAATCATTCAATTTTTTTTTTATTTGAAAGATAATCCTTCATAGATTTTATATTTTAAATAAAAAAAAATGTTTTTAAAATATAAAAAAGATTATCTGATTATAAAATATAATAACTTTTTGAGGTTATTTTATATATTTATTTGCATATAAATAACTTTTAAAATTTCAAATATGTTGAATATTTTTATTTGCATTTTTATGATTATCTTTCAAATAAAAAAATAATTATTATAATTTGTTAAAATTTGATAGACTTGTGTATATCTTTAAAAATGCCTATTTTACTATATTTTATTATTATTTTTCAGTAATTTTCAGTAAAATTAGCATTTTTTTATAGGGCTCCAATCGGTTTCAATAATTACTGAACTGAACTGATCGGTTTCGATATCAGAACAGTTTCGGTATTGTGATTTACCAAACTGAATTACCAAACTGATATCAGTTTCAGTAAATTTTACTGATCATTTCGGAAGATTTTACCGGTCAGTTTTGGTAGATTTTACTGATCATTTCAGTAAATTTACTGAACCGATTTGCCAACTTTTCACATTTTTTTTGGCAAATGTTTTATTTTAAAAAAAAACGTTTCGCAACATTTTTTTTTTGATAACTTACTAAAAATGTTGTAAAACGTTCTTATTATACTTCACGTTATTTTTACCAGCGTAATATATTTTTTATTTTTATAAACGTAATTTATTTTGATAAATAGTTTATTTAACAACAAGGTAATTTGTTTAACAATAATTATGACGGTTTTAATATATTAAAGCCATTTTTTATTAGCATTAATTAAAATTTTATTAAAATCAGATTAGGTCTACAAAAAAAAGTAAAAGAACGTTAATAAACATTCTTACATAAAGAAAATCTGCTTCCTCCCTTTGAAAATACTCACCACCGGTCTCTATTATCGAATTCCGGGCTAAAATCTACAAAAAAAAGTAGTAAAAGAACGTTAATAAACGTTCTTACATGAAGAAATATAAAAAAAACCACTTTCCCTTTTAGAAATATTCACCGATCTCCATTTCCAAGTTCCAGGCTAAAATCTACAAAAAAAAAGTAGTAAGAAACGTTAATAAACGTTCTTACATAAATAAAATATAAAAAATCCTCCTACTTTCCCAAATACTCACCGGTCTTCATTTTCGAGTTACAGGCTAAAATCTACAAAAAAAAAGAAGTAAAAGAACGTTAATAAACGTTCTTGCATAAATAAAATAAAAAAAACCTCACTTCCCTTTTTAAAAATACTCACCGGCTCCCATTTTTGAGTTCCGAACCGAAATCTACAAAAAGGAAAAAGTAAAGAACGTTAATAAACGTTCTTACATAAAACTCGCTTCCTCCTTTTAAAAATACTCACCAGTCTCCATTTCCAAGTTCGGCTGAAATCTATAAAAAAAAAGAAGTAAAAAAACGTTAATAAACATTCTTACATAAAAAACAAAAAAAAATTTTAAAGGCACTTACTCGTCTCCATTTCCAAGAATCAAAAAAAAAATTTTTTTTTTTTTAAAAAAAATTTCACTACTGTAATTAGGTGTAGATCGGCCAATCAAGTATATTAGGGTGAGTAAATTGTGGAGCACTATCTAATCTATCTATGTAGATCATGATACATCTGTTACCATTTAATAACGTCATAGGTGAAACCTCAAATAAGATGCAAAAAAAATTTTAAATAAGGTGCACGGCAAATTTCATAATACTCAAACGTATAAAGAAGATTTAGGTAAGTTCCATTTTTGCTTCTAATTTTTTAAGTTTGAAGTGGAACTGACTTTGAGAACGCTACTAATAATGTTCTTTTTCTAACTTTTTTTATAGAAACATTATGGACGCTATTTAGAATTTGTTTTTAAGACTGGACTTACAGGTAATAATGGGAAGGGAATGAATAGATTTATTTAATAAGAAGCATTTCTAACGTTTCTGTTTGCTTCTACTTTGTAGGAAAGACGAATTAGACTTACAATTAAAGAAAAGGGAAAAGAAGGGTTTTGTTATATTTAATTAATGAGGAACATTTCCAGTTTTTATTTGCTTCTACATCAGGAAATTTGTTTAGGCGTAATTTAGTGTAATATTTCGGAGGTGGTGTAAAATTTCGAAATATTACACTAAAAACGTAATATTACAAAAGTTTACGCTCTTAAATTTGAATAATAATAGTAATTTAAGAATATCTCGCTATCTACTGATCCAATCAAGACGATCTATAGCTCATTGGAATCAGCTCATCAAGACGAATCGAATGGTAGTAAAATCACATCTCTACGTTCGATAGATGACTTTCTATTAATTTAAAACTTTATTGCATACTATAGAGCGTTCTATCAACTGTAGAAATGCGATATTACTACCATTCGATTCGTCTTGATGAGCTGATTCCAATGAGCTATAGATCGTCTTGATTGGATTAGTAGATAGCGAGATATTCTTAAATTACTATTATTATTCAAATTTAAAAACGTAAACTTTTGTAATATTACGTTTTTAGTGTAATATTTCGAAATTTTACACCACCTCCGAAATATTACACTAAATTATGCCTAAACAAATTTCCTGATGTATATTATAAAAATTTTGGCAAAATGGACCAGACTTACAAGTAAGTAATGAGAAAGTTGAAGATTTTTATAATGTTTGTTTAATTAAAGCGTTCTATTTTACTTTTATTTTATAGGAATATTGGCTAAGATGCACCAGACTTACACAAGTAGGAGTTTTGGGGGTTTTTTTATTTATTCTATTTATTTAATGAGAAACGTTTGTAACGTTTCTCTTTTATTCTTTTTTTTTGTATTAGTGGACTTTGGAACAAACGGGACTTCTTATTTTTAATTTAATTTTAACAATTTGCTTTATTACCTTGTATTTCATATACTGTATATATATATAGTCTAAACAACTAATAAATGATGATAATAATTTTTGAAATAAAATAATCAGAAAGTATTAAACCCACAAAAAAGAACCGTGAGTAAGGTTCTGTTGTCAGGCTACCTATAGCCATAAAGATTTTGAGTGCAAAGGGCGGTTATAATATTATTTAATGAAGTGTACGCAATAAAATTTTTATAGCTTCATACCGATCATATCAATTGGCAATTAATTTATTTAAAAAAATGTTTCACAACATTTTTTTTTTGATAATTTAATAAAAACGTTGCGAAACGTTTTTAAAACTGAACCGATAATGAATCGGTAAATCGGTTCAGTTTTCGGTAATTACCGGTTGGTAATAGTATTTATGATTACCGAAACCGATCAGTTTCGGTAATTAGCAATACCGTTACCGATCAGTTCAGTTTGGTTTCAGTTTTGGCAAAAACTGTACCGAACTGAACCGATTGAAGCCCTATTTTTTTAGATATACAAAAGTCTATTAATTTTTAATAGATTTAATAATTTTTTTTTATTTGAAAGCTAATCAATTGTAATTTTTAAAAATGTAATTAAAAATGTTATTTAACATTCTAAAACCTATCTATGTAAATAAATATACAAAATAATTCTAAAAAAGCTATCATAATTAACAATTAAACAATTTTTTCCATACTATAAAATATTCTTTTTTTATTTAAAATTTAAAATTTACAATAGACTAGCTTTTAAATAGAATGATTTCATCAGAAATTTATAACTTTCATGCAATATGAAAATTACCAAGCATTTTTAAAGAAATTTGGTAATTTATTGTAATTTTATATAATACTTGAAGTACTATTCGAAGAAAGTTCATTTAGATTGAATAGGGACCGCTTATTTATAAGATAAGTCTCTAGCTTTTAAGATAAAATTCATATATAAAATTCTTTGCAAATCCTACTATAAAAGGAAATTTTATGTTACTTGTTATGATTTTTTTCCTTTTTAGCTAATTAACCAATAGAATTTAAGAAAAAAGTAAGGTAAAAACTATTAGTAAAGGGCCAATTTTCTACGATGACCTTTATTATAAGTAAACGGGATCCTGATTGAGTAGTATCTAGAGGAATACTATAAAAAAAGAAGAGTATTATTAAAAGAAGTTATATTAAAAAAAGGCCAAGGTATATTTGATTTTATTACAATTAAATAAATCAATACATTAATTTTGATTAATTTTAAATTAGAATATGATTAGTATTTTAATACTATTCAAAAATTGAATTTTGATTACCATATATCGTAGGCGCATACTGTATACGTACTGTCCAAATTATTTTGGGATGCCTAATTATAATTTGGGATGCCATAATTCATTCGGTTTATATATAATTTACTATGTAAATTGCCAAAATAATTTGGGATGCCATAATTGAATTTGGGATTTTACTTATAATTACGGCAGTCCAAAATAATTTGGGTGGTAGTGATGTAATAGGCAGCACTATGTATAGTACTTCCCTATTAAAAAATTTTATAGAATTGTATAATATTTGGAGAAATATTTTACAATTATCTCATGATCTAGTAATCAGATTTGAGCTATCTTTTTTTTTGTTTGATAGCTCTCATTGAGCTCTTCAAAATAAAAAAATGATCACTCATATTGGACTAGTAGATCTTGAAATATTCACAAAAAATGGAATTTTTAAGTTTTATTTAGTACCTGGGGTATAGGATCAAATCCCTGATTTTGCACTTAAGATACCAGGATACTGTGGCCTGCTATATATGGTAGTACTGGAATATTTTTCAAAAATACCCGAATGTAAATTTGAATAATACTAGAATTCCAAACAGATTGACCAAATTCAGGTAACCTGACAGGTTGACCTGAATTTATCAGGTTAGGTTTAGCAATTGCAATTCAGCATCAGTTCAGGTTGTAACATCAATATAACCTGAATGACCTGTTGACCTGAAACTATGATTTTATATAATATATGTGATGGTATTATAATTCACTTTTTATATTGATTTATATAATAAAAGTGAGTTGCGATATTGGGATTCACTTTTATATTGATTTTATATAATAAAAGTGAGTTGCGATATTGGGATTCACTTTTTTATATTGATTTTATATATAAAAAGTGAATTGCGGTATCGGAATTCACTTTTTTATATTGATTTTATATATAAAAAGTGAATTGCGGTATCGGAATTCACTTTTTTATATTGATTTTATATATAAAAAGTGAATTGCGGTATCGGAATTCACTTTTTTATATTGATTTTATATATAAAAAGTGAATTGCGGTATCGGAATTCACTTTTTTATATTGATTTTATATATAAAAAGTGAATTGCGGTATCGGAATTCACTTTTTTATATTGATTTTATATATAAAAAGTGAATTGCGGTATCGGAATTCACTTTTTTATATTGATTTTATATATAAAAAGTGAATTGCGGTATCGGAATTCACTTTTTTATATTGATTTTATATATAAAAAGTGAATTGCGGTATCGGAATTCACTTTTTTATATTGATTTTATATATAAAAGTGAATTGCGGTATCGGAATTCACTTTTTTATATTGATTTTATATATAAAAAGTGAATTGCGATATCGGAATTCACTTTTTTATATTGATTTTATATAAAAAAAGTTAGTTGCGATATTGCGATTCACCTTTTTATACGATTTTAATATAAAAAAGTGAATCGCAATATTTTCAAAAAAAATGGTTTGCACCATTTTTTTTGATATATTAATAAAAATCCTGAAAATTTTCAGGTTTCAGTTCAGGTCAGGTCAAACAGATAACCTGATATAGCCTGACCTGACCTGACCTGAAAAAAAATTTTAGGTCAGGTTTATCAATTAACCTGACCTAACCTGACCTATTCAGAACTCTAAATAATACTTCGGTACTATTTGAAGAAAATACTATTACAAGGGGATACTATATACAGTAATAAGAATTAAAAATAAAAATAACTAACAAAATAAATATAATATTAAAATAAATTAAATAAAATAATTATATTTTTTGATGATTGCATCTTTCTGGATGGATATAGCTCATGATAATTTGTTTGTATGATATATAAACTTAATATAATAAAGCATATATCATCAAAAAAAATAAAATAAAATAAAATAAAATAATTATAACAGATAAAATAAATAAATTAAATAAATCAAAATAAATCAAAGTTAAAATAGCAATACATTAAACTTTATTTATAATTTCAAAAATAATACAAGTAAAAGGAAAATAATTTATAAAATAAAATACTAATCTAAAATCTATATCTAAAAACCTTTATATAGTTTAATCTAAAAGTAAGTTCTAGGTCAACTAGTATTGCAGTATAGTGACCAAATGTTCTTATAGATATAATATTGAAAATGGAATAAGCTACAGTAAAATAAATAATATTTAAAGATATCTTAATTGAAAAGAAGATAAAAAAAATATTGATCAAATTTTTAGAGATAAAGCCATAAATAAGATTGAAAATATTGGGAATAAGTAGAAGCAGGAAGCTATAAATTAAAAAGATTTCAAATGGAAAATAGGTTGAATAAGTCCAGTAAATGCAGCTTGAAATAATCACATTTGCAAACTTTTTCAAGTTTTTTTTAAAGATTCATCTTAAAGATCTCTAAGTACAAGAGAAATTTAAACTTTGCAGGAGAAGTTGAAAAATCTACTATATAAGAAGTCATAAATGGAAAGACATTTCTGGTGTAATTGCAGAAAGGGTAGATAGAGTTTATATTGTATAAATCTAGAATATGATACTTATATAAGTATAAGATCAAAAGTGCATCAAAAAGCAGTTTAAATTAAAAATTGACTAAATTATAGTTTTTAAAATAATTAGCTGTACCATAATATAGGAAGAAATGGAAAAATTCCTAAATAACAGATCATAAGTAAAATAAAATGAAATGTTTAAATCATGCAAAACATAATTTTTGAAAGTAAATTTATTTATAATTAAAGCTTCAAATGGGTCAGTTTGATCCAGATTATAAACGGTTCAGATTAGAGCCAAAATCCATAAGAATTGAACTGAAAAACTGATAGTTCAGTTTGGTTTAATCTGATTTTTATAAAAATGCAAAAATTTCATCTAGTAATCATATAAAATTGAGCCATATATTGTTAGATTTCTCTTGACAAGATGTATTAAATAGTGGTAAAATTACATTTTTAGCATTAATAGATTACAAGTTAACTCACATTAAATTATTTATAAAAAATAAGCTATCTATCAATGCTAGAGACATGATCTTAACACCATTTAATGCGTTTCAGTGAAACGAATTCAATGAATATTAATTCATCTATATACTATTACTGGATGGCGAATAATATAAAGTTTGCATTTTTTTAAAAATTTTGAGTATTAAAAATTAAAATTTTGATACATGCATTTACTTGCCATTTAATAGTTATACAAATATAAATTAGGAATCATTGGATTTGTCTCATTAAGACAAGTCAAATGGTGTTTCTAGCATTGATAGATTATAAGTTAACTCATGCTATATGATTTATAAAAAATTGGCATTAGCAAGCTAGAATCTATCTATGCTAGAGATGTGATCTTACCACCATTTGACTTGTCTTAATAAGTTAAATCCAATGAGTCCTAATTTATATTTATATAACCATTGGATAATGAATAAATTCATGTATCAGAATTTTAATTTTTAATGCTCAAAAATCTTAAAAAATGCAAAACTTTACATTATTTGCCATCCAGTAATCATATATGAATGAATTAATACATTGGATTCATTTCACTGAGATGCATCAAATGGTGCTAAGATCATGTCTCTATCTAGTATTAATAAATAACTTTCTAATGCTAATTTTTTATTAATCACTTAGTGTAAGTTAACTTGTGATCCATTGATTTTAGAGACATGATCATACCACCATTTGATACATCTCTGTTGAGAGGAATCCAATGATATATAGCTTAACTTTGTATGATCACTTAATCACCAGTTATTCAATTTTTCACTTTTTATAAAAAATTGGATTAAACTGAACTGAACTACCAGTTTTTTGCTTCTAATACCTGAACAAAACTGAACTGAATTTTGAGCCAGTTTCAGATTGGTTTTTCAGTTTAGCCTGAACTGTTTAGAGCTTTATTCATAATGCATAATTATAAATTTCAATGTTCAATTGATAAAATTACAGACCTTTATGTTATTAAGATTCAAGATGCTCCATGTAAAAAAACAATCAAAAGTGCCAAAGAGATATCAAGCAGGCATGAAATTATATATATATATTGGTATAATTAGTATACATAAAAATAATGTAACGAACATAGGGTTTTAATACATGAAAAAAATGTAGCAAACATAGGGTTTTATCAATTTAAATTCAGTTTCATTCATTTATAATAAAATTTCAAAAAAAAAGGTTCTACACATGTTTAATAAGATAATTGTATTTATTGTAAATTTTTATAATACTAAAATTACAGAATTTTTCGACATATCACGTGATGCGGTGAATTTTACCGCCGGTTGGCATTAAAATCGCCCTAATTTAATATCAAAATTAGTATCATTATTATTAATTTATTCAGATAAAAGAGGTATTTCAACAGTTACTTCAATTGTAAAAGCATATTTAAGTTAGCATATTAAATTCTGATTTCCATTTTCTCCATTACTTCCATAAACTGATATTTTTTCACCAACTAGATTCTGCATGTGAAAAGGTAGAGTAATGAACTTTTTTTATTATTCCCATGTCATACTGTATACATGCACACACTGATTAAAAGCAAACATTATTATTTGTACTTTATTAATGAAATAAGGATATTCCGACATAAGCAGTAGATTTACATAAATTTCTCCTTGTGAAATAGAAAAATGAAGATAAAATAAACAATAAGCTTGAACTTATCACTACGTAAATGATTAATTGATTAAACTGGGCAATAGAGCTTTTTCAAGTAATTCAGCCAATATATATCATGTTCCATCTTTAATGGCATCCTATCTTGAGCTCCAGTTGGCCAATTAATACTAGGATTCATGAAAGGCGGATAGCTATCCACATTATTCGTGCCAGCCCAATCAAAATCTACTAACATCCCACGACACTCTTTATTTTCATCTTTGATAACCAAAATGTTAGATCCACGGAGGTCTGCAAAAACAATATCATTCAAATGTAGAAGTGAAATAGCCTCCTCAATATCTTTGAAAATTTTATCATACTCAGAACGACTCAAAAAACAATCACGTAATTTCACACCCTCGATATATTCCATAACCACATAATAAAATCCACATGTCGTTCCAACGTGTAATAGTCCCGGAGCTTTTCCAATATTAGAGCACAATTCGTGTGCGTTTTTGTTGTACCTGTGCGTATACTTAACAATAATTTGTCGACAACCTTTCTTCGTTTCAGCCCTCCAAAGAAGTTTATCATTAAATTTCTCTGTATAAAAGAATTCTCCAACATTTTCGACTTCGCGAAGGCAGGGGTAATACCGTTGGGAATCTTCGTTATTTACTGTAGTATATGGCAGTGAGTCATAATAATTCTTCAGACTATCACTTCCCAAGTGTAAAGCCTTAAAAAGTCGTGCAATTTTCTCAAAGTGGGTTAGGTCATTAACATGGATGAGCGGTTCAAAAGCTGTTAGAGGCTCAATAACTGGCTTCTCGACATAAACAGCCCCTAATACACTTATCCAAGGCCCAGCTAAAGCTATGATGAAGCATGGCATGTTGCACCCACTGAGAAATTTATGATTCTTACTTTGAGTATAATACTTCGCATATGAATCGGCCGCCCAAACAACTGGATCATATCCAGCGTCAATTTCGTTTTTTATTCCGATGAGGAGGTATAATAAATTACGTGTACAAAAATTTAAAACTCCATCATTTGAAGATTTATCTTCAAGTTGGTCTTCAGTTACTTCTTGACCAAATAATATGCGAAGTTGTTCATGGAACACTTTCTGACGACCATTCTCGTCCATGTAAAAATCTGCCATAAGTTCTATAGTTTCGAGGGTCCATCGATTGTGTTCTTTATTCATAGGTAGATTTTCTGTGTTATAGTCTCTCTTAAAATCAGAAAAAACAGAATTATATAATACCAATGGGGTGCTAACACAATCATAAGGGCGGCCGATAAGTAACGCACGTTCCTTAGCTTGATATTTACGTAAATTACTGAGGAGTATAGATGATGTGGATGGATATTGCTTCATCTTCTTCACGGATTTTTCCTGCTCTGAAAAGATTAGAAATGTAAGACAACAAACTTCAAAAAACAGTCATATGCTATATTGCTAACCTTCTTCATCCAAATGCTGTCGCTTAGAAGACTCTACGAAAAATAGCAACATTAAAGACCAAATAGTAGTATAAGTTTTGAATATTCAATATTACTGCGAATATGGAAAAGAATAATAAATTTACTTACTGAAAGGTGGTTGCCCTACCATAACGTAAATGCATTGTTCGATGAAAAGAAGAAGCAAAAAAAGGCACAAGGTTAAATAAGTGTTCGCATTATTGGAAAATATGGCAGTGAATACGAATCGTAAAAGCATACCATATACGGATTTTTTATCTTTATCCGCCTGTTCACGGCTCGAAGCGGCGATCGACATAGGTGATTCGACTAAGACATTAATATGCTTCTTGGGTGGATCATCGGTCCACTACTCTCCAATTTCATCCATTGCTAGCAACTCGTTACTGTCATTTAATGTGAGATTCTTCAACCGATCGTCAAGGTGATCGCTAGCAATTTCCACCTTCCATAGCTTGAGCCTTTTTGCGTCTACACCAGCAAAGTCATTTTGATTTTTTTCCTTAATAGCGTCCTTGAGATTGCTAATAGATTCGTCTCTATTTATTTTAACAGAAAAAGCGCTTGCAATCGTATCACCCTTGACCAGACAGAATAAAGTGATAGACATTTTTCGGCTTTTATACGAAATGCTATTACGAAATGCTATTGGCTCAAAGTGCAGTGTGTGAACTTTTAAATTTGGGATCGAGGGTATATATGAGAAATTTCAGTCGTCGCACAGAGTGCATTAAATTTGAATCAAACCTGAATTAATACAAATCATTTGCAGAACATTAATTTGAATTAAAATTTTATATTCAAATTGAATCACAAACTTGAAATTAATTTGAATCAAATTTCTTGAATTGATTCTCAAAAATCTCAAACCTGAATAAGTCTCAAATTCAAATTGAATTTTAAAACAGAATCAAATCTCAAATTCAAATCAAATCTTAAATTGAATTTCAAATCTGTCTCTAATTTTTAAAATGATTTGATTCAATCCATGCAGAACAATAAAAATATTAATTGCACCACAAAATTATATATATCATCAAATCTAAAAAAAATGATATTTTTTTTATGCAGATCATTTAATTCTGGCTAGTATTAAATACATCATGTGATTTAACAGGCAAAAATGCAAATTTTTATTACAGAATGTGAGATTTAAGCCTCATACAGGGGCAAGATACACATTTATTCTTAATTATATTCATAATTTTACTAATATTTTTATATATATAAAATAGATGAGGCTTAATTATTATACATTAACGTATTTTTATGGCTAGAGGATCTCGACTCGAGAAACTTACATCAGTTTGTATAGTGACGTAATATGTTAATAATGGATAGACTTTCATTTAAGTACGCGACGCCAAAAGGTGTATTACTGCTATTTAACTAGCAATTTTTTTTTAAAAAAAGCAGTAAAAATATAATTAATTATGGAGCATGAACTTCAAAAAAATGACCAAGAGAGAGGAGGAAAAGATTTGGAAACTGAGGAAAAAGTTGTTAATACCTTACCTGAACTAGCAGTTGTTTCTGAAATCGTCAAAGAAAATAAGGATGTAAAACGTGAAGTTGGAGTTGCATTAAATGACGAGAACACCGAAAATGTTATCACTATGATAGATAATAATAATATTAAAGAAAATGAGTCTGAAAAAGATGAAAAGTCTTCAAATTCTGATAGTAAAAAACTAAATATTGGAGGTTCTGTTGAGAAACAAGTTCTTGAACTTGATAATAATGATCAGATTAAGACAATAACTAATACTGTATTATCCGTAACTGGAAGTAAAGAAAAGATTACTAAAGATATTACCCTTGATCATGTTTCAATCTCTAAAACAACTGAAAAATCAAATTTAGATGATGAAACTAATGAAACCAATGAAACTGTTGAAACTGTACAGATTGATAATACTATTGTTGAAACTCCTTTTGAAAAAACAACATTCGAATCAACGAGTCGAACCGAAAATAATAATAACGAAACAACAGTAAAGTCTTTGGAAACTGATAAATTTACGGTTCAAAATCTTGAAACAAAAGAAATAACTTCTACTGATACAGCTATTACCAAAAAAGAAGTTAATAAAGTTTCACCAGATCAAACTTTGATTGAAACCATTACATTCAAAGAAAACAAAGATAAAATTTCTGAAGGTATGGATGTCCGTTCTATTGAAACAAAGAAATCTTCTGAAAATGATGTTAAAGAACAAAAGAATATAGAATCTACTACTAAACAAGAGACGATAACCGAAACTCCTGTTGATAAAACAACTATTACGCTTGTCATGAATGACAGTTCGACTATTAACAAAGCGGTAACCGTAGATCCTGACGATAAAGATCTCGTAATTGCTCATGAATATTCCGGAGATAAATCTAAAATTGATAGGGTCATTGTCACAGAGGTCAGAGAAGAAAAACCACAACTTGAGGACAACGACGATGAGGATCTAGAAACGTCAACTCCAGCTACTCCGGAAAGTGAAGAAGATCTTATAAACACGATTTCTAGAGTAGCACCTGAATTGTCACCATTTATACGTGATTTAAAACAGGTATCGGATAAATTGGATCCTATAAAACGTTCTTGGAACAATTTGAAATTACGTAAAGGTTTGGGGTATTCTATAACAACTGAAACTGATAATGACAATATTAAAAGTGATGAGGAAGAAAAATTATTACAAGAAGCAATTGACTCTATTAGGGAAGCAATGACCAAAGTAGTTGAATTCGAAAATCAAGTAGATCAAGAAGGTGAGATATATTATTCGGATGATGAAAGTGGAAGTCCACCAAAGAGAATCAAAATTGAAATAAGTTGGGACGATATTTATGGTGGTACTCTACTTGTCCTATTATTATTATTTTAATATCTGAACATTTTACTAATATATAATTTAACATTAATAGAAGGAAAAGTGACACTATCAAATTCTCATGTACAAACTTTAATTCAACCTACCTCTTCGTCACCATCATCAGTAGTTGCTGACGTTATGGAATCTATGATTACACCCGGATTTAATAATAATGTTGTATTGGCCATGAATATTTGTTTCTGGTTATTGTTTACGGCCTTGATTTTCATGACCATTTTGACAGATTACAATTACATGGTATTACTTAACCTGGGCATTTCGATTTTGTTATACATTTCCTTGTGTTGGTAAGGAAAGAAATAATAAATAATTCATGATATATGCAATGAAACCTTAATAATGTCAATTTACTTTCATTTTTTAGGTTTATTGTGGTTACTCGTGCATCACAATTAGAAGAAGCAGCTGAAATTGCAAAGAAGAATGATTAAATTGACATTTTTAATAACATTTCCACTAGCTTATTTACATTTATTATATAATCATTCAAGTATCCTAATAGATAATATTAAGAGCAATTTATTGAATTGGTTGCGCATTTAGAATACTTGTATGTTCATCAAATTGTATAATTGGTCATGTGAATTATGTGAAGGAAAATAGCTGTCCATTTCGTGATTTACAGTATTTTAACTATAACACTACATATTCCGGGATTAATAAAAAAAAAATTCACTGTAAAAAAATGTATATCATAATCAAAAAAGTTTATGCTACAATTTTCTTTTTTTGATTTTCTTTTTTTCGGTTTTTTTTCACCTTCCCCCCCCCCCCCCCACAAAATAATAATGAACAAATATGGGCATGTAAGTTGAAATGAAATTCAAAGATTATCAATTTTTTTAGATAATCGATATCACTAAATTTTTACTTTAAAATTTCACAATCACATATTTATTATATTTATTATATCACATATTGTAACTTGAAATTTACGGAGAAATTCGGTATTTATACAATCAATTCAATCATTTTTAAAAAGAGAGAAAAAAAAGTTTTTTTTTACCCTTCTTTGGTATATCCCCCGAAAATTAAAAAAGGTGACCCAAACATATTTTATCAATTAAGTACAAAGAAAAAATAAAAATAAAAAAGGATCATCATTTCACCTTTTTTTTTTTAACAAAAAAAAAAAAAGCACGTAAACAGCCGGGTGAAAAAAAAAATTTTTAATTTTTTTTGACATTTTATGATCTGTGCGTTTGAATTTATTACCTAATAATAAAAACCATAAATAAAAAAAAAAATTTTTTTTTTTTTTTTTGATGACTAATATTATTTTATTTCATTTTGTAATTTAAAAGAGTATATATATATATTTTTTTTTAAAAAAAAATTTTTATTTTATTTTTTTTTATTATAACAGATAAATAGTATAAAATATCCGTAAAGAGAGAGAAAAAAAAAACTTTTCTAAAAATATATTAAATAATAAAAATAATATTAAAAATATTTAAGGTGGGGAGTGGGGTAATTTTTTTCCTGTCAAACTAGTTTGACAGGTAATCATGAGAAAGAAAAAAACCTTGTTTCTTTTTTAAAATTAGTTTAAAATTATTAATCTAGCTTAATATTCATTTTAATTGTACGAACTTTATTAAGTTAAAAAAAATATTATTATTTACTCCGTTTTAATAATAACCGTATTTATATAAGATTAATAGGTAAACTCATGGAAAAAGTATGATTCCTATCAGAAATGAAACTACATAAAATCTTTTCTTTTTTTGTGTCCATTATATGTAATGATTTACTTTTTTTTTTAAAAAAAAAAATAATCTTTATGGGTGTGTCGATTTCGGTTGTCGATTCGATAAACGTTTCAAAACTTGAAATGTCAAACACGTTTAAAAAAAAAAGGATGAAATTAAATATCACTAATAAAAAAAACTTTATAATTGTCCCTTTTTTTTCAGTTTTTTTTTTCTCCGTTTAGAAGCCCAATAGTTTAGCCGCAAATATGTTTTATGCTGAAAATGCTGAATTTCATTATTTTCAATAAAAAAAAAAGCGCAAGTTCCTGGTTTGATTTTTTTTATTATGCAAATTTTGTTGTTGTAATATAAAATTTTCTTTAAAGAAAATACTAAAATTTGTACAGTAAAAAAAAAAAATTATATATATATATATATATATATACAACTATGCTGAAAAGAATTAATAAAGATTAAACAGGGGAAATTATAACTCGTTTAAACGAACATATATATTTAATAAAAAAAAATGCTATACAATTACTTTTTTGAAAAAATTTCTAAAGTTATTATTTATATAATAATAACCCTCCAAATATATAGTGTATGTTGTTGTTATTTACATTATCTCTTTACGAGATGGATATACAAAGAAATCTGATGTGTTCTCAGAAAAAAATAATAATAAAAAAAATGTTCCCCCATATTAGAAACTTTGTACGATACAGTATCGACAAGTCCATAACATATAAAGAAAATAAATAATTAAATTGATCAATCTGTACAATAATAAAATAACTCCTTTTCATGGCCCTTTCATGGCTTTCCAAGGTGTTTTTTGTATTTGACGTTCTTCATTTCCTTCATTTCATGACCCAACTCCATTGACAAAAGATCCCTACAAATGTTAAAATAAAATTTAGTTTTTCAATATATGATAACTCATAATCATAATTCTATTAAGACTAACCTGATGCGATCGATGTCTCTGGAATAGGCATCACCACTAATCCAGAGTTCTACGCGATCACCTCTGTCTCTACGAGCACAAACAGCACCACAAATGAGATCTTTGTCATCGATCGTTTCACCAGCAAGAAGTAAAACGATTGAATCCCATAATGAATTAAGCTGGTTTCTTGGAGGACATATAGTGAAGCGACCACCCTAAATAAAGAGAATGAATGTTACAAATCAGTAAATGTGAAAACACAACAAAAAAAAAAAATATTTATTCAACATATTCAACATGATGTTACCTTTTGGTTAGCCTCATCTTCCCACATGGGCATTATATTTCCTTTAAAGAAGCTAAGATTTGCATTTGTTTTCATGTCGCTTGGCTTGATCTTTGAAGAGAATTTACGAAGATTTGAACACAATTCTGGAACTGTGGTACACTCGAATAACGGATTCAATGTTGAAGAATACTTGTTCTTTGATATGATTCTTGTGTTTGTCTTTGTTACTGATGTGTCAGCAAAGTACATCGTCCTACAGATAATCATAATAATCAGTAAATTAATTAATAATCCCAATTAATTAAGTAACTTTGTAATTATTTACCATTTATTAGACAAAGGTAGGGAGTCTGGATAGTTATCCTTGCTAATTATTTCGAGTTGACGACGAATCCTGATCGTGTCTTTTGAATCGGTTAGAGTCTCGAGTTGTTCCGCAATTTTTCTCAACTCTGGAAGTACATACTCCTTATTATCTTGAGTATCCTGAGTATCCTGAGTTTCTTGATTTTCTTGATATTCTGAATCTTCATTCTCACTTTCACTATAAGAGTAGGTGTTTGTTTCAGGTACCTCCTCCTGTTGTTGAGAATCGTCAATAATCATTTCTTCTTGGAATTCCTGTTGACATTCTTCTTGGAATTCTTCTTGACATTCTTCTTGGAATTCCTTTTGACATACTTCTTGGTGCTCCTGAGATTCTTCTTGGCGCTCTTGACATTCTTTTTGGAACTCTTCTTGACATTCCTCCCGACATTCTTCTTGAAATTCCTCTTGAAATTCCTCTCGGCATTCTTCAATTGAAAGGAAATTAGATGACATCAACTTTGAATCCTCCTCTTCTTCTTCCAATACAGGAGTAAGCTGTTCGGATCCAAAATCAGAGAGTACAGAAGGTGAACGTCTTTCCGGAGCGTTACAAGATTTTGTCTCGTTCATTATTTCTTCTTCAGTGAACACGGTATTTTCCGATTCCGCGTATGTTGAAATATGTGAAAATGAGCTTGAAACTTCTGATACCGGGGTTGATACCGTTGAACCAGGCGAGTAATTGTCATCATTAAGTTTTAAGTTTGTTTCAATCCTCAAGTTTGGCAAATCGGAACGAGGATGAGGATTAGGAGTCGTTAATTTTGGAGACAATTGTACAATGGGTGATTCTTTATCAAACTCAATACCGGCTGATGTGGCGTGAAAATAATTATCAAGATAATAATAATCATCAATCATTTCCTTCTTTTGAAGTTTTTTAACATTATTGTTCATAGATAAACTCCAATGAGGTAACTTTACAATAGGGTTAACACTTAATTCATTTAATTGAATTTCAATAGAATGAGAAGATTCATATTCTTCTTCCACATCATCATCTAATACATATTTTTCTTCTTCTTGTTGATCTTCTACTATTACTATTACATCATCATCTTGTTGTTCATTTAAAGTTTCAACATTTTCTTCTTGTTGTTCTTGTTTTACTAGTAAATTTGAAGGAGGAGAAGTTTCTTTTGGAGATAACCACCAAGGTTCTTCACAAAGGGTAACAGAATTAGAATTATTTTGCATTCCTGGTAATTTGACCCTAACTAATTGATGATCTATATGAATCTTTAAAAGTGGAAACGCGTGTATAACATCATGATCATCTTTCTCAGCTATACATTTAGGAATATGTATAGGGTGTAACATTCCAGGTAGTTTTATTACATAACATTGAATAACTTTAGAAACTTCAGGATCATCAGAATTTGTTGAAAAAGATTTACAACACGAAAAACCCGAAGATTCAAAAGACAATCGACGAATATGTGATTGTTCTTGAACATCATGATGATGATGTGATAAAGTACCAATTTGTCTTGACATATGAGGTAGACCAGCAGAAACCTCATTTTTTAACGCGTAAGACAAGATTTGGGAAGGGGTAGAAATATCTTGAAGAGGTTTTAAATGTTTATTAAATTGTTTAGAATCTTTTGAGATAGCTTTTAATGAAGATTTTAAGTTCTTTTTCTTCTTTTGTGAAGGTAAATTACATGAATTGATAAGGTGCTTTGAAGTTATTTGAGAATTACGTGAAGGAAGAAAGGAATTAGGTTTCAAATTATTGAATTGAACATCATTCTTGCACGTTGAAATATTTTTTGTTGATTTTTGTTGATAATAAATTTTCTTTGATACGATATTAGAATCATTTGATATCGAATGTTGAATAGTAGAGGTTAACGTGGTTCCAACATTTAAAGCTATGAAAAAAGAAAATAAAACATTTAGTTATAATATAATTGATAAGAGTTGAAAGTTGAATCAAAAAAAAAAATCGAAGTGACACGACCAAAAAAAAATTTATTTGACATTTTAGAATTTGTTTTTGTACATGTTCATTCAACTTTACTAAATTCTACATACGAAATCACGAAAATATATAACACATATAACGCGGTATTTTTCCAAATTTACCTGGTGTATTAACATTGTATTTTTGGTGTTTATGGTGAGGAAACCTTACGTTAGCCATGTTAGCCATTGTTTAGCCGTTGCTAAGCTAATAGTGAGGCAAAAAATGAGGTTTGTTAAAGAAAAACTCGGTCAAAGAGTTTAAAAAAGAGTATATTTTTATATTATCCAATATTAAAAAGATGAACTTTATTTCGAATGAAATATGAATGTTTTTGTTTTAATTTCTTGGTTAAAAAGAATTTTGGAATTTTGGTTTTTTTTTTTAAAAAAAAATATATATATATATATATTTATATATAATTTTTTTTTTTAGTGTCAAAGTTGAAAAAAGAAAACTAGAGACGAAATTTTTTTTTTTTTGATGATTGAAATAAAAAATAAAAAAAAATGTATGTTGTTTATATATATCACCAAATTTTTAAATTACCGGTAAATTTTTTATCAGTGATAAAGTAAAGTTAAAAGTCAAAGGTCTCATTTTTTTATTATACATAAATGAAATATAAGTACATAATATATTAAAATTGTTTGTTCAAGTGATAATTGTGATATTAAACATACATATAAATACATATTATAATACTTTCAGTTTTATATAAATATATAAATATATATGTATATGTATGTATATTGTACATCATATACATATATACATATATATTTTATGTATGTACTGTATATATTTTTTACAATAGACAGACGGCGTTTTTTTACCCAAAATGTAAATGTTTCAAGAAAACTTGAATTTTTTTTTTTGTAAGTTTTTTTTTTTTTAATAGTCCAGACACAAAAATTTTACCAAACTTCCAAACTTTATCCATCTTCAGGAAATAATTTTTTTTTTTGCCACAACACACACGCACACACACACAAAAAAAAAGACTGTGTGAAATAATTTGTGAACGAATTGGAATTTGTTGAACACAAGATGTCACAATAATCTGCCATCGTAAAAAAAAAAAAAAAAAAGTGTTTTTTTTTTTTGTTTTTTTATTATAAATCCTTGGGAATTATTTCATCATTTAACATTTTTAAGATTTAACGTTCCGAGTTCTTATTGAACAATTATTATTATTATTAATTATGCAATGATCCAGGAATAGGTTCAAAAGAACAACTATTCACGCTTTTTCTGATTTCTTTTTATTGTTCAGATGACGAAAAATTATTATGTCATAATGACAATCACCATTTTATTAAAATGAACCATTTTAGACCTTCTAAAAAAAAAACTCCCCCTTTTTTTTTCTTACCTTTTTACTAATACGTTAATGGAGTAGATAATTTTATTAGATAATTGTTTGTTTTAACAGTAAAGTAAAAAAAGAGGTCAATTGTAGGCGGAGGAGAGAATTAAAAATGATAAAGATCATTGGGCGGGAGAACAAAAATATTAATAATAAAAGAAGTTGACATTCCCTTAATGACTGCACTCGCTGCATTTTTGCAGCATTTCGGTATTACTACCTTATGCATAATTCCTAAATTGGGACAAACACGCGCCCCAGATGCAACCATTTAATCTGCATAATTGAACAAAAAAAAAATTAAATTTGGTGATTTTAAATGTGAACCAATCAAGATTGATAAACTTATCACTAATCCATTCATTAAAAGTAACATGTCGCATTTCTAAAATAAGTTTATCAAAAAGTAAAAAAAAAGTAAACATGTTAAAAAGTTTAAGTTTGGATATTACTTCAACAACTACAAGGGTATTTTAATATCATCGTACCTTTTTATTAAATAATGTAAGGTAAAATTTTTAATTATCTTGAAACATTCCCATTGTAACACATTAAAAAAATCATTTTTTTTGGAGTTAAATGATAAACAATGACACAACAAATTAGTTATCAACAGGTTAAATAATCTTAATAATCGCGTGTTTATCTCCGAAATTTCTTCGAGAAGAATATTTTTGGTAAAAAAAAAAAATAACCCCACATTTTTCTTTATAATTATTATAATTATTAACTTACTATTATTATGTATTATTATTATTATTATTATTATTAAATTGCATATTAATCAAGACCAAAGATGAAAAAATCAAGTTTTTTTAATAATTTTCCCGCCAAAATCCCGAGTTTTTTCAATAAAATCCCAAATAACATTTACCACTTTTAAAAAAAAAAAAATCCCTCCCCTCAATTAGTAAAACTTTAATTTAAATTGTTCCCTTCTTGATTTATTATCGTGATACCTTATTTCGTAATACATATAACTTAAATTTCGAATTGGGTACAATTGTTTTTGTGAAATAAACAAATATTTATAAATTAGATCATACAGTTTTACTATAGTTGGTTGAATTGGAAGGAACCTCCCCTAAAAATAAATTTAAAATAATTTTTATTCCAAAATTAATCCGAAATTCACCTTTTAATTATTGGCATTTTTTTATGTGGTGCTAAGTTGCTTATGATGGATGTCAATTGTCAAACAAACAATTGTCTATATTTGGAATTTTTAGAATTTGGAGTTTTTTTTTTTTAGTGATGATGTTGATGAATGTTGATGATGTGAGTTTAATGAGTAATGAGTAATTAGTTTTATGTTTTAGTGCGGAGTTTTGAGTTTAGTGAGTTTTATGAGTTTAATGAGTTTTATGAGTTTATGAGTTATGAGTTTTGAGTTTTTATGAGTTTGTGAGTTGGTGAGTTATTTCCCCCGGTAGGTTATGTTATTTCCTTGGTATTATTTCCTTGGTGAGCTATTTAAGTGAGTTATTTCGTTCCTAGTATTTCCCGTTAGTTATTTCGTTATTTTTACCGTCATGTCCCGTTATTTACCTTTATTTTCCGGCATGTCCCCCTATCACTCACTGTCCCCATGATTTTAAGGGGGAGGTGATATTCCCTTTTTTGATAATTTTCTTGTGATATAAATTTCAATCAACTTACTTATATCGTATTAGATCTACATAATTTATATTTAATTTTACTTTTTAACTTTTTTTTTTTCTCCTCCCTTCCTTCCCTATCCGACTAAAATCGACTAAATTTTGAAAAAAAAACGCGTTCTTGAGAGAGAGAGAGAGAGAGAGAGAGAGAGTGGGAAAAAAAAAATACTAATAAAGTAAGTTTATTTTGAACATTAAAATACGTTAATTAAAATAAAATACATTAATTAAAATAAAATTATTTAAATTATAAATAAATGAATAAATATAAATAAATAAAAAAAATTAGATAAATAGATAAATAAATAAATAGATAACACATAAAATTAATTGGTAAATTATGAATTGTTGCCATGCAAAAAAATAATTACCAGGTCATCAATCAAGTTTAATTAAACTAATTAACGTAATCTACGTAATCTAAATGTAGTATAACTAGTATATTTTTTTACGTATATTTTTTTTTTACCCACTCACCCACTTTACCCATTTACGTTATTTTTACTTACGTATATTTTTACGTAATTCAAACAAATAGTAACCAAAACTTTTGTAAAATTTGATCCCCTGAGAAAAAAAAACTAATTTGGATTTTTTTAATACAAAGTTTATCCGGTAATGTCCGGTAAAATTGCGAATAAAGGCAAAATTATAATCAAATATAGACTATGTAAAACGCGAGATTGAAAGCTTTTTTTTTTGCCGTGAGAAAAAAACATTTAACCTAATATAGAAATGCAAGTATATATATTTTAAGAGTTATTTTAAGATCATCAATATCATCAATATCATCAATATCATCAATATCATCAATATCATTATTATCATTATTATCATTATTATCATCCATTATTATAAGTTATAACAGTATTCCCCCTCCCAGTTCCCGTTTCTAAAAAAGATCCAAAGATCTTTTAATATTCATGGAATGGATTAATGACAGTGATATTCCACCTCCTCACTTGTGTTCTATTACCGTTTTTTTTACAAAAATAGGAATCTCATACAAATTCTCTGGAGTTGGAGCGACCTTTATTGAATTTCGAGTGTGACCTTTTGAGTGTATCATAACACAAATAACAATATGACACCAAAAAAGTTACATGACCCATGACTTTCCAAAAACATTTCAATCTTCTAACCTGTTGTAGATAACAAAAATTTTATTTTTATCACTTGTATTTTTTTTTAAAAAAAAACACTTCCGAACCATTCCAAACTTCCAAAACATTCTCCGTTAATTTTTAACCAATCAATTAATATAACATAATTAGTTTGATTGGTAAATAATTGTTTGGATTTTCGGCTTTAACGTTAAATGATGATCCACATATTTTATGATAATCTTTCAACTATTATTGGATTTGAATAATTAAAGTATCACACGTAATGCTTATTTCTTTATTTTTTTTTTCGTACGCGTAACGAAATCCAATTGTTCTAGATCATTTTTTTAAATAAAAATCACTTGAAACAAATTCAAAATACACTAGACAAATCAAACATACGTTAATATATAAATAAAATATATTTAATAAATAAAAAAAAATAATAGATTTTCAAAAATTTAATAAATAAATTCTTGTAATATTAAATCGGAATTAATTTGATTAAATTTGATTAATTTGTATCCAATCAAAAAAAAAACTAATATTAATTTAGATTTAAAAAGAAGTATAATTTTGATTTTTAATTTTTCCAGGTTTTATTCAACACTTACATTCATTTACATTCATTTACATTCATAATGTATATCTTTACTTTTTCTTGCATACATATTATTACATATTTAACAATATCACCTAATCTGAATTATCAAATGTGTTCCTTTATATCGGCACACACCGTTATAATCACAAGGTAACACCAGATCTTTAAAGTAATTATTCTTATACTTTATTTTTTTTTTTTGATTTAACCATAAAAAGAATTTAATCTAATTATTTTTATGTGGGGTTTCATTCAAACAATAAATTCACCGAACTAAAATTGATTTACGATTATTTGTAATAATTACTATTATATGTACAGTAATAGTAACATGTTTAAAAAATCGGAACCTTTTTTTAATTTATTTAAAATAAACATTTCATTTATTATGCAGGGTTTTTTAAATATTCGGATTTTTTTTTACCGGTTCCTTTTTTTTTAATATCATGTGATAATAAAGAAGTTATCACTTTTTTTTAAAAAATATTTTAAAAATATTTAAAAATATCACAATATCAACTATTTTTAACTAATAAAAAAAAACTGCAAAACATAATAAAAGGTATAGTATATACATAATTTCATCGCGTAAAAAAATGAAACCTGTAATTCAACTTGATTTTTGAGGGGTGGGATTTTTTTTTATTTCTAGAAGAAAAAAAAAAAAAAAAAAAATTTCATCATCATCATCGTTTGTCCCCATGAAAAATCGGTAATATGAGTAATATGGGTAAATTTGATAATATCAGATATAACAGATATGTAACAATATAGAACACAGCCAAGAAACGGTAAATATAATGATACATAATTATTTTTTGAAGGACAAGAAACATGATTCTACTATTATCGGTAAGAAAATTGGGAAATCACTGAAAAAAAATATTTGTGAACCATATGACTTAAAAAAATGATAAATAAAAAGTGACTTGTTATAAATAAAGTGTTACATTACAATTTACTACAATTTTTTATTTCACGAAAAAATCAGGTTAGTTTTAACAAACTATTTTTAAACGTAGAGAAACATTAAAATCCATATTTAGGTTTCTTTTTACATTGATTTACCTAATTTATATATATACATGTATAATGACAGTCAAAGTATTTTACGCCTTGAAAGTTTTATTATAATTAATATATTTAGATTAAAATTTCGTGTAAACAAAGATATGATCTATCAAATGTGTCAATATAAAAAGGGGTTGAGGCTTATAATTTTGTGTTTACAATTATTCGCCCAAACGCTTTGATCCTTTTTATAATGGAAATTCCTTTTCTCATAAACAAAGAAAATTAATAAACCTTAGGTTTTTGTATTATTTTGGTAAAATTGTTATCCGGGGTTATCGCCATTTGAAAAAACTATATCTTCTTTCATTTTACAAGTTTATTATCTCGTTTTTTTTTTTTTTTTGACGCCCTAAATGTAATTATGTTACACCACTTACTTTATTGTTGCGTATTTTGATCTATTCCTTTTTTGATTTTATTGTCCAACATTTGATTTTTTTTTTTTTTTTTTTCTCCAGAAATTTATCACGTGTAAATTCCATTAACTCTTGAAACAAAGTTGGTTTTAACAGTTAATTAAATTTTTAATTATTAATTATGAAACAATCAAAGTTAATAAAGTTAATTAATAATAAATGTAAATCAAAGATCGTGTATTGCATTTTTTGAGGGAGTTATATATTATGTCATTGCATAATTATTTTTAATAAATACTTTATTATTTTAGCTCTGGTTTTTTTTTAAGGATAAGGGTTTTAATATTTTAATTTTGTTTTAAAATCATAATGTATAAAAGTAATAATTGTAAATAATTTGGAGTTAAATGAGTAATATTAGTAAATGAGTAATATTAAAAAGTTTATTATTTTAAAATTCATCTTTTTTTTTTCATGTAATTTACGAAACCTGCCAAATGATATACGGCAGCCGGCAGGTTAGATACTCCATTATTTTCGCGGCGGAGTAGTAATGTAGTATCACGTGAAACTAGTAAAAAATATTTGTCACGTATTCTTTTACTTTTCATTTTTATTATTATAATAATATTATAATATATATATCATCTTTTAGTAATAAAATAAATAAATAATATATATATCATTTTTTATTTTTATTAGTGAAAAAAAACTGAAAATCTATTCGTCATCCACTTTATTTGTCACATGCGTAATTTCTTAATGTTGTAATGCCGACCAACCCTCCTCCGTTTTGAAATATTTGAAATATTTATAATATTCGTATTACAATTTACAACAATAATGAATGTTGATCCACGAAAGTAATATTTCGTTATCAGAAGTTCGGAACTGTTGATATTTGTCGACCTCAAACCTCAGATTTTGTTGGAATTGATCATGATAAAGTGACAAAACTCAAAGTGAGGATGTATCATGTATCACAAAAACTTTTCATGGCGTTGAAATACTGGTAGGTTGGCGAACTAATAATAAATTTAACAATGATATATAATTTTTCAGATAATACTTGAATATTTGTGCTTTTTCTTTCCTGTTGCTTATCGTAACCCGCCCAAAATAAAACACGTTCGCAACCAGTTTATGTATGTTGTAACATAATATCCATATTCCAAACTGATCTTGTGTCAATGTGTCACCCAAACAGTAATCCCAAGATAAGATCTTTGAAAAAAAAAAACTTGTCCGATAAATGTGATCGATTGTTTAAAAAATATGTGTGTAAAAAAATAAACAATTAAACATGATAATCGAAAAAGAAAAAAAAATAATGGGAGGTGCCACTCGGTAGTGCCACTGGGTTATATACTGTTTTTCAGTTTCGTATTTTTTGTATTTGTATTTCCCTTCCCTAGAAGTGTTGTAATGGGTGGGCTTTTCTCGAATGTAATTTACGAGCAACACTCGTAAATTTTAAATTTTGGTTTCTTTTTTCATTTATTATGTCAGTTTCATATTTCTCAGCGTGTCCGCCTACGATATTTTATATATCCTTAGATATACTTGGTTCAAAGTTCTAGTCAACCTCCTATTATTTTGAACTGAAAAATTTCCTAATTGAAAACTTACCGCTTTGAGCCTATTCACTTTTCCTTATTTCCTATTGGAATTCTGGGTGGCATAACCAAACGTGATACATATCTTGTACAAAATGCAGAAGCTGTATGTAATTGACCGTATCATGCTTTTTGGGGTAATATCATTAAAGATATTTGGAAAGCATAATTCCGAATTGCCACAAACGAACCAGCAATTGACAAGTAACGATGAATCTTCCTTTTCGAGTGGAGATGCTCCATACTTTTTGACATACTATACTTCCCAATGGATTGAAGAATTTTATTTGTCACGTTCATCGCATAGAATTCGTGTTCTTCGAAACATTTTTGACGTGTGATCACCAAATATTCACAAAGTTAATAGATGAAACCGTTTTGACATAGATGCTTTAAACTAAATAAATTCTTTATTTAATAGTAAGGTACTTATTTAACTTTATCAGTTTATTATTACATATCTATATAATATTACATTTAAGCACTCTTTGAGTTTTTAAATTATTCTTATTCTGATTTATTCATTTATTATTTATTTAGATCGTATATTGCTTTCACTTAAGAAATTTATGGAATGTTACGCGTAAGTTTCAAATCTTGCATCTTATTCTTTAAAAGTACAATCTAACGATTTGATTTACCGACAGATTAGAAACATTCTATTCATTTGGTATAACACGGAACCAAGAGTTACTACAAGCATTAATCTGTGCACTAACTTATTTATGGGTAGGTTTTTATTTTACATAGTATTTTACATACTATATTTACTGTATTTACACTTTTTATGATGTTCATAGGGCATGCATGAAATGACACCTCAGCCATTAATGCACAGAGACATTCGATGTCCAATATTATGATAAATGTGTAATTAGTCTTTCACGAGGAACTGTGGATATCATTGATTTTCACGGCTCAGCCGTGAACATCATGATATTCTACAGTGACTTCGTGAAATAACTTATAATTTATATCACGGTTTCGATCATAAAACTCTTTAAAATATACCTTTTTAAACTAATATGATAGACTTTTTATCCTATTGATGACTTTTTATCCATCTTTTTAAATCTGTGAGAATCATTTAGAAGGAGTGTCTGAAATAGACTATATTTCTGGCAATGCATTATACTAGTGATGATATTTAACATCAATGGTATTCCTCAAGAACTTTTTCAATTTTGCTTATATTTATACAATAGGATTCACATCCCTCTTTGACAGTGAAATTATCCTTATTGTGCTTATTATTGTGGACAACAACGAAAGAGACGAGATTCTCGGTTTAATATTCATATTTAATTCATAAAATATTCAAGATTTATAGATTTCTAGTATGGAAACTTCAAGAATATTATGAAATAAATTGTCGCAAATATTAGATTTGATTATTAAATACTATGGTAATGTGACTTGATGACCAACTGTTTCACTGTTTCTACAACTAAATTAAAATACACGAACTTTTTTTTATAAATTTCAGTGAACGTTATCAAGAAGGAAGACGATCAAAGAGTACAAGTGGCTTATTTTTCCATTCAAGATCGACTTATCATTCAATTGCGCTATCTTTTGAATATATTTCCATAGAAGAATATAACATTGATATTGCAATTGGTGATGTGCTCAATATGGACAGCTTGTGAGATAGACTTAAATTTTCTAGCGATAATTGAAGCTTCATTTGCATCATTCTGATTTTAACTCCAATGAATGTAACTGTGCATTAATAAAATAAATGCTGTGATTTACATATACATAATCTTTGACATTCTTCATGCGCATGCGCATGTGATTTTTTAATTATAATCAACTGATTATCTGTTTATCCTATTAAATAATCACAGATTTACTATGACGTAAATATGATCAAATATTTTCAGAACAGGTGGTCTATCAGAAGTTGGTCACCCGATTTTTATTTTGAAATTTTATAAATAATAATAAATTCGGCAGATATTGAAGAAATTATTTTGATTTATATACACAAATACTTTATTATAAAATAAAAAGTCTAATTGAAAGAAATTATTTAATAAAGTAAATTACTTAATATGAGCCACAATCCTGTTCTCATTAGAAGAAATTAGTACAGCAATTAGTTGCGCTATAAAATTAAATTTAATAAAACAGGAATTATCGTTTTTTTTTTTAAAAACTTTGAATGGGTCATGGTCATGGGTACATTTTTTGGGGATTATACGTGTGTTTAACCAATAAAGTTGAGAATATTTTTTTGAGAATATTTATAGATCATACCTCAATAATCAATAGAATAAATAACAAAAAAAGAAAAAAGTTTCCATTTAAAAACATGGAGAAAATTGACAACAAATTGAAAATTTATCTTGATAACATTGTTATCGACAAGTTTAAATATTTTATTATTTTATTTATTTTATTTTAAGGCTAGTTAGGAGAAAACATTGATAGTTTAAATATTTTAATTAATAAAGGTAAAACGGCTTATACAGTAATTATAAATCACGTGTTACAAGTAACAAAAAATTGTGTTACATGGATTCAAAAAATTTCTGCTAAACAAAGTTATCCATTTTTATACCTATAAAATCATATATATCCAACATGCCAACAGACTCAAATACTAATTTGATGAAATTCTCAATACAAGTTTTACATTAAAAAAATCCTAATTCTTTCTTATATAAAAGTCTTTTTATCTTTGATCTATGATATACTTGATATTATTTTCTAATAATTACAAATTATTAATCACCTTGTAATCTATTTTTGTTATATTTATTGAATAACTTGTATTTTAGATTTTGTGAATATTCTGCGATCATTTGAGATCTGTAAAAATCAGATGATATTTTCACAAAGTTAATGTCTTTTTTGTCTGCAATAATCTTGGCCTTTAACTAATTATAAACATTCCATTAAATCTGTTGGAAAATTTAGGAAATATTTTATTATTGTAAAATCTATTGCAATATTTACAATTATAATTAATGTCAATAATAAGAGGTGATAAAATTAATATGATTAGCATCAATCTACCTTCAAGTAGAAATTATTTTGTTAAAAAATTGTTATATACTCTGATAGTATTCTGGTAATTATCCTTATGAGTTATGAGTATAATCCATAATTAGTAAAATAATATATCTATTTATTCAAGATTCATAAAAAAAAAATATAATAAAAAAGAAATTTATGTATAAAAGGAATAGTAAATATGTCTTAAATGTCTTTTTACAAAATTGAAATATTCTCATCTTTAGAATTTCATGATTCATTGTGAACCTGAAATAGCTTAACCAAATACCAATAAAACCATTAATATCATTTGTATTTGATGGCAAATTAATAATCACATTAAATTTGAAAAAATAAAATTAAGAAAAGACCAGTAAGATGATTCTTTACTATTAAGATAGGTGATAATTTCTACAAAAACTTAATAATTAGAAAATTTTATCTCACATACTTTATATAAATCACCTGATATTTAAATAATTCCAAGTCAAGATGATGCATTCTATTTAGGATTATTATTGAAAAATATACCTAGAGCTGATATATTATTATTAGATATTGTATTTGATAATTGAAATAAAAAGAACTTTTAGAAGTATTATATTGTAAATCAATTTTGATTAATTAATTATATAATGATATAAGATGATACAGTAAATATTCAAAAGTTATCTACACAAAGTTTACAAAATGCTTGAATAAAAAAATTTATTAGCCATCACACAAAATACACTGTATGATTATTTAATTATCATTTACTACTCTGTAATGATTTTTATTTACTGTTAGATATGGTTAAAAATTTACTCATTGATTAAAAAATGTAATATATAATTATTTTTAGAAGGTTGTAAGGTTGCAACTATTACAATATATATACAACACTTTTGTTGTAATTACAATATAATATTATAATTGTTATATAGTATTATAATTACTACTAGTATTGTAATTATTATATAGTGTTGTAATTATTTCCAATTATACAAATATGTATTATAATATATTAATTATTTTTTTTCATGATGATATTTGTTCTATGAAAACTTATTTTTGTAATTTTTATTTTTCAAAAAGGAAATTTTTGAACAATTATAAGTGTTGTAATATTACAACACTTTAACTTTAAAAGTAGTAATAGGTTGCAATCCTTACTATTACAATACAAGGTAGTAATTATCAATTATATACTACATTTTTACATTGATTTAAATTTACATAATAATTAATATTCATTAACCAATAAAATTTCAACTATAAAAATTTTTTTTTATTACAGCAAATAATATTAATAATCTTAGAAAAGTAAAAAATTCAAATAACTTTGCTATTAAAATATATAAAATATTTTGATTAAATTTAAAAAATTGTATTATTTAAACTTTTAATTCCAGTATCTTTACTAATAAGTATTTAATCATCATAGAATATAGTATAATAAGTTTTGAATTAATTCTTTTGAAATATTATAATAAATTATAAATATTTATTTCTATTATTTTTAACTAATAAAAAAAAGTTAAATAAAAAATAGTATCAAAATTGATTCAAATGAAATCCTTTAATAATTAGAAATAAAAAAAAGTATAATAAGAAATTTATAGGTTTTAAAATTCAAAAAATTCATACTATTTTTGTTGTATTTATATTATATTAATAATATATCTGCTTTATAACTTTTTAAATTTACTATCAAAAAATATTAAGGAGTTTGTTCAAAATTATCAATTTTAAACAGATTTTAAACAGATTTTAAACAACTTTTAATATATTTAAAATTCTAAAATCAAATACTAAATGAAGACATTTTTGTTTTTAGATATTGTTATTAAAGGAATAACAAAAATCTAATGATTACAAATATGAAAGAAAACTGGATTTTCAGATTCTTTTCGATAAAAAAAAAAATAAAAAAAATAGAATTATATTTGAAGAAGTGAAATCTCCAAATGTTTTTAATTATATAGTAAATCAAAGCAAATTATTAAATATTTTTCAACTTTTGAAACATTTAGAATTATTATTGGTAATAGGTTATTACTATCATAATTTTATTAATTTAAGCTAATTAGATTTAAGTTATTTAATATGAATATAAGCCTTTAATGGTTTATATTACTTTAGTAAATTGGAAAAGTGCTATTGCTCACAGGAGTTATTAATTTTTTAACCATAGTTCCAATTATTGCAAATCTATATAGTTTACTGATTAATTAGAAAATCTATTGATGGATTGAATAAACCATATACTTCCACTGGTCAATTATACCATAGAGAATTAAACCCATTTCCTCACAAATGTTTTATTTTAATTCTCATTCAGAAAAATAAAAATTTCTTGCAAAATACGTGTTTCTGATACAAAAATAAAATACGATCAATTATTCACGCGCACGTGATTTTTTTTCTTAGTGAAAGAATGTTTATCAACGAACTTTCACAAATGATTCTTAGCCGTTTTTGTTACTGAATTCCTCAAACATAAATATTAGTTTGTATGTATATTGTGTAGGGTGCATAGTGCATTAGAATGATAATGAAAAAGTAAACACTGCGTCATGAATGATTTCTTGTATCTACACTAATGCACCAGTTTTTCGTTCATATTACAAAACTGGTTATTATGAAACAATTTAGCTAATTATAATATAGATACATTATTTATTAATGGGATCGTTATAAAAGGCTAAAAAATTAGAATTTTTTCACATGGATAAAAAAATAATATATTTTTTAGGAATCTTATTAAGTGGATTATAATTTTTCCAACAATCTTAGTTGTTTTATTAGTGGTATTATTCATTGGCCTATTGTATTATTATGTCAGTTGTGTTCATTAATGTGGGAATTGAAAGGATGTTTCCATATTCTGATCTTTTTCTCAAACGTGTTCATCCTCAAAAATATTATAGGCAAGGGTTCTTAAGTTATGAGACCGGAAAGAGATGCGAAAAAAAATATTGTATAATAATATCATTCAAAATTTAGCATATGATCATGTGATCTTTTATGCAAATTTCCTCTTTTGGCTTGTCGATATAATAAAAATAAAAATAAGTAATCTTTTGGCTTAATATTATAATATTATGGCAAACATTTCATTAAAAATATATATATTTACAAAAGTTCAAGAATTATTTTAATCCAAAATTATATAAATTTATTTATACTTTATCTAAATCCAGATTTTCGTGATTTCTTCTTTGGTTTTGGTTTTTCTATAATATTACTTGTATTTTGATTAATAACATTATCCTCAGTAATATTCTCTACAACAATATCCTTATTGATATTCTCTATAATTGGATTAGGATTTTCTTTTTCAATGTTATGTACTTCTATTTGATTTTCTTCTAATTTATATGTTGGATTTGTTAATGCTTCATTAGTAATATTTTCAAAATCATCAAGAAATTTATAATCATATTCTTTGAGATCTTGACCTATTATCCAATCATCAGAAAGTTCTTGTGCTGCTGTTGTCATTACATATCCATTATTTTCTGTATCAGCATTATTGATTGATTTTTTACATTTAATTGTAAAACAATCAGAATTTGTTGAATTATTATTGATTGGTTGTTGTTCTGATAAGATATCTGATGACAATGAAAATTTAGGACAATTCCGTGATTTTGAAATGAAAGTTTGTAAACTCTTAACAAGATCCTTTGAAACTACTTCTATAGCATACTGACGACTATATTTAATCTTATTTAAATTTGGTATATTATTTATCTCACCACTTTCATTATTATCTGCAGATAATGGATATACTTTCCGTAAGTAACAATTGAGCTCTTTCTCAATATCGGCAGGACATTTGTCGGTTATATTAATATTTGAAAATTCAAAAATTTGAGAAGTTGTTGGAGCCGAATTAAAATCACTATTCAATAATTGTTCAAATAAAAAGTTCACATCAAAAAGAGACCATTCGACGGATAATTCCAATAAATCCTTTTTAATCTTGGGAGTTTCAGAGAATTGTTGTACACGTGGGACCTCAAGATCATTAATATGTGAACCTGGTATATTTTTTAATATTTCATATCTATATTATATTTAAGGAATAAAAATTTTTAAATATTAAATGAAT
The DNA here is from genome assembly GCF_026210795.1 of Rhizophagus irregularis. Taxonomy (NCBI): domain Eukaryota; kingdom Fungi; phylum Glomeromycota; class Glomeromycetes; order Glomerales; family Glomeraceae; genus Rhizophagus; species Rhizophagus irregularis. Next base: position 512,997 of record NC_089451.1, on the reverse strand, counting down.
TTAAATTAAATAAAGGATACAATGTCAAAGGATGTCCAATGTTATCTAAGATCCAAAGATTATCTTTATAAACCTTTTTCAAAAACGACACAAAGGAAATGTCTTGATTTTCTTGTAATAAATCAGAATTCATAAAGATTTCTCTCTCATTATTATTTTGATTGATTATTTGGTTATTTGATATTGCTTTCATATTTGTGTTGTCAATGACATGTGATCTCCACCATTCAGAATTATATAAGGACGAAAAAAGCTCATGATTATGTTGATTTAAAAACTTAGTTACGATAATATATTTATCAGACTTAATATATGAAATTGTAATTTTCCATTCACAGGGAACTATTTTTTTATGCTTATTGTTTTTTTTGTTGAAGAACTTTCCTTCCATACAAGCATAAGTTAAGGACTGGATATTTCCATTAACGTCTTTGACAATAGACTTTTTTTGACAATTAAATCCAACAACATGTCCATAATGTTCAAAAAAGTTTTCTACAATTTCCCACGAAATAAATAATGTACCAGTTTTAAGAACAAAAGGTGAAATATTATTTAAAGATATACATTTAAAGTCCTTGGATATGTCTAGAAAAAAGTTCATTAAATTCCGAAGAAAAAAACAAACATTAAATAATTAAATATATAAAATGAAAAGCGGAAAACACTTACAATCCCATATTTTCTCAAAATGCCAATTTTGACTCTGTTTCACACGTAATTCAGGCATAGTACCAACATCCATATCTGCTAAACTATGCAATGAGGCTATTGAATCTGACATTTCAATAATTTGCAAATTGAATCTATTTGATGGTATACTAGGTCGGATAGTGATGTCAGTTTTATCTTTAGCATGAAAAGCTTGCGAATAAAGAGCACCAGTCTGAGAAAGTTGAAATATATTAAAGCAGGAGTTTAAATTATTATCTGCTTTTTTTGGTGTAAAATCATTACTTAATAACACGCTCGAAAGTGATGGTAGTTTTTGTTGTTGATTTTCATCTCGTATTGTATAAGGTGATCTCATATACTTTGATCGAGAATATGATGGATGCTTATTAAAAGATGGGATTGACACAGGCTGACATGTGGATGTTACAGGTCCGGATGCAGAAGTTAAATATTGGAATGCTGTTATAGTAGGGGGACTTTTTGACCATGTTAAAACAATAGATACTTATAATAATAATATGAAAAGTTAGAAAGAATAATACTTGTAATACATACAAGATTAACTATGACTCACTTTTTTCATTCATCGTAATATTTACTCCACAAGGAGGACTACTATGATGATGTGGCCACATAAGCATTGGTCTTTTAGGAAATCGCTGATCCAGAAGCATAACATTATTCTGGGTAGTTAAAATGAATTCAAATGCATTATATACAGGTGATCTTTGAAAGGAAAATATTTTGTCCTCATTATTAGTGTCATAAATTAACGTAACGTCACGACTCTAAATGAAATGAAATTAATGTAAATAATCAAATAAACTACATATATATATTTTCGAATATAGAAAGAATACCCTAAAATCAAAAAGATCTGCGCTAATTCGAGAAGCGACAAGAAGAGTTTGAGGATGCGCACCATACTCGCAAGTCTTCCATAAATCTTTGGGAGATAAATCTACTTCAACTTGAGATGTTCTTATCGTTTTGAAATCGTATTTAATGAATAATCTATAGATTCAATTATCCAAGAAAAATAAATATTAAATAACAAAAAGAATATCTATTTTATATGCAATCAAATCTATACTTTGAATAATCTTCGTGTCTTTCTCCCTTCCATAAATGAATACTACCATTGCCATCAACAATAGCAGCCTCGCCATATATCATTGGATTAAAAGTAACGTGCATGTGATTAAAAATATCCTTTTTTTTATGCAATACACTATCCAATACCACTGCTTTTAAGTAATCTTGTGCATCTTCTAGTTCAGGAACTATTACTTTTAAGAAAGTAGTTCCAGAGATCGTGCGAACTGCCATTAAAGCTATAGAAATCGATATTAAAAAATCACGTTATTCATTGAAATCATATTACTATACTAAATAATAATAATCATCTTACAAGGACAATAATTATAAGTATCGAGATTTTTGTCCGGAGTATGTTCATATATTGAAGATGTCACTTGTCTTATAGGAGTCTTAAAATTTAATGTTGACATTGTGTTTAAACCTGATTTATGCTGGTTTGAATTATAATCTGAATCTTGGTAGTTATTCTCATTAAACAAAGGAATAAAATCTTTTCATGAATAAATAATGGAAACAAATAAATAAAAATATTATTTCTTATAAACATTAAAAATCTTTACTCAATTCAGTTCCGGAAATTCCAATTGGAAAAGAAATGAATTTTTTAATTATTCCAGGACTAAATTCATAATTTCCGATGGTTATTAGTTCATGGCTCATATAAGGATCAAAATTTTTACTTTCATTGTATGATTCTTCGAAGAGAGTATCAACGATATATTCTGGAAAGATATCGAATTCCGGATACGAGTCTGATAAAAATTGAGCCTACCATAAAATAGTCAGATAAGCTGCGTTGCATAGAGTATTTATTCAAATTTTACTTACAGATTGTGCATAATAAGCTTTTGCGACGGAATAACTATATTGTGGAATAGGATAGTGACGACGTGTATGAGGAAATAATTGGGTGACATTTGTAATTTGTTCTATATCAAAACCCTCGTGGTCTAAACCAAAGAAGAAAAATAAGTTTTATATTTATGACTTAGGTTATTTTAAAATTTTGAAATTATTATTACAAGTTTGGGCCTCATTCATATAACTCCAATAAATACTTTGTGGTGTACTTCTTATATAAGAACAGCCACCTAAACTTCCTACTTCAAGACTTGCGTCCGTAGAACGCAATTGCGGCCATGAAAATTTAGGTGCTGAGTTGAGTTTTTTCTGAGAATTCATAATTGCGATTCAATTGATTATCACAATTCACGTTATTCAGTTATCATCGATATTTGCGTAACATGGTAGATCAATTCAACGATTGGCTATTTATTTTCGCGTCTAGATAATCACGCATCTAAATTTAATATAAAGGTTTTTAAAGTCTTAAATAATAAAGGTTTATATACCCCAAATAATATAGTACATATAACCGTTAAATTAAAAATTTATTAAATTTACAGTGTAAAATATTTTTTTTTTTTTAGGATTCTAATAAAGGCAAAATTTTTCGATCCCAATTTGTGTCCCATCGATCTTTTTGAAATTCAGACACATTTTCTCTCATACTTTCAAGTTTTGATGCATTTGCTGGATAATTAGTAAACAAATCCTTTATATGGACCGACGAAATAAATAAATAAATAAATAAACATTTTTAAAACTACACAAAAGATAACATTTAATTAAGAAAACTTACAATTAATTGTTCAGCAAGCTGTTCTTCATTGTTAAATATCAATCCATTCTTATTATGTCGAACCAGCTCGTTAAGACTAAGTTGATAGAAAACACAAAATTTATTTTAGATTAACTTGAAAGAAAATTTTAAGATGTATGATTTTAACTCACCAATCAAATCCAACTGCACATACGGGTAATCCACATCCAAACATGTCAACAACCTTCATGGGAAGATCCATGCCCGATGAAGATGTGTGAAGACAAACTCCTAAATCAGCCGAACCTAATAATCACTATATTAGTTTCTTCATCATTACCACTATATAACATACTACATACTTTCTAATTTAGTATAATACCTAATAATAACGGGTAATCCTCTGCTGATAGCCACATCGTAATAATTCTCACACGTCGCATCGACATTTTACTAATTTCCTTTTCATACTTTTCTTTTAAAGGACCCTTTCCTGTAATTACAAAAAGTAATTTTGGAAAAGTTTCATCCTCTACTTCATCACACCTTTGTGCTGCTTTAAGTAATATTGAAAAATCTTCATCGGCAGTCCAACTTGTACTGCTGATGATTAATATTGGTCGATCATGTCGATATTTTACAGTATTATCGGCCAAAGATTTTGTTGTTAATAAAGTTGAATTAGTAGATGATGGTGGTAAAAATTCAGAACCAATTGATTGTTTTAATATTATTTCTTCTAAATTAATTCTTAATAAAAACTAAAATAGAATAAATGAAAATAAACATTTTTTTTTAATGTATTTATTTAATTTTCTTTCGATTAATAATAATATTACCTCATGTATTTCATCAATAGTTAATCTTCTAAAATGAGCCGGAGGTTTATCATATAAAGTAACGATTTTACCTCTAAATATAAAATAATTAATTAAAATATTGCTAATACAGATAAATGTTTGATAAAATTTACTTACTTGACATCCCATTTATACATCAACTCACGATGCATAGCAGAACTGACAGTTAAGTGAGCATGAGCTCGACCTCCATAAAGCTTTTCATACCACTTTGCAATTTTTACAATACGACTATCGTGACCTAATCTTAAACCTAGAATAGTATATCCAAAATTGTGCCAATCTATAATTAAATTTGTTGAACGTAACCAACATACGAATTGTACGATCATCAATGTAGGTATCGCTGGAGGATTCTATTTAAAAATTAAAGTCAGGAGAATACTAAAAAAAAAAGATTTAAAGTATCAAAAAGCACCTGAACAAGAACGAAATCAGGTCGATTTATTCTAAAGAGAAGAGTCCAATATAAAATCAAAATTTGGGAGTAAACTTTTATCGGAGCAAATAAAAGAAATAACATCTTTGGCACATTTTCCGGAAGACGCCACGGATGTGATATATAATGAATTTTAATTTTCGGGTTATCAATAATTTGAGAAGGTGTTGTGCCTGATCAAGATGGAAAAGGAGATTATTTAATTGAACTATTCTTAATTAGCTAAATTAAAATAAAAAAGATATTACCATCATAACCTATGAAATCAACCGTCCAACCATTTTGAGCAAAACTCAAAGCGTGATACCGCATTCTTGGGGAACGTCCAATGTCACCCAATACAATAAGTGTAACATTTTTTGAGATGTTCAATCCAATTGATAAAGAACGGTTTTGAAAATATATGCCGATAAGTCGAAATAACACAATAAAGACTAAAAATATAGCGAGTATATTGGATTCCGATAACTTTATTATTGGATCTGAATCGCTCATTGTTTCAAATATGATAATTAATTAACTAATAATGGAATTATAATTAAAGAATTGTGCATTAATATATTTGCAAATTACTCTTAAAATTGATATATCGCCTTGTTTTTTCTTTTGTTAACTCGGGAATGTTCCAAATGCGTATATTATTATAGAGAACATTCTGGGTTTTTATCCATCAAGTCATTTTCAGACTGGTGCCAACAATTTATTCGTCATTGTAACAAAATAATTGAAGACGATTACAAGCTAAAAATTAAATTGCTTTACCTATAAAACGGAACTTGGGTTTATACTTTTGAATTAGGAAAAAAAAAAAAGATCGAAGTAAAAAAAAGGGGGAGAAATTTTTATAATAAAAAATTTACCAATTAGATTACGCCAAATTATCAGGGTTTACACACTAAAACGATCTGTTATCAATTCCCAATTATAGCAAATTACAGCATCCGTGTTAAAGTATGCTTTTTGGACGATACGATACTTAAAGATGAAACATTTTATTTCGTAAAATGTTTGAGATGTATATACACACACATAGCATATAAGCAAATATAAAAAGAATTAAGATTGACAAATAAAAAAATTAACTAAATATTAAAACTAAAGTAATAAAATAACGCGTAACGTATTGTGATCATACGCATATATAAATGCACATAATATTAAAGTTTGAAACATAATTATAATAATTACTTAAAAAAATATATATATATATATATATGTAATATGTATCATTGATTACATTGATTATCACCTTTTCTACATAATCTTTCTCTATCCAATATCGAAGCAGCCGAAGAAGTTGTTAACCTACTCATAATCTCTTTTAAACTTTTATTTTCAAATTCTAATTCTTGCACCTTTCGTTTCAATGATTGATTCTCATCTGATAAAGATTGAATCATTTCATTCTTTTCTCGATCTAACTTTTGCTTCTTTGCTCGATATTTTTTACTTGCCAATAGATTTCTATGACGACGATCTTGAAGTATTATTTGTGACATAGGATCACTACCTTGATGAGTTTTCGTTGAAGATAATCCATTGATACCATTATTATTACAATTTGATATAGGATTATCCATTTGTTGATAACATTGTTCTTCATAATTATTTCGATTATTATTGTTATTATTATTATTATTAGAATTATCAAACGACGATCTTTCTGATGGCATATTTTAGTTAAGGGAGGGAAGTAAGAAGGCGAAAACTTTACTCGTAACAAACTTGTATTGATAGATTTTGGTAAGAAAGAAAACTTTAAATTTTTTTTTTTTATAACTTAAGGGAAGGGAGGAAACAAAAAATCTTGTATGTTACGCGTTATTGGGACTCGTTTTCTTATTAAAAAAAGAAAGAAAAAAGAATCGATATAAGAAAAAAATGGAAAAGAAAATCATAAATGTCAAAGCTTTATAAGGAGATTTAAAAAAGAAAAAGGAATAAATCGCATCTTAAAAAATATAGAAAAGTATTTTTTTGATCTGTCATAATTTTTATATGATTGATAAAATAATTTTTCCGAGTTCACACGAATAAAAAAAAAATTTATATCTTTTTAATATGACGTCATGTTCTCTTATTTCAATGATTCAATTATTTTTCACCAATCATTTAATATTTTTTTAAAAAGTTATAAAAAACATTGATGTCATTAATGAGAATCTCACCTCTTTTTTACTTAGTATAGAACAATTTTTTTAAAAAGTCATATTATATTATAAAACGCGTATTTTTTTCAATTAAACAATTCCCACACCATGATGCGTGAATTCATCATAACTTTATTGATTGGTTGTGTTACTTTATAATGAATTCAAAATTTGGGTTAGCAAATGTATTGAAAAATGGTTAGATTATTATTTATTTATTTTTCCGAAAGGAAAATTTTCAGATGCAAATGCTTTTTTTGCTATCCAGAGCCTTATTTTTTATTTCGATATTTTAGTATAATTAGTTTCTTTATTATTAAAACTTTTATAATATTATAATTATAATTTTATTTTATATAAAAAAAAAATCATGGTTTATTTATTTTATTTTTATTAGTAAAAGAATAAAGATAGTGTAAATCGTAATTATTGTACTTTTACATCGATCTGTTTTTTATTTTTAATCTATTTAATCACAATGTGATTTACATAATTACATAATGAATATAATGAGTACGATTTGGAACGGGAACGGAAATATTTTCAGCCCCATATGTCGGAATGTGCGGATGCACATGAAAAAATTTCGATTTTTTGGATGTTCTATATATTGTATATCTTTTATATAAAGTCGTCAAAAATATCGAACATATAAAACAACGAATACAGATAATTATTGATGGACAAATTTCATCATGAAATAATAATAATTTAATTTATCAATTAAAAAAACAATTAAATGTACTGTATACATTAATGCTTGATGATGTATACTTGAAAAACAATAAATAATGTCAAAAGAAAAAATAATGTCAATCATATACATATAAAGTTTTTTACATCATGCTTCTCTATCCTTCTAGAAATAACGACCGATGTACGTATACATGTAATACTAATTTTATTAACTAACTATAATCTTCTAAAATATTACCGAATCATAAGTATTGATATAAAAAGAATTTCCATAATAAAATTATCTTAGAAATGCATCAAAATCTACCATTTTTTTTTATAACAAATAACAAATAATAAATGTACTTAACTAATAAATAATATTAGTAATATATTATTTTAATTATAAAAAAAAAAGTAATATACTACTATTTTATATAAACATATAACTAATATTAATATTATTTAAAAAAAAAAAAAAATATGCTTAACTGTTAATAGTATGCAATCCAATTTTACCCCTGAGAATAATTACCCGATTTAAATTGTGTGTTTACGATCATTTCACGTGAAACGTATTTTTAAAAATAAATCTCAAAATAAGTTTTGTTTTTTTAGGTATTCTTTGTTACAATATGTCGAGTCAAGAGAATTCGAGTGATGACAATGTTAACATTAATAATCAAGAGACAAACCAAGAAAATTTATTTCAAAATATAGGGCAAATAGTTGATAATGATGACGTTAAACCAACCGAAATTGAAAGTTATTGTGTTAATTGTGGTGAAAATGTACTTTAATCAATAAAAAATTTAAATTTGATACACGATTTTGTTTTTTTTCTTGATTTTTGGGAATTAAATTTGGTATGTCAATAGGGAATTACAAAATTGTTATTAACAAAAATCCCACATTGGAGAGATATTGTTATTATGAGCTTTGATTGTAAGGTAATTAACAAACTTTATTATATTCAAAATAACTCAATTTTTTTACTAATTTCATTCTTTTTAATTAGCATTGTGGGTTTAATAATAATGAAGTTCAATTCGCTGGCGTAATATCAGAAAAGGGAAGTGTATACACATGTACGATTGATGATAAACAAGATTTAGATCGTCAATTAGTAAAATCCGAAACTGCTTCAATAAAAATCAAAGAAATTGATTTGGAAATTCCTGCTACAACAAAAAGAGGTCATCTTACGACTGTAGAAGGAATAATTTCAAGTATAGTTGAAGATTTATCAGCGGATCAACCTGTTAGAAAAGAAATGGATGAAATAAATTATGAAAAAATTGAAGTTATAATACAAAAGTTGAAAAGTTATTTGGAGAACAAAGAACCCTTTACTATTATAGTTGATGATCCTGCTGGCAATAGGTATGATTATAAGAAACATGGGTTAAGTATTTGGTCATTAGCTATAAGAATGATGACAAAAACTTTTTTTTTTATTAGTTATATTGAAAGTTTGTGTGTCACAACTTCAGATCCGAAACTTCACGTTAGACATTACTTTAGAACACGTGATATGGATATTTCGTTAGGTTTAACCGTTCCTGATGACCAACAAGACAGTACACAAACTACTGATGATGGTGACAATGATGTTCCAGAAGTCATGATATTTCCGGAAAATTGTTCTCATTGTAACGCACCAAGTGAAACTAAAATGCATGTATTAAACATTCCTCATTTCAAAGAAGTTATTATAATGGCAACAACTTGTGATGTAAGTAAATTTCTCTGTATTCACTTATTAACCCAATATTAACTAAGTACATATTTTTTTAAATTCATTTATAGGTTTGCGGGTATAAATCTAATGAGGTTAAATCAGGCGGATGTATATCCCCGCTTGGCAAGAAAATTACATTAAAAATTGAAGATTTGGATGATATGTCAAGAGATATCTTAAAAAGTGAAACATGTGGTCTAAGTATACCTGAAGCAGAATTAGAGTTAACATCTGGTACACTTGGAGGTCGTTTTACGACCGTTGAAGGCTTATTAAAACAAATTCATGATGAATTAGAAGAAAAAGTTCCTTTCATTAATGGAGATAGTGTGAATAATGAGAGAAAAGTTGTTTTTCAAAAATTTATGGATAAATTAAATAGTGTTATTAGTGGTGAGGTATTACCCGTTACTTTAATACTTGATGATCCTCTTGATAATAGTTATTTACAGAATCCTTATGCTCCAGGTAAGAATTAAGTTAGTCTGAAATTCTTCTTTTTTTTTGATGCTCTTTGAATAATTGATTAATTAATTTTAATAGATCCTGACCCTAATATGACCATTGAACATTATGAAAGAACCTGGGAACAAAACGAATTTCTCGGGTTAAATGATATAGTTTTAGACAATTATAATGAGTCAAATAACGAGAATAATGAAAATGATGAATCAAATAGCAACTCGCCAAATGATGTGTTGTAAATTAATTATATCATTAGTTTTACACGGGCTTAGTAATAAAGAAATTTTGAAGTCTATAATGACTATTTTTGTTACTCCAAAGACGCGTCATATATTTACAAAATGTTTATTAACATTATTAAATAATGAATAATAATTAAAAGTAACACTTAATAACATTTAATTCTGAGTCATGATATATTATATTATAGTATTTATAGATAAAAAATAGAAAAAGAAATTCCGACATACTTTGATAATCTGGGTTATAGGCCAATAGGAGTTTTAATTAAAGCTGCAAGATTACCATGTAAAGTATTAATCTTCTAAATTACTAAATTAAGCAATAAATCACTTTGGCTATCAGTACTACAATACGTGAGAGAAAAATCGCAAAATCCTCTCTCTCATATCACACGAACCAACGAAAACCAACTATATAAAACTATCAAGGTTTACCTAATTTTTAGTATTTAAAATATGAAAATAAAACGTGTATTGCGTACAACTAAAGCACGTCGTAATCAAATATCTTCTGCGCCATCAAGTTCAGCCCCACAGCAGCAGCAACAGCAGCAACAGCAAGAGAGTGTTATTTTACCACAGTTTCTTGATGGGCCTGACGTTACCGAAGAGCAAAAACAACTTATTTTAAAGCGTGTTCTCGAAGTTAGATCAAAGTATAACGCATTTGTGGAAAAAGACGTTTGTCAAAAGGTATAAGTAACAAAAACGCGTATTATATAATCATTTAATATAATACAAGTAAATATGTATTTATACATATTAATAATGATCGTTTTAAGGTCAAAACAATTTTATTCGCTTCGGATTTGACAGAAGATGAAGCACGATTGGCTCTATCTATTTGTAACGATAATGAACAAGATGTACTTAATAGACTTTCAGGAAAGGGTGCACAAAAATTTCGTAATATGTTAAAACCAGCATCTCGAGATACTGCGGAATGTATTGAAAGCGGCTCCGAAGATGAAAATTTGGATCCTGTAGATCCGCTCGAAAGCATCACTTTCCCCTATCGTCTTCCATCTACACCAACTACTATTATCAGTCTTGGTAGTTATCACAAGTCGACGGCTGCTTGGTGGTCAAATCCAGGATCGTTATATCATCACCCAATTCCAATTAATTATAAAGCCATGCGTGTTGAAAAAAATAGGTCCTTCATTATGTCAATTGATGAAGATCCAGAAACCGGGAATCCACGTTTCATTGTAACAGACCAAACAACTAATGCTACTTTTGTAGGAAATACTCCCACAAAACCATGGACAACGATTTGTATTTCTTACAAAGGTTCAAGAAGTACGTCATTAAATATTTTCTTTGAAGCACGTGACGTAATTAACATTTAAGGCTAATGCAAAAATTTTATTTAAAAGCGACGCGTATTTCAGGGCCATTGTACTTTGGATTCTCTGATCCTACTTTACAGCGATTATTAACAAAGATGGTTCAAGAAAGTGACATAAATGAATACTATTATCGATTTGTTGGAGACGGGGAATCATTTTGTGCAGATAAAGACTGGAAAGATGAAGAAAGGCAACTATTATTATCAGAGATTAGCCGACGTTGTGATAGTATTTCTGCTGGTGATAATATGGAAGAAGCTAAAAATTTTCCATTTGGGCTAGTCTCACGTAATATTCCAAATAGAACAGGATTTCAATGTCAATTTGAATACAATAGATTAGTTATGATTGGTCAAATTTCCGAATTTGATGGTTGTCCGGTGCAACCATTGCGTGTAAATTACGATAAGCTTGTTAAGTCCCTAGCTTCTAATGGCCAAATGAAACGTGCGAGGAAATTTTCAGGACAAAATCAGGTTGATTCCTGGATTAAAAAACCCATTGGCGGTCCTAATCCATGGAATCCGTTACCGGATATGAAAGATGCAATTACTTTGGAACCAATGAACGAACCGGCTATTTCTCCTGATGGGTAAGTGTTATTTATTACCCAATTAACATGTTAACGGGTATTAATTAACAAAAATTTTAATTTTTCGAACAGGTATGTGTGTGACTATCAGACATGGACTAGAATTCTAAGATCACCCGAGTCAAAAGATACATGCCCGTAAGTTTTTTTTTTATTGCTTTTACCTGATATAAGTTTATTAATTTGTCATTTAATAGGTTCACCAAGAAATCATTATCTCGTCGTCAATTGGTCAAATTAACATTCGATAATATTGCCGAATATGTGGATAAAATACGTGAATCTTAAAACAAATCTAAAAGTGAATATTAACAATAGTGTATATATATATAAATACATTTATTCTCTCGTCAATGTATCGTTTTACATAGTTTGTAGATATATATAATAAAATAGAGAGAATAATGTATGAATTATTATTATTACTATGACATTAATACATATTTGGAAGAATAAAGGATAAAGAATATAGTTAAATATCAAGATTTACTAATTATTACTTGCTGTAACCAGTATGTATTGATAACTTAGCGTATAATTTTATTATTTTAGATCATCGTCACAATGAATTAAAAAAAAAAAAATGATAATTTTTTATCACTGCTTCTCTTATATACTTTTTATTCAAGATTTAAGATTCAGTTTCTTCTTTCTTAAATACATAAGTTAAGCCACACTATCAAGAATTAAAAATAAACTTATTATTATATTTAAATAGATTTTATCTAGTAATACGTAAATAAACTTTTACCTTTCCACAATATTGACGGTCATAATGCCATGCCATAAAAATGCCAGCACCGCATGTGGCAGTTGGGCATTCTCTAAAAGATGATCATAATAAATCGCGCGAAAATTTTCAGTTCACTGGCAAACATATCAGGCAAAATTTAAAGATTAATCTTTATTAGTTCTGACCTGCGAAGTCGCGAAATCTTGCCATTATCGTCAACCTTGTAATATTTGAGTACTGCTAATTTGACTTTCTTTCTCTTGTGCTTGATCTTTTTTGGCGTGGTGTAGGTTTTCTTCTTACGTTTCTTACCACCACCTCTCAAACGAAGAACTAAATGTAAGGTTGATTCTTTTTGGATATTATAATCAGAAAGAGTACGATTATCCTCGAGCTATTATTTTTAGATAGGTTAGTTAATAGTCATATGATCAGTAAGTTTTTGAGCAATGAGAATGCAATAAGAATGAATTGGATCATTTAATAAGATTAATTTGAAAGAAAAAGATTTCACCTGCTTTCCGGCAAAGATCAAACGCTGTTGATCAGGAGGGATTCCTTTAGAATTTAATGAAATTACAAAAATGTTATTTCATGGTTTAAAACTATAAAACGTAAAAATTAAATTCATTACCCTCTTTATCTTGTATCTTGGTCTTGACAGCATCAATAGTGTCGGATGACTCAACCTCAAGGGTGATAGTCTTACCCGTCAAAGTTTTCACGAAAATCTGCATACCTTTCTTTTATAAAAAAAAAAAATTTTTTGGACTTTTTTTTTCTCATCAGTGATTTTTAGTCTCATGATCACATGATTACCACCAAATTTCTATCACGTGATCAAAGTTTGCAGATCATTTCCAAAATAGATGATAAAATTTACCGTGTTCATGTTTTTTCATAGTAAAAAGCACTATGCAGTTTTTAAAATCAAATCCTATACGCATTTTTGCTTTTTTGCAAGTTTATTTAGAGAAAAAATGGAGATTTTGAATATCAATTTCTTAATAAAGTCAACTTTTACAAAATTCAATATAAAAGTTAAAAATGACATTCATAACCTCTCTTAACTATAATCAAACGAATTAAAAATTATTGTATTTAAAGTTTCACCAAAATTTCGATAAATTGCTCTAGTCAATTTTAGTTATGATCGGCAAAATTTTGATCACGTGCCAGTAATTGTTTGGTGGAGCGTCCTTAACCTATAACCTTTATCTTACGCGAAGAAATATTTATCTTATATAAAAAATTCTTGTACTTTAGTGTTTTTAAGAAAAAGAGCAAAGAAATATTTATCTAAAATAACTTTCATAATTCTTGCAATTTTTATTTCATTTATAAAATTTGTTGTAAATATATTATTTATTATTTTTTTTATTTTTTTTTTTAAAAAAAAAGATAAATAGACCATATTTTTGAACTAGCATATGAATCTAATCAATCTTATATATATATACCAAATTTTATCATATACCCAAATTTTATCGTACATCCCAGTTTAAGTTAAAGGTCTACATCCTGGATGCTCTTTGGCAATTATCACGTGAAATTTACGTAATATGCGCAGCAAAAAAAAATCCCGATCGATAAAAAAATGTGCGCAAAAAGATTACATGTAAGAATTCAATTTGATCAAAAAATATTCCATTCATTTTGTAGCATATTTAAATTCACTTTACTCTTCTAGTCTAAGTGGACTTTACTGTTTGCATTTCTCGAAGATCGTGACAAAATATCACACTTTCACTTTCTATATATGTATTTTTTGTTCGCGATTTTTCGCTGCCTTTTTTTTTTGAAAAAAAAGCCCAGATCTAAATAAATTTATTTGGTTTATCCTAACTTTATTTACAATTTCTTTTTATTTTATTTTATTTTATTTTATTTTTTTTTTACAATCAAAATCCCGTACTTATGGAATTTTGCCAAGCAAATTGGTATTTTAATAAAACAGACTTCTTATCACATTCACCATCACGCTACGACGGTATATCCGTTGTGGACGAAAAAAAATTACGAAGCAAAGGGATCAAATATATTGTACAAGTTTGCGTCAGCATAAAACTGTATCCTAAATTATCATGAGATAGTTCTCAACTACGCGAATAAAATAACATTTTCTATTATTATATATTCTTAACTTTATTTGAATTATTAATTTCAGTCCCCAGATCGTAATCGCAACGGCCTCAGTATATTTTCACAGATTTTTTATGCGCAAAAGTTTTAGAGAGTTCCACCCCTACGTAAGATAATCTATTCGCATTATTATTAGAATTATCAGAGTATATATCATTATGATGTATTAAAAATACATATTTATTGATTTATACTAATTTTTGTCTCAAATAGGATGTTGGGGGTGCTTGCGTGCTTCTAGCTGTAAAAGTGGAAGAGCCTAAACCTAGGCGAACCCTTGGCGACGTTTCATCTGCATGCGCTCGTATAGCGCGCAGAGATAAAAGCCTGGACGATAAAAAAGTCAGTAATATATTTCCTTTAAATATATTTTATATCTGGAGGAAATCGCATAAGCACGTTTTGATAATATTTAAGAAAAAGATCATGAAAAATTAATTTATTTTTAATTTGTATTAATGAAACTAATGTATAATTTTATTATAGGAAATTGAAATGTGGATTGACACTTTAAAACATCTGGAACCATTAATTGCAGCAATACTTTGCTTCGATTTACAAGTCGATCATCCGTACTTACCCTTATTAAAATATACAAAAGAATTAAAGGGTAAGAGTTGAGTTTTATAAATTGATTAATAATTTTCGTAATCTATTTACTAACAAGTTGTTATTTCCTTTAGGGTATAGTAAAGAAGTTTTAAGGGATCTGGCTTCTGCAGCATGGGCAATTATAAATCACAGGTAAAAAATTATTTTGTACCTTATTATTAAAAATTACGTACATACTAAGTTATAATTTTTATATATAGCCATCGAACACCGATTTGTTTGTTTTATCAACCAACAACAATAGCCAGCGCAGCTGTATTTATCGCGTCCAAAGTGGGAGATGTATCGTTGAACGATGACGCAACGAAAGGAACAGTATGGTGGAATGTCATGCAAAGCAATATTTACGAGACAACAAGTAATTAATCGACTGTCTATTAAGTAGTCAAATTAATTGACGTTTAATTCTAATATTAATAATTTTATTTGATTGCTCAATATTTGTCTCCAGAATGCGTCGATGACATTTTTGATATGTACACGACAACATGCCCTAAATTAGTAAGGAAAAAAGCAAGTACTATAATATCCAGTTTTGTTTTATATTAAGTGCATCTGTTTTTTTAAAATTGTTAATTATCTCATTTTTTTACGTAGAACACGAGTTCTGAAGAGACAAAAATAAATCCTCTTGCAAATGCAACGATTGTCATGAACTCGTGTGAAACTAACAAAGCTCTTATGTCAGGATCAACAACTCCAATTACCAATCCATTATTTCATGAATATGAACTTATCAATATCGATCAAATCTGCGAACCTCCGATAGAAAACCCATCACCATCAAGTCATACCATAGACAATGATGAGGACGAAATTGAATTAGAAAATGGAGATGATACTGTAATTGAGGTAGAATGTGAGGGGGCAGCGCATTACTTTAATTCAGTATCAAATGAAGAGGGGGAATATTTACAGGATGGACAATATGGTGATAAAGATTCACAATACGGTGGATATGAAGAAGACGACGAAGATATGGAGTTTTCAGATGGGTCACAGTTCACAGATTCGCAACATACAGTGCCGTCAGAGGAAGGAGAGGAATATCCTGAATCACAGTATGAGGATGATGGCGTAGAGTCGCAGCGCTATGAATCACAAAATGAAGATGGCGCACTTACACAGCACGATGGATCACAATATGAAGATGGTATATATTCACAGCATAATGGATCACGAAGTGAAGATGGTGCATATTCACAGCATGAAAGATCATATTATGAAAACGGCACAAATTCACATGATGGATTATTACAAGATGAAGAGCAAGGCGAAATAAACACACAAAACGGCAACGGATTTTATAATAACAATGTACAATCAACTAATCATCAAGGTGAAGATGATGATGTTAGTACTATAGGAGATGAGTTAGAAGAGAATGTCGCTGATGATGTAGAAATGCATGACGTAAACGGGATCGCTAATTAATACATTTCTTTATAATTTTTTTTTCTTTTTGGCAAACCAAAAGTATACAGTAATAGATTACATCTTACTGATATATTAAAAGTATATAGTAATTCTTTAGCATTTTAGTTTAACATGATAACCGCGACTATTATATCTCATAATATTGATAGCAAATTTTTTTGCTTTTTAATATGAAAACATGTAAAATAAAAAGAACATCACAAGAAAAAAAATCTTGCCGACGATTTGAATCAAGAAGTCAAATTTATCATTAGTTCGTTATAAGAAAATGAGAACTTTATACCTACATTTTGAGCCACTATCCCTTGGTTATATGAATATTAGATATGCAGTGATAATACTAGATATGCAGTAATCATAATCTTTAGAATTAAATGTGTTATATATACTATTAATTTTTTTTTAGAATTTTATACTTATATGAAAGAGGGGTAAAAACATATCATTAATTCCACTGGAATTAAAGTATCAAAAACTTAAATTTTGGCAAAATTATGTTTAACAAAACCAAAAAAAAAAAAGATAAAAGGATTGGATATTAATAGTTTAAATTGGTTAAATGAGTTTCTCATAAAAAAACTCTATTTTATTGTTTCCTTTATCCATATAATACATAATCATTAAGTTTTATGAATTCCTTATTAACTTTATAACATGAAATATATAAGTACAGAACTTTTAAAAATTAACTCAGATTATTTTAAAATAAAAAAAATCAACATAAGAATATTTTATATATTTATTATAAACTATTAGAAATCATAAATTTTTCTTTTTTATTTTATCTATAAATTTATTTTAAACATAATATTTTATAATTATCTGATAAATAATATTTTACTTATTACAGGTAAATGATTGGCTGAAAATAAGCTATGAAGTGGTTTATTCAGCCAATCATTTACCTATAATAAATACAAACAATGTAATCATTTTCTATCAGATAAATTTTATATCCATCTAATAAAGTATAATTTATTACTTATTCTTTCTTCCTATTATTTTTCCTACAAATTTTGTAATGAAAGTCAAAAAGCAACTTAATAAAAATAAATCTACATTAAATAAGACAAATAAATATATTAAATATTTAAATATTATTTATTTATAATGCTTAAAGTTTACAGTATACAGTCAAACCTTTATATAACGATATATTAGGACTTATAAGAAAAAATTTAAAAAATATCATTATATCAAATTATACCGATATTTATATATCCTCACATATAGTGGAAATGTAAAATTTTATTAGTATATCAAGTTTTAATAATGTATCGATATATCAAATATCGGTATATTGAGTTCTGACTGTATTCCATTTTATTTTTAGAAAATTATGTACTACACTACCTATTTAGAAAGAAATTTCAAAAGTAAAGCAAAATGCTTATATTAAAAATACTCACAAATCTACAAAAAAACTGGATATTCCATTTTGAAGATTTTTGTTTGCAAGTAGAAATAATAAATTAAAAACTATTAGTAGTTTAAAACAGATTAAAAGTAAAATATCTAACTTTATTTTAATTATAAAAATAACAACTGGCAAAGAATATTTTTAATAGGACCCCAAATAATACTAATATAACTCACAAGTAAACTTTAAATACTGAAGCAAAAATACATTTTATAATATAACTCTGTTAATATTGAAGCTAGAAATTCGATTTTACTATCATTAGAATTCTCTCATCAAGATAAATCTAATGATATAAATTTTATTAAAATCGAATAACTAGTTGTGTTAAAAATAGGGGTATGTAAAATAACAAAATTTTAAAATATCTTGTAATACGTAAATTTCGAAAAATTTTAATATAAACTCTATGCAAACTCAAATGTGAGTTGTTTCATCACCGGTTGGGTTTTCTGAAGAGTCGAACAGTCCTCATCTGGAATAATATCTTAGCGGATTGTAAGATTGGATAACATTTTCTGGATTTGGGTAGTTGATCTGAAACTTTGCTTTTTAGGTTTAAAGTTGGGATATACAAGTTTGGGATTTATAGTTTAGGTTACTTCTCTATATGTACAAATTTGTGCGACTATTTTCTTTTTATTTAGTTTTATTTATTTTACTTTCTTTTTCATTGTATTTTGAGTTTACGAAGTTATAAATAATTAATAAAAATTACTGTTAGTCTATCAAATGTGAGTTGTATCAGTATTGTTCAGGATCCTTTTTTAATTCTCCATTACTTTATGTATTAATGTATTAAATTGTTAGTTTAATAAGTACTCTATTGCTAAAAAATTAAATTTAACTAATAGAGAGCAATTTTCTTGTCTTTATATTATTATTAATAATAAAATAAAAAACTTACAAAGAAGAAATAAGAAAGAGTAATTAGTTAAAATATAAAGAGGTTCAAATTATATTTGCATTATCTATTTTATTATGTAAAATTATCAGTAAATTTTTTAGGATAAAAATTGGCAAAAATTTCTAGGCTAAATTTCTGCGCAGATCTGCTATCCTATCAATACACATCAGAGAAAAATTTTTAATAAAATCTATGCAGATCTGCGAGTGTTAAAAAATCTGCGTAGAATTTTAAAAATAAATCTTTAAAAATCTTCAGAATATTAAAAAAATTTATTATTGAATACTGCATTAATTAATTCATTATAAACTGAAATTTTTTTATTAAACCATATTTAATAATAATAAAAAAATTACATGAAATCTATTATATATTGAAAGTAATCAAAGAAAAAAAAAAATATTTATTAATTATTTGCACTAAAATCAAAATTCTGTCATCTTTACTACAAATTCATATATTGTTAATGGTTTAGATATTGTTCCAGTTAGTTTGATTCTAACAAACAACTAACAAAATAGAAAATTGGAGATATTTATTACAAATTTTGAAATTATTACTTTCAAAGTGTTTGATATAAAATCCCAGGATCTAAAAAATAAAAGAAAACAAATATTAGTAAAATGTTCATTAAAGAAAAATAAAAAAAAAAGAAATTTCAAAGTATTATTACCTTTGAAGTTCTTTCAAATGAAAGCTAAAATCTAAAAAATAAAAGAAAACAAATATTAGTAGAATGTTTATTAAAGAAAAAATATATATATAAAGAATTTTTAAGGGTTTACCTTCAAAATTCTTTCGTCCAAGTAACTTGAAAAACTAAAATTATACAAAAAAAAAATAACTAAAATGTTAATAAATGTTTCATAAATTAAAGTAACAAAAAATAAGAATTTCAAAGTTTTACCTTTAAAATTTCATCAAAAAGGCCAAAAACCTGCAAAATAAAAAATCAAAATATTGGACGTTTCATTTAATTTTTTAATTTTTTAAAAACAAAATAAAAAAATAATTATTTTGAAAGTAAATACCTTCGAAATTCTATCATGAAGTTGATCAAAAAGCCAAAAGTGCCCGCAACTTTACAAAAAAGATAAATAAAATGTAGTTAACGTTTCGTTATGTAAAATATAAAAAAAAATTAAATTTTGAAGTTTTACCTTCAAAATTCTGCATAGATTTACAAAAATAAGAGAAATAAAAATATTAGCAAATGATTCATTAAAAAAAATAAATTTCATTTAAAAAAATAAAAATTTAAAGAATTTCAAAGAATACCTTTGAAGTTCTATCTAGATCCCATCCAAGAAGTTGCAGATCTACAATAAAAGAGAAAATTTTATTAGTTAGTAACACTTTATTAAAATTAAAATATTTAAAGATATCTTGAAGTTCCAAGAAGTCACGAATCTACAAAAAAAAAATGTTAGTTAGTAACGTTTTGTTAAAAAAATAAAAGAAATTAAAGAACTTCAAAGGATACCTTTGAAGTTCTATTTAGGAAACACTCAGAAAGCTGTAAACCTACAAAAAGAAAATATCTTAGTAAAGCTTCATTAAAAAAGACAAAAAAATAATTGAAATTTTAAAAGTAAATAAAACTTTCAAACTTACCAATCCATTTAAAAATCCTTTCAACCGATATCTACAAAATAGAAGAAAAGAAATTAAAAAAAAATAAAGTTTCAAAAGTGAACAAAACTTTCAAAACTTACCAATCCACCCAAGATCCATCCAACTGATACCTACAAAATAAAAAAAAAATTAAAAAAAAATAGGTTCGTAAAGAAAATGTTTTTTTCAAAACTTACCATTCCAAAGACCCTAATCCTGATACCTACAAAATTATAGAAATAAATAATAAAATAAATTTTAAAAAAAAAGAAATAATTTGAAGTGTTTATTTCAAAACTTACCAATCTAAAGCCCAAAAATCAAACTGATACATGAAGCCTTACTTTGGCAAAATTAAGAGTCTGAAACTGATCTTCAGCATCCAAACCTATAAAATATAAAAATGAATATTCAGTAACGTTCGTTAAATAATAATATAAAAAAATTCAAAAGTTTTACCTTCGAAACAAGAGTCTAGAGCCATTTTTCGGTGCCCAGAACCTAAAAATATGAATTTAAATATTAATTAACATTTGTAATTATAAAATTAATAAAAAAATTTTGAGGGTAAAGTTTTACCTTCAAAATAACAGCTGGAGCTATACTTTGGTATCTGGGACTTGAAAATAACCTAAAATGAACGTTAATAACGTTTGTTAAAATAAAATATGAAAAAAAATTCAAAGATAAAGATTTATCTTCAAAATTAGAGTCCAGAGCCATTCTTTGGCATCTAGACCTATAAAACATAAAAACGAACATTTAATAACATTCATTAAAGTTAAAATATAAAAAAAATTATTTTAAAGATTGTTACCTTTGAAATAAAAGTTTGGAGCTATTCTTTGATATCCAACGTAAAAACAAACGTTAATTAATGTTCGTAGGTATAAATAAAATAAAATAAAATTTGGAGGTAAATTTTATCATCAAAATAAATGTTCAGAACCATTCTTTGGTATCCAGGATATGAAAATAATAAAAAAAATGAATATTTACTGCTGTTTGTTAAATTAAAAATATGGGTCTCATGATCAATTACCAGACATTGAAGATAGGGCCTTTATGGTTAAGATGACCCGTTACTAAACGAAGTCTACCTACAGAGTCAAACGATCACTCAACAGTGCACACGTGGGGTACTACCGGTATGACGAGTAGTTTGTAGTTTAATTATATTAGAGTAGTTATTAGGAAATTTTACTTTGTATATATTTTTTTATTTTTTTTACTTTAATAAAACTGCAAATGCGCTGCGGAAAAAAAAAAAAAAAGTTAAATTAAAAATATAAATTAAAAAAATTCAAAGATTAACTTCAAAATGAAATCCAGAACTGTTTTTCAACGTTCAGGACATAAAAATAATAAAAAAAAAATGAATATTACCGCTGTTCGTTAAATTAAAAATAAATTTGAAAGTTTTACCTTCAAAAATAAAGTTCAGAATTATTCTTCAACATCCAGTACCTAAAAACATAAAAAATGAACGTTAGTAATATTTGTTAAAATTATAATATAAAAAAAAAAAATTTGAAGGTTTTACCTTTGAAACAAATGTCTGGAGCTGTACTTTAGCGTTCAGGATCTAAAAAACAATAAAAAATGAACATTTGCAACATTTATTAAATAAATTAAGTTATTCAAAGGTCTTTGCCTTCAAAATAAACGTCTGAAACCATTCTTTGGCACCCAGAACTTTTAATTGCCGATCTGTATATAATGGGTAGAAATTAACATAGTGAAACGTGGGGCTATTAATGTAGATCACCACTAATTTCATCATTTTGCACTAACCAAAAAATTTGACACATTCGTTACTAAAAGTAGTTATTAAATTACATCATTTATCACATGTCCGAAAAGCCACAAAAATAATAAAAAGTTTTTTTTTCGTTTTATTTTAAAAAGTTTTATATAAGGGAACGGCAGATTTCATAGTACTTTTCAACATATAATGAGATTCAAAAAATTCAAAATATTTAAATTTAGCCTCTTTTTTGCCGCTTGCTGGCTCTATTGTGAGTAGTATTCGTAATTAAACTACTTTCTTCAAGTGCACATTGCTCCAATGCTTTTTCGGACATTTCTTTTTTAGAGGAGGCACTATACCTTCCTATCCATCCCTTATTGTTTTTACTTCCGGAATATCTTCAACGCTAAGTTCATTTTCATGTGCTAACTCTTTCAAACTTTCATGCATTTTTTCAGCAGTGTATCGGTCTTTTGGATTGAGATTACCTGCATGAAAATAAGCCTGCAAGTATTGTATAACTTTCTTGCTTATGCGTTTACCTCCTCCTTTATTACCCATTTTTTGATTTTCTTTTAATGCCCAGCCAGGTTTCAGTGGAAATTCTGTATCAACCCTATCAATATTTGAATTGTTAGTATTTTTATTTTTATTTATTTATTTTTTTATAAAATATAGAAATTCAAACTTACCCCATTTGATTTGATATTGGAGTTGGTGAATTTTGCATTTCGTCACGTTCAAGTGATTTTTGCATACCTTTTTTCATTGACAATGATGTTAACCATGGTGTTTTTGGCTTTGTTGGTGTTGTATATTCGGGATTAGGACGATTTATTTCACCACAAAATGTATTTATGTCAGGCGGGTGAAAATTCTGTCCATTTTCCAATATTTGGAAGCGATTTTGCTCTAACATATCCTGCAGCCTCCTCAGTTATTGGCCAATCCCACACAAACCATTTGGAGATGCCAGGTATGGTTTTAGTTTTTTTATAATTAGTGTTGCTATATTTGAGAAATAAAGAATAATGACGTGATTGTAAGGAATTCCAACAAATTTAGTAATATAATATTCATACCATGATTTTTCTAAAACCATGTTTTCATTATTTTTATTCCGATTAGGTTCAATTTGAGCAACTGAAGTTCCACTCAATTCTTCTATTGCTCTTTCAATATCTTGACCTGATGTAAGTTCACAACCAATTCGAACATATCGTTTTATTGCATGAGCAATCTTTTTTATTTACAAAAATAAATATTTTGAATAAAAAAAAAAAATATGAAAAACCAAACAACAGCTAACATACCGTTGCATGGTGCGAATCTACAGTGGTTTTGGCTTCACCAGGTTCCAAAAATATCCAGCGTTCCCATCTTATTCCTCCTACCGTCATCACAAATGGCTAATGTAGCCATGAGGCTCAGAATTATGATAATGGCCACCATTATCAGAAATGATTTTAATCCAACGTGGACGAGGACTTATGGTATTAAATACAGCTTCAAAACAAGATGCCGTAAACCAGGCATCTTGTTTCGTATCACAAGACCAATGGTCATATGCTTGGACATCCATTTTTTCATTGTTTTTTTTTTTGAAAAATAAGAGTTGTGTGAAGTGTCCAGCCTCTTTTGCCGAAAAATTCGCTTTTTGTTTCTCTTGCTGTTGCTGGAAGAATACGCATTTTGTAATCAACTACTATGATAGCTCCATGATCATCTAATTCATCTAACACTGCATTGAACTGTGCACTCAAATATTTTTTTCGTGTTTGATGAGCCAGGTAGCAGGTGAGTTTTTCCTGATATTCTGAAAGTAATGTATTATATGAATGTCCTAATAAATGCGACAAAGTTGCAAAAACTTCAAAAAGTTTGTCACATGCTGCACAACGTGAAAAGTGTTGCTCTACACATTCGCCAAATGCATGCAGTAAACAGTGATTTATACAATCCACGTGTTTTGTTGTGCCATTATCGTGTACTAATAATTCGTTTTCATAATTTTTTTTTAAGTGACGGCGAAGCATTTCCAATTGAGTTATCAATTCATTCTAACAATAATACTGTTTATAATTAGAATTTTTATGAAACAAGTATAATATAAGGTAATTCAATGTTTTTTTACCTTCGTTTTCGTATTTGTAATATTATTTGATACTAATTTGATCAAATCTTCAAATGGTTGATAAGCATAATCATTACAAATAAGACAAAGTCCTCCCAAGTCGTCACGATATTTGAATCTTCCATTTTGCAAACGAGCCATAAAGGAAGTTCGTTTCATTCCATCAGGATATATAGCTGAGAATCTTTCCCATAATGCACTTTTTTGATCTTTAAGATAGAGAACGGGTAATTGTGTTTTTTTGTCAATATGATATGAACTCATATTCACGTTTGCTTTATCAGCAAAAAATAATTCAAATTCTCTTTCTTTAACTTCAGCCATTCGTTTACGAACAATAATAGGTTTATCAAGAGCCTTACAACCTGGACCATTTTTATGATGATATTCACGAGCAGCGTGAACTGTTTTTGGCGAAACCTAAGTGAGATTTTGTATTTAGTCATATTTTTTATTTAGTATGTATTATTATACAATTATAATTTATCATACCTGTAAATTTTTCATCAATTCTTCATAAGTGAAATTCTCCGCAACTATTGATAAAATTCGAATTTTTCCACTTGAACCATTAGGATTGGCATCAAGACTTTCACATAATGAATACCAAAAAACATTTGCAGTGTCTTTACAATTTTCAAATTCGTCATTTCTAATTGTTGAATTTAGCGTAGTATTCAAAAATCCATTTGAAAACAAATTGGATATTGTTTCAATATCACCTTTAGGATCCTTAAGACGACTCCAAAATTCCATCTATAGGATATTTTGTAATTAGATAATAAATAAATAATGTAATATTTCTTATAATAATACTTACATCAGATACGTCCCTTTCAAATGGAGTAATATTTTTACATCCAATTGCTTCAAGCATTACTCTCCATGCCCGAAGCTCACGCATGTTAATTTCATGATTATCATTATAAAAATCACGAATAAAGCTTTTTATTTCAATAATAGTACTTTTTTGATTATACCAACGATTTAAAATACGATACCAAAGTTCATCATCTCCGGGTACATGTTTTTTAGATATAATTTGAACATGTATTGCATAATTCTTTTATTATTCCAATCATCAAGAGTGCAAGTCTTAGAAAATAGTCTTTCATATCGTTCTTTAAATTTAAACTGCACGAGTGGATGATTAATTCCAAAAAGATCGATCCCATCACAATTTCGTAATAATTGGGTTTGATTCCAAACTGAAGAAGCTGTT
This sequence comes from Rhizophagus irregularis, assembly GCF_026210795.1. Lineage (NCBI taxonomy): Eukaryota > Fungi > Glomeromycota > Glomeromycetes > Glomerales > Glomeraceae > Rhizophagus > Rhizophagus irregularis. The sequence goes on along the minus strand of NC_089451.1, from coordinate 487,131 downwards.
ATGTCTTGAAATTGTTTTACCATTTCACCATTTTGAAAAATACTAATTGAAAATAATCCTCCCTCAATTTTCTGCCATATCACACTTTGTTTTTGTTTATATTTATACGTAAAACTAGCTGCAAACCCTTCGTAATTATTATTATCTGGAATAGATGCTATAAAAATTGTAATATTATATAAACAAATTGTAAAAGGACGAAAATCCACATCATTGAGCATTTGTTGAATCATATAAGAATCATGAAAACCTAACATTGTTGCTCCTGGATATTTTGTTTTATTTTTATTACCAAATACGCGTCCATAAATGGTGTTTATAGCAGCAGAAGAACTAAAACAAACTCCACTATTAATTCCTTCTCCTTCACAAATAAAACCTGGTGTATTTGGATTTTCTAAGTTGCGAACTATTCTAATAATGAAGTGTTTTTGATTGAGTTTTAAAGCAACTTGAAAGCCGAGTCTTATTGGAATAGCATAGGTATTAGAATCTTGAATTTGGGAGTCAGAATAATACCACCAATCTCGTGAAAAAGGGCCATAATGAAGTTCTGGCACCAGGTTACCAATAGCAACAAGTTTTCCAGGAGTAAAGTGTCCTTTTGACATTTTTGAAAATGGGGAACGCGAGATTCAGAACGTATTCGTTTTTAATTATAAATCATAGCCCGCAATAGTTACACAAAATTTCTACCCATCACATGAGGATCAGCAATTAAAAAATAAATAATGAACGTTAGTAACGTTTATTGAATATAATTATATAAAAAAAATTAAAAAATAATAAAATTTGAATATTTTTACCTTTGAAAATAAAGTCTGAAGCTGTATTTCAGCATATACTTTTCGTCAAAATGACAAAATACTAATTAAATTAATTTTGACAGACGTAATTAATTCATAGTAATTTTATAATAAATAGTGAATTGGTCTGTTTACCGAAATATGACGTAATTAATTAGCGGAGAAGTATACTTTAGCGTCCAGAACTTAATAAATGAACATTAATAATGTTCGTTAATAAAATTAATAAAAATAACATTTTTTCAAAGGTAACCTTTAAAATAGGCATTCTAAACTTGAAACAAAAAGAAAAATACAAATTTCAAAGGTTATTTTTAAAAATGGAGAGTTCAGAACATACTTTCAGCGTTCTGGACCTAAAAAAAGTAAAACTGAATGTTAGACAATATCCGGTATATAAAAAAATATCTGAAAAAAAGTCCAGAACTGATATTATCAGTGTTCTGAACCTAAAAAATGTAAAACTAAACGTTGGACAACATCCGATTATAAAAATATTTGAAATAAAGTCCAGAACTATTATTTTTAGTGTTCTGGACTTACAAAAAATAAAAAATTAAATGAACTTTAGCTAATGTTTGTTAAATTAATTTTTTTTCTGAATGGAGTCTAGAACTTGTACTGGACTTGCAAAATAAATAAATAAATAAATAAAATAAACTGAACGTTTAGCTAATGTTTGTTAAAAAAAATATTTTTTTTTTTTGTCCAGAACTTCAGTTGTACTTTTGGTGTTTTGGACTTAATAAAAAATAAAAAATTTTCAAAAGTTATCTTCGAAATATACAGAGAAAATATGAGAAAATAGATAGGAGAAAAGGTGTTCAGCATTTTACAAAAAACTCTCTTTTAATCTGATACCTCTGCATGTTGCAAATTAATAGCCAAATATTGTACAAACTTGCCAATTCTATCAAAAAAATCTGACAATTTCGTGCAAAACTTTGAAGCCTAACAAAATACTTTAAAGAATTTCTCTTAATATCATTATTAATAGATTATTTCTTCGGATATTGCAGGAAAAAAGTATTTCTTTACTAAAAGTGCTGTAAAAAAATACTTTTTAGCTGGGAGTAAATAAAAATATTTTTTGACAGATGTAATGTAAAAAATTATTTCTTAATAAAATTTGTTGAAGTTTACTATCATTATGCATAAAAGTTTATTAAAAGTCAAATTAAAAGGTTGAAAATTTCCAAAGAATTTTGCATGAGAGTTTTTTATAAATCTGCAATTTTGGAGATTATCGCAAATTTTTATATAAAAAGTTGTTAAAAAAATGCAAAAACCTAAATCTGCAGTATTGCACAGATTTTTACTAAAAATTGTAAAAAAAAATGCGGCAATCTGCAAAAATTGCAGATTGCTGCAGTTCTGCACCCTAAAAAATTTATCAATGATACTATAAGAATTATTAAAAAGAATTTTTTTATATAATTCCATATATTAGTTGAAATTAAAACTTTTGATCATTATTAATATATTAAACATCCTTGTTCTTTTTGCATTATATGCCAATTTTCTTTTCTTTTTTATTTTTTTAGACTGTAATTTTTGAAATTCCATTATATGCTACTCTAATACAGCTTGTAGTATTTTCTTACTAATAAAAAATTTTAGTAATAAGTCTTTTTCCTATCTTTTCAAATTCTTCATTTGTCCAATCATTAATATTCTCACCACCTATTCAATTTCTGCCAATTTTATTGCTCTCTTTTCTTTCTTCAATAGCCTTTATCTCTAATATATAATGATTTTTTTTCTAGATATTTGGCTAATCTGTAGTTGCCTTTTGGTTTTATGTAGTATTTTAAAAGAATGATTATTAGCTACTATTTGAATAAAAGTTTCTCACTTACACTACCCTTCCAAAAGTATCCGGTCAACCAATAAAGATCATATTTTATTAATAATAATTAATATTTAGTTGGCCATCCATTGTTTTTAATGCATGCTTCAATTCAGCGTAGCATGCTCTCAATTAAATTAATGTAAGTTTCAGATGGAATTCTTTCTCACTCTTCTTTTAGCTATTAATCCAGTCGTGTCCTAAAATTTCCAAAAAGTACCATTACAGACACAATTGTTCAATACAAGAATTTTAATCCTGATAGTTTCATGTCCTTTCCAAAGGCCAATAATTTATCCACACTCACTCAATTCACTAGTTTTTCCCATTTTAAAAGTAGCTGAATGGCGTAGTAACAAAAAAAGCAAAGTTCAGCGTTGGCAAAAATTGAGGCGTTATTATTTTTTTATTGCCAAATCTGGGGGTCGTCTAAAGCCGGGTTTGATCACGTGACTTGTAAAAATTTATTTTTTACAAATAAAACTTTTCGCCAATATATAAAACTTTCAAGTTACACATAGTATGTGTATTTTAGCCTGCTGTGCAAGTTTACTTAGTGCGCAACATGGGGTATTGAACACCGTTTTTGACTTATTTGAATTTTTTCATTTTCGTCATCCATTTTTGGATATGATCGGTAAAGTTTATTCATTCATATGTAAAGTCAAAAACAGTGTTAAAAATCAGCTCTTTTATCACTAATTAAACTTGTAAAGCAGGACAAAATACACTTATTCTATAACTTTCATACTTAAATTAATCTTAGTTCATAAAAAAATGGCTTATTTATAAAATGTCAAAGTCGCGTGTCGAAGAAACAGCTTTAGACGCATTTTTAAATCTGGTACAAATATCGTAACACAATAAAAATACATTCATTTTAATCGTTAGAACCAGGGGAATTATTTTTTTTTAAAAAAAATAATACTTTATATATTCAATCTTGAGAAAATCAAGTTGAGCTTGACCGGATACTTTTTGAAGGGTAGTGTATATGTAAAAATTAAATTAAAAAATTTTTCATGATCACTCATTTTTCTTGTAAATATAATTCAAGCTGGCATTAATTATCATACTTTATCTTAAATTATGAAAATTTTAGCCAATAAAATCGCATTCATATAATATAATTGTTTCAAATTTAAGCTAATAATATAAAATCATCTGAATTTAAATGCTTATAAATTTTTATGTAGACATTTTTTTTGGAAATTTGACTATGAAAAATAAAGTTACTGTTTATTTTTATAAAAATCTTATTTTTTTTTTGTTAAAAGTTTTTTAAATGTCACAATTTTATAGTCTATATAAACTTTTGGAATCATAATTAATCTTATTTATTTATAAAAACTATCTATAAGACTATAATCAGCTTTCAAATAAAAAAATTCTGATTGAATTTTATTAAAAATTTGTGAACTTATAAAGATAAATGTGAGAAACTAATGGAATGTGATTGATTTAGAATGAAAACAAACCCCGAATTTTAGCAATGCCGGTACTGATCGTAACAATAATCCCACTTCAAACTCATTTGTTGGCAGTTTTGACCGTAAAACTTCACAGAAAACGTATAATCCACCAGAAGGTATTGACATTTCGTACACTATTATCTCATTATCTATACGAAGTTGGAGAATGTTAATCTCGTAAAATATATATCGTTTTCAGAATTGGAAGTACTTTCAATAAACATGTAGGCCATACAATTTTAATGAAGTCAAATTAATGCCCACACTACCGTACTTTCTTATGATCCTATTAAAGATCACCTTCAACATTTTGGCGATCTTTAATTTATCGTTAAAAAAATGGGTATGGCTGTGTTGGTTTGGGGGACCACTAACTTCGCATATGGAAAACTCAAGGTCAGTCGGTTTTATAGACCAGATGATATCTATTTTTTGGCCAGCACTACGATCTTTCCCATCGTTCTTTTCCAAATTGCGATCCTCTGATGAGGCGAACAGACACTTTTCACCACTAGACAAACACACGTTATAAAGAAGAATTAAAATCGTATCACGTGCTATTCAATACTCACAAAAAAATATTCATTTCCCGGTGCATTTCACGGAATAGACTACGCATTAGGGGTGCGAGGAAAATTTCCCGATATCCTAACTCAGATAAATTATATTCTGCGAGATCATTGTCTCGTTCAAATGATTCAACACTAAAGAAAAGAACTTGAATGGTAAGATATAAGTAGAAAACCACATTTGTCAAAATGGTTCTTATAGGATGTTCAAATAGTCCCATATAAATTTCGTATTATTGTTGATTCGTGTTTTCATGTAGCTTTCATCGTCTATATTGCAAGTCATATTAGTTAAGAGTATGAAGCAAAGCAACAGGATATTTTGGCATTATAGAATTTGTATCTAGCAATACCTTAATAAAGTTAACCATATATTTTTTCATACCATCCGTATCGTCCATTTTTAACTGTTGGCAATGTTTTGATTGCCTTATTTCGCGTATTACATCAATGGGTAATGATCGTACGAAATCACTATTTGATCCTGGTGTGATGTCTACTATGTTGTAGAATCCCAAACTAAAATTCCGGCATTTGAATCAGATGTTTAAACTTATGCATCTCAAACACAAGTATTTACAAAAATACTTACTCAGTACGCGGTCGAGCTTTCTTTTGTTTCCATTTAGTTAACGCATTACACAAATCAGTACCATTTCTCTTCATCGTCCTGGCAGTTCTTCATCATTTTTGACCATCCTATTTAAACAATAACATGTGAGAATTAATGTTTTGTAGTTGCTAATAAATAATCACGAATACCTTTCTTCATCATTTATCATTTTTGAAGACTCAGAGGAGTCAGTTCGCGGTATTATCTGATGTGCCAACTCGCTATAAACGTTACTAGTTGGGGTTTCCTGTCCAGCAGAAAACGAATGTAGTTATTTCATGGAGACTAGTCAATAAAATAACTAACTTACCTCCTTCCGAGCTTTTTTTGAAGCAGATGAAGAAACTCCATCCTCATCTTCCTCTTCATAACCTCGTAACTCTTCCGGAGATTGTTTTCGTCGATTTGATGTGGAAGATGATACCGATGAAGTAGATGGCAACGAAGAAACTACAGTTGCATCAGACAGTTTTTTACCGTCAAGTTTTTCATCCAACTTTTCATGAAATATGACATGCACTTGACGTTTCCTTTTCTTTACTTTTCTCTATTATTCGATGTTGGTTTTGTAAGTGTAAAGCATAGCTAGTTTACTCGAGCAGAAAAAACTGAGCTTATTCACTTGCATTCTGCGGATGTTTTCATATAATATGAAAATCACAACCCCTGCGCAAGCGTCTGCTAGGTATTAAGTTGAAGGTCGGGAAAAGACTGAGCTCATTCATCTGGATATGCAGGGACGCTATTACCTTACATTGGGAGTCCTTTGCGAATGACTGCGAATGACTGCGCTCGACCAGATGGATACGCTTCAACACTTGCTATGCTTTTTCCTATGCTTTTTCCTTTACTATACTTTCAACTTCACAGGAAGTATTTTTCATTTACTACCTCTTTCAACAAAGTAACGTTTGTCTCACTTTTTTCCAATCAAAATTATTTAGTGCTATTGTGAAACTTTAGAGAAATGTATGATGCTATCAAAGAGGGAGGGAGCACGCGGACCTAGGCCATTTAATGCGAGTCCCAACATCAAGTTATTCCTTTGCTTTCTCTGAGTTTCTCATGTTTATGAAAAATATCTATAGCTAATTTGTTTCTATCACTAACTACAAGATTCTTATCCCTATACTCTTTAACTTACTACACTAGATTTTCGAAATAAGTTATCCCACCCACATCTACTAAATTTTTGTCTATATATATCACTAACATCCGCACAGACTATGTAAAAGATTAATCACAATAAAAGAACTTCCCAGAAATTAAGTAATTCATTTCGGGCAGAATTAAAAATGTCATGAAACTCCGCCCATTAATATTTGCTAATGCTGGTATAGTATAATAATTAATAATGATCGTATTAGTAGTTCTTATCAAGTTATCGTGTCCGAGCCTCCGAGCGATGGAAAATGCGCCAATGGTTGGTTTTATTTAATAGATAGATAAAACTAATTAAATTCATTTTTTTATAACAGGAGAAACTTTTTTTTATTTCAAAATGTGATTTTAATAATAATATAGATTTTTGAGAATTCAGAGGAATACATTTCGAAACTGAGATAACAGGAGTTGATGCCTATAGAAATGTTAATCAAAGTCAACTCTCTAAATGAACCTCCTTAGAACAATGTATAATGAGGATGTGCATTTATGGAGGGTAAACAACGAACGTGTAGACTGAGCAGAGGGTGCATTTATAGAGAGTTGACTAATCGACTTCTGTATGTTTTTTCATACTTACGAAATGCTTTACTCTTAATACTGTAATAGGACTACACCAAATTACCTACTATTACATTGATCAATTCCAGAAGGGGAA